>NC_137978.1:23985787-24585787 GCF_963924665.1 Micromys minutus | reverse complement strand
TCAGTAGCAGCACTTAGAAGACAAATATGAAAGGTGTGAGTATGTGTGTGGGGTGTATGGTGTGTGTGTGTGTGTGTGTGTGTGTGTAGTGAGGCTGTGGAGATAGACTAACCGGAACCTGAGTCCAACTCAACAGATATTTGCCCAGTTCTGACTCAGATGCCTTTTCCTAAACTCGGCTTGAAAGAGGAGCCTGAGAGAACATAAATATTCTGACTTTCCTGATGCTTAATAAGATCATGGCTTCCTTAGTTACTTAAAAATGTAAGTAGTAGTTTATTAAAAATATAAAGAATTTGCTTCAGGGATGAATCCTGACACTTTCTTCCTGGGGGTTTCAGATGAATTCCCAGAAGCCTATTTATCTGTGAAGCTCCCAGAGAGCGATTAGAAATGTCTACAAGACACTGGACATTTATGAAAAGTGTCAGATTTTCTAGAAATTTGTTTCTTACTGCTTTTCGCTTAGCAAACATCCATGAATGTTTTGAACTGTGGATGGAGGTGTGGATCAGGCAGGGCTTCTGTTTTGTTTCTTCTACTATGGGCCTGAAATCAATCAAATATGCCCCCACTGATCAGCCCTTAATGTAAACATATAGTCCACTGACAAAATAAATGTAATTCTAATTTGCCCTAAGATCTAGTTTTTCTTAGACCCGATATTTTACATGCATGAATAATAATGTAGTTCTGTTTAGGTAACTGCAGATGTTCATCTTTAGTGACTGTTTAGGAGAAATATTTTATGCCCTTTGTTTTAATTTTTTGTTTAAACATCCACCACTTTTTAAAAAAAATAAAAAATGTGTTTATGGGTCTGGAGAGATGACTTAGCAGTGAAGAAGAACACTTGTGGTTTTGTGGAAGACATAGGTTCGAGTCCCAGCACCCACATGGTAGCCCAGATTCACCTGCATCTCCAGTTTCAGGGGATCTAAGAGCCTCTTCTAACCTCCTTGGGTATCAGGCACACACATAGCACGCAGACATTAACTTGTTTCCACTTTAAAAAAAGATAATATTCTCTTTCACGTATGTGTCTGTCTTTCATGGAATTAACAAATTATAATTGCACTAGCTTCTTTTTAGTAACTATGAAGTATATCAGTGCATTTTATGTCTAAAAACTACAAAACCAAGTCTTGCAGATGCTCTGAGGATGCTTGCTCCAGCCAGTAGGCAAAGAATTCATATTCAGCTAACAAATGTCCTCACAGCACCAATGCTTTATCAAAGTGAAATTTCTCCAATAGGAGGCTCTGGCATCCAGACTTACTCCAAGGGAAGAATATAAGACCTGGCAATGAGCAAGAGGGTTAGGAGGGAGGAAAGGGCAGGGAGAGATGATTCTAATCTCAAAAGGAAAAGGAAGGGTTGGGGGCACTGTACTCCAAAAGAATCAGCAAGGGACTAGGAATGGCAAGCAGGCTTTGATCCTCAGCTCTGGAGTCTCACTCTGTTTCTATGCAGGGTTTTGTAACTTTCCTTCTCTGACTTAGCTTTCCAGGGTGGTGGGGAAATAGAAACCCAGAAGAGTTTCCTCGGCCACTTTCCAACTGCAGAGATTTATGCCCTGGAGACCCTCCACTTCTCCATGTACTGTATGTGATCTCACACAAGTCACTTCACATCAGGTGAGATGACTATCATTAATATTAAATAACTCCATGCTAAAAGCAGCCAACAACTTTATAGTGTAGACAATACACTATGAAGTCACACTTCCTTTTGATAGTCACACTTCCTGTTGATAGTCACACTTAGCAATATGGAGACCAATACTCCAGGGAGTGAAGAAGCTTGCCCAAGGCCACTCAAGAGGAACAGCTTTGTAGCTTACAACGTTAGGGTCTGAAGGTGGCCCTCAGCTCTTCAAGACCCCTCAAGAACTCCTGGACACCAGGAGGCTGGTCAGAGCGCACTGGTCTTGATGGCCTCTGTGGATAACCTATAGACACTTATCTGCCCTACTATCACTTGTTAAAAGGCTGTAGCCATTGAGTTGCTTTTCATCTTTATAAATAACTTTTTCATGTGTTTGCATCCTCCTGTTTCTGGTTTCTCAATGTCATTCTTCTATACTTTGTCTCCACCAAAGCCACATGATCTTGATCACTGTGTTGAAGTCAAGAGCCCGATCCTTCTGTTTTTTTGTTTGTTTGTTTGTTTTTTGTCTCAAACTTGTCTGCAGCTATTGTAAGTCCCTCTGCATTTCCACATGCACCTTGGAATAACCTTGGAATAATCCTGTCTAAAGCTGCAGAACGCTTTGCTGGGATTCCTATAGGAACTGCCCTAAGCCTGTGTGCCATTTGCGGAGAACTGATGTTCTCTGTTTTTACTGTCGGTTTTACCCATTGCATCTTCTGATCCAGAAACACAATATGTCTCTTCATTCATTTGGGTTAGATTTAAATTTCTTTAATCCAAATTTTATACTCTTTAACTTTTAAGTCTTATATGCTGTGACAAATTTAAATCTATGTATTTATCTTTTGGGGAGAAAACTTAAAAAGGTATTGTACAAAGTCAGCATCCACGTGCCCATTGACAGAACATACAAACACAATCATGTTGTAGTTCTTGGTGGGGGTGGGGTAGTGAGGGCTGGATTGGGGTGTAGTTCTGGTAGGTTCTTGTAAACTCTTAGGGATTTCTGCAGATTAAGATGCTATCTCTCTTTGCCCTTTCATTTCCTTGTTTGCCTCTTACTGGTTAGAACTAGCTCTATGCCATTAGGCACAGTAGGTGAAGACATTGCTTTGTTTCAGATTTTGGAGAGAAAGCGCTGAGTCTTTACCAAGAAGCACATCCTGCGGCTTCTTAGAGCTGTCACTTTCCAACATGGGGGAGTGTCTCTTCCCTTACTTTTGATATATGTATGATATATGTCAGGGTAAAAATATGCCCAATATCCTTTCTGAGTACACTCTGTGATTTAACTGCTTTAATCCATCATTATGGTGGGTTTCATTGATTGACATATAGATACTGAGCTGGTGTTGCACCTCTAAAACAAACCGCAGGCAATTATGCTTGCTGAATACTATTGTTAATCTTCTTTATAATAATTAAGTATCTTTGTGGCCACTCTCAAATAGGACATTTGCTGTCTGTTTAGTTTTAATACCAGGCTTATGCTAACTTCATGAGATAAGACAGGAACCGTTTGCCTCTGTTTTTCTTGAAGATACCACAAAACATCAGTGTTAGCTCTCTTTTGAGCATTTGGAAGCATGCTTCAGTAAAATCAACTAGGTGTAGATGCTCTTTGGGGAACTTGTTTATGTGGTGTGTGTATTCATGCATATATGCATATATCATATGTGCAGATACCCAGGTATGATGGGAATGTGCATAAAGATATGTTCACATGTATGTGAACACCCATGTGTGTTGGGGGTATGCTTGTGTACTTGGAGGTTGGAGCTTAGTGTTGGGTATCCTTAACTCCTCTTCATTTTACTTTCTGAGGCAGGCTGTCTCACTGAACCCAGAACTCACTGATTCTCCAGTGATTTCCATCTCTGCTTCCCAAAAACTGGGATTATGGGTAGTAGCCATACTTCCTGGCTTTCACACATGCCCTGGGAACTAAACCACAGTAGAATTTTCTAGTAGGTATTCAACTTCTCACTCCTGGGAAAGGACAGTGAAATGTTAGTATGTCTTCATGTTTTATGTCACAAACTTTCTATGTACATATTCCAGGACAATGACTTCTTTCCTAGAACCTAGTCTTGCTGGTACAGCAATAATTGAGCCAGAAGATCCTTCTAGAGCAAGTGAGATAAGCTTAGATTTATGGACAAAGCATGGAGTGTCCAGACAGGCTGAGCCTGTTTTACACTCCTGCTCTACCACACCATACTTGGGTCACCATGTACAGCTCAACCTCACTGATCTTCAGTCTCCTGTCTCTAGCAGTGAGGGGATGGAATCATTCAATCTGCAAACATCTGCACAGAGGGCCTAGCAGAGAAATGCAGTATACAGTGCCAGCTTTGAAAGTCCTAGTATTGATTCTAGAGCTGATACTTATGGCTTCTACAAAAAATGGATGATTCTGTTGGTAAAACAAAGACATTGAAACTTGCAGTAATATTATGGGTCTTTGCCTCTCATTCTTTTCCCTGGGAGTCTCCTTTGTACAAAACCTTCTGAACATCATGAATGGCTGGAGGACTTAGCTTGGGACTCTAAGAGTTACTAGATAACGTCCCCTTTTTAATTATACTGACTACAAAGCCTAATTGTCATCATGTGCCATCTCCATCCACATACACTAAGTACTTTCAAGAAGATATGAGAGGTGAGGTTTCCATAAGACAAGTGAATCACAGTGTCTTGAGTTTTTCTCCTACACACATACAAAGAGCAAAGCAGTTAAAATGATTGGAAATGGAAAGAAATAGGAGAAAGGAGAGGTACATAGAGGAGTCAGGTATTAAGGCTCTAGATTAGATGCCCAACTAGACTGATATATGTATATTTTTAAGAGATGACATATGGGAGAGATAAAAAGGAAGTAAGATAGCAGAGAGGAATGAATGTGACAACCTTAATGTTTCATTGGCTATAGGGGAAATGGCATCTTCCACACCTTTACTCACACAGGTTATAATATCAGTTGGCCTTAGCAGACTTACCTTCAGCACTTTCTCTTGAAGCACACAAGTTATTGGAGTTGCCAGGGTGTCTCAGATATGAAATTGTTGTGTCATAATTGTGTGCTTCTTCCAACTCTGCACTGAGAAGAATGGAAGAAAAGGGGTTCATTGAAATCACATGTTTCTTGTTCCAACACGAAAAGCAGGCAGGCTAACTGCAAATCTTCACCCCTCCTTTACTCCTCGAATTCAATCCCCAGATCTCATATCCAGCCCTGTAGCATACCACCTACTACAGCCTCTATTTCCTTCTCTGTCCCCAATTCCCAGGGGACTAAGCAGATCCTGGTAGAACGTGGTGATTTCTCTTTCTTCCTGTAGATTCCTGCAGATCCTCCCAGCCCATTCCAATTCCTAAGAGTCACCTTCCAATACCTAGAAACACAGTTTACCTGGAAGCCCCAGTGGCCATATCTAGCAGGATACCAAAGAATTTCTTACCAGGGATCACAGCCACCCAACCTTCCTAAGAACCAGAGAAGGCAGCAGAAACTGAGGAACAAAACACCCACCCAACTAAAACATAACCAGGTATCACTCTCAAGAATTATAATCTTTCCAGACCCAGAAAAACAAAACAACAAATCTAACCAGGGCAATATGCCTCCACTAAAGCCCAGCAACCCCACTACAGTAGGTTATGGTACTGTAAAATATCTGAAAGCCACTAAAATAGCCTTTATGAATCTGATAGGGGTACTTAAAGAGGAAATTAATAAATCTATTAAAGAAAGACAGAGAAACATAAGCAATAGGAGAAAGTGAATAAAACAATTCAAGACCTGAAAGTGGAAATAGAATTTATAGAGAAACCCGGGGGAAATCTGGAGATGAAGTTTAGAAACTTGAATGGGAACCTTGGAAGGAAACCTCACCAACACAATCCAGGGATGCAACAGAGAGTCTCACACAGTGAAGACACAATAAAAAAAATGAATATCTCTGTCAAAGAAAACAATATTAACTCCAAAAAGATTCTGATTCAAAACACCCAGGAAACAGGGAACAACATGAGAAAACCAAATCTAAGAATAATAGGAATAAAGGAAGGAAAATAAACCCAGGTCAAAGGCACAAAAATGTTTTTAGCAAAAATCATAGAAGAAAAAAATTTCCTAAATTAAAGGAGATGCAAATTATGGTACAAGAAACATACAGAACACCAAATAGATGAGACCAGAAAAGTAAGTCCTTTTGTCGCAAAATAATACAAACACTGAAAGTACAGAACAACAACAACCACAAAGAATACTGTAGGCTTCAAGAAAAACAACTAACACATAAAGGTAGATGCATTAGAACAACACCAGACTTTTCAATGAGACTAAAAGCCAGAAGGGTCTGAGTAGATGATCTACAGACTCTAAGAGACCACAGATGACAGCTCAGACTACTATACCCAGCAAAACTTTCAATCACCATAGAAGGAGAAAATAAGATATTCTATGGTAAGACCAAATTTAAGCAATATCCATCTACAAATCCAGCCCTAAGGAAGGTGCCAGAAGGAAAACTCTAGCCAAAGGAGGTTAACACACCACAAAAAAAACATCAAATAAATAAGCACAGACCAGCAAATCAAAAGAGGGGAAACAGTCTCCCTCTCCCCCTCTTTTTCTCTTTCCCACTACCAAATAGCAGGACTAGAAGATGTCCATTGATATCTTTCAACATCAATGGTCTTAATTCCCCAATAACAACAGTCTAGGTCTGAAAATTGGAACTATTCTTCAGCTCCATCTAAGAAATGCATCTTAACATCAAGGATAGACATCATCTCAGGGTAAAGGGATGGGAAAAGATATTCCAAATAAATAGACCTACAAAGCAAGCTGGTGTAGCCATTTTAATATTTGACAAAATAGACTAATAAACTAAATAAAATAAAAAATAATCAGAAGAGATAAGGAAGGACACATATACTCATCAATGAAAAACACACCAAAAGGACATTGCAATTCTTAACACAAGAACACCCAAGTTCATAAAGAACTACTATAGCTTAATTTACAAAGTGAATCTTACATACCAATAGTGGGAGACTTCAATACTCTACTCTTGCCAATAGACAGGATATCTAGACAAAACCTACACAGAGAAATTCTGGAGCTAACTGATGTAAAAAAAAATAGATCTGACATATATTTACAGAACATTTCACCCAAGCACAAAAAAATACACTTTCTTTTCAACACCTTGTGGATCTTTCTTCAAAGTTAATCACATACTCAGATAGAAAGCAAATCTCAACAGATACAAGAAAATTAAAATAACACCCTGCATCCTATGTGATTACCATCAATTAAAGCTGGATATCAACAACAAAAATAACAGAAAGCCTGCATACACATGGAAACTGCACAACTTACTATTGAATAAAAAAAAATGGGTCAAAGTCAAAATTAAGAAATAAAAGACCTTCTAGAGTTCAATGAAAATGAGTACACAACATACCCAAACTCAGTGGACACAATAAAAGAAGTTCTAAGAGTCAAGTTCATAACACTAAGTATAATAAATAAATAAACAAACAAACAAATAAATAAATAAATAAATAAATAAATAAATGTTTGAAAGATCTTTTAAGTATACCCATCCCTAACCCAGAAGCAATCTCTAATCGATAACCACTAGCAAATGAAAATTTAGTTTTCTCCAAGGGAGTCTCACTGCACAAACAAACTACTCTTAAGGGCAGGCCTCACATTCCATAGTCAATGGTCAACAGAAAATGAACTCAACAGCATCTTTGGAGGCTCTGTGTCTTACAATGTTGAATCAGGGGTTTTTCTAATGTCTGTTTGGTGGTTTTTTTTTTTTTTTTGTTCCTTAATTTTCTTATTATTTTTATTTTACACACACACACACACACACACACACACACACACACACACACACACACATATTTCTCTTTTTCAATACAGCTTCTCTGTGCATATATTATGGCTTCCAGTTCAGTGTTTTTATAGGATCTCGAGCACAAATGAGTGGCTCTCTGTTTTTTGTGCCTTCTCTTTGTTTTTTTTTTTTTCCTTCTGTGTGTTTGTTTTGTCCCGTTCTGATATGTTAGTCTTTGCTTTATCTTCTTATATTATTATCCCTTGGAAGCATATCTTTTAAGTGAGTCAGAAGTAGGGTGGATCTGGAGGGGATGGAGGGGAGAAGACCTAAGGAGAGTAGAGAGAGCGGAAACTGTATCAGGATATACTATGTGTGAAAAAAATCTATTTTCAATAAAAATTAAAAATAATATGTATCTTTAAACATATTTTAAAGCTTTTTGTATGTTTTTCTCAATAAAGAAATAGCACCTGGCCCATTTAGTGATGTACGCAGATATGGAAGGCACCCCCTCCCCCAAAGTACAGGAATTCACAATGACATATAATCGCAAAAGTATTGCAGTTCACATGGTAATCAATAAAGCAGAATCCCAGGTGCCAGATGTAATGAGGAAACCCACAAATAAGAAACTCAGGTGAGCCAGGAGGTTAATGTCTGAGTCAGAAGGCCAAGCAGAGACACATCTGACTGGGAAGCCAAAACTATGCTACCAGCATAAAATCTACAGCAACAGGTGTTGCCTGACCTATGATGGTTTCTAGAAAATATTTGCACTCTTCCAAGGGGATGAGCAGAAAACCTTTCTCTCTTCAGCTACAGAGCTGGAATACTTGGCCAGAACAAAACAGAAGCTCAAAACCCAGGACCAAGAACAGGGGTGGAGTCAGAATCCATTCTGTGCTGCAGAACTCTGACCCTGAACCTGCAACTGGAACTGGAGATCCTCCTTGTATAAACTAATGATTTCCTAAGAGGGCTGCGCCAATACTGAAGGCTGTGCAGATACTGTTGTGATTGTCAAGAGCTGGGAGGCTGCAGGTACAAATCCAGACTTAACTTTCACATTTGTGTTTGTGTGAGAGAGCACACATACATTAACACCACATGGTTGGCCATCAGAGGACAACTTACAGGAGTTGGTTATCTCCTATCATATTGGACTCAGGGATCAAGCTCTTGTCAGGCTTCTACATGACCTGTGGAGTCACCTCATCAGCCCCGTAATTCTCTAAATAGCCAATTGCCACCCACTCTGGGAGTGATCTAACACCACTTTGATTTATCAGGTACAAATGTTGGAAGCATTAACTGAGCAGACCACTAGCACCCCATCCCCAAAGCTACTCCTGCTTTGCTTCAATCCACGGTGCCCCCTCAATGTACTTGGCAAATCTACTGATTTGTGGCTTTCTTTTGTTCTGTGTCTATAAAAGTTTCCCATAACCAATTCCTCTGGGAAGAATGCATCTGGGGAAACTTAAACCCACATCCTTAGGCCATCCTCGTTCATGGTTCGCATGTAAACTATCTCTTAATAAGGTGGGAGTGAGAGCCAAGCTTGCATTGCACTATAAAACAACATCCAACTTGGATGGAAGTGTTCTCATGTTCACGGCATCTAAGCTTCCAAAGGAAACCGTCCTAACTTAAAACTAGCTTATTGACAAAATTGAAAAAGCATGGGATAATGTGAGCCATCGCAGAACAGAGGGAAGAAGTGAACAGTGGAGACGATAAACTCACTACAGTGTGATTGAAGGATTCAAAGAAATTACACGAATGTTAGTAACTATTAGGTAAAAATAAGAGATCCCAGAAAAAGAAGATTTCATATTTGAAGATAAAAGAGATAAAGAAATCATAAAGACAGTTACATGTGTGCACATGTGTTCATGTGTGTGTGTGTGTTGGTGCACTTGTATGTTCCTGAATATAAAAGCCAGAGTTCAACCTTGGGCATCATTCTTTAGGTGCCACCTACATTGCTTTCTGAGACAGAGACTTTCACTTGGCTGGGGACAGCTAGGCTGGCTGACCCAAGATTTGCCTGTGTATCATCACCATGCTTGGCCATTTCATAAGGTTTTGGGGGCTTGAGTTTGTCTCTTTGTTTACAAGGCAAGTACTTGGCTGGTGGAGCCATTTCTCTAGCCCATAAATATAATTCCAGAGATTAATAAAGACAATTAATGTGGGGGTCAAACTCAAGGCTAGATGCTGCCTCTGTGTGACTTGGTTAAGGATGAGAAGTAGCTTAAGAAAGAAGACTCTATATCAAACAGGGAAGAGTGTTGGAAATTCCCAGAGGAAACAGTTGAAAAGCAGAACAAAAAGACTTGCAGCTGGCCAATCAGAAGCCAAGGACAATATGGCTTCCTGGTCAGGGAAAGGGCTGCAAAAGCCCCATCCAGTGATAAGACAGGTGGTGGTCGTGCAAAGAGAACAACAGCCTTACCCTACAGGACAAGCCATACTTGCCAAATGCCTCAAATCTGGTTGTAGACTTTGATCAGGCAGCAGTTCCTCTGGTAGTAGGTCATCAGTAGAAAAGAATGTCATTGTTAGCCGGTGAGAGTAGGACGGCAGTGGCTGGGTGCCATCTTGAGAGAGAGTCTATTGTTCAGAGCTGAGCTACCTGGCTAAAATGGTGGTGGCTTAGTGGTTAAGAGCACTGGGTGTTCTTCCAGAGGACCTGGGTTTCAGCACCACATGTTGACTCCAGTTCTAGGGGATTCAATGACCTCTATGGGCACCAGGCATGTATGTGGTACACAGACACACATGCAGGCAAAATTAATTATTTTAATTATTAACAAATAATTAATAATATATAATAATTATAAGATAATAAATAAAACTGAGCTATCATGGATGCCC
This sequence comes from Micromys minutus, assembly GCF_963924665.1. Lineage (NCBI taxonomy): Eukaryota > Metazoa > Chordata > Mammalia > Rodentia > Muridae > Micromys > Micromys minutus. The sequence goes on along the minus strand of NC_137978.1, from coordinate 24,575,393 downwards.
GAAAACAGGGAACAACTACAAGCTAGGGAGACTGCATTTAAGCTGGTGCAGTTACACACACACACACACACACACACACACACACACACACACACACAGAGCAAGTGTGTGTTCTGAGCAACACTTTAACTTGCAGAGATCTCTACACTATGCTTGCTTCCACATCCCCACTGAACTTGTGACATAATTCCATTTAGAACATCAGCCACCCAAAGGACTCAGAGACTCTGGGAGTGGGGCAATGGTGGCACACACCTTTAATTCCAGCACTCCGAAAGCTGAGGCAGGTGGATCACTGTGAGTTTGAGTTCAGCCTGGCCTACAGATCAGGTTCCAGGACAGCCAAAGCCACACTAAAAGAACCATGTCTTGTTGAGGTTTGGTCTGTAGCTATGCTCAGTACTGGCTCCCAAGGGATCAGATATCTTCACATATACTAAGTGATGCACCTTGCTCCTCAATTAATTAAAGGTGCCTGCAGTCTATAGCTGGGCAGAAGAGAGGTAGGTGAGGTTTGAGTTCCTGAGCTTGGAGTCTGAGGACGGACCCCAAGGGAGAAGAGAAGAAGGTGGAGAGAGGAGAAACTGCCATGGGGTAGGTGAATTATAAAAACATGGCCGTGAGGGCTGACCAATTTGAGTTGAGTAATCCAGATGAAACATGGCAAGTTATAATGTGGGGTTATTGATGGTCAAGTCGACACTGATAACTTAGAGGGTAGATGTCTGCCCAGCTCTAGTGCTTTAAGGTTTATTATAAATGTAAAGGTTTTGCGCCTTTCATCTGGGAACTGGATGAGCAAAGGTGGGGTAGGAACCCCTGATTGAGATTAAATATCACTGCCTTGAAAAACAAATCAAAACAAGAGAGGGAGAACCTGTCCTAGTCACAGCTCCAAAGCCAGGTGTGGCCAGCAGAGGTCCCTGTGCACAAAACAGGGAAACCCCTAAAGGAATCAGCACCAGCAGAAGGCAGACACTTGGCCAGCACAGGTTCAACACCAACATAGCAAGAAGTCCAAACTCAGTCCCCACATGTGTGCAGCCAGGACCTTAACACTCAGCCACCTCCCAACCCCTGCTGACAGGTGAGGAGACAGTCTCAAAGTAGAAACAAGGTGAATTTACTACTTTTAGGAATTGTTTTCTTAATGTGTATTATTTTCACATGAAAAAACAGTATAATCAAATAGTAAAAGAAAATTGAAAGAGTTCAAAGTTCACTTTACAGAGATCCAACTCAGCCCTGCTTGTGAATTTCCAGAAAAAGATAAATACGTATGAAAAGTTACCTCCAGAACAGAAGAGTGTATTCCACAAGCACAAAGACATCTCAGTCTTAGAGATTATATCACTCCAACCAATCACAGTTTTAATGAAAAAAAATCAGATGTTAATAAATGCAAAAATGTATTTTGTGGGGTTAAATTTTCTTAACTAGATTGATCTCCAACAAATACCATAGTCAATGATGAAGTGCCAAAATGAGTGTTAATATCTGTATAACTTCAATTAGAAACGTCATCAATAGAAACAGGGATAGGCCGTGATTGTCACAATCACCAGAAAAAAGTCAAGTGGAAACACACACAAAATTGGATCCTAAAACTCACAGTGAACAGGAAAACGAAGAGAACAATTCACTTCACCCGTCGGATCTGCAGGAATCCCGGCTTGAGGAGGACTCCATGTTCAGTGGGGAAACTGAGAAGTCATAAATCTTTATATTGTCTGGGAGAGACTTGGCACAACCAATATTGGGGATAATATGTCAAAATCTTGTAAAGTTGAAGTTGTTTAATTGCTTTTATTTTGCAAATCTATTCATTGGTAAACGAATAGCTTTGGAAAACTCACTTGCATTAACCATGTGTGTGAAATTTTCAAGCAGCTTAGCTGCTCCCCAGTGAGGAACACACAAGCATTCCATACGTCACAGCATGGTAATCCAGCTTCACAGACCACACTCGCCCACGTCTGCTTAGAGAACTGCTTTTCTAAATCACGAGCTGTACAAGGTAGACCAACCTGCTCTTTATACAAAAGCTCAAAGTCCTATTTTAACAGGCAAGTGAGTCTGTAGTGCTAATATAGGAAAGGTCTGGACACACTCCTGAATCCACAATAAATAAATGCTTACTGTGCCCATCTATGAGTGGGTTCATTTACATCACAGAAAATGAGAAGGTGGACATTTATCGCCCCATGTTTCCTCCATAAGCACATTCTAGTCACTCATTTTCCCTCATTATGTCTTTAGAAATTATATTAATTAATTAATTTTATTTTGTGTATGTGCATGTGTGTATAAGGGTGTGAGTGTGCGTGTGTATGTGTGCATGTGTGTGTGTAGAGGATAGATGACAGCATCAGATGCCCTGGAGCGGATTTGCAGGTAGTTGTCAGTTGACTGACATGTGTACTAGGAGCAGCACTCGAGTTCTCTAGGACAGCAGCAAGCACTCTTCACCTCCGAGCCATCTCTTTTTCTCTAGTCTTTGTCTGCATATTCTCTACAGTGTTTGAAAAGATACAGGGCTAGTTCCCTTTTGCTGAGAAAGATAACATGAATTCTAATACTTCAGTAACGTTTTCCTTTCATATTTTCACCCCCTACAGAAGATTACTGAGAGAAATGTTGCTAAATTAGAGGCTTGCTGTGTGTCTCATGCTTTAATGACTTAATGATCTCATCAGATCTGTGGAAATTAGCCTTATTAATAAGAAACAGCTTTGGGGGAATTGAAAGAGGATATATCATCAATTTCTTGTATAAGCTTTGTCAAAAATGAATAAGTATCTGATTTTAGATGATTATAAAGGTGTTATTCTAAGAGGAGGAGGAGAAGAGAAGACAAGGAGGAAGGACAAGGAAGAGAAGGAGGAGGAGGAGGAGAAAGAGGAAGGGTGAGAAGCAGCAGCTTCTTTAGATCAGTTTACAAGGATTATTTTTCAGGTCTATCATTAGGAAAGAAATAGTGTGGGTTGTAATTAAACTTTCTTTCTTACTGCCTTTTTCAAGACATTGGAGCTAGATCTAAGATCCAACTCAATTTTAAACAGTGTGGATCAATATAGAGAGCATAGGTAAATAAGAGCTATGTGATTCAATATACTTATCTCCACATTTATGAAAATGTGTACAGAATGCTGGAACCATGGAGAGGCAGCATAGAAGTCAGGCCAGAAATATGGCTGCAGACAGAGGAAAACCATAATCCTAGCTCTCTTTAGATGCCAGTTTGAAAACACTGGATTTCAGCTTGCATTTTCCACTCCATAAAATACCAGTAACAGAATCTCCTTTTCATATATAGTGGGGATATTGAATGAAACATTTCTCCTCTGCATAATGGTGCCACAAAAGCATACTGGTAATAATAGTACATTGGCAATATTAAAAGGATGTTATGTGGAATCTTATAAAGATCCTTTATTACAGATATGACACAAGTTTCTTACTTTCCTATGGGGAGCCTCTCATAATTCAAATTCAGCATTATAAAACTTTGTTTAATAAAACTTCATTTTCAAGAAGCAACCCTTTTACCTACAATGGGAATGTTGAAGATAGCTTAAGAAACTAGAATTTTCTGAATTTTATTTGAACTCCTGGAATCTTATCTTCAAAATGAGGATTTGAGCAAGTGAGACCTCTGGCTGAAGCACGGACAAGGGACTTCCTGTGGCTTCTACTGGCCCATCTACATTGGAGCTATTAATCTGGGACCCTGGTACAACCCCTGTGTCATTTAGAGAAGTCTGTCAGCTCCCATACTCTGTCGTGCTTTCCACAGAAGGGATTCCTCTGGTTTATTCAACAAACTATGCGCTCCAACAGTAAACTTACTAATCACAATAATGATTAATATTTCTTGAGGGTTCCCCATATTCATCCCTCGCCGCAGGGTCTGAAGAACCATTCAGATTCTTAGGACCTTCACTTCTTTGTGATGGGGATTTTGCGTATTACCAGACAGAAAAAAATAAAATTTTCTTCTAGATTTTTCTGGAGCCGCACACATAATTTGGCAGGTTAAAAAAATGGGACTGAGAGGAAGTTCCAGAAGCTCTAAAGAATTGAAAAGGTTGAAACTTTAATATCAAGGCCCACACAGGTGCTCTTATATTTACTAGGATGGAGCTTCACACCCACTTTTGGTTCCAATAGGACATGGCCTTTAAAGATAAAAAAGAACAGGAGCCACTGAGGAGCCACTGCCCCTTATGACAGTCTGTGGGTGTGAAGCAATATGAGAGTATCTAATTTCACATTTTTGTGAAGTCCCAAACTTGGCAAATGTCCACTAACAAATACTTTGAGCAAGGCCACCACTCCAAAGCTCTTAACCCTAAGAAATCCTCTCCTAATTTCAATAGTGTCATTTAAGGTCACCAGTGAGATGTCTCAGTGTATAAAGGAGCTTGCTGTAGAAGCTTGATGACCCAAGTTTGTCCCAGAACTCACAGTGAAAGGAGAGCAATGAGTCCAACAATTTGTTCTTAGACTTCTACACAAACAGTACACACACACACACACACACACACACACACACACACACACATACACACACATGCACACGCACATGCATACACACACTAATTAAAATAAAACCTTGACATCTAATATAGCTAAGAAGAATTGCAAAGTGTAATTATGCCAGAGTCACAGAATTATATGGTCAAAGGGGGTTTTCCTTTTATAAGCCATGAGAATTGTTTCCTTCTCCACTTAAGATAATGGTTAAATGTGACAACCCACTGAACAACAAAGCAAATGGTTAGAGAAGGGCAGAGGCTTCAGAAAAGATATAGGTGTTATCAGCTGTCCTTGGTTGAGACCTTGAATAGGGAGTTTGATCCAAGGTTTATTATCCTTCTATAAATGTTAAAAGATATTCAGGATGTGTGTACCCTCTTCCTCATCCACTGGCACCTCCTCCTCCTTCTGCTGCTCCTGGTACTGCTTGTGAGCTCCTTCAGTGCGGACCTGGTGCCTCTTTTGTGAAGCAGCCACCGAGGAGACTCCAGTACTCACCACAGTCGACAGAAACCCAAGAAAGGAGTCAAGACTGAGAACAACGATCATGTTAATCTGAAGGGGCGGGACAGGATGGTTCTGTGGTGAAGTTGAAGATTAAGAGGAGCACACCACTTAGTAAACCTATGAAAGCCTATTGTGAATGGCAGGGTTCGTCAATGAGGCAGATTCTGGTTTGATGAGCAACCAATGAAGGAAACAGACACACCTGCACAGTTGGAAATGGAGGATGAAAATACAGTTGGTGTGCTCCAGTAGCAGACAGGGGGTGTCTACTATAAAGGGAGCCTGCTACTTTACCCCAGAATACTTTACCAAGAACACATTCTCAATTAGAAAGCTGCAATTTGGTGCCTCCACATCCTGACTACTATAGTATAGTTTTCTCTCTTCTTCCATCTCCCTGTCCCCATTTCTTTATTGTACATAAAGTAACTGGTGTATGTGCACAAGAATATTGCTCTTTTATTTCTGCTTTTCCTTTTTAAAACTAAATGGACAATGTTTTCTTTTGGTTTACATCAGATGGAAACTGTCTGGGGAAAGTACTGGTTCTGTGAAAATACCCCCTTCTCCATTAGTGGCATGCTCTTTCAACCCTTCCCTTTATATTCCAGTAAGTTATTTTGCTTTCATTGTTTTAACAAAAGAACCCAACAGCATAACATTTTTGTTTGCATACCTTGTTTGATTGGAGAATTTTAATGTTTGCCATGTATCATTGTAAAACCAAGGACAATTTTACAGCTTTTTTGGTATGTAGATGTTACATGTAGAGCAATCTTTTTTTTAAGTAGGGATAACTTACTCTTGAACACAATGATCCTAGATGAGTTTCCCTTCAAGTCAAGCATTTTGTTGTTTAAATAAACTTCTTATTTTAAAAAAGATATTTAGATTGATTTTAATTTATGTGTATCAGTGTTTGCCTGTATGTGTATGTTACCGTACATCTCTTCCTGGTAGAGATCTGAAGAGAATATTCAGTTAGAGAGATGGTGTGGGACACTATGTGGGTTATGGGAACTAAACCTAGGTCTACTGCAGGAAGAAAAAGTATCCTTAACCTCTGAACATTTCTCCAGCCCCTTTATCTATTTCTGATGATGCTGAGATAACGTAAAGTATGTGTTTATTATAATATTCAGCATAGAACCCACCCCCTCCCACCACTGAGCCCACCTCCTCTTTTATTTTTACTTAAATAAGAAATTTTAGACCAGCAGAGATCTGGGGGCACAGGCCTGGGGAGTTTGCTTTGTGAGTAACCGTAGCACAGAGAAGGCTAGGTGGTGCTCACGGAAAAGGTGCCCCTTCAGCCCACAGTAAGAGCCAGGACTCTGTCAGAAGGACTCGGGATCCACTCTGAAAGCCCATGCTCATGGACTAAATGCACAGGCTCTTTTCCACCTGGACCAGCAGAGATCCGGGTCACAGGCCTGGTGAGACTGCATTGTGAGTAACCAGAGTGCAGAGAGGGCTAGGCGGTGCTCGAGAAAAAGGTTTTTTCCAGCCCACAATAAGGCTCAGGCCTTTGTCAGTGAGAACCGGGGTCTGCCCAGGAAAGGCAGTGCTTGAAGATCAGCTCCACAGGCCCTCTTACACCTCAACCAGAGGGGAGCCTGGCACATAGGCCCAGGGAGAGCACACCAGTAAATCTCAGAGAACAGAGAGTACTTGGCCTAGAGAAAGAGCCAGGTCCCTGCCAGTAGGACTCAGGACCTGTGGGCAGAGGGCTGAGTTCCCAGAACAGCCTCACAAGAGCTCCCACACCCGAGCCCACAAAGACAGAGCTGAGTCACTGCCATCAGAACTCACAGCTTGCCCACTAAAAGCCTAACACTCAGAAGCATTTTTCTTCCAGAGCCCACGGGCCTTCAGATCCACAGGAGAGACAGGTGCCAGTCACTGACAACAAGACCATGTATAATTACAGATAACTAGTAGGCAAGAGAAAAAAGTACTTAAGCAATGGAAGCCAAGACAACCTGGCAACATCAGAACCCAGCTCTTCCACCACAGCAAGCAGTGGATTGCCAAACACTCCAGAAAAAGAAGACTCAGACTTGAAATCATACCTCACAGTGATGATGGAGATCTTCAAGAAGCATGTGAATAACTCCTTTAAACAAGCACAGGAGGACACACAGAAACAAATAGAAGCTTTTAAAGGGGATACACAAAAATCACTCAAAGAAATACAGGAAAACATAACCAAACAGATGAAGGAATTGAAAATGGAAATAGAAACAATAAAGAAAACACAAAAAGAGATAACCCTGGAGATAGAAAATTTAAAAAAGAAATCAGGAGTCACAGATGCAAGCATTACCAACAAACTACAAGAGAAGGAAGAGAGAATCTTAGGGGCCAAAGACAACATAGACAACATAGACACAGCAACCACTATTCCTTAATATCTGTTAACATAAGTGGACTCAATTCCCTAATAAAGAGACATAGACTATCAGACTGGATACATAAACAGAATCCAGCATTTTGCTGCATATAGGAAACTCATCTCAGAGACAAGGACAGCTACTATCTCAGAGTAAAAGGCTGGGAAAACAAAACAAAACAAAACCTTCCAAGTAAACGGCCCCAAGAAACAAGCTGGGGTAGCCATTCTAATATTGAATAAAGTAGATTTTCATCCAAAAGTTATCAAAAAAGACAAGAAAGGACACTTTTTACTCATTACAGGGAAAATTTATCAGGAGGAATCCTCAATCCTTAACATATATGATCCAAATACAAGAGCACCCATATTCATAAAAGATAGCCTATTAAAGCTCAAAACATACATTGAACCACACAAAATAATAGTGGGAGACTTCAACACCCCACTCTCATCAATAGACAGATCATGGAAGGAGAAACTAGCAGAGATTATGAACCAATTGGAATTAACAGACATCTATAGAACATTTTATTCTAAACCGAAAGAATATACCTTCTTCTCAGCACCTTGCAGTACCTTTTCCAAAATTGTCCATATAGTCGGTCACAAAACAGCCTCAATAGATATAAGAAGATTGAAATACTCCCATGCTTCTTGTCAGATCACCATGGACTAAGACTGGTCTTTAATAACAACAAAGACAATAAAAGCCCATATACACTTGGAAGCTGAACAATGCTCTACTCAACAATAGCATTGTCAAAGAAGAAATAAAGAATGCAAGGTATACAAAGAACTCAAGAAGCTAGACACCAGAGAATTAAACAACCCTATTTTTAAAATGGGGTACAGAGCTGAACAAAAAGTTTTCAATTGAGGAATATCAAATGGCTGAGAAGCATCTAAGGAAGTGCTCAACATCATTAGCCATCAGGGAAATGCAAATCAAAACAACCCTGAGATTTCACCTCACACCAGTCAGATTGGCCAAGATCAAAAATTCAGATGCTGGCGAGGATGTGGAGAAAGAGGGACACTTCTTCACTGTTGGTGGGGTTGTAAACTGGTACAACCACTCTGGAAATCAGTCCGGCGATTCCTCAGAAAATTAGACATAGTACTATCTGAAGACCCAGTTATTCTACTTCTGGGCATTTACCCCAGAGACGCTCCAACATACAACAAAGACACATACACCACAATGTTCATAGCAGCTCTATTTATAATAGCCAGAAGCTGGAAAGAACCCAGATGTCCTTCAGTAAATGAATGGATACAAAAAATTGTGATACATTTACACAATGGAGCCATCAGAAACAATGACTTTATAAAATTCTTAAGAAAATGGATGCATCTAGAGAATATCATCCTGAGTGAGATAACCCAGTCACAAAAGAACAGACACAATATGCAGTCACTGATAATTGGATACTAACCCCAGAAAGCTCTGAACACCCCAGAAACAACTAACCGACTGTGTGAAGTTCAAGAAAAGAAAAGAAAAAACCATTATGTTTACTCCTTACACACCAAGAAAACTTTGACTAATTCCAGGTTACATCCTGTTTTACATGTACTTTATGCTCATTGTAACTAGTAAGATCTTAATGCACACTATCAAACCTTAAGAATAAAAAAGCCAAGCAATGACAAAAATGTATTCATATACTTTTATGCAAAAATGCTTAAAATTTGTACATTTATCTTTGTTTTTTAAAATAAAGTTCTTCAATAAAAAATAAAAAAAGAAGAAATAAAGAAAGGAATTAAGGATTTTCTAGAATTTAATGAAAATGAAAATACAACATACTCAAACCTATGGGATGCAATGAAAGCAGAACTAGGAAGAAAACTCATAGCTCTGAGTGCCTCCAAAAAGAAGCTGGAGAGAGCATACACTAGCAACTTACTAGCACAGTTGAAAGCTCTAGAACAAAATGAGCAGATATACCCAGGAGGAGTAGAGGGCAGAAAATAATCCAACTTAGAGCAGAAATTAACCAAGTAGAAACAAAAAGAACCATTCAAAGAATAAACAAAACCAAAAGCTGGTACTCTGAGAAAATTAACAAGATTGATAAACCCTTAGTCAGATTAACTAGAGGGCAAAGAAAAAGTATCCAAATTAACAAAATCAGAAATAAAAGTGGAGACATAACAACTGAAACTGAGAAAATTCAAGAAATCATCTGATCCTACTAAAAAAGTCTATACTCAACAAAACTGGAAAATCTGGAGGAAATGGATGAATTCCTAGACAGATCCCAGATACCAAAGTTAAACCAGGACCAGGTAAACCATCTAAATAATCCCATAACACCTAAAGAAATAGAACCAGTCATCAAAAGCCTCCCAACCAAAAAAAAGCCCAGGTCCAGATGGTTCAGTGCAAAATTCTATCAGACATTTAAAGATGACATAATACCAATACTCTCCAAACTATTCCACAAAATAGAGTTAGATGGAATACTACCCAACTCATTCTTTGAAGCCACAAAAATCCTCATTCCTAAACCACAAAAGACCCTACAAGGAAAGAGAATTTCAGACCAATCTTCCGTATGAACATTGATGCAAAAATACTCAACAAAATCTTTGCAAACCGAATCCAAGAACACATCAAAACAATCATTCACCATGATCAAGTAGGCTTCATCCCTGGGATGGGGGGACGATTTAATATATGGAAATCTATCAATGTAATCCACCATATAAATTAACTCAAAAAAATCTACGTGGTCTTCTCATTAGATGTTGAGAAAGCATTTGACAAAATTCAACACCCCTTCATGTTAAAAGTCTTGGAAAGAACAGGAATCCAAGGCCCATAACTAAATATAATAAAAGCAATACACAGCAAACCAATAGCCAACATCAAACTAAATGGTGAGAAACTTGAAGCAATCTCACTAAAATCAGGGACTAGACAAGGCTGCCCACTCTCCCCCTACCTATTCAACACAGTACTGGAAGTCCTGGCTGGAGCAATTAGACAGTGAAAGGAAACCAAAGGGATACAAATTGGAAAGGAAGAAGTAAAATTATCACTATTTGCAGATGATATGATAGTATACTTAAGTGGCCCTAAAAATTTCACCAGAGAACTTTTACAGCTGATAAACAACTTCAGCAATGTGGCTGGAAATAAAATTAACTTAAAGAAATCAGCAGCCTTCCTCTACTCAAAGGACAAACATGGTATGAAAGAAATTAGGGGAAAGATACCCTTTTCAATAGTCACAAACAATATGAAATACCTTGGTGTGACCCTAACCAAGCAAGTGAAGGACCTGTATGACAAGAACTTCAAATCTCTGAAGAAGGAAATTAAAGATCTCAGAAGATTGAAAGATCTCCCATACTCATGGATTGGCAGAATCAACATTGTAAAACTGGCCATCTTACCAAAAGCAATCTACAGATTCAATGCAATCCCCATCAAAATTTCAACTCAATTTTTCATAGAGTTGGAAAGAGCAATTTGCAAATTCACCTGGAATAACAAAAACCTAGAATATCTAAATCTGTCCTCAACAACAAGAAAACATCTGCGGAAATCACCATCCCTGACTTCAAGCTATATTACAAGGCAATTGTGTTAAAAACTGCATGGTACTGGTACAGAGATAGGCAGGTAGATGGAACAAAATAGAAGATTCAGAAATAAACTCTCCCACATATGGTCACTTGATCTTTGACAAAGGAGCTGAAAATATTCATTGGAAAAAGGACAGCCTATTCAACAAATAGTGTTGGTCCAACTGGCACTCAGCATGCAGAAGAATGAAAATAGACCCTTTCTTATCTCCTTGTACAAAGCTCAAGTACAAGTGGATCAAAGATCTCCACATTAAACCAGGCACACTGAAACTATTAGAAGAGAAAGTAGGGAAAACCTTAGAACACATAGGCATAGGGGAAATTTTCCTGAACAGAACAGCAATGGCTTTTGCTCTAAGATCAAGAATTGATAAATGGGACTTAATGAGATTGCAAAGTTTCTGTAAGGGTAAGGACACTGTCAAGAAAACAAAATGGCAGCCAACAGATTGGGGAAAGATCTTTACCAATACCACATCTGATAGAGGTCTAATATATACAAAGAACTCAAGAAGATAGATGCCAGAGAATCATACAATCCTATTAAAAAATGGGGTACAGATCTAAACAAAAAGTTCTCAGTTGAGGAATATCGAATGGTTGAGAAGCATCTAAGGAAGTGCTCGGCATCCTTAGTCATCAGGGAAATGCAAATCAAAACAACTCTGAGATTCCAACTCACACCAGTCAGAATGGCTAAGATCAAAAACTCAGATGACAACAGATGCTGGCGAGGTTGCGGAGAAAGAGGATCACTTCTCCACTCTTGGTGGGGTTGGAAGCTGGTACATCCACTCTGGAAATCAGTCTAATGGTTCCTCAGAAAACTGGACATTGTCCTACCTGCAGACCCAGTTATTTTACTTCTGGGTAAGTAAAATGATTTACCCCAGAGATGCTCTAACTTACAATAAGGACACATGCATCACAATGTTTATAGCAGCCCTATTTATAATAGCCCGAAATTGGAAAGAACCCAGATGTTCTTTGGTAGATGAATGGATACAAAAATTGTGGTATATTTACACAATGCAATACCACTCAGCTATTAGAAACAATGACTTTATGAAATTCAATCTTACCAGGACTGTGTCCCCAGGCCTCTCACCTCCTCTGTTCTAAATTTCAAAATTAACATGGCTAACTCTAATGTTAAGTATCAAACTTTATATTCATAAGGACAGGTAAGTACTAGCTAATGAATGGTTACTGATCACTACTGTATGCTCGGGGCACTGTTTTAATTATATGTGTCAAATTATTTATCCCTATGAAGTGAACACTATAATTCTTTGCATATGCAGATGAGGAAATTGAGGTATAATTGAACTTCCCAGAGGGTAAGTGGTACAGCAGAGAACAGGAGCCAAGCCTTTGACTCCAGCGTCTTCCAGAGTTGCTGATCACATCTCTGATGCACACACACATGAAGCATGTGCTAGGTGCAAGTGAGTAGCTCATGCTGCAGCGGAAGCCATCAAAGGCTTTCATTTCTGTGCTCATGGATTGGTAGAGTTAGCATTGTGGAAGTACTAAAATCTACTTTCAGCTCCAAAGACTTCCCAATCAAAATTCTATCTCATTCCTTAAAGAAATAGGAAAAAAAAAACTATCTTAAAATTCATTTGGAAACACAAAATAAATCTGGAAAGACAGAACAGTTATGAGCCAAAAATAACAATGCTAGAGGGATTAGCACCCCAGATCTCAAGGTAGATTCTAGAACTATAGTAAGAAAAACAGTGTGGTAGTGACACAATGCAGACATGTAGACAAATGGAGCAAAAGAAAAGACCCACACATGCAGAGTACACATAGCTACATCTATCTGATACTTGACAACAATGCCAAAAATACACACTGCAGAAAAGACAGCATCTTTGACAAACAGTGAGGGGTAGGTAGATGGCCACATGCAGAAGAACGAAGTCATGTCTATGCACACAAGCTAACTCAAAATGGATCAAAGACCTCAACATGAAACCAAAACACTGCAAATGCCAGAAGAAAACCAGGGCAGTGCCCTGCTGGAACGAGATATAGCAAAGGACTTTCTGAACAGAACAGCATTTGTGATTCTTAACACCTATACTCCAAATACAATAGCACCCAGGTTCATAAGAAAACACTACTAAATTTTAAATCACAAATTGACTCTCACACACTGATAGTGAGAGACTTCAATATCCAACTCTAAACAACAGACAGGTCATCAAACAAAAACCAAGAAATGCTGGAGCTAAAGTTATAAACCAAATGGACATTATGATTTACTGTAATCGTTTCACTTAAACGTAAAATGTGGTGTGGATTGTATCTTGGGCATTCCAAGCTTTTGGGCTAATATCCACTTCTCAGTGAGTCTTCTGTGATTCTTTTGTGTGTTCTTTTGTGATTAGGTTACCTCACTCAGGATGATATTTTCTAGTTCCATCCATTTGCCTAAGAATTTCATGAAGTCATTGTTTTTAATAGCTGAGTAGTATTCCATTGTGTAAATGAAATACATTTTCTGTATCCATTCCTCTATTGAAAGGAATCTGGGTTCTATCCAGCTTCTGGCTATTATAAATAAGGTTGCTATGAACATAGTGGAGCATGTATCCTTGCTATAGGTTGGAGCATCTTTTGGGTCTATGCCCAGGAGTGGTATAGTAGGTAGTACTCATGAAGCTCAAGAAGAAGGAAGACCAAAAGTTGAGCTTTAGTCCTTCTTAGAAGGGGGAACAAAATACTCCCAGGAGGAAATATGGAGACAAAGTGTGGAGCAGAGACAGAAGGAAAGGCCATCCAGGGACGACTGCCCTACCTGGGGATCCATCCTATAGTCACCAAACCCAGACACTATTGTAGATGCAAGAAGTGCATGCTGACAAAAGTCTGATATCTCTGTCTCCTGAGAGGCTCTGCCAGAGCCTGGTGAATATAGAGGCAGGTGCTCTCAGCCAAACATTGGACTGAGAAGGGGTCCCCAGTAAAGGAGTTAGAGAAAGAACCGAAGGAGCTGAAGGGGTTTGCAACCCCATAGGAAGAACAATAATATCAACCAACCAGACCCCCCAGAGCTCCCAGAGACTAAACCACCAACCAAAGAATACACATGGGGGGCATGGCTCCAGCTGCACATGTAGGGGAGAATGGCTTTATCTGGCATCAATGGGAAGGGAGCCCATTGGTCCTGTGAAGGCTTGATGACCCAATGTAGAGAAATGCTAGGGTCCTGAGGCAGGATTGGGTGGGTGGGTGAAGGAATAAATATTCTTAGAGGCAGGTGAGAGGAGGAGGGGATAAGGCAGTTGTAGGGAGAAACTGGCAAGAAGGATAACATTTAAAATGTAAATAAAATAATGAAAAAAATTAAAAGTCTAAAAAAATATAAAAGAATATACCTTTTCAGCATTTAATGGAACTTTCTCTGAACTTGACCACATACTCAAAGACAAAGCAAGTCTCAACAGAGAATAACATAGAAACAAAAAAAAAAAAAAATCAATCCAAATAATCAATGAAACAAATATTTGGTTCTTGGGGGAAACCCAATATGATTGACAAATTCCTAGGCAAATTAACTAAAAAAAAGATATAAATGAACACATTTATAAAGGAAAAGGGGGGATAACTACAGACATTAAGGCAACCCAGAGAATCACAAGGACATATTTAAAACAAACAAAATAAAACTGTAATCCACCAAATTGGAGAATCTAAAAGAAATGGGTAATTGTATTGATACATACCCCTTACCAACGTTCAATCAAGTTTGGATAAGTTAGTTTAAAGAGACTTATAACCCCTAGTGAAATAAAGCCAGTTATTAAAAATCTTCCAGACATCCCCACCCCAAAAGAGCTTAGGCTCAGATATTTTTAGTGCAGATTTCTACAAGACTTTCAAAAGAAGAGTCAATGCTAATACTCCTCAAGTTATTACACAAAACAGAAACAGCAGGAACACTGCCCACTTCATTTTATGAGGCCAGTTACCCAGATGCCAAAACCACATAAAGTTGCAAAAGGAAAGATAATTACAGACCAATTTTCCTTATGAACATAGATGCAAAAATTCTCAACAAAATTCTTACAAATAGAATCTAAGAACACCTCAAAAAAGATTATCTACCATGATCAAGTAGGCTTCATCTCAGAGATGCAGGGATAGTTCAACATATATAAACTGATAAATATAATCCACCAGATAAACCAACTGAAAGACAAAAGTCACATGAATTTCTCATTAGATGCATAAAAGGCCTTTGACAAAATTTAATACTCCTTTATGATATAAGTCCTGGAGAGATTAGGAATACAACAGACATACCTCAACATAATAAAGGCAGCTTATAGTAAATGCATAGCCAACATCAACTTAAATGGACAGAAATGTAGAACAATTACAGTAAAATTAGGAACAAAGGTATTTTCTCTATTTATACCTACTCAGAATATTACTTGAAGCCTTAGCTGGATCAGTAAGACACTTAAAGGATATCAAGAGGATACAACTTGGAAAAAAAAAAGAAGTCGGGTTTTATTTTATTTGCAGATATGGTAGTATATACAAGTGACCTTAAAATTTTCCACTGGGAAACTCCAACAGCTGATAAACACCTTCAGCAAATTAGCTGGATATAAAATCATAAAAATCAATAGCCCTCCTATATACAAATGACAGATTGAGAAATAAAATCAAACCACATTTTATAATAGCCTCAAATATTATAAAATACCTGGGGATAACTCTAACTAAGCAAAGACTTGTTTGATTAAAAAAAAAAAAAAACTTCTGGATACTGAAGAAAATATTGGAAGATGAAGGATCTCCCATGACTGCGTATCAGTAGGAATAACAGTAAAAATGGCCATCCTACCAAATGCAGTCTACAGATTCAATGCGATCCCCATCAAAATTCTAACAGAATTCCCCGTAGATCTTGCAAGGACTACTGTCCACTTCATCATAGAATCCAGGAATAGCTAAAACAATCCTGACCAATACAAGAGCTGCTGGAGGCATCAGTCTCCCTGACTTCTAGTTATACATCAATATATAGTAAGAAAAACAGCATGTGCTTGGCACAAAACCAGACAAGCTGATCACTGGAATTGAAGACCCAGACAAAAACACACACATGCATATGGAGCCATGGTTTTAATAAAGAAGGCAGGAATATGCACAGGAAAAAGACAGCATCTTCAATAAATGGATGATTACATACAGAAGAATGCAAATAGAGCCAACTCAATTCAGTTCAAATTTATCAAAGACCTCAATGTAAAGCCAGATACACTGCCTCTGATAGAAGAGAAAGTGGGAATATCCTTAAACTCATTGGCGCATACACACAGACACATACACACAGACACAAACACACATACACACACACAAAGACTTTCTGAGCAATACCATTAGATCAAAAACTAATAAATGGGACCTCATGAAATTGAAAATCTGCACAGCAAAGAACACCATCATGTAAACTATGTGATGTCCCACAAATGGAAAGATTTTATAAAACTACACATCCTATAGAGGGTTAATATTCAAAATATATAGAGAACTGAAAAAAAAAAAACCCTAGATATCAAAAAACAGATAACCCAAGTTTCAGATTTACCCTAGTCAAAATTGAAAGACAAGTCAGCAAAACTAACAGGGAAAGTAGGGAGAGGGGAACCTTATTTAGAGTTGCTGGGAGTGAAACTGGTATAGCATCTCTGTGAAAATGTTTGGGGAATTCTCAAACTGCTGTAAGTAGATCTATTATACGACCCCACTCAACCATTCCTAGGTGTATGTCCAAAGGACTTGATATCCTACATCACACACACTGGCTTAGTCAAGTTCATGGCTGCTCTATTCACAAAGGCTGGAAGATGGAAACAACCTACGTACCCTTGACCTGACAAAGATAAGGAATATGCGGTGCACATACACAATGGAATACTATTCAGCTGTAAAGAAGAATGAAACCATGTTGTTTAGAGATAAATAGGTAGAACCAGAAAAGATGATATTGAGTGAGATAATGTAGACCCAGAAAGAGACACACTGGCATGTTCTCTCTCATCTGTGTTTTCTAGTTCTAAATCTTCATGTGTAAGTATAGTTCTCACCCTTTATCAAAAGATCTTCTCTTCACAATGTAGATCATAAAAACAAATGCCACACAGACACACAACTTGTCAAAATTTTGAAACCAACTGAGGGGGTGCTTCAGTGAGAGCTTGAGGGGAAAGATTTTAAGAGGCACAGGACCAGGGCATCTATTGTGAGACTGTATCTGTTTTAAGTTACAATAAAGTTAAACCCAGATGCCTGAACAATATAGCTGCCTAAAATAACCTAAACAAGAATGTTGCCAATAGGCAATGCTAAAGTGGAAGTGGGGAGCCCATCCCTAGACAAAGGGGTATAGGCAACTAATGGCTATTGAGAGAGGGGGATTAGTCTTTCCTAGGGATGAGCACCCAGTTATTATTCCATATAAAAGTTCAACCTTGAAATCTTAAACATACAAGCAATACTAGGTAGATTCAATGGTTGTATTTGCATATTTGTACATATATGTAATGATAACAAAGATAAAGGAATTTAAGAAGGAGTGAAGGGGGAGGACTTAGGAGGAGGGAGGGAGAGGATGGGAGAGTAAAAAGGGATGTTATTAAAACATAAAGCAAAGAGGACCCTTGGGGGAGTACCCAATTATCCAAAGCCATAAGGAGAAAACGTTATGTTTGCCACAGATACAAATGTGGAGAACCTCTATAACTCTCATCAGCTAAGCCATAAACTCTCTCACTCACATTCTGTTTAGAACAATGTGTTTCCTGGGCTGCTGTCAAATTCTCCAGCTCAAATAATTCTCTTGCTTCAGTATGCCAAGTCACTGAGATCACAGGCTCACAGCACAGCACCTGGCTCTTACTTTTGGCACAAACAACTCTTGTATAAGTTTTGTATATGTTTCCTAATTTAATTCACTGATCTAGAACACAAGGGTGTTTGTCCTACATTCATTGTTCTAGAACACGAGGGTGCTTGTCCTACATTCACTGTTCTAGAACATGTGGGTGTTTATCATACATCCGCTGTTCTAGAACATGTGGGTGTTTATCATACATTCACTGTTCTAGAACATGAGGATGTTTGTCATACATTCACTGTTCTAGAGCATGAGGGTGTTTGTCATACATTCACTGTTCTAGAGCATGAGGGTGTTTGTCATACATTCACTGTTCTAGAGCATGAGGGTGTTTGTCATACATTCACTGTTCTAGAGCATGAGGGTGTTTATCACAGAAGCCTGTACTCAGGAGCCTCAGGATCTGAGCAGCACAGGAGTTAAATAAGAAGCAATAATAAATTGTTAGGAACAGACCGACTCCTTTCTATCTGTGAACTCAGTACCTTGGGATGAGGAAGCTGAGCTAAAGGTGGGTAAGTTGACCCATTTGACACTGTCTTATAGCATGTGTCATAATTGGCTGTTTGTCTTACTGAAAATATCTGTAAGAAGGCAGAGTAAACAATGGCTTGAACATAATTTGGTTTGATAATTACCAAATTACATAATATAAACAAATCATGTATGTCGAGTAGGAACTAACTGGAGATGGCATGGGAGAAGACTCCTGCGCACATGGAAGGCACTAGTATTTCTGCATAGCTGTATCAAGCCTGCTTGAATGGCCAGTAGGCTGCTCCACCGGATGAAAGTCAGCAATCACGAGAAAGGGGCACTAGGAGAAAAGCCTGGAGAAACAATGGCCAGAACACACAAGAGGACCTCGTGGACTCTGGTTTAGTTTTTTATAAGTGTCTATTCTAAGTTCGAAATAGATGGGAAATGTCTGATGACTAACTTCATGGTGTATTTAATCTACAGGCCAGTGACTTCGGGAAAAAGAGAAACATGTATTTAATGAATGCTGAAAGAATCAGGACAATGTCTTGGCAAGCCAGCTGGCACTGGGCTCTAGCCTGAGAGGAGGAAAGGCTTCGTGTGAGTCCCCTTGTCACACGGCTCCCAAGCAAAAGTGAAGAGCTCAGCTTAGCCCGTTCACTGAGCTTGAACAACAGAAGAACATGGCACCATATATGCAAACCAGTGCAAGATATAGAAAGGAAGTCTGTCGTCATTTGCCTAAAAGACAGTGGAAAGTTTATTGTTTAGTTCACTCAACCATCCTTTCATTCAGTTGATCGGACATCCCAATGCTCAGCCACCCGGGAATTATGACAGGTGCTGGGAAAGAGCTGAAAACCACACACGATCCCTTTATTCATGGTCTATGTACAATATATTCCTCCACACCCCTCCCTGTTATAAAGTCTGAGAGACTACAGTGCAGTTGAAAACCCTCACTGAAGTCCTGAGTTCATATCCTGGGGAAATCTGTATGACTCACACTTGTGAGCAACATCACTATTTCTGATATGAAACAAGACTAAATGCTGGCTTCCTTACAGGAATCTAACAGCTATGGGAAGTATGAGCAGGGCCAGGCATGTGGCCGTATTTAAAACTTAGCCTCTAGTCCCCCTTAAAGAATAGACCTATGTACAAAAATAGCCTGCAACCCATGAACCGTCTATTCTCCTCGGTTCTGGCATTTTCTAACTTAGCATCTGAATGCCACTGACAATTATTGCCTGCCTCCAAACCCTTTTATATCCTAGTTCTGCCCTGGCCTGCTCTTAAATGAAACCTTAAGGAACTTTTGGAGTGGACCTGAGTATTCCTCCTTGGATTCCTCTGTTGTAAAAAAGAGCTTTCAGGGCACCTTTGTGCCCATGTTCCAGAACCTCGCTGACCAGGGCAGACCCAGGTAACTCCTAATCCAGCTACATGGTTGTAAACTGGTTGACCTGACTCTCCAGGCCAGATACCTAGGAGTCGCTCAAAACCACTTCTTTTCCAGGGTGACAGGGGCTGGGAGCTTGAAAATGAGACTCAAGCTTTGTGGCTAGAGTGGTTTTTTTTCCCCATAGGAAGAATTCTGAAAACATAAAATAAGAGAAGCACCGTCTAGTACATCCATGGCTCCTAAAACCACTGCCCTTGTGAAGAGCAGGGCACATCGTGATTGTGAGTCCAATTTTAAAAGACGAGGAGTTTCTGAAGTAACTTAAACTGAAGCTTTAGAATGTTCTGAATTTAAAGCTCTACAGGATACATATTTCAAAAAAAGTTTTTCTCCACATTTGCTCTTCGCACCCCCAAGCACTCTAATTTAGCAGACTGGGGTTTCCAGGTGCTCTGCACCCCCAACCATCAGAACAGGACAAGTAGAGCTTCCTTTGCTGTTCACTCATCTTGATTTCCTGCAGCACAACTTCTCAGGGAAGAAACTAAGTGATTAAAACATGGCCTTGAGAGGTCTGTCACACTGACAAAGGGGATTCATATGCTTTGTGCTTTTCTTGCTACAAAGTAGCAACAGCCCAAGAAACTTCTGGAAGAACCATTCTTGTCTTGTGCTGAGCTAGGGATAGGTGCCAAGTGTTCATCTGTGTTATCAGCAACCAGGAAGGAAACAGAAAAGAACCAGAAGCCATCCCAGATGCCCCCTCCCTTGTCTGTCCTCACCTGGGCCAGCAACTGCTGTTTTGTTTTGTTTTCTCCCAGTATAGACCAAGTAATTTCTTTAATCTCACTTTTATCTCCTGGTCCAGGTCTGGTGAATTTAACCTCTCTGGGACTCAGTTTTCTTACCTCTGAAAAGGGGCATCACCCAGCTAGTACAGGAGTAATAGGAAACAGAAGTGACATTCTTGAAATACTCTAAGAGTGTTCCTACTTTTGTTGCTTTAGTGACTTCTTAGGCAATCTTCCTATTTCCTCTCTTAATATATTATTTATACAACATTAATAGTGAACTTTACAAACAAATGCCAGCTCACACCCCTCCTTAGCTTGAAACTCTCCCATGGTTTCCTAGTTTGTTTAGGACAAATGGCCAAACTTATCCCCGGACTGGAGAGATTCTCCTGCCCTCTTGCTAAGTGGGCTATGATTGCCTCCTGTCTGGTTCTTCTAACAGGTGGGGGCTGGGTCTCCTTTGAGCCCGCCCCCTTTCTGGGCATGTTCTTTTCCTAGACCTTTCTATGAGTATAATGGGTTCTTACTCAGGCGTTAAGCCAAATATTATCTCTAGGCCTTTCTTGGTCATTCTAAACTTTTTTGGGTCCTCCCAATTCCCAGCTTTATGCTAATACCCCCCTAAAAAGTTTTCTCTATGGCTGTTTCAGAGAAGGTCTGCGAGTGAATTTGGCTGTTCTCAGCATTGCTATTGTCATTCTTTTCTGACCCTATGTAAGTAACCTGCCCCCATTCCAATGGGACCAGCCATTCCCTGTTCCGAGTGCACAATGCCCTAGACACAGTCAAACACCCTTCCAGCCTTTGAAGGTTTTGTTTCACATGAGGTAAACATACCCAGAGCATAAATACACAAGTCTTTTTCAAAACACTAATATAAAAGAGACCAGCCATATGACTTGAAATAAGCTGATGCCAATGTTTTAAGACTTTTTGTGAAACAGAGACATAAAAAAAGTTCTCTTAGCGGGCCAGTGGTTAAGAGCACACACTGCTCTTGTGAAGGACCGAGGCCAGTTTCCAGCAGCTGTGTCAGCAGATTACAACCAACTCCAGGGTGATCTGACACCTCTGGCTTCAGAGGATACCTATACACAGTGGCACATACATATGCACAGAAACATACATATACAGAATAAATATAAGAAAAATAAATTTTAAAAACTTTTTAAAAAGTTCTCTTTGGAGGTAAAGGCAAAGGGACTATATGTTCAAGGCTAGTTTGGACAGGGCAGTAAGACTTTCTCTAACACACACACACATACACACACACATACACACACACAGATTCAAGTGGTAGACACACCTGCAGGTTCTTCTGAGGCCCTATATGTGGGCATTTTTCTCTACTTCTGAAGCAAATAGCATCTCTATTCCTTCTCATCTACTCAGACATTCCCTGAATCAGGATTACCCTCTGCCACTTTTTAATGGGAGAAGCCATATTTATAGCTCATGAATAAAACATTAACCAGCCCTGCTAAGTACTGACAGCAACCCAAAGCTAAATGTTACCCAGGGACCAACCTGCTTTGTTCACACAAACTCTAACTGCTGACTCGAGAGGGATGCCAGCCAGCTTAGTCTGCATGAAAGAGTGATGGGAAGGAACATTGTCTAAAGACCTCCATCACTGTTGGGAGCTAATGAGATATTAATGTTTCAGAAACAGCAAGGATGGTGAGGTCAAGACGTAGCTGAGACTCACCGGGCATCATCTGTGCCCGGCTTGGTCTACACTCCCTGGTCTCCACAACACAATGAACGAAATACTATCATTTGCAGTTATGAATGTCAAAGCTCTGCCATGTTGGTGCTTTTCTCATCTGTGGGGAGGGACCTGGTCTTATATTGATTTCTCTGACTCCAGAAGAACTTGTGTTATACAGCATTGTGTCTTAGGCTTAACAGTGGGAAGAGGTACCAAAACCAAAGATGGCTGCCTTTGATTGGGTTCTTAGCAAAATCATTACAGTGTGTTTTCTATGCCCTCCATATAGCAAAACCACAAAACTTCATCAACAGAGACTGAAGACAAGAAGTGTTATTACTTAGACAAAAACTGTTATTCTGTCCTTGAAGCACTGTCTTGAGAAGGTGGTGGGGGTTAAAGCTCCTGTCTATTGCATTTAAGAATCAAGTTTAGATGGTAGAAATGGTTGAAACTTGGGGTATGAAGGCCAATTTGCCCCCAGAGTAATTTGAAAGACTTAAAGAGTGCTCAGTATGCCTAATGTGCTGGAGAAACACACGTTAAGTGGATCAAAATCTGATCTAACAAAGAAAAACAGGTAGTGAGTATCCTAGCTACTGAGTTCTCCAGTGATAGATGTTTGGAAAATACGGTTCTTGCATTGTTCTCCTTGGTGTAATAGCTAAGTAAGCTACTCTCCCAGACACTGTAGTAAACACTTCTCATCCCATTTAACCATTGTAGAAGAACAGAATCAGGTTTGCAGATGTAAAGGCACGCTCAGTATTCCAAATACTAAGTGTTAGTGTTGGGATCCAAAACCCGGGCTCTCATTAATTTCATGCCTGGCTGTATCAGGAAATTTCAAGGTATTCTCTCCATTATGATAAATCTGTGCCTAAATCTAATAACTATATTGAATGTTAGCACTTGAACAAGGGAGAGATTCTTCTCTAGCAAGCACCAGTTTCCATGGAAATTGTATCTAAGGCTTTTGGGCATCGTGACAATTATGTGTTCAAGCTCCATCTGACTTGTCACTGACAAGACAAAGTCCAAACTTCTTAGCATGGTATTTAGTGTACGATTGCCTGACCCCTAGTATCTATAGGGAATTGCTTCTAGTACACATGCAAACAAGAAAGGCTGCAGATACCCACGTTGCTTCATAAAATGCTTAGTACGTACATAGAAACTACACTCACCTCCCACATAATCACTTCACCTCTCGTCTATTAGCATGCCTAGTGTGGCTCCAGTCCTGTGCAGATAACTGTCACACCATATGCTCAGTGAGAGAGGACAACAATGTCTTTAGATGCTCAGCACACAGAATTTTTTTTCACCTAAGATTTATTTGAATTTATAGATCAGAACTAAAAGGCACAGATGGCTGGTTGTATTTTATGATCTAAACATATCAGTTACTCTTCTATGTCAGGATGGTTTTCTCTGCTTATTCCTCTTTATTTCTACTGCCTATATTCAGCACATTTTTTCCATTTTTGTTTTTCTTTCTTGTTAGTTTTTTTTCATGTTTCTGAGAAAGTCTTACTATGTAGCCCAGGCTGTCCCCAAATGTGTGTCAGTTCTCCTGCCTCAGCCTTCTTAGTATTTGGATTCCAAGCATATGCTATGATACCTAATTGTACTTCTATCTTGACTGTTCATCAAGCCATCTATCTATCCATCAGTGTGTTTCATACGTAGTTAGTCCCAGGAGGAATACCCTGCTATATCTCTATCTTACAGTATCATCAAAGGGAATGAAATGTAGACCTACCTACCTCCTGCTTACTGTGTAAACTATTCCTCAGATCAGTTCCTCTTCCATGAAGCCACCTGAGTAGCCATGTTTTATCTCTTTCTTACATATGTGTCTACATTATAATTCACATATAACAAAACCCCAGCTCAGATGGGAGGTGTATTCTAAAGTCAGTGAGACAGGGCAGAATAGTCAAACCTGCCTTCACAAATCCTACAGGAAGATAGTGCCACACAGGAAACAGTTGGTCCCCTCATAGCTTTCAGTGGGAAATGACTTGCTAATGCTATGGTTAAAATGCCAGAGACGTCTTTACTTAGTGCCAATATGCCAGGCTTCCAGAATGACAGCCATGAGACCAAACTGACTCTGAGCACTGCAGAGGTTTACTGCCCTCTCAGCTGTCACTCTGGGCCTGTGATCACAGAGTGGCCAGTGTGAGCCACAGCTACTGTCATCCACAGTATCGTTTCTTTCACACAATCGTATGTTGAATGCAGCTGCACCGGCCCATCTGATGCACAACTCTCAAACGGACATTCAACTAGAAATTTCCTGAGCACACAAATTGTGTCTAGCACAACCCAGGCAGAACCTGGTTGAACAGGACCAGCCCCTCAATCCTTGGTGTACAAGATGCTTCACAATGCTCCTCTCTGCTCTATAGTCCCATGTGGAAATTTTATACTGTCCACATTCTGATTTCACTCACCTCTCTTGTTCCACACACAAAACTGTTTATGTCACATGTCCTGGCTCTTCCTGTAGCATGTCTTCACTATCACTATATCGAGCAAATATTCATCCTCAACACTAGGCACTGATGGGTTGATTGGACCGACATCTCTATTACCGCCCTCCCTCCAATCCTCATCCTTCGGACTGTGAGTCTTCAGTGCTCCTCCAGTCTGACTCTGGACTTGGCCAGTGAGGTGTTTTGAGCAATTTTTTTTTTATCCTTAGTGAAAGAGACCTGGTAAAGGCCAGGAAAATATGAGTGTTTACACCACTGTCTTGCTTGTCTGCTGCCCCCAAGAGGAGGCCATTTCTGTCTTGTGATGATGGTCAGTTTTCAGTCCAAGTATCCAGTCCTAAAAACAATTTTCCACCAGCCACCAGCTTCTAGAGCTGCAAACACTGAGCAACGACAGCCAGCATCACTAATGGTCTGCAAACACATGAATTAGTCTAGAGGCTATAACGGCTGTCTCTGAGGACTTGCGCTACTAAAACTCTGCTTTTACTAAGGATTACTAATGTAGCAATGGGGGATACTTCTCTAAAGATTTCCTGGTCCCCACTGAGGAAAAAGCACTGTTCTCTCACTGGTACAGTCTCTGGCTCATATGCTTCCTCTATTACCAACAGCATGCTTGAGCACTGTGAACATCTGATGGCTGGATCACAATAGGCTTGTGACCATCTGTCCTTGCCAAGAACATCTCTGGGAGGGAGGGAGGCTTAGTCAGAATGGTTTGGGCACATCAGGACAGGAATCTTGGCACTAGAGAGTAGAACGTTTCTAAAGCTGGACATCTGAGGCCATAAAATGAGGGCTGCAGAAGCAACTTTGCAGCTCCCAGGCAAAAGAGCAAACACACAAAAACTAGGCCGCTCAGGCCGGGCCACTTCAGAGGGCTCAAGAGATGTTATTTGGCTAAGTGAATTAATGATCTGACCTCTCCATAGTGAAATTCTCAGGAGGGGGGCACCAGAAATAGAACATCTTTTATCCCATTTCCAACGCCTAATGCCAGAGCTGCCCAGAGCACACTTTAGCCTCTTATTTGACTTATAACTAAGAAGGCCAATGTTTTAATGTACTGAATCCACTTGTATGTACAATGAAGAAGTACCAAGTGCCTCAGAGGATGATGTTTCCAACTTAACATCAGCACAGAAGTTAAATGCATCTTATTTTATTTATTTGAAACCAGAAGTTCCTGTTTGCTTTGTAAGCCTGTTTTTTTTACCACAGCCTTTCTGGGGGCTATACATTCTGGTTTTGAGCATCTTACCTGTGCTTGAGAAGGCCCATGAATTTCCCCCAGTAGGCTGCATTCATCCACAGGAGAGGAACAGGTACTCACCTGTCTGGAGACATTGGATCCTCCTTCACAGCCACTGCAAGAGCAAGGGGCAGAGGAAAAGGAGGTGTTGGTAGCAGTCTGGTTAAAGTGAATGATGCTCCCACTCCGGTACCCAGAGGACTGCCTATTGCTAAACAGCAGCACATACCTATATATTCTGATGTTATTTATGGGCATTTTGACCTCCACAAGGGCAGGGACCCCTGTGTGGGTTTAATCTCTTAATTGCTCATTTTTTACCACATGGATCGGCAGAGAGAACGACTCGCCATGCGTTCTAAATGACACTCAGAAACACTGAGCATGCGCAGTGTGCCAAGCATGGTCAAAATACTTTCTCACAATAAATCCACAAGATTAGAGGTACCACTATCCCCGCTTCACAGAACAGGAAGTGAGGCTCACAGACCACCATGCTCAACCTGAAACAGCTGCTGGTATGGAGCTGAGATCTACAAAGCCTGTTCTATACCACCATCTTCCCTTTTGTGGCAATAGTCTGAAGCCTGAGTTCTTTAATAGTTATATATATGTATATATATATATATATATATGTATATATATGTATGTATGTATG
The DNA here is from genome assembly GCF_963924665.1 of Micromys minutus. Taxonomy (NCBI): domain Eukaryota; kingdom Metazoa; phylum Chordata; class Mammalia; order Rodentia; family Muridae; genus Micromys; species Micromys minutus. The sequence goes on along the minus strand of NC_137978.1, from coordinate 24,548,623 downwards.
TATGTATGTATGTATGAATGTATATATATAAAATCACAGCCAGGCATGGTTTAATCCTGGAAGAAACCTTTCATTCCAGCACACAGGAAGCAGACATCCGAGTTCAGAGACAGCCTGAGCTACACAGAGAAATCCTGTCTCAAAACAACAAGGTGTGTGTGGGGGGGGGGGGGAGGGTGTCACACTTAGTCTTCTCCGGCCAGGAGCTGCCGAGTTACCAGTGCACACTTAGGAAAGTTCTGTCTCTGCACGTGGACTTTGCTTAAACAGTAAAGCTGATAGTGACCTGCAGTGCAGGTTCTCAGTGTATGTGGTTCCCTGTGCCAGCCTGCCACTGCCTGCTCGCAGGTGCTCAGTGTCCCTCAGGATGAGAAACTCTAGGAATGAGGTCTTTCAACCCAGGTGATTCTGACACTGGCTTCATCATGAGAGCCACAGAGTGTAGTTAAGCCATCTGTAACCTTGTGTTTCTCCACACGACCTCTTTGTTTCCAGAAATAAAGACCCTGGGACTGAGTTAAGTATGAATGCGTAGGCCAAAAGCTTGGGTCTGCTCCCTTGCTAGCTCTCCACTTAATTACCCACTTATTCTATTCTACGCATGCCACAGGGATAGTTACCTCTCCTCGGGTTCATGCGATTGTGCCCATGAGCATTCGGGGCAAACCTCCTGTATCAATTTCTCAGAATTCCGCCCCCCTCTCATTCTTTCTGCCAGAATTCCCACCTCCTAGTTCCTGCCTCCGCTCATTGGCCAGAGACTTTTTTATTGACAGGCGATGCTTCCATACATTATGTAAAGATTCTCTCTATGGCTGAGTTGGGGAAATTCAACTCTGAGGTTGCCCCAAGCAGAGAAATGAACAGCCAAAGCCTGTATTAGCTGTGCCATCGCACCATCTGCTGGCACTGACAGCGTGGGGAAAACAAACAGCACATCACCCACCCACTGCGCTGAGCCTCGAAGTGCGCACTCCTCTCTTGCTCATTGGAGGAACAAGAAAAGGTGTTTGAGAAATCAGGAGGATAACACTGGGGATGGAAACAGACAGAGCCGTTTCTTAAAGTAGCAGAAGAAGAGACAAAAGAACATGGAAAATGTCTTCCAAGGATACTTAATATCCCACAGAGGATACAGGTCATGGGCACCTGAGGGGGATCAGCAAATACGTCAGGTCAAGCTGACACCGACTCCCCCCTTCCCTTCCTCTTCCTCCTGCATTTTCTCTTTACAGCACAGGCTGTGTGGTACACCCAAAGGTTCACTGCTTCCTCACTTGGAGATTTTTCGTTTTCTTCCTCTTGGCCAGATTCCCAGTGATGCAATACAGTTCTCTCCGGGGAACTGCGCTGGCTCAGGAGCGTTACGGGGCACATTCCTATACGTGTGTCATATTTCGGGCAAGCGGCCACAGTCTGTGCATGCAAACAGCAGTAAGAATGTCCAACCCCCTCGGAAGAGCAGTTTGCTACATAGGAGGCTGAAGACAGAATGGATGTGTGGTCCAGACACTTACGACTCTGGCCAGTGAGGGTGGGCCCTGGCCATCTTCTTACCTTCTTTCCGGGTCTTGGAGACAGCAGCTGGCTGCCTGTGGAAGGCAGAGAGGTTCACAAATGGGGGCTTAGAAGGCTTCGGGGGAGGTGGACCAAGGGTCTCAATGGAAGGCAGTGGCTTAGTTTTGGGAAGCTGTCGATGCCTGCTCTCTGCTTTTTCTGAGTACAAATGGGAAAACATGGAAGGTATTATTTACGTTTGTTGGGTAAAACTGACCAGCTTGCTGGCCTCTTGACTAGTCTCTATGCAGCTGTGAGAACACTCTGACTCCAACACACACCTGCTAGCATCACCATCTTTTTGATCTTCGACGTGGCCCAGTCACTGACCTGCTATTTCAGCACAACTTGGATTCGAATTTGCAGATCCTTTCCTCAGCAAGCGGCACTGCCCCACGTTCCAACCTTTAGCACACACATCTTCTACTCCCACCATTATTGACGTTAAAGATTTCTATTCGTCTTTAATCTCTGAGACTTTGTGTGAGCTCCTCCTAACTATGGGATGCTGATTCTTTTCCTACTAATTTCCATGTCTTATTTTAAGGCTGAGCTTCAATGACAGATCCCCTACAACGCTCTTGAGTTTTCCTGGAATCAAGGGTAGGACTTACCACCCTCCAGTCTGCATACTCTACTGTATTGATCAGGTTGCTGCATATTTGGGGGGGGAAACTAAGAATCTAATAAGTAACTGGTGACTCATGGGCTTCTTAAGATTCTATGATACGTTGTCCTAGCACTGAGCCTATGTTAGAGGCAAAGGACTATGATTTCCCACTGAAAGACTCCTCCAGTACTGGATGAGCAAACAGCACAGGACTATAAAGCAGATTCTGAACTGATCTAGAAATTAACTGCTAAACTTCCAGGGCTCTGGCTTCAAGGCTCTTAGACTATATAAGTTCAGTGTCTTAGAATTTTCTAGATAGTCCCAATGGTGTGTATTTCTGCTTTCTGTGTTCGTAAATGCAATTCCAGCATTCCGTTATATGTGAAAATCATATGTGATTTCTCTTGACAGAAAAGGACACAAAGTTTTTAATAAATAGGGCATCTTCATGCTTGGCTAACACAATACAGTAGTTGTTTATATAGGCCATCCATGCTAAGACTAAACAAGTAGACTGGGTTACACATGTACGTCTGGGAAGGTTGTGTCCTTTGCAAGCTGAGATGGAAGACAATGATTCCTTCCTGCCTTTCTACTACATGCCATAGCTCCAGAAGCTCACAGCCAAATACTCTCTCTTTTTTTAAAGAGATATTCATTACACACACACACACACACACACACACACACACACATATGCATGCATACATGCATGCATACATATATACATACTGTCACTGTCTTGAGTCACACCATAGGAGAGCATCAGATCTCATTACAGATGGCTGTGAGCCACCATGTGGTTGCTGGGATTTGAACTCAGGACCTCTTGAAGAGCAGTTAGTGTTCTTAACCACTGAGCAATCTCTTCAGCCCAAATACTCTCTCTTTAGGAGTCCACTGTAAGTTTGTTGTAGTGTTGGAAATTTCAGTCTTAATCACACCAAGGAGGAGACACAGTGAAAATGAAACATCACTTACTGACTAGATTCTTGGTCTCTCCCAACTCCCAGCATTGTGTGAATCTAATTTACATGTTTATCTCATTAAGTTCTCTCCATAGCTTCATCTGGAGATGACCCACTCTTTGCTTTACCCCATACACCTTTCTTTTCATTCATCTTGTTTCCCATCCTTCTTCATACCTATCTTACTGTATTCTGGGCATTATTGCGGGAGCTAGAGCTAGAACCAAGAACAGAAACAAATATAGTTCCTTTTCAGAAATTTTCATTATTGCAAGAGGAGATTAATAATAAAGAAGGAACAAAGAAGAGAGTTCTGGAGGCAGGGGAGTTAGGGAAGAAAAGTCATAGATGCAAAGACTAACATGCAAAAGCATTGTTAAGATTATAGTAGGTAATTTAGTTTCTGTTCTAAGTAAAAGAAAAGGCCATAAGATTGTACGTAGCTGATTTAATATTCAAGACATCTGACTGATCTATCCACCCACCTACCCATCTACCCACTCAACCTTCCATCCATCCATCCACCTGCCCCCACCCATCCACCCACCTACCCATCTACCCACTCAACCTTCCATCCATCCATCCACCTGCCCCCCACCCATCCACCCACCCACCCACTCATCTACCCATTCATTCATCCACCCACCCATCCACCTACCCATTCATCCATCTATCCAATCACTAAATATTTGTTGAAAACCTCATCAATCTGGTCTTGTTTTGTGGGAGTAAGGGGGTGAAGAGGTACTGAAGAGTAAAAGGTTGTCAAAGGACACTGATTCCTTGCCCTAGGGATTTCCTCTGCAGGAAATCGCTCCCAGGAAATCCCACTTTCTTGAGATCTGAGTTCCTAAGATAACCGCAGAAGGTCCGGATGACCTCTGTGGAATGTTTCTACGCCCTAGGTGTGCCAGGGTGTACGGCTAAAAAATGTATGATTCTTCCCCTTTGAATTTCCTCATTCCCCCTGTCCTCCCCCTTTTGTGGTTTTTGCCTTTATAAGCCCGTTACAAGTTCAGGCCGTTGTCGAACTCCTCTACCCCTGCGTGGTGTATGAGTCTCGACCCCAGCATGCTGGCCTGAGATCTCACTCTGTTTCACTTTCAATAAACTTCCTCGTGCGATTGCAGCAAGTCTGGTCTCGGTGCCTCACTGGGTGCGCGCCTCTCCTGAGATCTGAGTGAGGGTCTCCCTTCGGAGGTCTTGCAGTACGTTTTAGCCTTTGAAAATCTCCTTCTTATAAATGCAAACTAGTATATGACAGTTTCCTGGGCTGAAGCAAGTGACCTGAGAAAAACTAAAGAACTGCCCAAAGCCTAAGGGTAACAGGGACAGCAGAGATGACAGAACAGGGGACACTACAACAGAGACTAACTACAAGGGAGCAAGATATCACCTGGCCATCCTGAAGGTGGTAGAAGAATTATTCTGACAGATGACTGACAGTGCTCAGAGCTGGGGTGGAGCCAACGTCTTAGATCTAAAGTCTGAGCAGGCAAGGATAAGAGACAAGGACAGAGAAGCCAGCAAACACCACTATTTGAGGCACTGCTGGAAGGTTGAGCAGAATTTGAGCACAGGGTGATGATGAGGTCTGATTCATGTTATTTTTGAGGATCACCATGTCTGTGGGGAGGAACGCAGAACACAAAGGAGTAAGCGTGTGGATGTAGCAATGGCCCCATAAGAGAAAGGTGTGGTGGAGACCACAGCCCGGGGCAAAGACAGAGGTTGAGGGGTTCTGAACATACTTTCAAGGTAGAGTCAAAGAGCCATTTGGTGGGTTCAGTGCCAACAATAAGGACAGAAGGCTGGGGTATCCCTCCTAGGTGACAATCCTGAAAAAATGAGTTCTGTGCTGTGTGTTTTTCACACAGAGAAGGTTGGTGATGAATTTGGTTCACGGAACATGCTAAGCTTTAAGAAGCTTATACGTCAGACTCACACAGCTTGTGGCAGGTAGAGCTGGGGTTCAAGTCCAGGTTCAGCCAAACTCTGCCATAGTGTAATTCAGAATTAAACGCTCATCCAAACCCAAGACTGTACCGGACAGGCTAACCACAGCCGAGCTCTATTTCTATTGCACAGGCCACATACACTTCAAGTCTGCAGGCTTGGAGTCTCCCAAGGAGAGTCAGTGTCTTACCTGGAACCAGGCTGTCAAGTTCACACTCATAGACGGGTTGGTCCGAGCTGCTTTTGTGACTCCCCTCATTGCCAGGGCTTTCTGTGTCCTTCCTGCTGTGCCAAGGAAGTGATAAACCGGAGGCTTTGGAGGCCATGGGTAACTCTCTCTGGGCAATCAAATGGCTCTGGGGAGGGAGAGCCTGGGCTCCTGTTGCCTTCAGGCTCTTACCCATAGTTTTCTGCCCTTCGAGATGGAAGGTCTTCATCCCACCATTGGTAAGGAGTGGGGCTCGGGACATTTCATTCTTCTGAGATGAAACTTTCTCCCAGTTCCAAAGCTTGTATCTGAAGCTGCTGAGGGTCATTCCTTTCTCATCACTGAATGTCTCCGCTCTTGATTTATTCACATCCAATGGCATGTCAGCTTTCTGGAAATTTCTTTCAGGACACGCAGTAGATTTTCCTGGAGCTCCCGAGGAACTTGAATTCTTCTGAATTTCGTCTCTCTGAGTCAACCTCGTTTTCTGGTTTTTAACAGGCTGGAGCAGTCCAGCAGATGAATGAGACAGGGTTGGAGGGTGGTAGGATGAGAGGCCCTTCCTGTTAGCCAGATCCTGGGCTGGCTGTGTGTGTCCTCTAGTGTGTCCTCTATCATCCTTTCGAGAAGCACCAGCTGGTAACTTGATAGGTCCTGGAAGAGGTGTAGCATTGAGCTTTTGAAATTTGGCTCGAAGTTCCTTGAAGTTTCTTACTCCTTCCTAAAGCACAAAGGAGAACCAGAGAGTCTAGTTACCCCAGAGAAACATCAAGCATGATCAGTTGGCGTCATCGTTCATGTTATATGTCTCCAGTGTCTAATGTGACAGCATTGCCCCCCAGGTGAGCCACATTATTCTGTACTACTGACGTCTACGTGAGATGAGCATAATGATTTTCTCCCTCTTAAATTTGGCTATATTGGATGCTCTCACGGCATGGAAGGACCAAGTAGAGATAATAATAGTAATCGGTTGTAAAACCTTTTGGTGTTTTGTTAAAACAGGGCCTTACTATGCAGCCCTGCCTGGCCTGAAACTCTTATGTGAGCCAGGATCAGAGGTCCTCCAGAGTACTGGGATTAAAGCTCGCACCACTATGTCTGGCTGATAAGCCTTTGGATAGCTTCTTTCTTTTTTTTAAAAAAAGGTTAAGATCTGCTTCAGCATAGAGCAAATGTCTTTATGATAGCTTTTCTGTTTGCTCAAAAGATAATGAAATTTTATCTCCACATAAAACAATTAAAAGATGGACACCAAATAAGTGGTTTACAATCGACCTGAAGACCTTGCTCTGCTTGCTATCCTGCCCTACACACCCATCTCCATGATGTTTCCTTTTACTTCCTGATTGGTTTCACGCTCATTGCTCATTCTCCACCGAGCTTGCCTCTCGGAAGACCAGGTAGGACCAGCTGCCTCACTGCTTCCTTGATGCCCTTATCTCTCATTATAACTTGGCTGCTGAATTCCACACTATGTTAAAAGCAAACTTCAGAAGGCTTCTGTCCAAGTTCCGACTCTGCCTTTTCTCATCCAGGCAAATACTATGGGCAACCTTGTCTCAACATCACATGTAGTCATTTAATATTACAAACACTAGAAGGATTGGGGTCACTATACAGTAAGTGTCCAGTACAGGGCCTGACACATAGTAGGGCTGTGATAAATAAAAGCTTCAAGAGGCTAGATAATATTGTGTTAGTGGTTCCCTTTGGAGAACAGGTCAAATCAAGCAAATGAAGAGCTACCATAACACTTGGTAATGGTGGCCCAGGTCTAGGGAAGCCAGAAGGTAGAGGCGGGGACAGTGAGAGAGTGTTCAGGACTAGTGAACTAGCCGTTCATCTAGCCAAATAAGATACTTTAGAGGCTTTAAGAGGACAAGATGGGAACAGTATCTTATTTGGCTAGATAAATACATCCTGGCATCTTCTGCCTGCATGGGAGGTAGGGGGACATTTAATGGAATCATTTCAAAAAGTAAGAGCATTATTCTCTCCTGATTGTGTCTCAAGTTTTCTTTGTTTTCTTTTGTCCCCCTTCCTCCCTCCCTTCCTCCCTTTCCCCTCCCTCCCTTCCTCACTTTCCCCTTCCTTCCTCCCCTCCCTCCCTCCTTTCCTTCTTCCCTTCCTTCTATCCTTCCCTTTCTCACTTCCCCTTCCCTCCCTCCATCCTTCCTCCCTTCCTTCCCTCCCTCCTCCCTTCTTTTCTTTTTAACTTGCATGTAAACAGGCATTGCCATGACAGTGACTTTGGATTCTGCTAGCTGCAGGAACTCTGTGTGACCTTTCCTCACCATGTTTACAGTTGACTCACACCTGCCCTCCATGGGTTTAGGGAGGGAGGGAAGCTGACACCTGCAGAAGGCAGGGGATTGCAAGCTGGATTTCATGCTCTATCCAAGGCTGTTTCTCTTCCTCTCACCCCCACTACACATCTCCTCCCCAGCACTCGCTTATAGTTTTCTCTGCAGATCTCCAATGGTCCATTTTTTACACTTTAGTCAACGGACCAGCTAAAACATCTAAGTGTCCTCTCTCCTGATGTGGCAGAAGCCTGTACTGGGAGTGAAGCCGGGGATCCTGAGAGTGATGTCTCAGGCTAGCCCTTCTCCAGCCGGGTACCTTATGAAATCCTTTTTATGACTCTAACCTGTTTTCCTTACTATAGAGCAGTACTTATTTAGGTGAGACAGAAGGACAGACAGAAGGGCCAGCCTGGGCTACTCAAGGAGACCTGTTCTCATAAATAATATGGGCCGGGAGCAGGGGGATAGACAAGTACTTCTCATACCTGTTCAGGATCAAATAAAACAGCAGATGAACGTACTTCATGGTTAATATTTTTAACATGGAAGACATGACCTTAGCTACCGAAAGATTTCAGTTTAGCACCATGAGAAACATTGGCACTAGTGTGAAACTAATTTCCAGTGCTCTTCATCTTACAAACAACACTCTACACCCCTGAAACAATAGCTCCAGGTCCCCTGACCATGTCACTTTCTGACTCTGAGTCTGACTCTTCTGGGTATTTAAACAAATGAAAAAAAAAAAAAGCATTTGTCCGGTTATTTAATGTAGTATGGTTAAGTGGCTGGATATTTAATGTAGTATGGTACCCTTAAGGTTTAGCTATATGGTGCTAGAATTTCCTTTCTTCCACAGCCAGGCAAGCTGGATCACACTTGGTGGGTCAAAGCAGGAGGATCCTCTCTCAAGGTTAGCCTGGGTCATACACATAGGTTCTTTGCATGTCTTAGTTACTATTAGGCTTCTATAAATCGCTGTAAAAACATTATTTTGATTTGAGACGAGACTTTCAGTTCTCATAGGGATGCTCTCAGATGTTAAACTGCTGGCTCATATGGCAATTCTGTTTTTAAGGTGTTAAAAACCTTTGTACTGGTTTCCATGGCAATCACGTCATTTTTACATTCCCAACAATGGTACATAAAGATTCTTATTTATCAACATACTCATCAGATCTTCAGTTTTTGTATCTGCCATCCAAATGAGTGTGAGCTAGACAGTGGTTGGTGGTTTTAAAGTAATGTAATAACAATGCTTTTCTTTACTATCTGGATCTATGTGAGACAAAAAGCTATTATGTGGTAGAATTTGATCTCTGTAGAAATAATTTTGCAAAAATTAGGAAACAGAATTGTACATTTGATAACCTTTAAGCCAAGGGCCTGTGTAAAAATCACTGCTTCTGCATGGGATAAACCTGATTATGCTTGGCTCATTTTCTCTTCCAATAAATGTCCATTAGGTGCCTACTATGTGGATGAGATACAGTTTTCAACTCTGAAAGGCTCTTCTCTTGGATATTGTGGCTTAATATTAGGGAGACATAACCTGTAAATACAACATACAAGAAAAGCTTAGAGGCAGGAGCTAGATGTAGAATGGGGTAGGCACAATGCAATGTCTGGTCTTCAGAGGTACCAGAGAGGTGTCACCTCGCTGGTCCCCAAAGTCTCTTCCAGCACTGTACTGCTTTCTTCTTCCTGGTATGCATGGGAAATAGGTGTGATTTGGGCTTTGTAGTTTCTCACCCTCTGAAAATCAGAGTTGAGGGCATCATGGGGATGGGCTGGAAGCTGACAGTGAGCTAAAGCCCTCTGACCAAAACCACCGTCCATTTTTACAGACCGCACATCCTTGTAATCTTGTCTTCTTCAGCAAGTGTTTCCTGTCTTCCCACTCTTGCTACTGCCTTTCTCATTATTTTGAAATGACTTCTTTGTGGTCTCTTTGCTTTGACTCTGGGCTCTTCTAATCCTTCATTTACCCAGCTGTTAGACAAATCTGTCTAACAACACAAATCTGACCATGCAAGTCCCTCACATGCTGAAAATCCTTCAAATTGGCTTTCTTGAGCTCTCAAACCAGCATTTTCTGATCAGCTAAGACACTGCCAAGCCCTATCCTGCTAGTCTGACATCACTGTGGGCCCCTCCGCAGCAGACTGCCCAGCTTCTCACCAAATCAAATTGCATGCGTTGCTCTCCCACAGTGCTCAGCTTTCAAATGTTCCTCTGCCTGGAATGCCCATCCTTCTCCCCATTCCTTGAGTTAGCAAATCTGATTCACGTTGCTTTAAATATGTATTGCCTTGCCTTCAGAGAGCCAGACACTGAAGTTATGGTGATGCATAGACTACTCCCTTTTCAGACTTGGTAATTAAGACAAACAGTCACCTGGGGATCACACGAGTGTAATACAGTGGACTGTCGAACACACAGGAATAGAGGCTTCTGCTGTAATGGAGATGCGACAGCAACCAAGCATGAACAGGAAAATGGTATCCAGAGAACAAGGACCACAGGCCTAGAGTGTGGAGCAGCCTGTTGCAGATGGGAGAGCAAACAATCCACGGTTGCTCCCAGTGTCAGAGATGGAGGCTATAATAAAGTCAGTGTTCTCAGAGTGCCTGAGGCAGTCCTCTTAACCGTAGGGAGCAGATGGATGGTACTCCCACTGAGGAGCCAAACACAGTTCACAACAAACACACTGTCCACATCTCTCTGCAAACCAGCAGCATCACCTTCACCCTCTCTGCCTGTCCTCTCCCGAATAAAGCTTGACTCATCCAGCATGGTGCAATGAACCTGCCCTTCAGGCTGAGGCTGGAAAGGTCAGACTTCCATCTCCAGGCAGTCTCTATGCTGAAATTTTCCAAGCAGAGGCATGCACATTTTCAAGGGAGATGAGTACCAGAGCCTATCTTTTGGGAGCCAAGTATGGCAGAGGTTGCCCTGCTGTGCAGTGGGTGGTAATGTCAATGGGTTTCCCAGTATAGTATATAATAGCATTCTTCCTAGTGCTCTTGGTAATTCCCAATGGAATGTATAATAAACCTTTTGTGTTAGACCAGGAACAACAGAACAGGTCATCCACAGTAAGAAGGACTGACAGCCACACTCTATGCTTTTCTCTTCACAGCACCACTGAGCACCCAGCATGCTGTCCATCTCCCTAGTTGGAGTGGACACTCTGAGAAGACAGCCCCTACTGGTCTTTTAGATTTTGATCACTCTTGTACTGTCAGAGCCTGGAAGAATATTTGTCTCACAACAGCTGCTCAATAAAAATTTGGTGAGTCGATGAAGATTTGCAAGCCTTTCAGAATCCAGATGTTACAGACACAGAGTCTTCCTTATCTCTGCCTACCTCTAGCCCCGTGGTTCACAAAGTCTGTGATGAACCATAGAATGCACGCTTGGAAAAGTTAACAGGTCCTTATGATACATGAACGGGAACTTGGAATTCTAAAGTTTCCTTGCATCAACTTTGTGAGGTCAGCTTTGAATATCCCCAGAAACAACCAGTCCCTTCTAATGTCAGCAGATCACTCTGAAACAATCCTGGGAACTTTTGTCCGGGATGGACCAGGTGAGCTGCAAGAGTGCCATTTGGGAAGCACATGACAAACCATGCCTGAGCTATTGTGGGAGCAATCAAAGATGAAAGGTGTAGTGTCTCCTAAACAGAAGAGGCTTATCTCCACTACAGAGAGGATGGTCAAGCAGACACCATAAACAAAGTAAGCGCCACTTCAGAAGGATGAGGCTGCCAGGGTCAGGCCCTTCTAAGACCGGTTCCCCAAGTAAGATATTATGATGTCTCCATTTAGCCAAACTCGGAGAACCACAGGTGTCTCTCATTCACTTTTTATTTTCTAGATCCATGAAGACTTAGTGGCAGTGGTAACACAAGAGGCAAATACTTCTCCATACACCGATCTGAGCATCTGCTCACCTCTGTTGGGTTCCCAGGCGCTGGTAGATACCAAGCACAGAAAGCCTAAGTACATCCCTCCAGGATCACAGGGTCACAGAAAAACCACCTTCTAAAAACAAACAAAATAACCTATCAGGTGGGTAGTGGTGGCACACACCTTAATCCCAGGGCTCCGGAGGCAGAGGCAGACGGAGCTCTGATTTTGAGGCCAGCCTGGTCTACAGGACAGCCAGGTCTACGCAGAAAACTGTGTCCCAACAACAACAAAACAAAAATCTTTTAAAATGCATATTTTATGTATATGAGTGTTCTACCTGTGTATCTGTATGTACACTGTATGCCTGGGACTGAAGAGGTCTGAAAACACTTGAATCCCCTGGATCTGGAGGTGTGGCCGTAAACTGCCCTGTTGGTCCTGGAAACTGAACCACTGATTTCTGAGCAAGTAGCCATTGCTCTTAACCACCGACCCATCTCTGCAACTCTCAGAAGACCAACATAGATTTGCTTTTTCTGTTGTTTATATTGACAAGAACACAACATTTTTCTTAATGAAATTGGAACACATTCTATTTTATTAATGAATAAAAATTTTATTAATAAAAGACATAGCAAAATATGCCCGCCCCCCCTTGGGTTTTCAAAACAGCTCTGATTTGATGCAATTTTTAAAATATAGAAGTGCAAAACTAAAAGAACAAAATGTAACTAGGTGATGTGATGTTTTTAAAGTAAATCTACACAAATGAGACAAGTCTGGTGTCAAATCATGCGTCACTCTGGAGTTTATACAGTGTGGGGGTGGAGGCTACTTGGCCTCACGTCTTTGCTGGGCACAATGACATGGTACTCTAGATGTCTTTCTGTGGTGCCTATATCATGTCACACCACAGCTCCACATGAGAAGAAAAAAACTATGGGTTTCCAAGGAATTAGCAGTGACTTCATATGGACACTGACCAAGAAAAAAAGAAAGTGCTGGCTAAGTCACCCAAACTCTGTAAGTTTCCAAGTTTCTGTACATTGCTGAGTATTACTGTTCATCACAGAGCAACATCATTGACAAAGGTTTATCCTGAACCTGAAATCGTCCCTCCTAGTAAGCAAATGCAAGAACCCTAAGGAACAGGCAAGCTAAAATTCCAAGGCCCAGGGAAGGCTGCAGAAGCCAAGAAATGATGCTCTGGTAAAAGGGGCAGTCACAGCTGCCGGATGCTAACATGGAAAGAAGGAAACATCTTCAGAATAGCATGTAGACAGTTATCTTTCATGACTACAGGCTCCACCACTCCAAGAGCTGGACAGTGGGACGGCTGCCTGTTTTCCTGGCACCGGGGATTAATACTAAGACCACCAGGAAAGGTTAAAAATCGCACAGAGCAGTCTGATGCCCCCTCACCTGCCCTGGGAATAGGTCCAACCTGAAAGCTAAAGCCCCTGACATCAGTATAAGGGCTGACAAGTACATTCTGTGTCCTCAGATATCTGCATCCTAAGGAATGCTCCCCAAATACTTTAAGGAGGGAGTCTGGATCTTCTGGAGCTACAGGTCAAACTCCTTTCTTGTCATGTCTCCACTCATAAAGACAGGAAGGCAGGCCCAGTGTCCAGGGTGGTCATGTGCCTCCGGGCACTCACCTGGGCCAGTTCTGCTTGTCACCTGACTTGTGTCCACTGCCTACTGGCTCCACAAGCCTCTCGATGTTTTCAGAGGGGCTCTGTTCATCTCTGCTATATTCAGCTGAGAGCTGGGCCAGCTAAGTAGAGCAACCCTAAACATCCAGTGACCGTTCGTTCAGGAGAGGCAGTTATGGAAACAGCCATCTAACCACAAGGCTGAATGTTTTGACAATAAATATGCAGTGGCATCATGGATCGGTTTGGGGCCCTGAGATGGCTCGGTGGGTAAAAGTACTGGCCTTACAAGTCCAATTGCCTGAGTTCAACCTGCTGCACATGCAAAGTCAGGAGTGCTGGCTTGAATCCATAATCACAACACTCCTTCAGCAAGGCAGGAAGCAGAGACAGGAGACTCCCCCACACTGGCTAGCATGAAGTTTGCCAAGCGACAGAATTACAAGGTGGTGGTGGGGGACTGATTCCTGTGACTTGTCTTCTGACCTCCACATCTCTGTGTGTTTGCACACAGGCAGGAAGGCAGGCAGACAGACAAGCATGAATACACATAAACAGAGAGGCAGGCAGGTAGAGACACAGACACAGATACACAGATAGACAGGCAGACAGACATACACAGACACATAGACACACAAACACACACACACACACACACACACAAACAAACACACACACACACACACACACACACACACACACAACTACTTTGTTTGGTGAAGCCCACAGGAAGTGAGATGTTGTGTTTTGACTGGAGAAGGGAGGCTCTGAAGCCATTCTGTTTATGAGGATGGGACAGCATAAATGAAAGCAGGGGGCAGCAGGTCCTTTGCATTTCAAGGGAAGCAGATCAGAGCAACCAGAACGTTGCAGAGGTGATGGAAGAAGAAAGCCATGCTCACTGAGGGTCTTCTGAGCCTTGGAGGAAGACATGCTCTTGGTTTCTTTCAGGGCAATGAGAAAGAGACAATGCTTTGATGCAAAGTCTTTCAGAGGACAGAGATGACAATGTTTAGTCTACATCTACATACACCAGAAAAACACTGGAACTGGAATTCATAGTTTCTAATAGTACCTTGATACCAATATAAATAATCATATCTCTAGTGCCCCAAATGAGTACTAATGACTAACTTTCCCGAATCCTGTCTTAGATAGGGTTTCTCCTGCAGCAGCATGCCATATACTCAGGCCTGCTACTGTTTCCCTAGGAAAACAATGAGTGCTTGCTGAAGGTACCATACGTGTTGACCAGAAACTGTCTTGGGATGATTCGGGTAGGGTTTTGATACCAAGTTATGACAAATTAGACATCTTAAAAGCATGCTGCACTTGGGAGACATGGGTGGGGCATTATGGATGAGTTTCTATCCATTTCCCAGAAAATTCTTCAAGGCTGGAGAATTCTTCAAGGAGAGCAAGGCGGTCAGACTGTGCCAGGTACAGAAAATGGCAGCCATGGCTGTAGCTGATCCCTAGCAGAAAGTCCGGCAGGCCTTCGGCTTCAGCTGGTATTTTTGCAACTACTTTCTCACTGGCAATTAGCCTCACTCAAACAACGCTCTGGTGACTCAATGGCTCTAAAATACATTTCCCTAACAATTTTTCACCTCCTTTTCAAAAGTTTGGCATCTCCCCCTGAACTATTAATCAGATGATATGCCGTTGTTAGTTAGGGTTTCTATTGCTGTGAAGAAACACCATGACCAAAAGTAACTTGCAGAGGGTTTATCTTGCTTCCATAGTATAGTCCACTGGCAAAGAAAATCAGGTAGGGACTCAAACACGGCAGTGGCAGGAAGCTGGGGGCAGGAGCTGAACCATGGGGGCATGCTGCTTACTGGTTGGCTCCTCAAGGTTTGCTCAGCCTGCTTCCTTATAGCATTCACGGCCACCAGCCCAGGGGTGTACAACCCACAATGGGTTGGGCCTTCCAACATCAATCACTAATTTTAAAAAGACCCTACAAGCCTGCCTACAGCTTGCTCTGTTGGAGGTATATTTTTAACGGAGGCATCTGCCTCTCAAATGACTTTAGCTTGTGTCAGGTTGACATAAAGCCAGCCAGCACAAACGCCAACTCCTTCAGCTCCTGGATCTCAAGCCACTGTTATCCTCTTTCCTCCCACGTTCCCTCATACCGAGTCTCTAATCCAAGAGTTTACATAATGCTAGACAAGCATTCTACCACTGAGCCCCTACTGCTCATCTCTTTATTCTGTGATCTAATGGACTCTCTGTGCTCCGGGGTTTCCTTCATTCTCCTGGCCTGTCCTTCATCTGTCATCTGAGATGTGTGGAGTGTCTTTGCTAGAATCACACTCCTTTTCCATGTGGCTTAGAAACTCCCATGAAGCTGTTATCACCTCCCCTCAAAGTCTCTCTCATCAGACCTCTTCTGGCAATGGCTCTCAGTCTTGGATGTGTTCCAGATTGGCCCTCAGGACCTCTAAACATGCCCCCACTGAACAGAATATCTGGGTGACCATAATGCTTTTTGTATGGCTGTCTCAGCATTCTATCCAACAACCTGTCTGGGTGCAGAGCTCTCCAGCTGCCATTCTCTGCCGGATTTGTTCATCACTTCCTGTGTCCTACTGTAATGACCCAAGTGAGCACATTGTTTCCCCTGGATTCCAAGACCTCCTTGGTGGCAGGTAGAGACACTCATTTTCTCAGAGCCCATGGATTCTCCACGAGTGGCTCCAAATACTCGATAAATATTTACCAAAGCAACCCAGAACAGAATGGATGAGCAGATTTCAGATAGTGGCCTAGAGGGGATTCTCATTTCAAAAAGGGCTTTCTCAGAGAACTACCAATTAATCTGCTGCCAACAGTGCTTCTAAATTGCTCTTCTAATCATGGCACTCTTATTAAAATCCTTCAGGAGTCCCCCATGGCCTGATGCTAAATTACGCGTTCCTGAGCTGCACACACAAGGCCCTGTCTGCCTCCACCTCCATCTTCTTTCTCTAGTACTTCCTATTCCATTAGACTCATCCTCTGCTCCCTCCGCACACAAGAAAACCGAGTTGTCTATACGCATTTGTCCACAGTGCACGCCCGCTGCCTGGAATACACCCTAGTTATTTCCTTGGCTCCTATTCATCATTTGACATAGAGCTGAGGTGTCAGTTCCCAGAAGTGTCGTCTAGCTCTGGGGCTGGGCAAAGCATGCTTGACCCCTGCTGCTCCAGCAGCCTCTGCTCACCCAGTTTCCAGTTTCCTAGCTTTATCCCAGTCCTGTCTGTGTGCATGTGTCTGCTCTGACCTCACCCTGCTTCACACTGAGGTCTGCAGAGGCCAGGGGTGCATTTTTTTCCAGCTCATGTTTCTGTCCCTGTGCTTAGGCATACAGAGAATACAAAGATGACACATGTCCCTTTAATTATGCATTCGTGTGTGTGTGTGTGTGTGTGTGTGGACTGAGAACAATGAGGCTTCATTCTAGATAGGTAGGTAAAGAGTGCTCTGGATTCCTATTCCCTTACATTTCTTTAGGTTACTGCCTCTCTGGTGTGCGTAGCAATATGTTTCTGCTTCGGAATTTCTGTACTTCCACCAACAGGCTTCTGAGAGAAGGACAGAGCTGAGGATCATTGCTTTCTGAAGTGTTTTCAGGTCGAAAGTGAACACTGGAGCTAAGGTCTGAAGCCTGTAGGGTTTTGAAAGAACAGTGTTATGCAGTTCTTTTCCTTAATGGTAAAAGCTGCTATCTTTCCCCTAAGTATCCAAGGCTGCATGGGGTTGACACACCCCCACCCCACCCACACACAGCCTTTTCATTGTTTTATGGAAGACACTGACAGTCCCCAAGGACACTACTAGGACAGAACGGCAGGAAGACAGTCAGGGCAGGACAGACCTAACCGAGCTTGAATAACAAGTGATTTCTTAGAGAAAAGGAAGCTGCTGCCCTTAGGAAGTGGAAATCGCAGTTATTTACCAGTTGTGGAGCAAGGAGAGAAAGCTTTAAAAGGCCTGATGCCTAGAGAACCCAACAGGCAGAGATTCCTGGCCTGGGACAGTTTTTCACACCTATGGCTCAAGTGTGACATGAGAAAAATGGGGTGGCTGTAACCTCCAGGCCTGCATGCCATTAAATGAGCAGGCAGCACATTTTCAGTTTCGTGGTTCAAAATGTCTTCAGAGATGGATTGAGATCTGGGAACAAGAAAGTGGTGTTCTCTCTGTGTGTAAGAAAGTGGTGTTCTCTGTGTGTGTAAGAATGCGGTGTTCTCTCTATGTGTAAGAAAGGCACCCTTATCTGTGCCTTCTGGTTAGCAAGAAGCAGGCGCTAAGCCTGCCTGCCTCTCTGTGAGTACTGGGGAATCTAAATTCCCAGATTTTACAGCAGTGCAGCCAGCATTTTATCCAGAGTCACCAGAGCCCCTCCTTAAGGCACAGCTCTGTAGATTGACCAAGTATGATCAGCCTGCCAAGCAAACCCCAGCTTGCAGACACAGGATTTACAGTGCCTCAGGAAGTCAGCTGAGCAGTGGTAACAGTCGAAACAGCATTGTTTCCAGACATGAAAATGTTGCTAAGCAGTGGCTCTGTGTTGGTGTTGAGGGTCTCTGAGGGAATTTGGACCACATGCTTCTGAGGCCAGTTTCAAACTGAAGATTCCAGCAAAGCAGCCTAGGTTTTAATTACATCTGCAGACAGGAGATGGGGCCTTACATCAGAATTTATGATCTGGGCAAATGTGCCACAACCTGCCCACTGCCCAACTACTAGCTGTTCTTCATTATCTGGTATGGGGGTTTAGGGGCAAGAATGGAGTTTCTGGGCCAACAGGATGCTTTGGGGAAAACCCTTTGCTAGAGCCTCAGAATTCACAGTGGAAGGAAACAACTGAATCCCTCCTGAGAGTTGCCTTTCAACATGTATATCTCTATACACAGATATACAATTCAGGAGGAGGAGGAGGAAGGGGAGGAGGGAGGAGAGGAGGCAAATGAGGGGAAGAAGGAGGGAGAGGAGCGGAAGAAGAAGGGGAAGGAGAAAGAGGAGGAGGAGAGAAAGGAGGGGAAAGGAGGCTTCAGCAGAAGCTGCCTACTGGAAAACTGGGAAGCAGGGGAGGCAGGGAGGCAGGAAGGCAGAGGTAAAGAGGCATAGAGGCAGGGAGGCAGGGAGGCAGGGAGGCAGGGAGGCAGGCCACACAGGCTGTTTATTTGGCAGGGCTCTCTGCATCTCGGATGTCCTCTCCAGACAGGAGGGCCAGTCACTCTCCACCAGGGTTATGACAGGCAGTTTTACATAAAGTGCCAACACCTAAAGGGGAAGGGCTAAATAGCTTTTGAGTCACTTTATGGCTTTGCCCTCCACTGTACAACGTAAATGCCTCAGCCAATGGGGCCATTTAAATTTCTTAGATTGTTATGTTTACTGAAAGCCCAGCCAAATGAAGAAAGCTTGAGAGAAATTGGACCCCATTCTAGCTTAGGGGTGTTAGTGCATTTTAAAGAAGGAACAAATAAAGCTCCCCCAGGTTTTCTGTCTGCTCCACACTCCTGCAATAATCTCAGAAAACTTGCTTTTAAGATATGAAGGGCCTTGAACATATCTCCTCCGTTATCTCCTTCCTTTCCTGCTCCCCACCTCCTCCCCCTCCTCCTCTACCCCACTACAAAACTGCTGACATTGGTGTGTATAGCTGCCTATAGACACAACCTTTGAACCCGTGAGCAATATGGCATGGTATGTGTCATTTCTGTCATCTTACAGTGCTAGGATATGGCTTAGAAAGAGAACAATGTAGTCAAGGGTTAAAACTCCATGCTGTGGGAAGTAGAGGGACCGTGTTTGGGTGACCTTCAGTTGAATCTTTGTCACCCCTGTTCCCATCAATAAAGTGGGGTCGATAATAGTATTCAATAGCCAATAACTAGGACAATCCGTGGTGTTTATTACATTATCCAGTACTAACTATGCCTGGGAAGACTAGCTGATCCTCACTGGGTTTCTCAGTTTGTACTGTTACTAAAAGGCAGTTTTGATTTAACGAGAAACTCTTCTAGAGTTTGAATGTGTGCTCCCAAACTTCGTGTATCTGAAACTTAATTACAGAATGTATATATTAATGGGATTTAAGGGTAGGGTTTGAGAAAGCCCTTGGATTAGACTGGATTGGATGAAGTCATGAGGGTGTGGTCTCCTGGAGTTTGTAAAATGAGGACAGGAGACCCAAGCACACATGCTCTTACTTGCTATATTATATGCACTAAAATGGCCTTCGCCAGCACCGAGATGAGACCAGTGCCATGATCTCATACTCCATGCTTCTAGAACTTAAGACTTGACATTCTCTTCTTAGAAATGTACTCAGCTTTATGCCATTTATTACAGTCACACCACAGCAATCAACACAAGGTCTGGGTTCCAAATTCCAGATGTTTTCACTATCCCAGTATCACTAGTGAGATAAATGATATTCACTATCACTTTTTCAAAATTATTTCTTTTACTCTGACTCCAGGGTGTCATGGAGAAGTAATTAATCCCATTTTACAAGAGAGGAGACTATAGCTGGAGGGGTCATGGTCCTGGCTTAAGATGGAAGAGCTAATATGTGGCAGACCTCCTGAACATCATCTCCTAGGTTTTTTGCTACTCACTAACACAGCCTTGGGTTTGGCTTTGAACAGATAAGGAGCACAAATGAAAAATGATGGGTCTTTGAAAGTCCTTCATCCTGAAGAAGATCAGCCAATGAGAACTAGTGCTCAACAGTTTGTGCTGTGTTCACGTGCACCCTGTTACATCACCTAGTCAAGCCACCTCGTCATCTTCACTTGAAGGAGCATCCAAGTCCTAAGGGTCCCATAAGAGAAGCGAACCGTAACAGCAGTATTTGTATAATAATGGCCCCTAGATCTGAATGAGGGAATGGTGCTATTGGGAAGTATGGGCATGTTGGAGGAAGTGTGTGACTGGGAGTGGGCTTTGAGGCCCACTGTCACACTCTCTCTCTGCTGCCTGTTGATGCAGATGCAGAAGTGTCTGTTCCTTTCCAGTACCATGTCTTCCGGGTACCATCATACTTCCCACCGTGATAATAAAAGAGTAAACCTCTGGGCCTTTAAGCCATCTCCAGTTAAATGCTTTTCTTCGTAAGAGTGGCTGTGCTCATGATGTCTCTTTACAGCAATAGAAGCCCTAACTAAGACATCAGTCACACATCAGCCCCTAATGAACACTCCTAGCACCAGCTCACAAGGTCCTTCACCTTTAGAGGTGGCCAACTATGTGGGATCAATTCCACCTTCCATTCAGCTGTTTCCCAGGAAAGATGCATCCTTGGCCTTTTGGAGGACACTTGCTGATGGCTTTCAAAAGACACCCTATGCCATGCCAGAACACTCCAAGATGGCCTTTGCCCCACTCAATGTGCAAGCTTCAATGGTTACTATACTTCTTGCTTATCTGGTAAGCCTCCCTAAGTGAGAGGTGGTGAATTCCCTGTGCTCATGGGAGCCCCATGCCTCCCTCGGCCACGTTCTTACTATGCTGTTACTGTGGTCCAGTTTTCTTCTCTCTTCCCAGGTGAAACTTACTTTCAATAATAGGAGCAGGGCTAAGAGCATGGGTCTTAGGGATGCCTTAGGTTGGCATCCTGATGTGTTTACCTTAACAAAGCTGTTTCTGTTCTGTTTTCTGTCTTCTGACACATGAGATGGGGCACCAAGCACTGCTATCATGGGCAATAATGTTGGCCTGGTACCTGGCACAAAGGAGGCCCTTCAGCAATGGTGTTGGAATAGACAGTTGCACTGAGAGTGTTAATAGTGGGGGTAATGCTGATCCACATGTGATTATCATGGGAATGCTGGCAGGGTGATCATTTTGTGGCAAAAAAACGCGTGCCGAAGTTAACCAGCCTGGTGTTTTCATGTGGAAAGATCATTTATCAGTTTTGATAGGTGGCATTTTTACTTTCCAGTAACAGAGACGATTCCGTCTTGGCCCCTCTTTTTTCTGCACTCATCATCCCCAACCCTCCTCCTCCTCTTCAATTTTAATGTTCTAGTAGAAATATACTTTTACTTCTTTTATTAGCATTGAACAATATAAAGTAAACTCTATTTTATCACTAAAACAATGGTTAGACTAGGAGTTAGAGCTCACATGGCCATGGGGGTAACAAAATGGAAAACAAAGGCAACTTGTTAAGATACAACGTTCATCACAGAACAAAACATAAAATCCCAAAGTGTTTCCTTTTAGTTTCCTAGCCCGAGGCACTCATGTTCTTCTGGATTCCTAATACTTTGCTAATTAATTGATGTGCCATGATATAGGAATAAAAAATCTATTTTGAAATCAAATTCCAATATAACAAATTTCAAAAGCAATGCAATAATATACACAACCTAGATTCAAAAAGTAATGACACTTAGCCTATTGTGTGATGTGTTTAAAATATATTCATAATTAAAAATGAATTATGATCCACAGGAAAAAAGAAGACTAGTGTTTATTGATGATTCACTGGAAATATGCAGCAATTATGTTGTAAGAGTTTTCAAAGTATAATTTCTTAAAGACTTATTTTATAAAAATGATTATTTTATTTTATGTGTGTGTGTGTGCAGATGTATATACATACGTGTCTGCCTAAAGATGTCCATGGAGACCCGAGGAGGGTTTCAGATCTCTTGGGGATAGAGTTATAGATGGTTGTGAGCTACCATGTCAGTGTTGGGAACTAAACTCTAGTCTCTACAAGAGCAACATGTGGTCTTAGCTGTTGAACCATGTCTCCAGGCCATCTGACTTATATTCTAGGTCAGAATTCTTTTATTATTTCTTCTAAGTTTTGAGACTATATCATTTACCCTGTTTTGTTCCCCTGTCCCAAACCTCCCACATATCCTTCCTTGTTCTCTTTTAAAGTCATGGCCTCTTTTTCATTACTCGTTATACATATACATATATGCACACATATATATTCCTAGACAAATAAATACAACCTGTTCAGTCCACATAATGTTATTTGTCTGTATGTTCTCAGGGCTGACCATTTGGTACTGGGTAATGTGGTTCTTGAGAACCTATTTAGAGAAGCAAAATAGATTCTAAGAACCCTTCCCTGAGGAGGACTAGTTCTCTGTTTGGGGCATTCATTGGTGGTGTATAGTTCTTTATTTAGGGTTGAGATCTCATGGGCTCCTATGACCCAGTCCATGTTAAGCACATCTATTGTTATCTTTCTCATCTCATGCTTAGGCACTCGTGTTGCTGATCCACATAACTTAACAAACCCTATGACTTCACTCTCTTCTCTTCCTTTCTACTTCCAACTTATACCCGGCTCTGCCAATGCTGTTCACTCAGAACAATGGCACCACACCCCCATTCCAAACCTTTATTCTACCTATTACTATGCAATCCTGTGGGTCTCTCTTCAAGTGTAGACAGGGAAAAGTGGGGACTAGCAAAGGGAGCCCTGATGAGTAAAGAATATGGTGAAGCCACCAGCTTGAGCTGGCCTTGAATTTTCTCATGGGTGCTGGTTATATCTGGGACATGGCTCAGAAACCAGATGGAAGTTAACCATGAGAATATGGTGAGGGTGGGGTGACACAGGCAATCTATGTAGTGTGCATGGTTTTAAGAGTGATGGCTGGAATGTCTGTGTGTTAATAGACAAGATGAATGAATTAAGACATTTAAAGTCTCAAGATATTCCACAAATAAAAATCACAGGCAATCATTTAGCTTTGAGAGAATAGAAGGCCTGCTGTGTTGACTTTCTGATCCTGTGTAAGCTTTGGTTCCTCAAGAGGATCTGACTCCCTGGAGGCCAGACTGAAAGGAGGGAAATGACACTAGGGTAGTCATATCTCAGAGTCTCAGTCTGTTCATCTAAAGCAGGGGTTCTCAACCCTTTTTCTAGACCCATTAATTCAGCTTCTCATATTGTAGTGATCCCAAAAGATAAAGTTGGTTTTCGTTTATACTTCATAACTGTAATTTTGCTACTGTTATGAATCATAATGTAAATACCTATGTTTCCCCATGGTCTTAGGTGAGCCCTGTGAAAAGGTTGTTCAACCCCCAGGCTGAGAGCTGCTGGTCTATAACAGGAGCTCTCTTCTGGTTTTGGAAGTTTGTGGTAGCGATCAGAGACCCAGGGTCTACCATGTCACTGAAGTAAAAGTTAATAGGTCCGTGTTAATTAGTTCTCATCAAATATGTCACAGCTTGAGGAGGTTAGCTAAAATATTTGTTGTCTAATTAAAGATATATATCTCTTTATTTCAGTCACATCTAAAATGGAAATAATTGTGTCTATTCTTTCCCATAACTAAGGTTCTTATAAATATCAAGTCAAATGAAGTACAAAGATGTTTTGAATAGTATAAAATGCAACCCAGGTTAAAGGCATTCTTTTTAAATGTGTGCAATGCATGAGAGGGTGGTCTGGGTAGAAAGAGATGAGTTCCTATACCTGGGGTAGCAGAGACAGGTACAGCTAGCTGAGGACACTGGTGTCCAGAGCAGCACTCTACCTGTGGAAGCTCAAAAATAACTGTGGCCTGATGAGAAGATGACTAAACACCCACTGAAGTCTGGAGAACAAGAGACAGATGAACGCAGGGCCCATAATGATTCTGCAAAACTGTTTCAAATCTCAAGACCAGTTTCTAACCATGTAATTACAGGCTCGCGAACAGCCCAGAGAAGAACAAAGTGCCTAAGGATCTGCTATGATCATCATCTGCCCCTGGTACTCTTCACCCAAGAGCCTACTCAGCCCTCAACAGAGGTGCACAAGTCCCCATGGTTCTACTACGTATAGTCCCTCACCCTGCTATGCACACAGTGCCCCTCAAGGCACACTCTTTTCTGATACAGGTCCATGAGGACACTGTCCTCTGTGGCTACAATGTATTTTCCACACCGGTCTTCCTCCACTGCTTGAACTATGGCATGCTGTCCATCTAGCATAATGGCCACTACTTTTATCAGATTAGCTATGGCTACTCCCAAGAGTCCTCAAGATCTAGCCTGTAGGATGTTGATGTTCTTTCACAGAAGAAGGGGGTGGGGAAGGGAGAAAGTGGATTCTCACTTAAGATTCAGTTTCTTCCTCCCACACTCTCCTACCTATCATATGTAATTCTGCCTTAATTCCATAAGGTCTTGTGATCTCAGGAGGTGCTAGACTATACAGTGTGTAGAAGGTTGACTCCATCAATGCCGCTGTGGGGACATCATTATTCATGCTGGGTCAGACTCTGACAGTGTGGCTTCTTTGGATCACCTGCACAGCTGAGAGCCTCTTACCTTCGTGAGCCCAATCAAGGCACTGGCTCCCCAAGTTAGACTTTGGTAGAATTATACTTTATTAGTGTTGCAGAAGGTGAGTACAGGCAGACGTGTGTTTACTCCTGGCTAGAGAAAGCCTTCCTGCAATAGCTTGTCATCCCTTAAAACCTGAGTCACAGATAGTCTCTCCTTCTTTGAGTCACCAAGTGAGTCCTGTCACTTGAGTGTGGTGTTATTGTCCCCACTGCAATGATGTTGTGTTATTGTCCCCACTGCAATTGCTGTTGTATGTCTTCCTTATTAAGCTCCAAACCATTTGAAAAAGGCCTAAATTGTTTCATTTTCTGGGCTCTTGGCACCCTGCTTATTACATGAGAGATCTCTGGGATCACAGAGAGTGTTCCAAGCCCTGGACTCATGACTAGTTACTTTGTGGTCTCAGAATCTAATGATTTAAACTCACGGGTGTTCAGCCCTTCTACTTGAGATGGGTACAGTGATCCTTATTAGGATGCCAGGTGACATAGTTACATTCTTCACCAAAGGGAGACAGTGCTGATGCCTCCAGATATGCTTGTTATTGTAGTTGTCATTCTTATTGGTCAAATAAATTAGTGGACAAGATAACAAGAAGAAATAACCTCTGATTTTTTTTTTTTTCAGAATGAAACTCACAATATGGGAAATAACTTATGTAGAAAATGAATAGCTATTTGCCCATAAAAGCACAAACAAAAACAAAACTAACTAACAAAAAACAACTGGATGAGTACTCCAAAAACAACTGGTCAGGATAGGGTAGGAAAGAAGTAGACTACAATACCTGAAGATGCCCATGTGCTAACTCTGAGCACCTGTGAATGCTTTAGTATGGTGTTTTACATGGCCAACGGAAGTTTGGAAATGAGGTCTTGGCTCACCCAGGTGGCCTCAACATATTCTTAGGTCCCTTGAAGAACAGAGGTAAGAAATTCATTGTTTTAAAAGATATTAAGACTGAAAGCCGAGATCAGAGAGAAAAAAAGAGTCCACCCTGCTGCCGGTGACGATGAAGGAGCCACCAAACAATGACAGCAAGTGGTTTCTAAGATGAAAAAGGCAGGGGAACAGATTTGTCTCTATCGACAGCAGGTGTGTAGCCCTGTGACCCCACTTGTCACACCATCAATAGGAAACAAATCCTCTTGCGTTTTTGAAAACGTGGTGGTCAGTGGTTAGGATAGGTTTGTTATAATCAAGCAGATTCCAGATCTCACTGGATTAACCCAAGGTTCCTCCACTCCAGCCCTCTCTCTTCTACATGCCCAACATATGTTAAAGGACTATTATTTACATGCCCAACATATGTAGAAGAACTATTCTTTACATGCCCAACGTATCTTTACACTCACTCAGGGATCTGCCACTCAGTAGGTTACATCTCAGCACCTAGGGCAGGTTCAGAAGGGCAAAGAGACTCATAGCCACCTGCTGGTGTCCAGAATGTCACTGCCACTCACATCCCATTGGCAGCACTTGTCACATGACTCCGATAGAATTTGAAGAGAAGATGGGTGTTGCTGAGAGACCAAAGGGACATCCGGTACTGAGCATCACTGGCCATAGCACTAAAAAATTGACAGAGTAACAAGACTTTCCCAGGACAGGGGCTGTTAAAATGGCAACTAGAGATCATGAGAGGTGTGCTAAAGAGATGAACACAGGGCAACTTTGGACAAACTTGTGGCGAGAAGGGAAAAAATGAAGGAGGAAAGAGGAAAACCTGTTTAATCACTCTAAGGTCAGACAGTCACACGGAATTTAACGTGTGCTTGCTCAAACTCCACAAGCCACAGAGGCACTCAAAACTACTTTTGCAACTTTTCATAAAATCTCTAGTTGCTTGATGGAAAGGCTGTTGCTATCTTTCCCCATTTCTTTCCAAAAGGATTCCTACAGGGTCCTGAGATTAATTAGGGATAGTTGTCTTCTTCCTTTCAAAAATCTTCCTAGTTGGAGGCTAGGTTATATGATAAAATTTCCTCTATAGACGTTTCACATTGACCCTTAAATGTCCCTACTTAACTTATACTTGGGCTCACTAACTTGAAAACAGGCCTTTATGAGCCCAGCCAGATTCAGTACCGAGAGTGAGGGCTAAGATTATCACCTTGATAGAATGCAGAGTCACCTGAGGAACATATCTCCAGGCAGGTCTCTGGGGGATTATCTAGATTAAGTTAACTGAGGTAGGAAGATACACCCTTGGCTACTTTATCTCTGTTGCTTTGATAAAGTACTCTGACCAAAAGCTATGTAGGGGAAGCAATGGTTTCCTTCAGTTTACAGGTTACAGGTCATCGAAGGACTTCTGGGAAGGAATGCAACAGGAATTTGAAGTAGGAAACATGGAGGAACACTTTTCTGGCACACTAGCAAGTCCATGATTAATTCACTTCTTTACATAGCCCAAGGCTGCCTGTTCTGACCATGCACAGTGTTATGCACATTGGGCTGGGCCATTCTACATCAATCAAAAATCCAGACAACTCCTTATAGACATGTCCATAGTCCAATCCTCTTTTCTCCAATTCACTGAAGAATCTAGGCAGTTCCTCAATGGACTTCCTTCTCAGATGACTAGACCATGTCTTGTTGACAGAAGCTAGGCAGGATATATATTAGATGTGAGAGGTACCATTACATGCACTGTGGTCCTGGGCCAAAACAAAGGAGGAAAGAAAGCAGAATACAAGTATTGGTTACTATGTTTAATGCTGTTTGAACACAATGTGTCTAGCAGCCTCTTGTCCCTTCCCAGTTCCTATCACACCTTCATCTTAGACTGTATTCTGTTCTCTGGAAGTGTAAGCCCAAAGACAAAAGACAGCTTTCTTTTTAGTTACTTTTGTCAGGTACTTGTCAAGGCAACGAGATAAATAACTAATATTCTAAGATGTAATGGAGTAGGAGAGAGCTGGAGATAGGTCTTGCCTTCAACCTACCCCAGGTATTTATCTAGTCTACACATCATGTCTTGCCATAATTTCCTTCTGTTTATATCTTGTGTCATAATTCATAAAACCCTTTCCTCACTGATGTTATTTGATCTCCATCTAAAAGAAGGCATGTGACATGTTATCAATTTCATTCAACAGAAGAGAAGCTTAACCTGAAAAGCCTCAAGCAGCTTGGCCATGTGGCTCTGCTCTGTGGCTGTAGTTTATGCTCTTTCTGTAATATAGTTCCTTTGGATCCCTCCCATAGTCAATCACAGTCAAGAACACCATTGTTGTGCCTTCTTCTGTGATGCTTCAAGCCAACAAGTTCTACCACACCCTACTCCAGAAAATGTAGGGGTCACATGCACTTTATTACTAACAGCCAGCATCAAAGCAATAACAGGTGTTAGATAATATGCTAAGATCTTTCTATCTAAAGATCAGTTTTCTTTTTAAAAAATATCTATACAGTGAGCTCCATTATTATGACGTAGATTTTGTAATATATATAGATAAAGCAAGTAAAGCATAAAGCAATGGATGGGGCCTCCAAGGGCAAGCAGCCAGGGGAAGATTTGTATCCAGTGGATCCAGCTCACAGTCTGCATTAAAAAAAGAGAACGATTCCCATCTCTTCCCTTCTCCCATCCCAACTCATGGTCCTGTATATGTTAAGCAACTGTTTAGCCTCTAAGGAACTCCCTATCCCATTTTTAACTATGCCCAGTGACCCGTCTACCACAACTAGGACATCATACAGGTCTCTGGCTGTCTCATTCATTTGCTCTTTTAGGTTTCCACTTAAAGTCTTCTTCTATTCTCTCCGTCTCTTGACCCTGTTTGATCCTACAAGGTCTTCAATATCATGTGTGTTTATCCCTTTATTCACCACGGCTGCTTTCCTGTAATCTGTGAGCGCCTTCCTTCACAGTGTGCAGTCATAATCAGCTAATGCCACCATCCCGTTCATGGCATCAGGTACCATTTTAAGTGTTCTATAGAAACCTATGAGCTCAGGAGAGTCGGGGCAGTGTCAAGAACTGGGTAGAGAAGCTCAGAGAAGTTGAATAGTAGGCTGAAGACCGCACAGCCAGTGGGATATTGAACTGGCGATCAGACACAGGGACTGAGGGGTGTTCACTTTTGTGGAGCTGGGGATGAAAAACGGGGCCTCAAAAATGCTTGACAAGTGCTAGAGAGATGGCTTGGTGGTTTAGAGCACCGACTGCTCTTCCAGAGGTCCTGAGTTCAAGTCCCAGCAACCACATGGTGGCTCACAACCATCTGTAATGGGATCTGATGCTCTCTTCTGGTGTGTCTGAAGATAGCTACAGTGTACTCATATGTAATAAATAAATAAATCTTTAAAAACAATGCTTGACAAATGCTCTATCTACCACTGAGTTACAGCCCATCCCGAAGAGAAGACACTTGGAGGCATCCTACAAAGGTTCCTTTTTTCCATAGTCCCTGCAACAATGCAGAAAGGACAGTCATATCTGAAGGAGAAACATCTCAACACACTAACATATAAATACAAGGGCACAACTTGCCTGTGAGTCTCTACGGAAAAATAAAAGCAGTGTTGACTACACACAAGCAGGGAAATGGCCAAGAAAGTCCCACTGTTTCTCAAATTTCTTTCAGAAAAGATGTGTCTTCACAGTAACAGGACAACAATAGATCTCACAGAATATTGGCCCATTAACAGTTTCTACCTAAAAGAGTTGAACTGAATGTATAGCCATAGCTGTCTGAGCACGTTCCAGCTAAGTCCTTGGACCATGAATGGATGTAGATGTTCATCACTACCTGGTGGTGTATGATTCTCCCACACTCTTCCCAGCTGATTCCCATCTTCCCAGTTGATATAGTTTCATCAGATCCTGTTTAGGAGAGAATATTTAACTTCAAGAGTCACCACTGGGGACATTGACCATGAAATCCCATGTTCTATCATAACTAAGAAATGTGATAAAGAACAGGGTGCATAAGAAGGAACCCTACTGACTGCCATTCCCTGCTGCCACAATGGGGTGAAAAAGACCCAGTGCTACCTAGAGATGCTACAGTGTAGGCTGGGAGCATAAGTGAGGTCCCCAGAACTTCAAGTTGAAGTTCCATGCCTCAAGATGTCTCTTAATCCTCAGAGCCTTTCTTTTTTTATTAAAAGTTAGGAGTAGTGATACCTGGACATTTAGAACATATTAAAGATTTACAGGCCACACATGTCTTTGATTGAGTATGCCTATCCAGACAGATATGGGAACCTTAAAGAGACAGGTTTGGTCCTAGGATTTTCCAGAAACTTCTCTCTGAAAGGATGGACAGGTCAGAGTCTCTATTTCCTCTGTGACTAATGATTGACACTCAGAAACTGTACACCTGACTGCATGGAAGAATTTCTGGCTCGTGGAGAAGCTGACAGTGATGGCTATTTAATTTCTTGGTAAATGTGCTAATTGGTGTTCTCTAGAGGAACAAAACTGATAGAAGGAAATTCACATTTAAAGCAACACTCACAGGCATGCCCAGTAGGTTGATTCTAGATTCAGTTTAGCCCATGACTAAGTCCAAGCATCATAGTAAACATCAGATTCTACTCCAAATGGAAAATTAAAACTGCAGTACATAAGCTAATGTCGCTGTGCTTTTCCAGATAATAAACTCAAAAAGTGGTGACCTAGTCTGCCGAGCATCCAGACTTTAAGTAGGGCCCATGGTTCAAAGGTTGGCTCCCTGGATCTTTGTCCATGAGACTTTGAACCAAACCAAGCAACCCAGTGAACCATTTTCTTGTCTGCAAAATGGAGACAGAGTCTTTCTTGTAGGGTTGGTGAAGTTTGAATTAAATCGTGTCCGAAAGGACCAGACGGTGCTCTATAAATGTCTTCCATCCTTCCCAGGACATTACTCATTAAAATAGTCACTAAGCACGGAATTGTGGTGAGTGGCGAGGAGAATCAAGAATACAGAACACACGTCTACTGGGGTAATCAGTTTATGAGGGGCAGAGCCCCAGACCTTGGGGTTCTTGGTCTATGACCTGAAGATCAAAGGCAGAAGACATAAATATCCTTTATTCAAAATGTGTAGGCCCAGTAGTGCATTGGATCTTATACTTCTTTTTAAGTTTGGAATCTTCTATATATGTATTATAATATTAAATCTAAATATGAGATTTATGTATATATCATATGTAACTTATACACATAGCCTGAAGGTAATCTAAATAATTCTTTGTATGAACCAAAGGTGATGGTGTGAAAATCTCTGTGACACCACATCAGCTGCATGGGAGAATACTTCTTATTTAAAGTCTTTAGGTCAGTGCTATATCTCATGTACCAGACTCTTCAGCAGCCCCCAACATCACTCAGATGTTACAGACAGTTCCGCTGCTACATGCTCTTAGCTGTCTGCTCTCCACGTTCAACTCCTCTCTCACAAGCAATGAAGCCAAAGGCCACAGAGGGGAAAGCATCAAGTAATTCACTGTCATGTATCCAGGCATGAAAGGAAGACATCAAATTGGAAAAGTCCTGAGACTACCAGCCTCATGCTCTTTACTCATACCATACAAGACAGGAAAGTCCCAGTTCATGGAGTCCACACACTCAGAACAGCATCATTGCTCACTCTGGTGGCACAGGCCTATGAGACCAGCTCCTTGGGAGACTATGGCAGGAGGACGACAGAGTAAGTTCAAGGCCAGCCTGGGCAATGAAACATTGATGAGATTCTGTCTTTGAAAAGAGAAAAGAAAGGAAAAGAAAAGGAAAGAAGAGAAGAGAAAACAGAATGGGTTGGTGGAGTAGCAAACACAAAGTACTAGGTTCAATCCTTATCACTCAAAACAACAATAATGAACCATAACAACCACCCACCAAACAGGAAAGAGCACAACTGTGGGTACTTTGGTTTTAAAGGACATTTGAAGCTGGCATGTCTCCCTCTATTTGTCCTTTAAAACTTTATAAATGATACTGGATTAATAAAAATCCAGTCCTCAAAATAGTTTAGAAACAACCCTCGCCTCTCAGCTCCTTTCTCCCCTCTTGCCTCCAGCCATGGTTGATTTTTGACTATTTTTACGGACTACTTCACCAAAGATGTGGGGGTGGGGCATGCAGGACTTGGAAACAGATTGTACCACTGGTAAGTGGTGGTTCTCCTACAATTCTACGGCTGGAGAGCTGGACAATCTCAACAACTATAAGTAGAACATCTTAATTTTCCTGTTTATTGAAATATACTGTTCAGAATGTAATCTTTACAATATTGACAGACGTTACTATACACCCAAACGGGTGAGAAAAATTAAAGTCAGAGAAGAGAACCCACTTGTCTGGGGACAAATAGCAAGTGCATAGTGGGTCCCAACCTAACATTTTAGTCCTCTGTCCCATAAGCACCCACTATCATCATGATGAAAGGGACAACAAGAATTGCAACCAGAAGGCCAGCAAGATGTCTTTGTGCAGTGGTTCTCAACCCGTGGGTCGTGACCCCTCGGTGTCACATTTCAGATATTTACATTATGAGTCATAACAGTAGCAATTATGATTACGAAGTAGCAATGACATAATTTTATAATGGGAGGTGACCACAACACAAGGAACTGTGTTAAAAGGCTGCAGGATTAGGAAGGCTTAGTGGGAGAGGCAAGTTCTGTCCAGCTTGATCACCTGCCTTTGATTCCTAGGATCCACATCGTAGAAGAGAGTTAACTCTTCCTAGTTAGTTGTAGAAGAGAGTTAACTCTTCCTAGTTAGTTGTAGAAGAGAGTTAACTCTTCCTAGTTAATTGTCCTCTGACCTCCACACTCTTGTAGCATGGAACAGTCTCTCTCTCTCTCTCTCTCTCTCTCTCTCTCTCTCTCTCTCTCTCTCTCTGTGTGTGTGTGTGTGTGTGTGTGTGTGAGAGAGAGAGAGAGAGAGAAAGAGAGAGAGAGAGAGAGTGTATAAATTAAATGTAAACACCACAGAAGAATCACAATGAGTTAAACAGTTTTAGTTTGCACCAGGATCTTGCCCTATCCGTGGAATGGAAAAATAATAGTAAAATAGTCAAGCTACGAGAGAAAGGAGACATTTGAAGTCTTCCCATAGTCAGGTTGCAAAGTTGCTCCATATTTCTAAAGTACAGTCCATACAACATGTCTGTATTTAGTGAGTCCTACCAAATGGAGTGCTAGTTTAACTAATCTTTGAAAACCTTTCCAGGGATTTGTTGACTGGGCGGAACACCAACTTTGATGCCAACCGTGTGTCTGTCCAGTCCCTTCAAGTCCCTTCTGAAGAGCTAAGCATAGCTGCTGTTTTGGAGTGGGTCCAAACAGTGAAATGAAACATCACCCCAAGTAAAACAAAAACAAAACAAAAAACCAAATCTCCTTGAATATTAACATCAACTTTCTTGTAAACATGTGCCTATGGGTTCTTGCAGACCTTCACTGGGGCATCCATGATTAAATGCCTCTAAGTTGTGGCTTAAACAAGAGAAATTTGTTATCTGATGGTTCTGGAAGGTAAATGTTCATGTTCAAGATGCAGGTAGGGTCAGTTCCCTCTTGGAGATTGTAGGTCTTTCACTCAGCTTGGAGCCTGATGGTGGTCTTGGTGTTCACAGGGTGTTCCCACCTCACTTTCTATCCTCTGCACACCCCCTTTTTAAGCCCTCTTTTCTGAGGATATCATTCATGCTGGATTAAAACTGACTCTTATGGCCTCAATTCAACTTGATTATTCTGTAAAGACCCTCCGAATAACACCTATGGTCTCCAAGCATCTCGGGCAGGGCCTTTGGTGTAAGACAGACACAATCCAACCACAGCTGCCACGTATTCCTCCTGTAAGTTACTGTTATGTCAGACATAGCATTATCTGCCCTTTGAGGCCAGAGGGCTGGTCTAAGTTTCTTATTCAAATGAATATATTTAAGCCTCTGTGGAATGCCAAGCAGCAGGTATTATTTTCCTCTCCTTTACAAATGGAGCACCTGAGGCCCTGAGAAATTAAATATCTTACCCAAAACGGAGAAACTGGCATTTGTCAGAGCTAGGGACAAAACAGTCAGGCTGCCTCAGGAGCTGTGCCTTTAAGAGGCAAGCTTTCCTGTCTCTTACAAGACAGTGCCTTGGTCAATGAGACCTCATAGTCTACACTTGGATACACATAGTCGACTACTACAAAGAGCTTGGGGTCTTGCAAGGAGAGGAGGACCAGTTCTTGGCAAAGCAGGGTCTGATTTGAGTCACACCAGCAAGAGGTCATGCCTCTGGCTGTGGATGCTCACAGAAACACTAGGCTGAAACAGGGATAGCCCTGGGACAGTGGGTGAAGTAGGAGGATACTGTGTGGGCACTAAGACTGCAGCCTTGTCTGCTGGGCTCACAGTCATGGGCTCCGTGCCCATCACAGGCATCAAGGGCGGCTGGCATGCAGCAGCCGAGTGGCCCACATTGCCTGCTGGGAGCATTTCTCTCAGGAGAAATGTAGGTGAATGATGTGGAGGAGGGGGATTTGACTCTTCTCTTTGAAGCAGTAATAAGGGTGGGGGATGGATATGAGGCACTGAGGCAGGTCACTTCCTGTTTCACCAGCAAGGCCCAAGCAAAACAGTCCAAGAGGATGCTTCCTGCAGCCTTTAGCCAAGACAGACGTGAGCTGCCCAGCCTTTTATTTGGTGTTTTACTGGGTGGTTTCTTTTCCCTCATAACACATCCATGGAGTTGCCAAACTTAAAAATCATGGACCAGAGTCTATCATTGCAGATGGATGAATCATTGTGACTGGAGAAAAAATGCAGACAGAAAACATCTGGCACCTCTGTGATGTAACAACAGATGCTCCCTTAGGACTTTTTCCTTACACGTAAGATTATTTAGGTAAGAAACCCAAGAACTTCTCTTGAAGCACTGCTAAGCTGTGTTTCATAGGCATTCATGCCTCAGTTCTATTCAAATTAGCCAAAGGTGATCTTGGCAATAGCTCACAGTTTCAGGACCACCACAGGACACGCAGCTCAACCAGGAATTTTAAAATAAAAGCTCCCCTACTCCAACCCAGTGGCTCCTTCAGTTTTCAGAGTAAACCATGGTTATTGCCAAGGGCGTTTTAACCCCTGTCCTTTCTAAATCTTAGTATTACATTATGGCAACTTATAATATTAGAAAATATTTCCACTCCAGTAACAGCTTCAAGAGTGTCCCCCGACTCAACCTATCATATTGTGTATCTCTGAGCCTTGGTCTTCTGCCCTCCACCCCTCCCCCACTCTTCATTTCCCCTTCCTATGATACATTGCTACCCAGTCCTTTGACACTCTGCACAGACAGCAGCCCCCCAGATGAGTCCCCATGCTGGGCTAGGTGCCAGCCGCACTGTTGTCATTGAGGCTGGGACATTCTTCATTATCCTGCTTTCTACCATTTGTTTTTTTTAACATTCTTCTGAAAGGCTGAGACACTAGACATCATGTAAGGCAGGTCCCTCTCAGATGCTAATGCGGGGCCTGGCCCATGGAAGATGCCTGTTCAAGGCCCATGAGATGACGACAGCTGGGCCTAAGAAGCAGATCTCCCAACTCAACATGAGTAACAGCGGGATATCCAGGCTGCAGAGACTGGATGGTTAGTTTCAAAACCACTGCCACTTTTCTGCCCCCAGGACTCAAATTTCCTTGTAAAACGGGAGCTGTTGAACTGGTTGGACTTTGAGAGATTTCTCAACTCCAGCACTTGCTCAAATCACTTGGCTGCCAATGGGCAGAGGTGAACTCAGTGTGGTTTGGTTCTTAATATGGTTCAGACTTATCCATCAAACATTTAAGCCCCGTTTGGTGACACCTTGACTGGTAAGCTCTAACTAAAAAATGCTCTGATTCTTTCTTTCCAAGACTGGACCGAAGTAAAAACACACCTGGCCAAGAGCACAGGCTGGGATACCACTTAACTCTGCATTTGAAAAAGGACTTAGCAGCCTTACAGTATAAGGATCTGTAAAGAAGTCCCCAACATGCACTCTGGAGTGCGTTTGTGTGTGTGTGTGCATGTGTGTGTGTGTGTGTGTGTGTGTGTGTGTGTGTGTGTGTGAGAGATGCATGTATATGCACATGTTTGTGTGTATGTGTACATATTTGCATATGTGTGTGGAGACAGAGGTCAGCCTCAGGTGTGGCCTCTGAGGAGCCACCATCTTGGTTTTTGAGGCGGGCTCCCTCACTGAACCTGGAGCTCACTGATTCTGCCAGAATACTGTCCATCCAGCCCAGGGATCCTCCAGCCTCCACCTTTCCGGTTTGAGAATTGTAAGTATACAATGCCTGCCGTTTTGACAAGGGCGCTGCGGGCTGAGTTTAGGTTCCCATGCCTGCCCAGCAAGCCCTTTACCTGAGCCAGCTCAAAACGCACTCTCACAGAAGTCCTCCAAACAATATCTATAAGAAAGAACTTTGGCTGTTGTTGGGGTCTTACTATGTAACCCTGAATGGTCTGGAACTGCTATGTAGAAAGGCTGGCCTTGAGCTCAGAGATCTCCATTCTTGGTCTGCAGAGTTCTGAGATTAAAGTCGTGGGGCAGCATGTTCAGCCCTAACTTTTTTTTTTTTTTTTAAGACAGAATCTCACTATGTAGTACAGGCTGGTCTTAAATTTACAGTCCTCCTGCCTCAGCTTTCTAAAGGCTAGGATTAGAGGCGTGTACGACTATGCCTAGATAAAAATAACTTTTCTTTTAATAATTGGAAAAAACTAAAGGTATTCAGTTGTTTTTATACCTACTAATGCAGAACCAAAACCAACAGAAAGGAGAAGGACCAAAATGAGCATAAAGCCCACCTTCTGCATCTCCCAACTGTGAAGGAGGAGAATGTTGACATGGCTCAGTGGGTGAGTTTCCTCTCCACAGGGTGTTAATGAAAGCCAGTCTGTGGGGTTTGCCTGGTGCTGGTGTGGCCTTCGGGGTCCCAGAGTAGCCTCTCAGGTAAGCTAGCAAGCTAGGCTCATCCAGAACTAGGTCAGAGTGTGCATGAGGTTATTTTCAGCTTGAGAGCTGCAGGGGCAAAGGCTGCTGACCTAGCTCGGGGCTTTAAGATCAGTTCTCAAAACAAGTTGGGAATAGCATGCTTCTTAGGGGGTCTGTGATGTCCCACAGTGCTAAATGTGGCAACCTGCAATGTTCAAGGCAGCCTGCAGTTTCGCCCAGATACAGTATAGGGAGTCTGCTTTCACCTCTTGAGGAGAATGTTGGAGAATGTGAGGTCAGTTTTAACACCGTTGTAAACACCTACACATTGTCAGCACTGTTTTTATGTAGATATTATTCTGATTATTCTCTGCTCCAACCTCCCCAGTGAACTCAGAAGCTGAGTATTCCTCTGTAGAATTAGTCCTTCAATCATCCCATGTCTAAAACTGACTCCTGGTCTCCTTCTAACCTGCTCAGCATTAAGTCATCTCTAAAGATCGCTGGCTCCATCCTTCCTTAAATTCAGCCTTTATGCCTTTGGGTCATCAGCAGTCCTCTTCCTCCCTTCCTCCCTGCTCTAGTTGGTAGACCATGATGACTCTACCCTTAACAAACAGATGCACCTTGACTTATCACAGGATAATGGCATAACAATTCCATGGTAAATAGAGAATACCATATTGTAAGCTAAAAATGCAGTTGATACACCCAACCTACTAAAACTCATTGCTTAGCAACAGAGAACACAGAATATTCATTTACCTGTATAGCATCGCACATGGCTGATCCAGGAAAAGATGGAAATTCACAGCTCAAAGTAGTTTTTACCAAATGAGAGCCTCATAAAGCCAAAACATTGTTAGTCCAATCATCCAAAGTCAAAGACCCAGAATCTGACTCTTCTAACCACCATCCCTGCTAAACCTGGTCTGCGCCACGTCTCTGTAGACCCACGTACCTTCCCTGTACCAGGGCAGCCAGCTGATGCTCTCACACTTCTGGCCACCCAGTTTCCACACTATAGTCACCTGATTCTTAGGAAATGAAAGCCAGATGGTACCATGTAGCTACTCACCATCATTAGGCAAAGCCAGCTTTGTTCTGAGGACTCTGCACCCTTTCTGATGTGAGCATTCACCCCCTGGCTTCCTCTGCTTCTTTAGTTTACACTTGGCTGTTAGCTTTTCATCAGAGCAGCTTAGGTCCTTGCAACAGAACCTTTCCCTCAAAGCATCCACACAACCACTCTCTAACCTAAAGTTTCTGTGTGTTCAGTTTCCTCCTTAAAGCGACCTTTGACAGTGCACCTTAAAATGGTAGTGTCCTCTGCTGCCTCACGGCCTTAGACCCTTGTCTGCTCTGAATGTCTGCCTTGCATTAGCTGCCATTTACCCCTTGGCATTTGTTTCCTTCTCCTTCTTACTGGTATACAAAGCTTCATGAATGTGTTTTCTACAGCTACATGGCCTAGTCTGGCCTCGAACTTTTGATCTGCCTCAGCCTTCCTGGTGCTGCAATTACACACACGTGCCAGTGTGCCTGGCTAACACAGAGATTTTGGACTATTTGGTTCTTAGCTGTATGCATGCACACCAAAAAGGAATTGACCATACAAAGGACGTGCTCAAAATGTCTCTATTATATAAAAGAATATTTGGTAGGCTTTTTAAAACAATAGACAGACCCTTTCCGGATGAGAAACTATCCAATTTTCTTCCTCCCCCCATCTTTCTGAGCAGAGAAAGACTGTGTTTTTCCTTGTCCTGTAAAATGTTACTAGGAAGCAAATATGTCCCTTTGTACTTTTTGTCCGTTCTGTCTGTCTTCTGGAGTAATTAATCCTTGCTCATGCTGCCTGGCTTGGAGCTGGCACCCAGGAGCTATGATTTCCCAGCCTGAGCCTAGGCCCTAGCCCTGCTCTCACTGATGGTACCGTACCATGTAGTAGTAATGGACTGTCCTTCAGCTTCCTCACCTAAAAACCCCAGGGACAACGACCTCCAGGTCTTTGTTCCATCAGGTTGATAAGCAGAAATAGAGATGGGCAGTTCGGATCCTGGACAGCCAGAGAGGGAAGAATGTAAATGGTTTTCCTTTTTTTTTTCTGAATCCATAAGGATCAGTTCAGCCTGGCAAGTTACCAACCTGGAAGATGGTCCCAAAAGTTGACCAACAGAGTGATACATGGTGATACATGCCTATAATTTAAGCATTTGAAAGGTTGAGGCCAGCCTAGGCTGTAAAGTAAGACTTTTTCTAAATAAAAACAATTTCCCCCATCCCACTAAAAGAACACGTTTCTAAACACAGTAGCACAATAAGCTCCTTGGCTCCCCTTGTCCAAAACACAACTAAGGGAATGGAGTAATGCCCCAGATACAAGTGTTCCTTTAAGACTCCAGAGCCGTCCTTGCCTAGCCACAGAGAAGTGGGCCAACCTGACTGTAAACCAAACATCTGGGTGGGAAGTAACACAATTTCAGGAGTAAATAACTTGCTTCCAAACATTTAATAGAGACATGGTACAACATGCTTATATGCATCTGTGAGATGCAAGCCACTAACAGAACAGCAGGGCGAGGACTAGAGAAGATGGGGTTAGCCAGGAAAAATCTGAAAATAGGCCAACAGCATTCAGCCATTCAAAGTATTGCTTTGTCAAACCCCAAAATCGCCAGGGTCCCCCTGTGCGACTCAGACTGGCTTTCAACGCTCCAGCCTCTGTCTCTGGGGCCATCCTAAGCCTGCACTGTTTGTTTCAGTATCTTCAGTCTCACAGAAGTGAGATCCCTAAGGTTCGAGGGCACTAGCCCTTTTGCCCCAGCCCACAG
This sequence comes from Micromys minutus, assembly GCF_963924665.1. Classification (NCBI taxonomy): domain Eukaryota; kingdom Metazoa; phylum Chordata; class Mammalia; order Rodentia; family Muridae; genus Micromys; species Micromys minutus. The sequence goes on along the minus strand of NC_137978.1, from coordinate 24,509,376 downwards.
AGTTAATGGGGAACAGCGATGTAAAACCGCCACAGGGCGTACCACTTAACCACGAGGCCACCTTTTCCCGGAGTCATGCTCTGTCCTTGAACCTGGACACCCATCTGCCACCACAGAGGCCCGATAGAGAAAGAAAGTCAACAACGAAGTGACAGGCACTTGAACTGTGGCCTGGGTTATACAGAGAGCGCCTGGGGTTCTGTAGAGTCACAGGACACAGGCTGCCGGAGCAAGGCCAACTGCCAGTTTCATAGCCGGACACCTGACACACGCTTGGTCCGGCAGCTCTTTCCCTAGGGCTTCCTCCTTCGGAAGGAACTAAAGTTTGCAAAGTGACAGCCCACAGGCAAACGGGTGCCTTACCTCTTCCATTGTAGTCATCCGAGGCAGCGACTGGGACACAATGCCAGCTTCCCAGAGCTGGATCCTGGGGCCAACAGTGCTCTCACCTCCGCCCGCCAGCTTGCAGTCACTTCCCCTGTCCCGGACAAGCTGGAGAGCGGGCTCTTCACCTGCTCCACCTGGACTGTGGCTCCTCCCTCCCTCGGGGCTGGGAGTGGGCGGGCCTCCATCCTCCAGGCTGGACCGGCCTCGCTGGGGTAGGGGGATGGTGTGCCTTTGCCGGCTGCTCCCAAGGCTTCCTTGCCATCACTCCCTTTGCAAGGGTTTCCGCTTTGCGCCTCCCATCATATCCCATCTGGGGGGAGTTTCTGGGAGCCGAGTACATCTTATCCCTAAAATTAAACTGAACGGCGTAGGACACTGTGAACTTCGTTAGTGATACCCTCGTCCAACTCCGCCCCATGCTGATGGCTACTTAATTTCACAAAAGCTGCTCAGGGCTCCCAAGAAAAGAAAGCTCTTCTGCGTGGCTAAGCAGGCCGGTGCGTTTAATGGGGTTGTGAGAGGAAGCAGAAATAAACGACACCTGTTTTAAAGACGGGTGTGGTCCCGGTGTTTGGATGCGTGAATCCCTTTAACTCGTACACGTAGCCCTGGCATACTCCTCCTTTTATCTGGGCACGAACTGGAGCTTGGAGAGAGGTGGCTTTATCTAGCTTGGGGGTGACTCTGGTAGGATGCTGAAGGAAAGACGCTCTGATTGACTGAGGATGACTTCGGGTTCTGATTTCTTTGCCTGTTTCCTGCCAGAGCTGGTCCTAGCTGGAAACCCAAACTTCAGTTCCTAGATTTGGGGAGGGGGCGGATCTCCCAGCTGTCATGGAGATTGGAGGTGGGCTGGGTGAATGACTTGTCCTCTGATTTATATACAGCCTGCTTAGTTTTATTGCATTTATGGACTAAAAAAATCTGGTTTTGTTTGTTTGTTTGGTGTTTGGTGCAGGGTCTCCCACACAAGCTGCCTTCAAACTCACCATACAACTTGGAGTGGCCTCCAACCAAATCATTATTGTTGTTGTTTTCTCTCTATGTACCGTGGACTCACTGTGTAGACCAGGTTGGACTCAAACTCAGAGATCCACTTGCCTATGCCTTCTAGTGCTGTGATTTAAGGCATGCACCACCATGCTTTCAAAGTCTTAAAAACATGATTCCCCTGTGTTGACAGGAGCTGAGGAGAGTAGCTAGGATGTACCTGCTTGTTTATCCCCTAACAGGTGACCGACTGCAGGACTTTCGTTTTGCTCAGCACTGCTCACAGTCAGCATCTTGTCTTTCCTCAAGGCCAAGGGTCGCTTATGATGTTTTTTTCTCTGCACTCTGGTCCTCTATATTCAGGTATAATTCAGTGCTCTGAGCCCGAGGGGCCTTTGGGACTCCAACATCTCATTGGTCCCAACGCAGGGGCGCCCCCTGGTGGCGTCAGGACAGTCCACACAGCAGAGGATTAAGCAGGGCTTCAGGATTCCTCAACAACCCACCTAGATCCTGAGTCCCTTAGTTTCCTTTGGTTTGGCTCTGAGCTAGTCAGACTGGTGAGTCCTAGCGTATACTAGGCACCTTCATTGGTAACTCTTGGGAGTGGGGACTATTTTGCCAGTAGGTGTAAGAATTAGGCTTGGCCTCCTTCATCCCTTGGCCTCCTTTTGAATTTCCTGACCTTTTCTGTACTAACTACTGTCTAATTGTTGTTAACATTTAAAAGCTAGGATCTGCATCTGAGCAAGGAGGTGGTGTTTTTCTTTCTAAGCCTGGGTTACCGATATAATGTTTTTTTTTGTTTTTTTTTTTTTTTTTTGTTTTGTTTTGTTTTTTTGTTCTACCCGTTTTCCTGTGAATTGTATAACTTGGTTTTGCTTTAAAACTGAATACATTTCCACCATGTATGTGTATCCCATTTCATTACCAGCTCATCTGTTGATTTGGGTTTTAAGAGAGAGAAAGAATATGACGTTGGGCAAGTAGAAATGGCGGGAACCGGGAGGAGTGGGGGAGGGGAAAGACTATAACAATATATTGTATAACTTTTAAATTAATTAATCCTTCTGTGTGCATCTTGCCTCCATGTATTTGTGTGCAGTACATGTCTGCAGTGCCTGCAGAGCCAGAAGAGGGTGCTGGTTTGTTTGTTTTATCCACTGGAACTGCAGTTACAGACCATCGGAAGCCACCATGTGGGTGCTGGCAACCAAACCCGGGTCCTTTGTAGAAGCAAGTGCTTTTAACCACAGGGGCATGGCACTTGCCCCACTCACTGATCTCTTGATGGTAAACACTATGACTTCAGTGAGGCCAAAGGAACATTTGGTCGATGATAGGGGAGGACATTACAGGGACAGAAGGGTCTAGTGGGAAAGGGGCTGTGGAAATAGGACCGGAGGGTTCCGTCTGAACAAAATGTGTATGGACTTTTTTTTTTTGGCATTATTTCTTTAATAATGTGTCATCTACCATTTACATTGCATTAGATATTATAAATAATAAAAACATTACAAGGTAAACAGACAAAAGGAGACTTATGCTGGGCACTATGTATTGTCCTATTATCATAAGAGGGGAAATACGTTTCCCACTAACGGCCTGCCTGGAGAGGGTCCGCAAGTCCCTCTGTGATGTTCTTTATCTTTAAAATGAAGGTTGACAAGGTCAACTTCAGGACTAATGGCCATTTGAACCCTGGGATGGCGCTGACTTTGCAAGTGCCCATATACCTTCCTCTTGTCCTTTCTCCTCTTACCTTCAATTGCTGCGACGTCACAGGCCACGCCCACCTAGCTTCGGGAATGATGCCTCACACCCACCCACAGTGATCTCAAATTCTCATGAGCCCCGGTCCTGTGAGGGAGCAGATCCCAGTGAGTGGGCGCCCAGCTCTACCAGAAGGCAAATCGCACAGTTCACACGGGAGTGGGAAGGGAGCAAGTACAGTCACTGTGAGGAACTGGAGAGGCGAAGTTTGAACTTTGACCTGAGGAAAACTAGATCTCACAGTACCTTAGGAATGAACACTATTCAAGCAAGAAAGATGTGATCTGACCAAGTACCTGGTGCACTGAGAATCTGCCCTGGGGCCAGGAGGAATGGCCCCAGAGTTCCAGTTAATCAGGGGCAGGAAAATGGCTGGATGCATGTCTCAGACTATTGCCTGTGGAGAATAGGATCATAGACCTTGCAGACCACTCCGTAATTACCTTTATCAAGAGCTCTACTCTCTAGCCAAGAACTGAGACACACAAGAGTTAAGTTGCCTCCTCTGGGCAACATTTAGCGAATGGAAGAACAGAAATTCCAGTCCAGACCGCCTGGCTCCAGACTCCGTCCTCACAGCCAGCCTGTTTGTCTTTTCTTTCAACTTTCAAGAAATACCAACAATAAGCCCCCAGGATCTGAGAGCTTAAAAGTTTGAAGTAGTTTTCCCCAAATTAGGTTCTGAGAGTGGGAGGTCAGAGGACTTCACAGATAGACTGAAGTTGGGCTCAAAATCTTCTAGACATTTCTTTTCGTATCTTTGGTTTGCTTTTCCTATAGGGGCGATGATGTGCCCTCTCTCTTAGTTCAGAATTCAGTTCCAGTGACGAGACACCCTGGCCATGGAGTGCTTACAAAGGAAAACATTTAATTGGGGCTGGCTTACAGTTCAGGGGTTCAGTGCTTTATTGTCACGGTGGGCAGCATGGTGACACATAGGCAGACATGGTCCTGGAGAAGGAGCTGAGAGTTCTACATCTTGATCTGCAGGTAGCAGGAAGAGACTGTCAGCCATTAGACCTGGCTTGAGCATCTGAGACCTCAAAGCCCACCTGCTAGTGGAACACTTCTTCCACAAAGCTACACCTACTCCAACAAGGGTACACCTAATACACTCCCTACAAGTCTGGGGAAGCCATTTTTATTCAAACCACCACACCTCCCCTCATTAAGGGCCCATCTATTCTTTGGGCCACTGTCCTCGAAGCATAACGGTCATTACCATCTTCTCCAGAGAGCTGATGACTATCTACAAAAGACAAAATCAGACCTGTTGACCCTGATATAGCTGTCTCCCGAGAGGCTCTGCCAGAGCCTGACAAATCTAGAGGCAGATGCTCGAAACCAACCACTGAACTGAGAACAGGGTCCCCAATGGAGGAGTTGGAGGAAGAACTGAAGGAGTTGAAGTGGTTTACAACCACTTAGGAACAACAATATCAACCCACCAAAGCTTCTAGAGACTAAACCACCAACCAAAGAGTAGACATGGACAGATCCATGTCTCCAGCTGCATATGTAGCAGAGGATGGCCTTGTTGGACATCAGTAGAAGAAGAAGCCCTTAGTCCTGCCAAAACTCGATGGCCCAGTGTAGGGGAATGTCAGGGTGAGAGGTGGTAGGAATGGGTGGGAGGAGCACCCTCATAGAAGCAGGGGAGGGGTGGGATAGGGGGTTTCTGGAGGGGAATCTGAGAAAGAAGATAATATTTGAAATGTAAATAAAAAATATGCAACAAAAATATCAGACCTGTTTACCTTCCCTCATAGAAAGAGGGATTTGGAAGGGTCTTTAGACCCTTACCTAACATTCTAGCTCTTCCCTGCCTTCTGTCCAGACTGCCTGTGGGCTTGTGAGGTCTATAGGAGGAGGAGAGTTAATGAAAGTCGGGACTCCAGATTTGCAGTTTGGGGGAGTCACACTCAGACTATAGTGGGACTTTTCAGTGTGAAGCTCTTTGGGAGCCACCTACATCCTTCAGAGAACCTCTTGCTTATGCCTGTTAGTAGGCTCAACAGACTCATTGGATCACTGAGGCAGACTTGAGCACAGTCATAACGTTGGTCCCTGATTTCAGCTTATCTGGAGTGAACAAACCTTCATTTGTGAATTTCCAGGAAAAAAATAACGCAACAGGCAGTGAGCATCAGACAACTGTATTCTGGCACATTCTAGATTGTTCCAAACCTTTCCACCTCAGATATTACTTGAAGCATCTTAGTGTTTCCTATCACGCTGTTGTTTTCACTTCTTGGCAAATCTATTACTTACACTTTGTACTGTAAGTAATGGCTTATCCACAATACCCTAACGTAAAAAGAGGATTTTTTTTTTTTAATGGAAAAGTGAGAAGAAAGCCTGTGCATTCTCCACTTCCCTGGGTAAGCCTTGAGCGCTATCTGTCATGTGGCGACAAGGCTGGGGTGCACAGATTGATTGTCATTCAGGATGCTGCTGCCGGAGTAGCCTGCTATTAATATTAACGCTATTATTGGTTACATTAATCATGTCTGAGGACTTTCAGCAGAACGTGTAATTTGTTTATGTATAATTTATGTCCCGACTACTTTCAAAGGGGAAAGAAGGGAAGAGGAGAGGAAGTTAAATTTATTGGAAGTCTATCTCATAACAAGTGACACACATCTATTGTATTCTATTTTCCATGACAGGGGTTTCAGGGTTGTTTCCCTTCTTCTCCCCGAGATAGTGAGATCACAAACAAACAGGTTTGATTCTTCCTTTTCATTTTCTCTATGAGCTGACCCCTACCTTGTGTGTGTGTGTGTGTGTGTGTGTGTGTGTGTGTGTGTTCATGCATGTGTGTGCATGTGCATGCATGTGTGTGTGTATGTGTGTGCATGCATGTGTATGCGTGTGTGAGAGAACAGTTGCATGTGGAGGCCAGAGGTTGACATCAGGTGTCTTTATCTGTCATTATCTATCTTATTTATGAGACAGGGACTCACACTGAACTTGGAGCCCCTGCCAGCCTCTGTCATATGCCTGTCTCTGCCTGCAAGCACTGGATCACAGACATGCACTTGACCATTAGACTTTTCCCATGAGCAGGAAGGATCCGGACTCAGGTCTCCATACTCCCCTGAGCCATCTCTTCCCAGATATCCCTCTCCCTCTGAATTGTTTTTCCTTCCCTCCATGGTGGCCTCAAAAGACTTGAGTGATGTCAAATAAAATAAGATGGTTAAAAAGGAAGGTTAGGGTTCTACAGAGAACAGGCAGGTAGGTGCGTAGGAAGGAATGGACAACCAATCGGAAGTGTGGAATGGATTACTACACAATACATGCCTAGTTGTAAATTATATATAATGATAAAATGCCTAGAACCATCTTGGAAGTCTGTAGACCTATAAAAGTCTTGCTTGTTCTTTGCTTGAGAAAGGTCCAGTATTTAGTGTTCCCATTTTCTACTTATGTTAGTTAATATGATATAATGTGTGATTTAACAAGATGATTTTTTTCATTAGTTTTGAGAATTTCATAGTGTATAATGTATATGGTCACATCTACTCCCCCACTAAAATTATTCCTAATAGATGGCAATAAAGAGAATGGTCAATGCACAGAGAATAAGAAGAAACGGTGGAATGTTCAGCCCTAAATGGGTATCTATAGCACACCTTTATCCACAAAGCCCAGGGCTCTGTGAAGAGGGGCAGAGATCATAAATGACTTTGAAAAACCTATTTTCTTGACGCCACAGGACAATCACATATGTGAACCCATGGCGATCATGATGGGCTGCACAAGAGCTGTATAAACTCAAGCTAGACAAATCCCAGCATGGGGGTGGCACAAAGTCCCAACCATAGATGAGGAGCTTTTGAAATTTGACATCCACTGAGAAAAGAAAACCATTTTCTTTAAGGATGTAACCTCTTGTATGTTAACCATACTCCGGGGCAGGTCTCATATCCAAAGCACCTGACTCAGGCTAGAGTCATCTGCCACAAAGGATCTCAACTGAGAAAACGATCTAGTTGTGGGGTATTTTCTTAATTAGTTATTGAAGTGGGAGGTCCTACCCCATTTTGGGTGTTACCAAGCCAAGTCTGGTGACCTTGGGTTCTACCCCCTAGAGGGGACTAATCAAAGAGCACACATGGAGGGACCCATGGCTCCAGCTGCATATATAGCAGAGGATGGCACTGTCTGGCATCAATAGGAGGAGAAGCCCTTGGTCCTGTAAAGGCTTGTTTCCCCTGTGTAGGGGGATGCCAGGATGGTGAGGTGTGGGTGGGTGGGTTGGGGAACATCCTCATAGAAGTAGGAGGAGGGGGTGGAGGCAGGAGAGGGGGAACAGGGAAAGAGGATAATACCTGAAATGTAAAATTAAAAAAAAAAGTAGGGTAAGAAAGCCATAGGGGGCCAGTAATCAGCACTCCCGTGTATCAGCTTATGCCTCCAGGTTCTCTGTCCTGTTTGAGTTCTAGTCCTGGCTCCCTTCAATGATGGACTATTATGAGGAAGGATAAGCCAAATAAACCCTTTCCTCTCCAAGTTGCTTCTGATCACTGTGTGTCATCACAGATCACAGCAATAGTAAGACTAAGACAGAACTCAATGATTATTGTTGTTGTGATTGTTTTAAGGAGGACATGAGGATGGGTTGGTAGGGTGGTTTGGGAGTAGACCTCAGAAGAGCTTTGGGAGAGAGAGGGTATAGAATACATTGTATGGAATTCTCAAAGGCTCAGTAAAATATACTTTCTCCTTAATTTTGAGAAACATCATATACAATGACATATAACTGTATCTACTGCTCCATTTCTCTCCCAATTCCACCCATGGTCCTCCCAACATACCCCTGCAAATTCATACCTTTTAAATGTTTACCTTGAAGAAGAATGTTAAGCAAGCATGACCAAGCCAAACTGCTCTCCTTTAAATAACCTCTTTTAAAAGCTTTGTTTATTCTTATGTTGTATGTCTAAGTATTTTTCTTGCATATGTGGATTTGAACCACTGTCACCCTGGTACCCGTGGTAGCCAGAGGGTAATGGATCCCCGGGAGCTGGAGTTACAGGTGGTGTGGGTGCTGAGACCTGATCCTAGGTCCTCTGCAAGAGCAGCGAATGCTCTCCACTGCGGTGATGCATTGTCAGCCCACGCTTTCCTTTTAATGATCACTTAAGGAGAATTTTAGCAGCTGTTTTGTACCAGGTGTCCTGCCTGGAGCTAGGGATGTGGTAGTCCTTGGTTTCTACTACAGAAACTTCCTTCCTCTGCTAATGTCAGTTACATTATGTATGCGCCGCTCAGATGAATTATTAAGATGTTTTCTGATATGCTTGTCTTGTTGAGATCAAAGAAAGAGTATTCCCCTGTGGCCAGGAGATGGGGAATACTTGACTTCTAGGCAAGTATGAAATCATTACCGATATCAATCACCCCCATGTTCCATCACCCAGAAAAGTGGGTCCCTAGTTAGAAAACTCAAGCTGGGAATTTCTCTTTCTCTCTCTTTGGGTCTCGTTTACTTAGATCAAGACTTCAAGGCATAGCCATGCCGCATGACTGCAATGTATAAAAGCCAGGAGTTATTAGGATGTAGGCATGGCAGGTCTTGCCACAAAATCCATAGGTCAATTGATATCTCAGCCCATTTGTGCTGTTAAAACAAAAATCCTTAGACTGTCTGATCTAGGAATAGAGCAACTTTAATGATCATAGTCATGGGGGCTGGGAACTCCGAGATCAAGACAGTAGCAGGTTTCTGCTCAGAGCCCAGTCTTTGCTTTCAGGATGATGCTTTTAGCACAGCATGCTTTGCACAGGATGAATGCCTCTGGCTCCTCATAGGGTGGGAGACAGAAGGGCAAAAAGGCCTAGCCACGTTTCCTGCTAGCTCTTTTAGAAGGTCCTCTGAAAGTCTCCACATGAGATATATTAAACTTCAACATGAATTTGGGGAAGAACACAAGCATTCAAATCATCAAAATTGGAATGGTTCTCATAAATCAGGGTTTGAAGAGCAAGCTGACTTCATATGCATTAGAAAATTCTGTCTGAGCGGTGGCATTGCTTTTCCCTTTGAGGGGACAGTAGGGGTGGCTTTTCTCTAGCATGCACGTACGCACCCCCTTTCCTCTGGTTATTCTACTTTAAATGTTGTGCCTAGGTTTTATGGGTAGCGGGACCATGCAGGCATCCCTGGGCTGCAGAAGCAAGATGGCTTCTGGACTGTGGGTGCAGGGAAGGGGTTTAAGAACATCCGAGTTAAAGATCTATAAAAGTTATTTCGAGAAAAAAAAAAAGGAGCATTTTTTTATTTGTTCTTTATGCGTCACCGGCAACCGTGTTATGAAACCCATTATTGTTAGATATTTCATTTTAACTTCAGCTCTGCGATAGTGGAAAAGCAGATGCTTTTGGTCCACCACATTTGGGATGAAGTGTTAAATAAAAGGGGTCGTGTCCTTTGAGGTTGGCAGGGCTGCAATGCTGATTAGTGAGTCATTTTCCAGGGCTAAGGAGTCTGGATGAAGGATGCTGAGATACAACCAGTCTTCTTCACACATCGGGGCTATGGAGGTTATTCTATAAATACAGATAAGGAGGGGAGACAGGACACTTTGTTCTCATCATATCTAACGTTTATCTCCTGGCCTTAGGCCCAGAAGAAGAGTGTATTTCTAACCATCCTTGGAAGCAGATTTAAGAATGTGACCAGGTTTGGGAATAGTGTGTAGTAAAAGGAAGTGAATATGACTTGTGGAACTGTTAAATTGTCCACCTTCCTTTCTTTTTGCAGCAATCATGTAACATGCTGGTTATGACGGAGGAGACACAGAACCAGAGGGGTCTGTATTCCTGAGCATCAGCTGCCAAGAGACCTGATATGGCATCTGCTAACTAAGCACCAGCTTGGGCTGTGAATGAAATTGTGTTGTTTTAAGTGTATCTGTGGATCTGGAGTAATTTGTTACTGTGGCAAAGCCTCTCTTATCCTGACTGATACAGTTTTCCTATATTCATTATAAAATCATGGTAACTTTGAAAGGGGGCAGGTAGGAAAACCAAGTCAGTGGCAAGAGTTAGCACAGGCTAAATGGAAAAAATTTCCTGACTTGGGTAGGGTTAGCCAACTCTGTGAGCAGGGCATCAATTGAAGATCAGATTGCAATGCTAACATACATGATCTGAGCTACTCTGAATAACAGTGGTTGTTACTTTACATGTATCCTGCTACTCAGTTTCTCAGTCTTTGTCAGTGTTCTTAATCTTATTATATAAACTGGAGAACAAAGAGATCTCTACTTTACATGGCCACTAAGAAGCAGACTGATCAGTGAGATACCATCAGATGCGCATAGGCACTGCATAACCAGCTGATGACCCCACAGAAGCTCACAGTGATCTGAGGAGGAGATGGTGTCAAACACTTAGAGAGCCACTGGCAGCATCTTTGAGAAGGATTTCAGTGCCCAAGGGAGAGAGCCTGCTGTGTCCAGGAAAGGTGCCAGGGCATCATATAAGCAGACAAGCATTAAGGCCTCCTACAGAAGGTACATGGACATGAAGACTAGGAGCAGACACCCAGCTGGCAGAGCCAGGGACATACAGTGGAGGCTGGGGACAAGGCCAGATATAATGACACCCTAGTGACAAAAGACTGCTTAATGTGCATCAGACTAGAGGAAGTATGACATTATTGTCCTGTTAGGGGGATGCCCCCATCTTCACAGAGATCTTGCTCTATGATCAAGGTCTCTAGACCTACCCAGTGTGTCTGGGCATTAATGTAGAAGAGGAGAGATTCTTGCCCTAGACAGCACAGAATCAAAGCTACACAATCTGGGCTCTGTGGGTAACATGGACAAAGTCTTGCTGTCATGGATTTGATTTCTGGCCACTTCAGATTCAACTACTGGAAAGCTCCATCTTTGACCAAGAGATCTTATCTGCTCCTCAGCTTTCTGATCTGTAAAATGGAGTCACATTGTACTTCCACATGGTGGCAACTGTGACATTCTACAAGGGTATAGGAAGAAGCATTCACAGTAGGTGACTCCTGCAGGAACACAGTATTTCTCCAGCCTCTCACTTTACAGGGGGAGACCTATGTCTCTGCCCAGAGAGGGAGGCAGGCTTCACAAAGCCAACAAGATTTGACTCTTAGTCCTAACAGGACTGAGGATGGGGCAGTCTAAAGAAAGAAGAGCTCTAAGACAGCAATTAACAAGCAGTTCTCCTGAGCAAACCTTAAGAGAGTTAAAGGCGCAAGGCAGGGTTTCTGCCTTCAGAAGTTGTGGTCCGGGCATTTATCATGTGACCTTTCTCTGTTCATGTCCCTCCCGCCTCCACTTATTAGTGGTGTTAGCAGCGTGGTCATAAGCCCAGACCCCCATAGAGAGGAGTCAGTGCAATGGCTTGTGAGGAGGGGCAGTGGGGCCAGGCCTCACCACCATGGCCTGTCTGAGATTTGGCCATCTCAATGGAGAGGTTGAAGGAGGCAGATTGGCCGGCCTTTATTTAGATTGTAAGACGAAATTTTTCTTCTTCCAAATCTTTCGTTATTGGAAGGAAGGGGTCCCTGGATGGCAGGTATGCTTCTGTCACTAAGATATGTTTTCCACTGTCTCTGGAGCAGGGGTTGCTTCTTCTAGCCATGGTAGCACAATCCGCATGGACATTAGCCAGGTGGAACTCAGTGTGCAAACCAGTGACTTATTCAGAGGCGTTTTTTTTTAACCAGCGTGGCATTGAATCACCCATATGAACATTGGTTGCATTGAATTACCTTATGCAGAGTTTGCAAGCACCTAGGTAGGCTATGTTCTAAACCCCCATTTTACAGATGAAAGAACAGCAGGGTTTGATTGGACTTGGGGAGGAAGAGGAAATTGGGAAGGCTTCAGAAGAGCAACAAGCTTGAAAGTTCCCTGATGCACATGATCTGCCTGCTTGCTGGGTACCCCCCTGCTCTTGGCTCCTCCTTACATCCTGACCATGCCTACACCAAATGTCCCCAGGTTCTCATGCATTCCACAAATATTAATCTAATTTTCTCTGTGGGCTAGAGTAGGTCAAGAAATGCGAACGAGAACAAACCGATACCGTTTATGACAATGAGCCAGCATCAGGCCATGGGTAGATCTTTCCAGGCCACTTGCATCCTCAAGCATGACAGAGGAGAATGGTGGGGACAGAGGACTGACAGCCTCTGCCACACAGAAGGTGGTCAAGAAGTTCAGGCCATTCCTGAATTCCTGACTTGTTTGTTTTTTTCAACACCTATTTTTGGGTACCTGCTCATGGTATTGAGTTAGGTAGGTACTGTTCTATGTATTGAAGACACAGTGAGTGACCTGTATCCAGATTCCCAACATGTCAAATCCAACAAGGCCATGATCTAACCCAAAATCTGACCCCTTGACCTGCTTCTAGGCAACACAGAGATCATGCACCTTCCTTGAAGATACTTTGGACCTTCCCAAACGCCATTTTTTGTGTACCATTTGGCAGTAACTGACAAAGGCTCTATCTCTGTGCACACTCCTGTATTTGGTACTTGGTTCTTACCCACCGAAAGTCAATACAATTCTTGTCATCAAGAGACTTACAGTTAGGATCCACCTCAGAAGATATTAGGCTTCTAGAAGATCTCAATACCCCAGCGGTTCTCAATAAATGGGTCTAGACCCCTTTGGGGGTCAAACAATCTTTTCACAGGAGTATCAGATACCCTACTTATCAGAAATTAACATTATGATTTTATAAAGTAGCACAATTATAGATATGAAGTAGCAATAAAAGTAACTTCATTGTGCGGGATCACCACAACATGAAAAACTGTATTAGAGTCACAGCATTAGGAAGGCTGAGGACCACTGCACTAGACAATTTTTTAGTGAGTCTCCTCTGCAGGGAGATGTGTGTTTAGACCCAGGATGCCCCTGCCTCTAGTCTCCCATTCCACATCAAGCAAGTTTTCTGGGGTTTTCCAGATTGATCTTCCCATAGGTAAATCTGATAGTGACTCTGTACATCACCCCACATACAAGGGATGAAGTCCAAAGCGTTTTACACATACAAAGGCTCTTTATAACTTCATAACTGGATTCTGGGGCTGTTCCATCCTTGGCTACAGATGCCTTTGCAGTTGATTTCTTCATTCCCAGTCTCACAGTGATTCACTGTGTTCCAGATATTTGCCTGACTTTCCCTTCTCTACCTAGAACGCTGTTTCTGGTGTGCCCACCACCCACCCTGACAGTCATGCTCAGGAAAGGCAATGTAGCTTGAGGTCTGTAGGAAACATCGGTTGTTTTCAAGTGGCTGGGATGCAAACCCCCAGCTATTCCCAGATCCTTTCCAAATGCTTGACTTTTAATCAGCCCAGACCATGGAAACAGTCATCTGGCTGTATGCCCACCTCAAGCACAGGGGGGACATTTTAGCATCCAGTCCAATGTCCAAATCTGCTTATTTGGCCACAAATGTGCATCTTCCCTTCATGTGAAAATTGCCCTGGGCTCTGGGAATAACAGTAAATTGGCCTCATTCTGGCTAAAGTCACAGATCAGACCTGGGAAGTGGAAGGATACTCAGCCCTTCACACTGGGCTGCAGCCCAGCCAGCAGCCCCGGCTCCGCGGACCTGAAGCATTTCCAATCTGATGGTCCCACTCTGCACTCGGTGTCTTGACCATCTGTCAGGGATGCAGATGCCACACAGTCCTGGTTAACTTGAACAAGGGGTCTGGGAATAGAGCACTGAGCTAGAAAAAGTGGAACCTTTTCTAAAAGTGAGTTAGAAAAGCTATTTTTGGAGCAGCCATAAAGGTCTCAGAGGGTGGGAATATAAATTTTATCTGTTATAGGTAAACACCATAGTGATTTATCCTTTCATTGGCTTTATAATCAAGCCAGACTTCTTAGGGTACTGCTAGATGCTGTGGAGAGTAGCTATTCATCAGTGTGCAATTACAAGAACTGAGAGTTTTCTTAATATCGGACAGAGGGAATTTCATACATAGAACTGGTCCTACCCTGAGAGCTGCATGAAAACCAAAGGCTGAAAGAAGTCACTAGCCTGGGGATGTCAGTACAGGATGGGGTATCATCAGTCTGAGATCTGGAAACACCCATGGGGAGCCAGAAACACATGACTGTTAGCATGTGTATCTCCTGAGGCTTATCAGAGAAGGATACCCTAGATTTTCCCTTGTCTTCTCTTTCAGTCTCTTGGCAGTACCTCCTACTCAACAAGTAGAGACAGGCTCATCTGATAAAAGAGCCTGGAGTGACTGACCAGGCATTCTGCTGGACTGAAGGGATCTGGGCAGGGATGAAGAACTGTTCTGAGCATGTCTGACTGGAGTGCAGGCACATCTGAGGAAGCATTGAAAGGGACAATAGTCCCACACAAGATTGAAAAGCAGGAGAGAAGGTTCAAGAGGAGCTCATATGAACACAAAGAAAAACAGTTTGGAAGAGTCCAGGGGAAATGGAGAAAAGAGGAAGACTGGGCCACAGCTTTCTGGTGTGTGTGTGTGTGTGTGTGTGTGTGTGTGTTTATGTCTGTGTTTGAGTAGGATTTTGAATGGTACTCAGAGTTCAAAGCATCTAGGTTGGAAAAATTCTCCTGCAGGGGGTAAAAGGAAGTGGGTGGTTTTCAGAGCATGCTGGCTGTGGGAGAGGAGTGCAGGGCATGACTGTATTACCCATCCAACAACAACAACAACAACAACAACAACAAAGTCTACACTTTCTTGAGAATATTCACATTTTTGTCATTGATCCTGAATACCAGATTCCAAAGTATCATTCTACCTCTCCACAGACAATCGTATTCCTATCCTGAGTTATGCTATCCAAGAGGACAAACCTTTGTTTGGAGTTAGAATGTCTTTTGGAAAGCCTTACATGAGTCAGGAACCCAGTCAGATGCATAGTGTAGTCTGACGTTGGGGTTGAAACTAAGGAAATAAAATCTGAGCTATGTCTCAAAGACAGTTGGGAAGCATATGAAGGTCACCTCTCTAGGTGACTGCTCACAGGTGCAATTATTTAGGATACTCTTGGGAGTATCTAAAGAATCTCCTTAAAATTTGGTCTGGTTACCTAGTGATTGAGTACCATGTGATTATCCTTGCCTGGAAGAGCACACCAGTCCTTCATGTCTACCAAGCACCACATACCTTCTAAAATCAAAGGACACACAAATCAAGAGGGAAGGTAAGCAGAATATAAGAGCAATCTACTCTTATGAAAAATTTTTTCAAAAGCCCAACACTGTCAAACAAGATAGGGAGTCAATATCTGAGCATATTTCAAGAAGTCAATACCTGAGGGTATTTTTGAAAACTCACTGTCAGAGGTTAGGACATTGTAAACCACACCATCCAGTTAACTAAAAGATTTCTGGAAGAAACCACAACTTGCCCTCCCAAGCTGTTTCTAGTATCCTTTCTTTTACTTATCTGAGGTGGTTTGCATAATGGACCCAAAGGCTCATTAGTCACCAGGGAGTGACAGTATTTTAAAGGATTAGAAGGATTAAGAAGTGTGGCCTTCTTGGGGGAAGTGTGTCACTGGAGTGGGCTTTGAGAGTTCAAAAGTCTCTCTCTCTCTCTCTCTCTCTCTCTCTCTCTCTCTCTCTCTCTCTCTCTCTCTCCTTCCCTCTCTTTGCCTATGGATCAGGACAAAGAACTCTCATTTGATTCTTTTGCACCATGTCTGCTTGCGTGTTGCCATGATTTCTGCCACTATAGCAATGGACTAACCTCTGAAACTGAAGCAAGCTCCCAAGTAAATGCTTTCTTTTGTAAGAGTCGCTTTGGTCACCAATAGAAGAGTAACTAAGACATTATCGTTTCTTCTATTAAAAAAGCATCTTTTAAAAATTCTTCTTTCTAAAAATGTGTAATCTCATTCTTCTTGAGAACTCGATTCTGCCCCTGGCTTCTGATTTGAGTCCTAATTGGTTCAGAAGTAAGCGGATCATCTAAGCCAGCCTAATTGGAGGAATCTCTGGATTCAAGTCACCTGGGCAAGGTTTCTCCTGCTCTTAAAACAGGTTAAGACTATGTAACAGCTTTTAGGGAGTCAATTTAGGAAGACACTTTGAGTGGATTAAACTGTCCCAAGGCTTAATCTACACTGGGCCTGCCTGGCTTTGAGAAGCTGTTTTGTTTACTTATTGAAACAAGAAATCCCTTTTCTTGCAACCGAAACCCTGTATTAAAACCAAAACATGATTTCAGAATTCTTTATGGTCAACACAAGACACAATAGAACATACACTCACATTTCCTGAACTTGAATACATTATACATGTTTTTCATACATTGTTTCATTGAATTTCCTACACCATTGAAAGTTTCGGTGGAGAAAACAAGGGCTGGAATGGCTTGACTCACTTTGATGGTGGGGATATCTGACTCCTCCAATGCCACTCAGAGCTCTTGTCTCCGTTGGAGACTTACCACACTTTTGAGTATGCTCTCCCATAGGTCAGTTTCTGAGAACCAGGTGGCTCTTCCAGGTCAATGTTCAGAAAGAGAGGAACTCATTCTCCTGGAGTAACTGTAGAAATTAGTAAAGAAGAAAGGGACCATTGTTGAGTTGGGGGAAGCTATCAGGGTACAAGTAATCTTATGGGAAAATGGGGACTCTAATTACGGAAGGGGAGGAAGATAAATATAGAAGATAAAGAGTAAAACAGCTATGAGGATGTCAGAAAAAGTCACCAGGCTATTAGCTATCTATCAAAGAGTCCCTGCAATACAAGTAAGTCCATGTGCAAATATACCTATACAGTTTAAAAGAAGATTTCTTGCTCTGCTGACAATTCTTCCTGGAGTCAGAGACCATGTAACAAAATCCTAGCACCAGGCCTGAGAAGCCCTCTTCTGGGGTGCCGGTCAGAGTTGTTTGAGAAACTTTCAGAACATTACAGGCTATTGATATTACCCTTAGTTGCACCCCCAGAGGTGGAAGGTAAGTCCCCATGGCTAAACCCACCATGCATTTCAGACGAGGTAGTGCTAAAAGAGTCCTGAGCTCAGAGAGTTCTCCCTGACTATCTTTCATGATACTGGAAGCTGCCATGCAAGCTTCTACAAAAGGAGTCAAACCAACGGTCTCACCCAGCGATGACACTTAAGAGCCACAAGAACAACGGTCCTATCCCTAAGAGTGCAGGAGTGATATGTATACCTAGGTAGTAACCAGTGACACTCTAATTGGACTTAAGATCTACCCAACAAGAAGGAAATTTTGCCTAGTACTAGAAACCTCTGCAACCACCCAGCGCTAGTGAAGTCATGGGTCTTGGAGGAAAGGCCATAACTGCTACTTTACTCAACTAGCACAATTTAACTACATTACACATATTGGTCCTTATCTTCACATTCATCTCTCACCGAGGAAATGTCTCTTCGAGATAAATGGAGAACAATTCAAAAAACCACAACCTGTCAGACCATGCTGTTGTGGAACCTAGTCCCAGAGGATACGTCTATGATATAACTCCCACCCCCAAGGCTCAGAGATCATTGAGGAAGAGGGGGCCCAAAGGTCTAAGAGCCAGGGGAACGGGGCGTTTGCTGTGATATTGTGTCTCCCAGCAATATCAGAAACCACACCCATGAAGTCTCACCAACACAACTGCCTAAGCATGAGCTTAGACACGTAATGATACGTAATTTGACACAATGGACATGTCAAAGTAGACAGGAGAAAGATGGGAGAACCTTAAAGAAAGAGCCACAGCAACTCCACAATGCTGAGAGAGGAAGAAACAGTCTTCCCCAGGGAAGAACACACTGATTGGTTATGTAATTCCAAATGGTCAGCCCTGAAAACATATATAAAAGTAACATTTATAGAATGTATCTATGCATTTATATGAATATGTACGTTCACATAAACATATACATATGCATATGTATGCATACCTGTGTGTGTTTGTATGACAATTAATTTTTCAAAAAGATACTGTGAATTTGAAGGAGCAAGGACGGGTATATGGGAGGGTTTGGAGGGAAGAAAGATACAGAGAGGAAGATATAAACGATATCATAATCTCAAAAATGAAAAAGAAATATTTTCCAAACAAGAGATGGGTCCACTTTCCCCCTGTGATGTTTTGGAGTATTCCGTTGCCATTTGTGTGGACACAGAAACAGAGGGAGCCATCAGCAGGTGTTTAAGGGTTGGGCCAGGAAGTGCTGCAGCTCGTGCCTCTGCCCACTGTCTGCAGCTGCCACGTGGGTCAGTTACCTACCTAGTTACCTGCAAGAAAGGCAAGGAATCAATCTCTCTAGAAAAAGGCAGATACCACAGGGGAAGGCGTCCCGGGATCCTGCCCCCGGCCACGCTAAGCTTCCGGTCCCGTAGTGTTCTCTCTTTCTCCATCTCTCCACAGCAGTCCTCCCACAAGCACGGAGTCATCCCTTCAATATCTTGTCTCCGTGATCCTCTGGCAGCCAACTTGCATTTCACTCCTCTGTATCCTCTATAGCAAAGAAGAAACTCCCAGCTTCCCCGACATTTGATAGAACCAGGGAAGCTCTTACTCTCTCAGAGACGTTCAGCCTGATAATGTATAGGAGGAATAGATCATTTCCTTACGCTCAAAGCAGATGAACTTTATAAGGAGAAGTACTCCACAACGCAGACATGGCTGGGAAGAATAAATCAAATCTTTCTGTGTACTTAGGGGAAAAGGAATTATTCAAATGTAGCTTACAGCCTCAGGTCCATTTACGGAGCCTGCAATCCTAAATAGTGACCACCAGGGGGAGCGCTAGGCCCATCTCTACACGGGTTCTATTTTTAGAGGCTGATACTTGCCTCAAGGAAGAAACCAAAGAAATAAAACTATAATACTTTTTTTTTTTTTTTTTTTTTTAAATCGGACCAACTTATAAATTATTTGTGAGTCCAATAAAAGGCAATTATCAACATTTCCTACTATTTCAAGAGTAATATATTCTATGTTAGAAAAAGATTCAATTTATTCCTTGGCTATGATTCAGATGACAGAAAATTGGAGGCAACTGCACCAAGACTGTTCTTCTGTGTAAATCTGCCTTCAAAACCCAAATCAGATGCTTAGGAGAGTGCTTGCTATAACGCAAGGAGCCACTGTCTTCAAAGTTCCCCTCTCTTCTTCCAAGTCACTCGGACAAGCTATGCCCTTGCTAGGTGGGGGCATGACGTAATCGGACACTGGAGACAAAACCCAGTCTGTGGCCTCCTCTGTCCACAGCAGTGTAAACAGCCTCTGAGGAACTTAGAGACTTGAAGCCTGGGTGTGTGTGTGTGTGGGGGGGGTGAAGACATGTAACAAACTTCCAGGATTCTAGGGGTCAAATTAGGGGTCCAGAATCAAGGACAAGATGTCAGTTCTACCGGGAAGGCCCTAAGCCCGACACAGGGTCTGCTGCAAAGCCACGCAGTAAGGAGAGTACTGCAAAAGTCACTTGAACCTTGTCCTTCTGAGGCAGTTAAACTGAGACTCTGGGCAGATGATTTTTAGGCTGTGCACAACAGCTCTCACAGATTGAGCATATGTCTGAGATCCACTAAGTGTGTCTGTGTGTGTGTGTGTGTGTGTGTGTGTGTGTGTGTGTGTGTGTGTAGCCATCACAGCTCAACAAACACCAACTTTCTTCCTGGAGAAGGTCTTGCATTTTCCTAAAGATAGTTACAAATATATCAGACCTCTGCGTTTTCACAGATTCCGAGTCTGTGGCTTAGGGGGCCTAAGAATTTGCGTTGCAGTCCCAAATAGACAGTGGTCCCACCTGGGCATGGGGTTCTGTTCCTAAATCCCTCAGCTCTAAAGAAGGCCTGCTGTTAGTTAGAGGTATGAGAATTTGGATGCTTAGCTGAACTGAGAAGTACTTTTTCTCATGAATGATGAAGAAAGGTCCAGACAGAGACATGAGGCCATGCAGAGATCTCTCACCCAGCCGCATGGGCCGGCCGAGCGGCTGCCCTTGGCCCTGTGATGAGCAGATAGTATGGGCAGAGAAAGATGAGCTGCTAGATCAATCTCACTGTTAGTGCCCACCTCAAATCCTTATACTGGGTCTAATCCTCAGTGTGCTTGTGTCTGGAAGGACAAGCTTTGGTAAGGTCAGGAGAATAGGGCCATCCTGGATCCAACTCCTGTCTACCTCCCGTCCTAAATGACAGCAGTGAGAAGCCAGCTGACTGTGATCTAGAACCTGGTTTTTGCTCAGACACAGGCGTGTCTTGACTGTAGATTTCTCGGTCTCTAGAATGGTTTTGTTTTTATTTAAGCCATCTTGTCTATGGTTTTCTGTCACAGAAGCCCAGAGAGACTAAACAAGCTCGAATCTGAGGAACTCAGAGCACAGAAGCATTAGGCATAGTTGACAGACGTGTTGCAAATGTCCAGAGGCCAAGGGTGTCAAGGCAGAGGTCCGGAATGAAGGAAGGGGGCTAGTTGAACGAGAAGGCCCTGACACAGGTTTGCTGTGAGGTTTCGCGTCGTGTCTGACCATGTTCAATCCTCAGACATCACATTCATCTCAGCAGCATATTTTCAACTTCCTCCCCTACCTTTCTACCTTCCTTCGCCTTTCTCTGTGTTCAGGAAGGCTGAGTTACGGAGAAGCAGGGCCTGGAGGATGCTGTCTGGCTGGTTCTAGTTGGGAAGCTTCACTGTGAGGTTCCAAGGTGAGGTAAATAGTCACAGCATCTCTCCTGCCTCCTCCTACTGTGCTGTTGGTCATGGCAGTCTCTGTGTCTTTGTCTTCCTCATGCCTTGGCTTTGGGGTGTGATAGGACCCCCTCTGGTGGTAAGGGTACCAGTTCTTCCTAGTTTGGCCTCATCTCTCTGGTTTTCTCACTTCCTGTCCACACTTCCCTGGGAGGTTCAGTTCTTATCCATTCTCCCTTTTGAACCTTGTGGGTGAATTATTTTCCACAAATTATTTTCCAACTTTTATATTACTTCTTTGTACATGCTTATCTATTGTCTTGTTTGAGAAGGAAATTCTAGCTCATGAGCAGTGTGTTAAGTGTGAAACCTTGTAAGTTAAAACAATGAAAAGACAGGCAGAAAAGGCACACATGGGAAGTGAAGGTGAAGCCTGGCTTCATAGCCTCTCCAACTGATCATTAGCAAGACATAAACAGGTCCCCCTGCTTTGACAATGCCCAGAAAACGCATAGCATCAACTCAGTTTAGAGTCTATAAGATACGACTAACCCAACTGCCTTACACACATTCACCTGTATGGAGCCCGGAGCATTGGCAGCATTCCCTTGGTTATAATGAAGGGTTTTATGCAGGTAGCACCAGGAAGAGGCACACTGGAGGGGATGGCGGTGCAGATGATCTTGACATAAGGGACAGAAGGTGCTCCTGGGAGTCCTAAAATAGTATCACATGTAGCCAGACCTGCCATCCAGGATCTGCATGCAGGGATTCCAGAGGTATCAGCTTCCATGCTTTCTGGATCTGCACCCAGCGCCCACAGTCGTCGGCATAACTCACCAGAAGCTTATCACTGGCACATCTCTGCCTCTTTGCTGGCCATGATCAGCTTCCTTCGATGCCTTTGGTCCTTCTCAGAGCCTCAGTTACTCAGCCTTTTGCTTTGCCTGATTTTGTTTGCATCCAACATCAGGTCATTGAGGGTCTCCATCCTGCCTAATAGCCACTTTCTGAACAGCCAGCCTCCCCTCTGCAACCAGTAACTGAGTTCTCCTGGGTCCTCAGCGTATAGATTGACTAGCTGCCCATCTTTGGGTAGAACTTATATGATAGTGGCAATATCATAAGGTTGCCTAGCCTCTAGCAGGACAGAGGCGCTACCTGCTACTCATGATGGCTCAGGGGCTGTGTTAGGATACAGAGTTCTCTCTGGTGAAGGAACAGATCCACGTAGGCCATGCATTTGGACTTCACAGTGGACAAGGAGCAAACCCACAGCTTTATTCTTTTCATAAAGATGGCGGCATAATTGGAAACATATGTGCTCAGTTTGCTTGACCGGCGTTCCCTAGACGTCTCCCCATAGCTCAGTTCTCTGCAAAGTCTGCTCAGTCCAGTCTAGATACCAGGACCCAGACAGGAAGGGAAATATGGCAAGGACCCAAGGAGTAGGAGTTTGAATTTAGTGAAACTATTCATCCCAAAACACACCGGAAGTGTCAGTGGGGTGTGTAAAGCAAAGGCTGGGAAAGAGAAAAGTTAGCCCCATAGCTCAGCTCAGCGCAGCACAGCACACACAACACACACAGCACACACAGCACACACAGCACAGCACAGCACAGCACAGCACACACAGCACAGCACAGTGCAGAACAGCACAGCACACACAGCACACACAGCACAGCACACACAGCACACACAGCACACACAGCACACACAGCACACACAGCACACACAGCACACACAGCACACACAGCACATCACAGTGCAGAACATCACACACAGCACAGCACACACAGCACAGCACACACAGCACAGCACACACAGCACAGCACACACAGCACAGCACACACAGCACAGCACACACAGCACACACAGCACAGCACAGCACACACAGCACACACAGCACACACAGCACACACAGCACACACAGCACACACAGCACACACAACACACACAGCACAGCACAGCATACACAGCACACAGCACACAGCACACACAGCACACACAGCACACACAGCACAGCACAGCACACACAGCACACACAGCACACACAGCACACACAGCACACACAGCACACACAACACACACAGCACAGCACAGCATACACAGCACACAGCACACAGCACACACAGCACACACAGCACACACAGAACAGCACACACAGCACACACAGCACAGCACAGCACACACAGCACACACAGCACAGCACAGCACACACAGCACACACAGCACACACAGCACACACAACACACACAGCACAGCACAGCACACACAGCACACAGCACACACAGCACACACAGCACACAGCACACACAGCACACACAGCACACAGCACACACAGCACACACAGCACAGCACCTGGTAACAAGAGAGGACCACCAGGCTCAGGATCTGCATGAGGTGAGCTACAAAAGGAACCCGGAAAGGATACCTTAATACGGCTGGCAGTCCGTCAGTAAACTCCGCTGGGGAGGGCTTTCCTAGAAACTTCAGTGACAATTCCTGATGGCTGAACCAAAAAGTTCCAGTTCCTCCACATAGCCGTGTGTGCCCTTGGACTAATCTCCTGATGACTGAACTTGTTTCTGCAAATATGGAACATGGGCAGTAAGATCTGCCATAAGAGATGTTGGTATGAAATCAAGGTCGGGTGGTTGGTTATTAAGTCCTCGTGCCGACGAATTGACACAGTGTAATGGCAGCACTTGTTCGAGGACTCCTGACCTGTTTGCTAATATCTGCCCTGGGACTTGGGCTTCTAACACCGTGAGAGAAAAGGGATTTTTCGTAGCAATCCTGGGAACCCAAGCCGCCTCTGAGTAGGCAGCCAGGGTGGCTCTGGAAGACAGGGCTGTGTTAGCCAAAGCAGAGGCCAGGGCTATGTGTTTCTTGCGGCTCTGTTGGCTGTGGCTCGAATATCTATTGTGAGGCCCAGATTTGAAAATAAATTTTTTAAATAGGCAGCCATACAAGAACAGATAACTAACGGCTCTCCCCAGGGGCACTGCAGGCTGGAAAGTGTTTTCTTGCTCGAAGGCAGGGGGATGACTCAGTCCATCATAGCATAACCCCACCTCTGAAATCCTGGGGGGTGAGGGGGGATCTCAGGCAATCTTGACCTCTTAGTCCAGTCTACTGGTTCCTACCCCTCCCATGCTTGTCTGAGAGCCTTTGTTCAGGAGAGGATTCTACCTGCACTGTCTTCGGAGGCTACAGAAGGCAGCTTAAGTCCGGTCTTTCTGCTTGCTGGGGGAAGACACTGTTCCCCTTGAGCCTAAGGGGGCATCTCTCTGGCAGGAGGGAGGGAGCCCCTGCTCAGTTCTGTTGCCAGGCAGAGGGTGATGCTGAATTATCTTGCAAGAGCAATTGAAGCCTACCTTGGCTGGAGTCAGTGAGGTTGTAAAATCACTTCCCTGAGGCACTCCGGCACCCAATTTGGAGATGAGTGGGGATTTACATGATTCAACGGAATGTTTCTTTCCTGTGTCAGGGTTCAGTCAGTCGTGAAGGGGGAATGTGTGAGCAAAGCTTAGCAGCTGTTAGAGCCTGCTCTCCTATGGAGGGGCTAGCACAGTGGAAGCCAAAGGAACGGAATCTTTTGGGGGTTGGGATGCAGCTGCTCCACTGTGACCCTCAGAGTCTCTCTCTCTCTCTCTCTCTCTCTCTCTCTCTCTCTCTCTCTCTTGTCATCAGGAGATGTGTGTGTGTGTGAAGAAAACTCCTCAGGCTAAACCCACCATGAAAAGGATACCCAGTTTACTCGAGACTTATTATGGGCTGTGTACTATGTTGCCATTTTCCTAAGAATTCATTCCCCCCAATCTCTACAATGCCTCTAAGAAGTAAGTATTGTTATGCCCCAGGTACAGATGAGGAAACTGAGGCTCAGTGAAGTCTAAGGAGGCAGAGGCAGAGACAGAGGGAGAGTTATCTAACTGACTCAGCCAGTGACATCCCACTGTCCGGATCCCTCTGGCACTGATACCAGATGTGTTTCTTTCCAAACACCTACCACTGAGAAGGAAACGAACCAGTGTGATTGCTTGGCACTTAAGGACTCTATAGGATCAGACTAGACACAGGTTCACGGGGAGCTGAGAAAGGATCGAATCTACCACACTGCCCATAGCATAGACAATAGAGCTAGGAAGTGATGATTTTAATCAAACTGAATTGAAATCTAGGCCAGTCCACTGGCGAAGCAGACTCTATTCTTTCTGAGCCTCGATTTCTTCATGTGTTCAAGAGATTGTTATAGAAACACGGGGCTAGCTGTCAGTGTAATGTCTCGCCATGTGTCTGGGGAGGGCTGTCAGTCTCATAACCTTGCCATGCAGAACAGACTGCAGAAATTTCAAGATGGCCACTCCTCCCATTATTTATTATGGCATATCTAACCAAGCCACAACATCATAATTTAAGACGAGACCCAACTATTTTGCTCATAAAGCTCTGATTTGTCAGGCTCAGCCGTACAGTCTGATCCCTGCTCTAGACAGCATTAGCTGGAGGCGTCTCTGGGGATCTACTTACATGGCCAGCAAAAGCTACGGTCACTTCCTTTCCATATGGGGCGACTGAGGGCTCCCTTCTGACAACTGTGGCTGGGATGGGCAACTGAGATATCCCAAAGACAGGAGATGAAAGAAGCTAGTTTATTAAGCCTTTAGCCTCCGAGATTGAGGGAGAGGGCATGTCAGGGAGGAAAATGAACGGGTTCAGCAATCATGCTTTAAGAGTACCATGGTGGTCTGCCCTCCAACCACAATTCCTTTGCCTTTGTTCCATAGGCCTCCCATCTCTACCACTTCCCAGAAACCACAAAGCCTCACCCTAGCTTGCTGGAAGATGCGGGTTCAAGGTGCAGGATCCTGCCATTAATCAGGTCGGGCTGCCAATAAGGCTCCTTGAGCACAGTGTCCGAGACAAAGCTCTTTCTGGATCAGCAGTCTTGTGAACTAGAAAGACAGCTCATTTGCATCCAGAGCCAATGACAGCAGAAATACTCACAGGAGGACAGCAATAGGGTCTGGCTTGTCTGTGAGAGTCCAGGGCAGAGGCTCAACAAGACTTCCTTATAGGAGCCTCGGACTGCCCATGGACCGAGTAGGAGTTTTGCTCTAGGACATGGTTCTCATTCAAACCTCACCCTTGTCCTTGAGTGCAAGGGACAGTAGGAGTGTAACTCAGGAGACTGTTTCCTTCTCCTTAAGATAAAATAATAATTTTTACTTTGTAGGACTTGTGATGCTGAAGTATTATATTTGAGATTGTTCAGCAAAGTGCAAGGTATGAATGACATCTCTAGTTTATGAATAAATTGAGTAAAAATACACAAAGGAGATCTGTGAGCTGTACAGTCTGGGTAAAAATAATGCATAAGTTTGGGTCTTTTGTTAACACTGGCTGCCTCCTAATCATGCCCCAACACCAGTGCAGGGACCTCCTGCACTGAGTTGTGGAGAGCTCGTGTCTGTGGCATAAACTGCGGAAGCAAAGCCATTATTAGGACTCAATCTAGGAGGTGATCAGGCTGAATCTTTGTTTTTTAATCTTCATCTGAAGGCTGCTAGCAGAATACTGGCTTTTAGGCAGCTAGGATGAAGGTCTTAAAGCCCACATTCACAGTGACACATCTGCTCCCACAGGGCCACACCTCCTAAGAGTGCCACTCCCTGGGCTGAGCATATATACAAACTATCACAACTTTCAAAGCATGTGAAGGGTCAGACATTTATTTAAGTGTACAGGCTTGCGGGGCTACACTGTTCTGTTTCTTCTTATCTGGGATTAGCGAACTATCCGTGTCATAGAGTATGTGAGGGGCACTGCCACATGTCAGGTTCCATCCAACAGTGTCCAGAAGCATGAGAGCAGACACAGATTGCCCCCTCGTCTGTTTCATCAAAGCGATCTTCTTAAGAAGTAACCAGCGGGCCGGAGAGACGGCTCAGCAGTTAAGAGCAGTGACTGCTCTTCCAGAGGTCCTGAGTTCAATTCTTAGCAACCACATGGTGGCTCACAACCATTTATAATGGGATCCGATGTTTCCTTCTGTTGTGTCTGGAGACAGCCACAGTGTACTGATATAAATAAAATTTTAAATAAATAAATCTTAAAAAAAAATACCTAGCAAAATTCCTGCGGCTTCTTACCAGCCAGAGCTAGGTCATATGTCCCCCTCCAAATGAGTCCCAGTGCAATTCTTCTTATAAAAATGAGTAATTCTTCTTTGGGTTCTAATATCACTTCTAGTAAGAAGCAAGGAAGACACTCAGGTTGAGTAATTCAACAAAAAGATGTGACGAGGGGAAGAGAGGGAAAAAGGATCCATCTTTGTATTTTCTGGTTAACTCAGTTCCTCAAACACAATTGCATATTTTACATAATACAGTGAGTGCTGGGATTGAGTCAGAACTGTAGTCAGTAAATTAAAAGCATTTGCAGCAAGGAATTTCACAATGCCGTTAACAGCATGCTATAATTACTATTGGTAATTGGCTATTACTAATATTCAGGCAGAGCACACTAAGTGCCAGGCACCTTTCTGAGTGCCTTAAACACACTGAATCATTATCATCCACTGCTCATTAAGGTGAATGCAGACGACATTTTGGTATTCATGCCTTTGTAAAGATTTACTTATTTTTATCTTATGTGTATTTTTGTCTTTATGTATGTCTCTGTATCACATGTACATAATGTCCTCAGAAGCCAGAGTCCACTGGAACTGGAGTTACAGATAGTTGTAAGCTACCATATGGGTTCTGGGACTGGAACTCCTGTCCACTGGAAGAGCAGCCAATACTCTTAACTGCCAAGCCACCTTTTGTAGCAATAATATACTCATGCCTTGTATTATCTACATTTTCCCCAGGCTTGGCCACTGTGTTGACAACATGAAGAATTCTCGACTCTGGATCCAGACCCCACTGGGAGAGAGCTGGTCTCACAGAAGCACTGACATATCTGAGAGCACAAGAGAGACCACCACCCCTGCTCAGATTCCTGTCCCAAGAGGAACCTGCCCAGAGTACTCGGGACACTGGAACCGAGGAGCAGTCTAGAACAGGATTCTTCCTGTTTTTGCCTGTGTCCAGAGCTAACTCTGTGCTACAGCTCTCTATACCCAGACCCTGCTGGGAGAGAGCTGGTCCCCCAGAAGTGTTGAAATACCTGACAGCACAGGTAGGCCACCATTTCTGCTCTGTGAATCCAAACCAGAGCCCTCAGGACACAGGGACAGAGGAACAGTCTGGGACAGAAGTCTTCAAGTTTCTGTCTGTTTCCTGTGCTGACCCTATGCCACAGCTATTGCTACCCAGACACTGCTGGGGGAGAACTTGTCCCCCACTAGTGCTGACACACAGGCTTACAGGAGAGTCAATCCACTGTCAAAAGCAGCAAGACCAGCTAACACCAGAGATAAGCAGATGTCAAGAGGCAAGACCAAAAACCTAAGCAACAGAAATCAAGGCCACATGGCATCACCAGAACACTGCAAGTCCTGGATACCCCAACACACTGGAAAAGCAAAATTCTGATTTAAAATCACAACTCATGATGAGTTATAGGACTTTAAGAAGGTTATAAATAACTCCCTTAAGGAAATACAAAACAACACAGGTAAACACGTCGAAACCCTTAAAGAATGTCAGGAAAACAGGAGCAAACAGGTGAATGAATTGAACAAAACCATCTAGGATCTAAAAATGGAAATAGAAACAATAAAGAAATCACAAAGGAAGACAACCCTGGAGATAGAAAACCTAGGAAAGAGGGCAGGAGTCATAGATGCAAGCATCACCAACAGAATACAAGAGATGGAAGAGAGAATCTCAGGGAAAGAAGATACCATAGAAAACATTGACACAACAGTCAAAGAATGAAAAATGCAAAAAGGTCTTAACGCAAATCATCCAGGAGATCCCCAGCTTAAAGGACCAGTAAATATCTTCAACAAAATTATTGAAGAAAACTTCCCTAACCTAAAGAAAGATATGCCCATAAACATACAAGAAGCCTACAAAACTCCAAATAGTTTGGGCCAGAAAAGAAATTTCTCATGTCACATAATAGTCAAAATAGGAAATGCATAAAACAAAGAAATAATATTAAAAGCAGTGAGGAAAAAGGTCAAATAACATGCAAAGGTAGGCCTATCAGAATCACACCAGATTTCTCAACAGAAACTATGAAAGCTAGAAGATCCTGAGTAGATGTCATTCAGATCCTAAGAGAACACAAATGCCAGCCCAGGCTACTGTATCCAGCAAAATTCTCAATTAACATAGATGGAGAAACCAAGATATTCCATGACAAAACCAAATTTACACAATATTTTTTCATAAATCCAGCCCTAAAAAGGATGATAGATGGAAAACTCCAACACAAAAAGGGAAACTACACCCTAGAAAAAGCAAGAAAGTAATTTTATTTCAGCTAACCCAAAAGAAGACAGCCACAAAAACATAATTCCACCTCTAACAACAACAACAACAAAAGAAAACAGGAAACAACAATCACTGGGCTCTAATATTTCTCAACATCAATAGATTCAATTCCCCAATGAAAACACACAGACTAACAGACTGGATACGTAAGGAGGACCCAGCACTTTGCTGCATACAGGAAACATGCCTCAGTGACAAAGACACTACCTTAGAATAAAAGGCTAAAAAACAATTTTCCAAGCAAATGGTCCTAAGAAACAAGCTGGAGTAGCCATTCTAATATCGAATAAAATTGATTTTCAACCAAAGTTATCAAAAAAGATAAGGAAGGACACTTTTTAACTCTACCAAGATGAAATTTCAATTCTGAATATCTATGCTCCAAATGCAAGGGTACCTACATTCATAAAAGAAAACTTATTAAAGCTCAAAGCACACATTGCACCTCATACAATAATAGTTACAGACTTCAACACCCCATTCTCATCAATGGGCAAATCGTGAAAATAGAAACTAAACAGAGACACAGTGAAACTAACAGAAGTTACGAACCAAATGGTTTAACAGGTATCTATAGAATATTTCACCCAAAAACAAAAGAATATACCTTCTTTTCAGCACCTCATGGTACCTTCTCCAAAACTGACCATATAATCATTCACAAAACAGGCCTCAACAGATACAAGAAGATTGAAATACTCTCATGCATCCTATCAGATCACCATAGACTAAGACTGGTTTTCAATAACAACAAAAACAACAAAAAGCCCACATACACATGGAAGCTGAATGATGCTCTACTCAATGATAACTTCCTCAAGGAAGAAATAAAGAAAGAAATTAAAGACTTTTTAGAATTTAATGAAAATGAAGGCACAACATACCCAAATTTATGGGACACAATGAAAGCAGTGCTAAGAGGAAAACTCAAAAATCTAAGTTCCTTCAATAAGAAACTGGAGAGAGAGCACACACTAGCAGCTTGACAGTTCACCTAAAACCTCGAGAACAAAGAGAAGCAAAATGCATCCAAGAGCAGTAGATGGCAGGAAATAATTAAACTTAGGGCTGAAATCAACCAAGTAGAAACAAAAAGAACTATACAAAGGATCAACAAAGCCAGGAGTTAGTTCTTTGAAGAAAAATCAACAAGATAGATAAACCCCTAGTCAGAGTAACAAGAGGGTACATAGATAGTATTCAAATTAGTAAAATCAGAAATGAAAATGGAGACGTAACAATAGAAACTGAGGAAATACAAGAAAACATTAGATCCTACTACAAAAGTCTATACTCAACAAACCTGAAAAATCTGGATGAAATGGACAATTTTCTAGACAGATAACAGGTAACAAAGTTAAAACAGGATCAGATAAACTATGTAAACAGTGCCACAACCCCTAAAGAAGTAGAAGCAGATATCAAAAGTCTTCTGACAAAAAAAGAGCCCAGGACCAGATAGGTTTAGTGCAGAATTCTTTTTTATTTTCAAGTTATAACCAGTTTTATTGCAAAAGGACCCTGTACACATTTATCAATTCTAGTATCTTAATAGCTACCCAACAAGTCATTAACATACAGAAACATGTGTGAGAAGTAGGAAGTATCACCCATCCCTGCATATTAGCAACTTGTCACTCCTGAGCCACAGTGCTCACATCACTAAGGTCTGTGAACAATCACTCTTCCCATTCATCCTGAGTGAAAGATGGCATGACTTATGTACAAATGCAATATATTATAAACAATTTATTATAAAAAATCACAAATTAAACCCAAGTCTTTTATAGAATTTACTACAAAATGCTGTAAAAACTGCCTCAATTTAAGCTTTCTCCCCCTGTATCTGGCGAGCCAACTGACGTCTTTGGGTATGATGGTGACTCTCTTGGCATGGATGGCACCCAGATTGGTATCTTCAAACAACTTCACAAGGTATGCTTCGCTAGCCTTCTGAAGGGCATCGATGGCTGCACTTTGAAACCTCAAGTCTGTTTTGAAATCCTGGGCGATCTCCCTCACCAACCTCTGGAAAGGCAGCTTCCGAATGAGCAGCTCAGTCGATGATGATGAATTTCTCTCAAAGCCATGGTCCAGGGCCTGTAGCAATGAGGTTCCTTCACCACTGCTGGTAGAGGGTACACTTTTCTGGGCTGCCTTGGTTGCCAGCTGTTTGCATGGGGTGGAGGGTGGGGCTTTCCCATTGGTGGACTTCCTAGTAGTCTGCTTGATTTGGGCCATTTTCTTTCAGCCAAAGTTGAAGTTTGAGGCCCTTGCCGGGACCGACACGTTGCTGTACATGCTCAAACAAGCGCTACAGTCATTGAGCAGAACGGTAAGATGGCTCCTCCAACAAACAACCAAACCGCTCTGCCTTAGTGCTGAATTCTATCAGACCTTTAGAGAAGACCTAATACCAATACTCTCCAAACTATTTCACAAAATAGAAACAGAAGATCCAAAAATGAACCCACACACCTATGGTCACTTCATCTTTGACAAAGAAGCTAAAACCATCCAGTGGGGGGAAAAGTATTTTTCAATGAACAGTGCTGGTCTTACTTATCACCCTATACAAAGCTCAAGTCCAAATGAATCTAGGACCTCGACATAAAAACCAGATACACTCAAATTAGTAGAAGAGAAAGTGGGGAAGAGCCTTGAACACATCGGCACTTAAGAAAATTTCCTGAACAGAACATTAATGGCTTATGCTCTAATATCAAGAATCGACAAAATCCTAAAATTGCCAACCTTCTGTAAGGCAAAGGAGAATGTCCATAGGACAAAAGGGAAACCAACAGACTGTAAAAAATATCTTTACCAATCCTACATTTGATAGAGAGCTAATATTCAATATATACAAAGAACTCAAGAAGTTAGACTCTAGAGAATCAAATAACTATTAAAAATGGAGTACAGAACTAAATAAATGATTCTCAACTGAGGAATATAGAATAGTTGAGAAGCACCTAAAGAAATGTTCATCATCCTTAGTCATCAGGGAAATACAAATCAAAAACAACCCTGCGATTCTATCTCACACCAGTCAGAATGGACAAGATAAAAAACTCAGGTGACAGCAGATGCTGGTGAGGATGTGAAGAAAGAGGAACACTTAGCCATTATTGGTGGGATTGCAAGCTGGTACAACCACTCTAGAAATCAGTCTGGCAGTTTCTTAGAAAATTGGACATAGTACTATGTGAGGACCCAGATAAACCACTCCTGGGCATGTATCCAAAAGATAGAACATAGAACAAGGACACATACTCTCACATGTTTATAGCAGCCTTATAGTCAGGAGCTGTAAACAACCCAAATGTCCTTCAACAGAAGAATGGATAGAGAAAATGTAATGCATTTACACAATGGAGTACTACTCAGCTATTAAAAATAATGAGTTTATGAAATTAGGCAAATAGAAAATCTGAAAAATATCATCCTGAGGGAGGTAACCCAATCACAAAAATACACCCATGGTATACACTCACTGATATGCAAATATTAGCCCAAAAGCTTGGAATACCCAAGAAATAATTCACAGACCACATGAAGTTCAAAGAAAGAAGACCAAAGTGTGGATGCTTCAGTCCTTCTTAGAAGGGGAAAAATATCCTCCGGAGGAAAAACAGAGACAAAATGTGGAGCAGAGACTGAAGGAAAGGTCATCCAGAGACTGCCACACCTGAGGTCCAGCCCATTTTTAGCCACCAAACCAAACAATATTGCTGATGTCAAGAAGTGCGTGCTGATAGGAGCCTGATGTTCTGCCAGAGCAAATGCTTGCAGACAACCCTAGAACTGAGAACGGGGTCTTAACGGAGGAGTTTGAGAAAAAACTGAAGGAGCTGAAGGGGTTTGCAACACCTTAAGAACAACAATACCAACCAACCAGAGCTCCCGGAGGTTAAACCACTACCCAAAGAGTACACATGGACGGACCCATGGCTCCAGCTGCACATGTAACAGAGGATGGCTGTGGGACTGAATGGCTAAAGTTGGAAATGTGAAAGGTCAAATTCAATTGAAGCCCTGAGGACAGGTGACTGTCAACCGGCAGGTGCTTCCTGAACTCCCAATTGCAAATCCACTTTGCCCGGATGCACCACCATGGGGCAGATATACAAGGTTCTAGGCAAGCCCCAAACCCCACCTCCACAAGAGAGAGTGACGTAGACTCTAGCCAAATCAGCCACTCCCTAAGTTTCTCCCTTGCGCGCGTGCACACACACGCACGAACACACACACACACACACACACACACACACACACACACACACACACACGTAGCATTAGAAAAACAACAATAGCCAATCTTAGAGGCAAACGTATGGGAATCTGGTGGCTGGATTCTGGACTGTTTAAAAAGAACAGAATAAAGGGGAGAGGTGCGAGAAAAAAAAGACACACGTTGAAACCTTCTCCTAGGTCCTGGCTCCTTTGTGGTCCTGACTCCTTTGTCCTCTGTGAACGCTTTATCCCAGAGCCTTATCGTAGGCTCTGCACTTTTCTAACAGTCAGGCAGGGGTTTATGGCCCTGGCCAGCAGGGCTATAATCTGAGCACCAGACTGAGTCTTGGCCTGCCAGAGTTCACAGGCCTGGCGGCACCCCGCTGGGATTCGTTCCCACACCTCCCAGCCTGAACTCCTGTGGGCCAGGCAGAGTCACACCAGAGGCAGCCTTCCCTGGAACCAGCAGTGAGGAGCTACCTTC
Organism: Micromys minutus; assembly: GCF_963924665.1. Lineage (NCBI taxonomy): Eukaryota > Metazoa > Chordata > Mammalia > Rodentia > Muridae > Micromys > Micromys minutus. The sequence goes on along the minus strand of NC_137978.1, from coordinate 24,475,392 downwards.
CCCCGGAGGAGCAGAGAGAGGCATACCTCCTCCCTCCAGACTCAAGTACAACAGACGGCCTTGTTGGGCATCGATGGGAGGAGAAGCCCTTGGTCTTGCCAAGGCTGGATGCTGCAGTGTAGGGGAATGTGGTGGTGGAAGGGGGCAGGTGAATGGGTGAACACTCTCATAGAAGTGAAGCAAGGGAGGGGTGATGGGATAGGGGATGTGGAGGGAAATCCGGGAAAGCAGAGAACATTTGAAATGTAAATAAAATATATCCAATTAAAAAAAGAAGAAGAATCATCTTCGCGGGTAACCTGCCATGCAGTAAAGAAGCCCCGGCTACATGCCCAAGTGAAGAGAGTCCACATGCAAAGAGACCGGCGCAAGAGCAGTGGGGCATTTTGAATGTTTTAATCTCAGTTGGACTTCTTATGAAATGAAGCCTGTTAGCAACCTTTGTTAAATCTTTGTAAATGGTAATGAAACAGAAATAGTTGTTTCGACCAAAGTGTGCAAACTCCTTGAACAGCTTAGTGAGAACTTTTATTATTTATGATTAGTGTGAAAAGCTCAAGTTTCCATCAGGACCTTGAACCTGTGGATTTCGTTTCCTCTGACAGCTTTGACTGTTTGCTTTCCCAGAGTCTGTGTTCTCAGTGTAGGGACACTGCAAGGGGGAAACATGATACTTTGTAATTTATGACTAAAGTTCATCCTCCTTGATGCAGCATTGACAAGATGTATAATCGTATAATTGTATAATGTATAATTTCTTGTTTTAGTCTTTACTGTGTATCTTCATCTAAATCTGATGTCCCTACTTTTGAAATGATCTGAACAGGGGTCAGTCTTAGGTAGACTTTGAAGTCAGTCTAACCTGGTCTTAAATTCTCTTTCTTCTTTACTGCTTTGAACCTCAGTTTTCTCGTCTTTGGATTGGGTTTAAGAATTCCTGTCTAAAGGTATCACAAAGGTTACAGGAAGACCACGAGTACTTGATAATATCTGCACATTTCTTTCTGCCCTTGTACACTGGATTTCTACAACTAATTCCTGACGATTTTCATCAGCAAGCACTTCATGGGTGGCCTAGTATTATTCTGTTGCTGTGATAACACTCTGACAAAAAAGCAACATTGGGAAGGACAAGGTTCATTTGGCTTATCCGTCCACATCACAGTCCAGTTGTTGACAGAAATCAGGGCAGGAACTTGAAGCAGAAACCATGAAGAAATCATGCTTTCTAGTTTATTCAGGGTTACGCTCAGCAGTTTCCTTATACAGCCCCAGACTCCCTGCCCAGGGAATGGTGCTGCCCACAGTGGTCTGGGACTTCATGCATCAAGTAACAATCAAGACAATCCACCATAGACATGTCCACAGGCTGGTGTGCTCTGGGAAGTCCCTCAGCTCCCTCCTCAAGCTGCATCAAGTTAACAGTTAAAGCTAACTAGGGCAATGGACATCTGATCTGAACCTTTTCTCACTCTCCAGGACTTAGAGGTGGATCTACTTATACTGAGTCCTCTGTGCCTGTTCTGATTTCCTGATCCTTTCCTTTGGAAGGCTGAGTCATGAACTTTTCCAAGGGTTGTCCTGTCATTTCCTCAGTTATCCTGGCCTATGAGGCAGGTGTCCTTAGTCTCATTTTACAGTCAAGATATCCAAGACTCCAAGAGGGACTTACACAAGGTTACAAAGAAAATTAGTAGCCTAGTAGCCTTTGCTTTGCAAGGGTGATATAGCATGCTTTACTTTGCAAGTATGGTATAGCATGCTTTACTTTGCAAGTGTGATATAGCATGCTTTACTTTGCAAGTATGGTATAGCATGCTTTACCTTGTAAGTGTGGTACTATATACTTGTGTCTTTAGTTCTGAACACTGCCTTCCTGCTATACCCTCTCTTAGAGATTCACAGCATCTTACAAAGAAGCTGCTGATGTAAAATGTAAAATCCAGAGCATCGCCCAAAAAGGGAGTCCAGCAAGTTATTGTTCTTCTTGCAATTGCATATGTAGATGGCGTTAACACTTGCCCAGGAGCTGCTGAAATTCATTCAACCAGAACCATTACTGGCAAGAAGGGGACTGACCAATTTTTTTTTTTTTTTTTTGCAGTGGGCAAATCTGATGTTGTTTCTCACTTCACACGGCCTGACTTATGAGTGGGAAGAAGGCCAAATTATAGATGGTCCAGAGTGTCTCATGAGAAGACAAATGTTGAATAAAGTTATTCAGAGAGACTTGAAAGGCTTAGAAATGTGTGTGTGTTGTGATATTAGATAGAAATAGATACATTCCTTCTGCAAGTTTAACAGTTTTAAAAGAGATTTTTTTTTATTAGATCAGGATTATAGAATCCTGAAAATGTAGACAAGCAAAGTGTAGAGATAAGCCTAGAATGTTCTATCTTCTTTCTTTGTCTAAAGAATAAAGCTACACCAAATAATTTCCTAGTCCCCTTCCAATGTTTCCCCTAAAGCCCACTTACACATATGCCTTTGATCAGAGATACCCTAAGCTTGGCCGTTGTTCCCAGCCATGGCACATTTGTGATAAGGAGGAGCTATGTTCCTCATCTCTAGTGCCCACCAGTGTTTAACTCCAGCCTGGCTGGAGACAAGGCAGTAGCTGACTAATTGTCACTTGTAGTGCAGCACTGAACATGACAGGACAGTTGAAGGCAACTGGCTTGGCCAGGTCTTCCAAGCCTCATATTTTGATCAGTCCATTTGTCACTATTGGCCCAGAACTTACCTTTTTGCACATGTAAAATACGTGTGCTGTGCATGTACATAAATATGCATATTTACCTGTGTGTGGGCACACATGTCCCACACCTCCACATTCCATGTCGTTGTGAGAGGGAAGAGAGGGCAGAGAGTGATGGGCATTGTTTACAATTGGCTGCCTTTGGTGACTTCATACAGACCACTCATTTCTAGCCTGTATAGGTTTTAATCACGCCCCCTCCCACACACACTCTGCCTGCATTAGAGACAGATGAAGCTGCTCTTGATTTGTAGAGCTGGTTTACTCACTGAGTGTCACATACTGACCCAGGAACAGCTCTGCCTCACCAATACCACAGGCAGAATAAATGACAAGCCACCACCTTGGGGGTCTTTTAGAGAGGAAGTGTGGCTAGGCTCTGAGCAAACAAGGGGGAGGAGGCAATCTGCATCATCCTTAGAGGAAGCACTGTACAGGAGACATCTGACCAAGGGTGGGAGAATTTGCTCAGCTGCAGAGCTGACTTGGCTTTTTATTGCTGCTCATTTCCAATGAGGATTTCCCAAAGGACCACCCAGATTTGGCCAGAGCCACTTAGAATGCTGAATCTCTTCCTGGAGAATAGGTCTTTAATTTCTACTGTAATGAGCCAGACATTGACTCCTCATCCCACGTCCTTAAATGCAAATACAGAGCTCACTTGGAGGTAGATAGCAGTAGGCTCGAATTAGCCCATCCACTGTACAGCCTTTGATTGAGACCAATTACTCAACCCAGCCCCACTTCATTTCTAGTGGAAAACCTACCACTAATGCCTTTGGCTACAGTCAGGAACTGATGAGGCAATCAGGAAAACAGATATAATAGACAAGGGATCTCACAAAGGGTAGGAGAGGAAGTAGGGAAGGCAATGTTCATTCTCTATCTGCAGACTGTGCCAGATACTGTGTTGGGTGTCTTTTAGACTTTTGCACCGAGAAATTAGAATACTGTGGTATACATACACACACACACACACACACACACACACACACACACACACACACACATGCAGACAGAGAGACAGACAGACAGAAAGACAGACAGACAGACAGACAGACACACACACACACACACACACACAGAGCCCAATCCAGTTGTACCAGTGAACCCCCACATAAAGCTGTGTGCTTGATGATCCATGTTAATACCTAGTAGTAAGTTTCTGCAAAGATGCATATTTGCTGACGCCATCAGGAGATTGCCACATCCAAGTTGATCTCATCATCCTGAGTTCTTCCCAGTTTTAAATCCTTATGGTGCTGTTGGAACTTAGGCAGAGATGGGGAAAACTCACTCTCTCTGCCTGTTTTGTATTTGGAATCATTAGTTCAGCTCTTGCTGGTAGCATCTGCCCTCCAAGGAGACTCACACTCAGTCCAAGGTGTGTAGGTGTGAACTTCTCACATTCTATCTTCCTCTGATGGTTTCCTCACCAGACCTGAGCTTTCTGCTGTCTTCCCTGTACTGAGCCCTTGAAGAAAATCTCCCATGCATATAAATGAAGAAAACTCGAGAATGGGAATCACTGTTTCAACAAAGCAGAAACAGCTGCCTAGTTGTAAACAGATACCCTTGTTTGGTGTTTAAGCTTGTCCTATTAGAAAAGCGTTATTTTATCTGTTTTCCGAATGACGAAACCAAGGCTAGGAGATTGTAACCGGTTAGCGGCACTTTCTGGCCTAATACTGCTTTCTTTCTACCCTCAGGGAACTGCTTCCTTTCACATTAGGTTTGCAGAGTCAGATCTCCTATGTGATTGTGCAAACTGTAGGTCCAGCACTAGAATTGTGAAGAACTTCTTAAAGCGTTACCTAGAAAGCACAAGCCCAGATGTCATGGTGGTGCATGAGCTAGCACGGGGCATTGGATGCTCTATTCCGAGGCCATAACTCACAGGCTGATTTCTATAGTGAAGAGTGTTTCTACCAGACAGGCGGCAATGCATTTTCAAAATGAATTACCATCTTACTGTTGCCTCAGCATAGCAGTTTACAACGATCACTGACAGCAGGATGCTATAATTAGGGTGAAATCTGAATATGCAAACCTAACAGGTTTTGCTGTTGTTGTCGTTGTTTTTTATTTTCCACTTATCTTAGAAAATTTTGGAGCAGATGGGTGTCACTACCCCAGAGTTCTACACACACTTTCTCATGGAGGTATAGCACAATGCCATTATCTCCTTCAGCTTTCTTCTTTAAGGTATGATCTCTTTACATATTCAAGGCTTGCTTTGGACTTTTAATCTCCTGCCTCAGCTTCTTGAGTGCCTGGATTACAGGACTTTGCCCCCATACCCAGTCCAGAATCTATTGTTTGATTTCACCTGCATTTGTTTTATATTGGCCCTTTTGTCCTTAGAAATGATATTCATTTCTGCTAATGTGTAAGAGGTGAGACTCCTGACTTGGTGCCTCAGCCTGACATGGCCTGTGGTAGCTGCACAGCCAGATCCAAACAATCTCAGGTTTGGTAATGAGAAAGATTATACATCCATGACTCAGACTCATTCTGTGAGAGATGGTAGGCAATCTGTTTACCCCCTCTAAAGCTTGGGGTCTTCGTCATCAATTGAATTAATACTAATTAGTATTGCGTCAATATTCTTGGCATTGGAAGGTTTCTGTGAGGATTGTGCTTCCAGAGGGTGGCAGCCATAGAGAATGTACTTTATAATTCTGACTTTCAGAGAGCACTCGAAATCCTGTAGAAGGAGTTGGCAAGATGGTTCAGTACGTGAAAGAGCTTGCCATGAAAGGCCTGAATTGACTATCCAGGATCCATGGTAGAAAGATAGAATGAAAGTTGTTCTTTGATCTCCACACATGTGATGTGGCATGTCTCCATGTTCACACATGCAGACACACACAGAAAAAAACAATAAAATCATTTTGAAGATAAAAATGATAAATGCAAGTATTGTAAAAGCCATCTATTTTCATGGATCACTTGATTAGCCATGGATCAATAGCTCTTGTTGAAAATCCAATACTGAGTGACGGGAGGGATTATAAGGAAGAATCAGAAACAGAACTTACACTAATGTAAGGCTGATTTTTCAGAAAGCCTTCACACTAGAGGGAACGATAGGAGAAAAATTAAGAGTACCGTTGCCATGTTTGATATAACAAGGCAACGACTTCGAACTTAATCCATATGACAGATATCCGTGATGGACCCACCTGTCATGCAGATGGGGTGATGGCTAAGGTGGTTGTGATTGGAAGAGTCAAGATGAGCAAAGTCACCACTGTGACAAAGTGGGAGGAAGGCAAGGGGTTTGTAGGTTATATTGAGGGAACAATGAGATAATGAGGGAAGATGAGCTCAGCCAAGGAATGGAAGGGGAAATGAAGCCCACCAGGAGTCCACTGAGAGACTCAGAGTGTGTGTGAGTGAGAGGCTGGAATGGTTTATGGTACTGAAGACAAAGCAAGGAGGGAACGTTACAGAGAAAACAATATAATTTAAATGACAACGTTGGAAGATGTTGGGGGAGAGGTGACTAAAGGCCAACTGGGAATTTGAAGGTCACCGAGATTTGTGGTAAGGAGAATAGTCACCAGGGAGACTTCAGGAGGAAGAGGGTCTAAAAAGAACATGCCATCATCATACATGTAAAAAGAAGAGAGACCCAGAGGTTCAGGGAAGAAGAGGGCAGGCCAGACCCTTGTAGTACCTCACATAGGCATTATTGACACTTGGGTTATGTATGCTTCTCTGTAGTGGGGACCTCTATGCATTGTGGGATGTTTAGTAAGAGCCTTGCTCTATCTACTGGATGCCAGTAGCACATGCCTACCCCATGGGGCAATCACAGGCATCCTTGGGAATTTCCAAGTGGTCTTTGGAGGCTAATGTTATCCCTACTTGAGAAGACAGTGCTCGGGAGTCTGTTCCCCATAAAGAAATCTATGGACATGATTGGGGACCCTGAGTTCCAGTCCTAGGGGTCTGAGATAGGAACTTTGTCATACATTGGATGTCATGAGTTGGGAGAAAGGTGAGGTCCAGATACCGTTCCCTGGGCAATCCAAGGGTGTCCAGATGTGACATCCCCATCTCTGTATCACAGAACAGGCCAACTTGATTTCTTTTTCTAGAAAAACAATGTTTTCAAATGATGTATACACAGGGAAAACTGAGGCTGAGAAGACCTAGGAATCAAAACTGGAGAGAAGTGGGAAGCAGAGGCAGTCTTAGGATTCTTCCAGCATTCAGAACTGGCGCTCACATCTGCCAAGTTTTGCCTACACATCCGAGGAGAGGAAAGGAGCTGCTACTTGATGCCTCTCTGAAGTTTCCACATGCAAATCAGAAGTGTGTTTCTCAGGCATTCAAGCTAGTCAGTGTGTTTCCCCACTGAGATCAGTAATGATACAACTGGCTAATCCTCCTAAGGCAAAGCTACCCCTCCCCAAGCATAGAAAGGCAGCTGCACATCCTTGAGATGTTAGTTCACTGATCTGAGCTCTCACTTCATCCCTGGCAGTATGGACTTAGTAATTTTCACGTGGCAGATGTCTTGATTGAAGATTAAATACAAAGAGACATACGAAGTACCTATCACACAGTCGTACTTAATGGATTTGGCTATTTGTTCATCTATTTTCTGTCCATCTCTAATTGATTTACTTTATGTCTGGAAGAGCGGAAGATTATATCCAGGTATGGCATCTTCAGTGCAGATGTGTTGGCTATGATATGCCATTATAATTCCAGAGAGAAGTTTTGAAGATGTATATTTAAACATCTGGTTCCCTGGAGACCTACGTAGGCTGGATCTTAATGATACTCAGTGTTTGTATTGAAAATAGAAAGTCCAGTGAATCACATGCATTCTCAGGCTCCAGATGTTTGGTGATCTATGGCAGAATGTCTATGTAACTGTTAGCGTCTCTGCACCTCCCTGGATGCCCTTATCTGAGCTTCTGTACCAAATGAGCCTTATGGTTTGCTGCTGTCTTCAACAACAGACACATCTGACTTTAGAAGCACCAGGATCCACTACAAAACACTGAGATTCCTGCAACAGCACCTGTGTCTATGAAAACAAAATTCTTCATGAAACTGATTTTAGTTAAACATTACCTTTTCCTAGTCATGTGGACATTTTTCAAAAAGGTTAAAGGGCTTGGGGCCATTTCGAAGGTGTTTGGCTAATCAATACCTTGGTTATTAGTTAATCACATTTAATGGAAACTAAGGGACTTCTGACCATTTTAAACATCTGGTAGACATTTTCGGCTCCAGTTTGAAGATGCCTATGGCTTCTAAAGTAGTCTATTCTCTTTTATTTACATAGATGTTAGATGGTGACTTTTGGATGAGATGTTTGTAGTTGCTTTCTTTGGTTTGTCTTTGATGGCATGGCACTCCGGGGTAACTGCACAAGAGAAGGTGAACCAGTAAGTGGGCTTCGAGTCCTCACAAAAGTAGGGTTCTTTGCTGGGGATCTAAGACCTGGTGGTGTTGGCAGTGGGCTGTGTTGGTATGGAAGATAACCTCTTTTCATATTGTTACTAATTCAGTGGAGGAGTGGAACAGAGGAAAAGCCAGTTAGTAACAATCTGATCAATTATCACTCAACAGTTGGGTAATGCAGACAACGTTGTTTAATCTCTCCGATTCTCAGTTTTACTGAAACTCATAATACCTCTTCTACAACAGCTGATGCAGATGTAATAAATTCCTCTGCATATAGTAGGCATTTACTAGGTAGCATTTTTCTCAAGCGATGTGAGACAGTTAACCTCTTCCTTGTTACCTGAAAGAGAAAATGGTAAAAAAAAATTTCACCTTACACTAGTTGGGAGGGGGCTATTTTTAGATAATATGTGCAAATATTTTTGGGTGTAAAAGCAAGACACTGTAAAGAGATGCGGTCATGTCATTCTAAACCTTTGCTTTGTGGAGACAGCAGAGGTAACATGCTCCTGGGTCTTACATTTTGCCTATTCTATTTTTCCGAGATTTCCAACCTGACTTCATATATCTATACCTCACTACTGAATATTTTATTGTACTTCTGCAGAACCTTACTCTAACCTTTGGGACAGCCTTTAGGCACACTCTGCCTTTCAAACATCGGAGGTTTAGAATAGAGTTATTTTATTCAAATTCTTATTAGTTGATTTAATTTTGAATCACTATTGCTTAAATCAGTGGTTAAATTAGGACCTGTGAGTCCTGACCCCTTTGCAGAGGTTAAGTGACCCTTTCACAGGGGATACATATTAGATATCCTGTATGTCAGAGAGTAACATTATGATTTATAACTGCAGTGAAATTACAGTTATGAAATAGAAACAAAAATTTTTTCAGTGGGGGTCACCACAACATAAGGAACTGTATTAAAGGGGTGAAGCATTAGGAACGTTGAGAGCCCCTGGATTAAATGCTACAGTAAGAGAGATTCCCTTTAAGTAACCGTTCAGAAGAGGGAGACATGTTTTACAAGCAGATAATCTGTGGCTTGTATTTAAAACAAATACAGTTTTTAAACATCATAGAATTCTTTGCTAATAATAATTAGGAGACACGGGCAAGAGGTCTGTGGTGAAGAAAATCTCAGCTGAGATACTCTCAATTATAGAAGCTTATCATTGTAATCCTTTCTGAAAACGAACAGAGTCGTGATGTTTGATGAACTTATCAAACAAGACAGTTCAGTGAAGAGGCAAATTTCACATTAAGGCAGAAGAGATCCAGTTCAGTGCTTTACAAAGAGCTGAGGGAGAAATCATGGCACCATTCAGCTCACTGCCAGTGCATCTGACGTTGGTTTTCAAAATAGAAAGTTACAGAACAAAATCATTCCCCTGGGTTCAAATCCCGGTGCTGGAACTTACTATTAATAGTTATTTGATCGTGAGCAAATTATGTAACTGTTCAGGGCTTCATTTTACTCACTTGTGAAATGGGAAGGGAAATCAGAGCAGGAATTAAATGCCTGCAAGCTCCTAGAACAATTGAACAATGCCCCCCACTTAGTGAGCATTCATCATGAGCTGCTCCCAGGGATGGTGCTGGGACCATTGATACTGTTGGTTTCTCCAGGGTTTGGATGGTTGACAGCCATCAGAAAGAAGAAATTTATAATGTGCCAATTGGCATGGCTCTTCTAGATTTATCCAGATCAATTAGAGACTTCAAATTTTTGTTGTATTTTTAGCAACAGCACTTGTTTTTCCCCCAAATAAAATTCCACAAGAGCCTTAATATGGAAGGTGTGTGTGTGTGTGTGTGTGTGTGTGTGTGTGTGTGTGTGTGTGTGTGTATGTGTGTGTGTGTGTGTGTGTGTGTAGTGCCTGCACATGTGCATGTAAGTGTTTAACGGTACACGTTTACTTTGTAAGTTTATGATTAACATTTGCTTTTTATATATCTTGATAGAAACGGGTTGTATAAGTATAAAATCTTAAAGCCATGGAAGGCTGTTATAATTAGCGGTAAGATCAGTAATTTTCTAGTACGTGTTTTATACAAGTACTCATTTTTTTTGGTATGTGCTATTTATGAACTTATTCAAAGCTTATTTAAAATTTGAAATTTTTCTATTTACTGAGATTTCTTGGCTATTCCATGTTGCTCAGTACACATATAAATCAAGTTCACTCGGGCAGCCTGTGGTGGAATGTTCAGCTCTTTCTTCTATCACTAAGAGACGGGGACAATATTTAACTGTTCTTGTGGCTTTGCATATCTCCATTTTAATTCCATAAGTATGTGTCTTTCGAAGCTATCATTAAGCACATGTACACACTCAGACACAGATACACCCACGCATGCACATTCTCACACACTCACTCATGGATGGGGTAGGGTGTGTGTTAGTAGCTCACACACATGGATGGGGTAGGGTGTGTGTCAGTACATCTCAGAGAGGGCTGTATGTGAAGCGGAGGTTCACTGCAGGGCAGAGAGGATGCTGAGAGGACCATGACTGCTCTTGTCTGGCTTCTTTTTTTTATACCTTTAATTCTTTCAGGGCCCTTAGCCCATAAGGATGGTTTAATACACATTTTTGATCAGCCTTTGCTCCTCACTTGGGTCTCCCCGGAAAGATGTCCATAGATGTACCCAGAGGGTGAGCGTCAGCAATGTCTTCAGTGATCCTGAACCCAGTCCCACAGACAATTAAGATGGGCCACCTCACAGGACCCTCTTGTTGATGATCATCCCTTTCAGCACTGAGAAATGCTTTCATTATCTTAGATGATTATTTTTAATTTGTAGTTTATGTTGCTTAATGGTAATGTAGTCATTCTTGTTTGCTTAGTGCTTGTGTTTGCAATGCAAATGACTGTCTAATAATTTATTTTAATTTTTATGACCATATTTTTAAAATGTATCACCATGTAGACAAAGATGACTTTGCTTTATTGATTTAACCTAATTATGATTTCTGTTTTTTTAAAGGAGTTAGTTGATTATAAATTATCATCATCATCATCATTATTTCTTTATTTTATTTTTATTTGGTAGTTATGTATTGAACTTGGGGTATTTTACAGACAGTCAGGCACTGTTTCAAATGAGCTACTACTCTATCCTCAATCTCTATCTTTTAGTCATAATAACTAGTTTACTTACATTGAATGTGATTATTGATGGAGGGTGGTTTTGAGTTCGTTATTTTTCTATTTCTTATTTGTCCTACATCTTCTTTCCATTTCTCTTTTTGATATCATCTTTTAAATTTAGCTTCTTATAATTTTAAATGGGTAGAGTAACTAGTCTACTTTATTTTTGTTGTTTCTCAGTAAGGTTTATAATGTATAACACAAACTTATCACAGCCTATGTTCAAATGATAGCATATCACTTTTAAAAAAGATTTATTTACTTTATGTATATGAGTACACTGTAGCTGTCTTCAGACACGCCAGAAGAGGGCATCGGATCCCATTACAGGTGGTTGTGAGCCACCATGTGGTTGCTGGGATTTGAACTCCAGACCTCTGGTAGAACCGTCAGTGCTCTTAACCCCTGAGCCATCTCTTCAGTTCAGTATATGACTTCTAATATTATTTCATCTGTAAAACTTTCTTTGACATTTATTATAATGCATTTTTGTCAATTATTTTTTTTAATTCTTGTTCTGAAGATGATGGAATTACACAAGACTTAACATTTAGTTTAATCAACTCATGTTACAGAGAAAACCCAAGTGCCAGGGAGAAAGGTGCAGATTTTTGGCAACAAGATTTCTCACCAGGCATTTCATGAACTTTGGCGAATTTAGTTATCACTGCATCCTTCTAAACTTGCTTTTTAAAATTATTCTTTGAATTGAAGACCAGGGAAGAACAGAGCAATCTGGCTCATTCCACAGTGATGTGTGGGTAGCACAGTCAGCCTTCTAGTCTCTGGACCAACATTACCACCAGAAAGATCACCAGTCTCTTGCATCAAAAAAATAAAAAATAAAACAAATACCTCTTCAAAAATAAGCCCTTGCTTTAGTAGGCAAGTTTAAGTTGGAGTTAAGATAATTCAAAGAGTTCTCTCCTATCCTTTAAAAACCAGAATTTGTCATGGGGACTGGAGAAATATTAATGAAGACCTCAATCCCAGAGGGAGCACAAACCTCCCCTAAGCATCCAGTGGAACCATCACTTCTTTAATAGACCCCTTATGTTGTAGATGCCAAGGAAGTGTCAATCATGATTCTCCTTTTTATTTTATTTTGCCATTATGGGTATCAAAATGTGTTTGCCCAAGTGTCTGGGCCAGAGTCATGTGAATGTTCTCAACAGTCATCAAGATGACTGGGATTAATATGGTCTTCTAATTAGCATACATAATTGGGTGGCTGTGACTCAAAGGTGAGTCACAGTAATACAGAGACTGATATTCAGAGTAACTAATCCTAAGCAATGCATCCAATAGCACTGGCATGAATTATGCAGAAAAGCCTGGTCCATGCTCAGGACTGAAAGTGTGTGTGGCATTCTATGTGACTTGTATCGTTCATTTGTTCTTTACTCAGTAAATAAATAGCCTAGATATAGTAGTTGCTAGGTAGTAAAATAAGCAAATGATATTCGGATCCTCTTGTAGTTTACAGGCTGTTGTGTGAGTGATAATGGTTCCCCTAGGCTCATGTATTTGAATACTTGGTCTCCTGTTGGTAGACTGCTTGGAAATATTAGAAGGTATGGCCCCGTGGGAGGAGCTGTGTCACTGACGGCAGGCTTGGAGATTTTTCAAAGCCCACTTTATTCCCATTGACGTTCTCCATCTCTGCATCATGTCTGTGGATTATGATGTTAAGCACCGAGCTACTGCTCCAGCACTATGCCTGCCTGCCTCCTGCTATGCTCCTGGCCTTTGCCATTATTCCTATGGCTTACCCACTGAAACTGTGAGCCTAATACACTCTTTCTTCTAGGAATTGTGTGGGTCACGGTGTCTTAGCACAGCAATAGAAAAGCAAGTCATGGACTCAGACAGTAAACTTGTAAGCACAAGGTTTCACTTAGAATTGTGACGAATTCTATGAAAGAATCAACAGAATGTGTTTACAGAGAGAAAGAGAGAAATTTGTTGGGTAGCATTTTTTGTAGAGATGTCACTGAGATGTAAAGGTTCGGAGAAGCTATGTGAGAAAGGCAATGTGGACAGATCAGCAGGTGCTATGCTCCTGTCATGGGAAGTAGTTTGTGATGAACATGGACTGAAGGAGGTAGGCCAGAATGCAGAGAATTGTGCCATGATTCAATGTGAAAATGGTAGGAAGAGGCTGTATCACAGAGTCATGGACATGGTGGTAAGGTGCATTAGATTTTAGTCTAGTAAAATAAACCTTATGAGAAATGTTGCATGGTTTCTCATTTTAAAAACTCTGTTTGCTATACAGAAATTAGAAAAATAAAGCCATAAAAGGATCTGGTGACATTATGGGGATGTTACATTATCATGGTGGGTACTGAGGTGGGTGGAAGAGGGAAACGTGAGATATATTTTAATGGCAAAACTGACAGAAATGGAAGCTGAGAGAAGGAAGGGAATTAAAGGCCAGCGCCAGGAATCCAGTCAGAGAACCTGGATGTATTGGTGGTTCCACTAATTATGGAGTTAAATTAAGAAAGAAGTTGGTTAAAAGTCAAAATGATGATGTTAAACTTAGAACCATTATGTTCTCTGTACTGGGTTCAGGAGAGGGATGTGCAATGGAGGAACCTGGTAACAGAGAGGAAGGGTAAAAGTCAGTCCAGGGTGGAGCTCTAAACTTAGAAAGCATTCCCGTGGATGGCATCTGATGCAAATCTCAGCTCAGGATAAGAAAATCAAGGGGAAAAAAAGGCAAGGCTTTGTCCTGAAGAGTTCTTATTCTTAGAGACGCCCAAAGGACTGGTCATTGAGCGAGGGAGCAAGTAAAGGTGTCACTGAGCAGGTCAGGAGAAGGAAGCTCCAGAGGCTAACACAGAGAGTCAGGTGAAGTCGGAAAACTCTCTAGTGGGCTTAGCAGTGAAGAGCGTGTTGGCGATGGAGGTGTTTCAAAGCCACATTTAAAACATCTTCATCTCACAATATAATTCCTGTGTAATTGAATGGATTAGCTCAAGATTATATCATCAGTGACTTTGACTTTAAGCTTTGACTAGAAGCTGTGTATTACTGTGTATTATGATGACCCCCTTGTTATGATCAGATAGGCTTTCCAACCTACTAGCCTATGATTCGTTAGTAGCTAATTAGTTAGTTTGTTAAGTTGCTGAGGTGACTACATTTTGGGGTCAAGCATTAGCCGTTCCAGTTGTATATTCACCTGAATCTTAAACATTTTGTTTAACATACCAACTTTCTTTCAAAAGGGAGAGCTGGGGAGATAGCTCAGTCAGAGAAGTGCCTGCCACACAGCATGGGGCTCTGCATTTGGATCCCCGGCACCTCCTGTGAAAAAGAGCACAGCAGAACTTGACTGTGATCCCTAAGCCACAATGGGTGGATCCCTGGGCTGGCTGGGCAGCCAGGCTAGGCTATCAATGAGTGCCAAGTTCAGTGAGAAACTTTGAATAAAAACTTAGGTCCATGGCAACTCGGGAAGACATCTAATACTTACTCTGCCTTGTGCATGTACACACCCACACTCTTCACATACACCCAGCTGCACACACATATACACCACACTCCCACCCTCACACACATACTGACATGCACAAACTTACGTACATACACACACACACACACGCACATATATATATGCATACACACATGTGTGCATATATACACAGACACACATATACAACATACCCACACTAACCATTCACACCCCCCACACATGCACACACTTATGTACACATGTATATACACACATACACACATGTGCATGTAATTACACAGACACACATGTACACCCTTACATACACATGTACATACTCGCAGACCTACAAGCACACTTATGTACATGTATACATACATGCATACACACATACACACACAGTATCTCAGTCCACAGCCCCATACAGGGCAGGTTTCTGATGAGGATGGAGAGGTCTATACATGGCTGAGTTGAGAGGACAGAAGACACTGGCATATGACCTATGTGTCCTTTGTTGCTGTGCAGGGTTCCATCCATAATCAGTCCACAGTCAGAAGTTCACTGAGTTGTTCTTTCTGTTTTCAGTTGTGAGTGGCAGAACCCTGGGATCAAATGTGTGGGTGTTGAACTCTAAACTTCTGTCATCTTAGTGTTTCTTCAAGTGTGTTCAATAATAATCTTACAGATGTGTCCAGTAAATGGTCAGAGTTCAAAATATTTGGGGAAAATAATGGAATGAACAAAGCAAGATGCAGAACCCAAACACTATCTGGCGTTTAAAATGTGCATGGATGGCACATTGCAGGCACTTTATTCAGAAGAAGTATACTGTGGAACTTTTTCTCCCCTGCACTGTCCCCGGTACACAGTTTAAAAACCAGCACACCTGAGAATTAACTTTGGAGAGATGTGCAGCAACGC
This sequence comes from Micromys minutus, assembly GCF_963924665.1. Taxonomy (NCBI): domain Eukaryota; kingdom Metazoa; phylum Chordata; class Mammalia; order Rodentia; family Muridae; genus Micromys; species Micromys minutus. Next base: position 24,459,662 of record NC_137978.1, on the reverse strand, counting down.
TATCCGACTTGCACCATTTCAACAGAAGAAGAAAACTAAGTCATTCAGAGTAACTTGATAATAACAGCAAGCAACTTAGAAACAAACTCAAACTACACTCATGTGCTCCTGAGTTCTGGTACTCCAGATTAGGTTGCTTACTGACTGAGTAGCAACCTTGCTAGTTGGGAGAGATATGTGGAAGCTATTTGCCAAGATTTCATAGGCCACAGAATTCTTGGAACCTCCTTAGCTGTCACTGGTTCAGTTTGCACTGCTGTAGCCAGAGATGTGTGTCTGGGCACTTAATAAAGAGGGCGTCACTTGCACTTTTGGAGGTTTGAGAGCATACTGCTGGCATCTCTTGGCTCTGGTGATGGCCTCTGGCTCAGCCACAACGTGGCAGATGGCATCATGGGAGAAACATATTGTGGAAGAGAACACATGCTAAAGCAGAAAGCAAGAGGCTGAAGAATGAATGGCTAGGCTACTCATAGCAACCCAAGTTCACAGGGCTAGCCACTGAGAGACCAGCAGTGATCCATTAATAAGGATGGCATTTCGTGATGTAACACTGTCCGGTAGATCCCGTCTCACGGACAGCCTATTATCCCAACAGTACATTACTGGAGTCTCCACCAGAGGAAAACTTCGACGCACAAACCACACCAAACCATAAGCATTACATCATTTAAAAATGTATGCAACTCCCTGGGAAAGGGATTTGGCAATATGTGTCACAAACTTTCAAATCATCCACTCCATTGTATGGGACATATCGCCAGTAAATAACCTGCAATTCAGAAAAACATGGGGCTCAAGTACCTATTATTGTAAGGTAGTAAAGCAATATAATATCATAAATACTTTATATCTCTTCCGCATTAAGTGCAAAAAAAATCAAGATATACAGCATGATATACAGTATGCCCTGAACTACATTATGAAAATAGAATGAAAAGAAATATAATAAAATATTAATGGTGGTAACATTTGAGATAATATTTTTATAATTGTCATTATATTTTCTTTAATGTGACCGCATTACTTGTATAATCATCAAAAATGAACTACATTTAAAAATTCCTTAAAATGACAGGAGAGTGTTGTTCATGTTGGCTGGAGGTGATTTAATGGTGGCCCTGGTGTTCCTTCAGTGTCTGGCCTCTGTGATAGCATTACCGTGTGCCTCTGTCTAGACATCATGTCACAAGCTTTGGAAGCTGCAGCAGTGTGGCATTGCTGTCTGGGATCCTGCTTTCAGCTCTGCCTGGTTTTACTGTTTCCATCTATTGTGACATCACAGCTCAGGCTGGGGGACTTACAGTGACATTATCCTGACAATTTCATAGTGAGGTGCATGGCTAATGCAAGCCCTCTTCAACCTCCAAATCTTTGGCCTGTAAATCCTCTCCATGTTCCTCCAAAAAAATTATTTTATTTTAGGAGACTATATCAGGAAAAAAAAAAGAGGTTCATAGCCCAAACTTTGAGCTGTCAGCATTTCTAGATGTCAAGATTATTTAATTTAGTTCTAACTAGGAATCAGGTTCAAACAAATCTCTAAAAATGTCACTGCCCATTACCCAGAAATTGGCTTTTTTTTTTTTATCCTTCCCTCTCTGGCCTTTTTCCTCCTCCTTCTCTCTCTGCCTCCTCCCTCCATCCCTCTACCCACCTCATCTTCCTTCTACTCTTTCTTTTTTATTTCCCATTTCAGTATTTTCTGAACATCTACCATGGATTATCCTTGGCAGAGGAATTCAGTAGCAGTAGAGATGGGACCTGAATTACAAGGGCTTAGACTCTGGTGAACACAAGAATCTCACCAATATTGCAAGTATGCTAATTAAACACTGAGAACATATATTTTGAAAATCAGGAGAATTGTATGGTTGTCAGTAAACCTCTCCCCCCAGAACTGATGACACTGAAGGATAGCTAAGCGCTGAGGACAGGGACAGCAGCCAGGTTCTCTGGGGAGAGTTCAGAGAGACCTCCACAGAATAAAGTCTGGACAGAAAGCAAAGGGATGACAGTGAGCTTCTTATTGAACGAGCAGAAGATTTGGTGTCAAGATGAGTGAGTGGGAATCACTGAGCTACAAGCTGTGGCTGGGCAGGAGCAGGGGCAGTGGGCAGTGGGCAGTGGGCAGGGGCAGTGGGCAGTGGGCAGGGGCAGTGGGCAGTAGCAGGGGCAGTGGGCAGGGACAAGGGCAGTGGGCAGGGGCAGTGGGCAGTGGGCAGGGACAAGGGCAGTAGGCAGGGGCAGTGGGCAGGGACAAGGGCAGTGGGCAGGGGCAGTGGGCAGTGGGCAGGGACAAGGGCAGTGGGCAGAGGCAGTGAACAGGGGCAGTGGGCAAGGACAGGGGCAGTGGGCTCAGCATAGATCGGAGCAGATCCTATGGGAAATGGAAAATGAACACAAAGAACTCACAGTGCCGCATGGTGGCTGATTGGAGGAAGAGCTGTTGTCTGAGTTGTAAATCAAGGCTGGCCCTCATTTAGTACAGGAAGCTATCACAAGTTCCCTGAGCTGGCAGCTTTTTCTGCATGCCAGAGATTGGGCATGAGAGGTAAACACTGCCACCAAACTGCATCCTCAGGTGGGCCCCATGACTTTAAGGTCAATTGTTTTTGTTTTTATAGTTTAGGAAGCCGAGAAGTTCAATTTTAGATACAACCATAGATTCTGTCTCTGGTAAAATAGACTTGGTATTTACCTCCTGGATAAAGATCAAATGAAATGGTCTAGGTAATACTGCAATACACAGTACTTTTAGCAAGCATTTTATAAATATTTTTATGTACTTTCAGTGACTATGCTGGGTAACGCTATTTTTAATGTGTTCTACCAATGAGACAACAGCTTAGAGTTGTTGATAAGTACCTTAAGTCTTTGAAGACAGAACCTGGCCTCAATTTGTGTCTAACCACTGAAGTTTCTGTTTCTTTGGCTCATGAAATACAATTTTTTTCTCAGTCAGTCTGAGGACTCATACTCTAAAATGATAATCATTTGAGTTATTTGACATTGATAAAGCTGTAAAGGAATCATGTCAATAGGGCTTGTTGTATGGACTGGCTGTATCTTAGGCTCGTGGCATCCTGTTCAAAGAACAGAAGTGCACACAACTAGCAATGTAGCAATGGGTTTTATTCATAAGCACGGTGAAGGTATAGTGCATGGGAGTAGCAGGCCCAGCATGACTGCTCAAGGGCCCCCGGTTGGTTACTTCTCATGGTTTCTTTTACAAGTTCAGGAAGGCAGTTTTCTAGAGGCAGGTTTGGTGGTTTCTATTCTCATAACTGTTGATTGACAGGTAGAAGTTTCGATCTTGTGTACAGACGTGGGTCTTGCATCCCACAACTTCAATCATGCATAATTCCCTAAAAGTTCATCCTGAGAATACAGTTTTCCTGACTGTGTCTATAACTAAATCACATTTGGCTCATTTCTAGTTCCAGGATGTATTGCTAGGGCAGAGAGACTAAGTGCTTTGCTGGGAAAGGGGTGTGTTCAGCTCCAGCCATGCTGGGCTAGTCATCCTTGTGAACTGCCTGCCTCAGTCCTTTATTTAGCCCCTCCAGTACCATAGCAACCTTTAATAGGGGTATGACACATATTCTTTGTTCGTGTCTGACAAAGTCTCTAACCAGAAGGAACGTGTGTACAAGTTTCTCTTTTGCTGTAGTTTTGAATCTTAAAATTGATGCAGTCTTACATCTCCTTTAAGGCGGGTCACGCGAGCTGTGACCCCGGAAGCAGTTGCCTGTCAGTTGAGCACCTGGTCAGAATGGACAGATTGTTTTCCATGTCAGGACAAAAAGGTAAGCCACCTGGGGGCATCTCAGGAAACCACCCATCTGATTTGTGTGTTAGGCATCAATGGGAAATAAATAGTGAGGACTATAAACCTAGGGCTCTAGACAGAGCTAGATCTGAATATAGGTGTTTAGAAGCCTCAGGTACCTGGGTGGCAATGAGTCTTATGTCTGCCTCTCTTGTTTTTTTGCCTCTCTAATTAAAAGGTCTGCATCGTAACACAGGAAAATAGCCACTATGACACAGATACACTGAAGCTCAATGGATTTCTCTGGGTCCTAGGCAGCATTTGTCCTCTAATGAGGGTCATCTGGAAGGATTTCTAGATGGCTTAGAAATAAAGAGCCAAGATGTCTCTTGATATGTATTACTCTCCTGAGTCAACAGTAATACATTTCTACAAACATGGTGGCTTTGCACATCAGACATGTGTCCTCTAGGTCCTGGAGGCCAGAGGAAAGCAACAGAGGTGTGCAGTGTCAACCTCCTTCTGGAGACTCCAACGGAGAACGCATGCTTCTCCTCAGCTATGGCGGCTGGTTGCCAACAGTCCTTGGCCTTAGGATGCATCTCTCCCCTCTGTCTCTCTAGACACATTGCTTCCTTTCTTGTGTCTGCCTTTGATCTCCTTGTACATCCTTCTTTTTAAAAAGTATGACAACATTTTGGACTACTGAAAAAAAAAAAACTCAGAGTAATCACAAAACCTTTAATATTTTCAGCAAAATGTTCTACAAATATAGAGAAGTTAATTTTTTTTTTTTTTTTTTTTTTTACAGATTTAGACTTATGCCCTTTGGTGGCAGTTACATAACCTACTAAACCTTTTTTTCCATTTGGTTTTGTTTAGGTAGCATGGAAGGCCCTCTTACAGTTTATATAAAAATTGAATTATTTCCTTAAACAGATATATGTGTCTATGAAGTAATCATTAAGAAATTAGATCCTGTTAATTATTTAACTAAAAGACCATTTTTTGTTTCATTTATTAACCTCACCCTCTTAAAAGTCATCCAAACAAAGATACCAATTTATGGAAAGAAACATTATCTACTACATGGAACAGAAAACTATGTTTTCATGACACAAGCCACAGGCAACAGCACAGAGACGTCCCCCAGGGAGTATTGACACTCACCTTCCTACAACCCACGGCTTCCATTATTTGATGTTGGCATAGTAAACGGGAGGAACAGAAACGAACCATTGCTCCAAGAGCAGACTCTACAGAAAGGATGGTGACAGCATTAAGAGTCACCATGAATCAAGTGCTTTTCATGTCCCAAGCACTGCAGAAATGCCTGCATTACCACAGCAATGCTTTATATGAATACGGTACTTAGTTTGGCTCCCACAGACAAGCAGAGGGTGGGCACCATTGTCCACTGTCAGGAGGCTGAACACTGAGAAAGGTAGAGCTGGGACTTAAATCTGGGCAAACTCACAGATTCAGGAAGCAAGTCATAGATGCTCAAATACTTGCTTTCTGACTTATTAACATTCTTGGAGGAAGGACTTTTGCTGAGTCAAGGTCAAGGACATATGATACAGGGCTTAGCATTTCATTGCCAGTCAGTCCATAGATGCTTTTCATGCTACCATATTTCACAAGTTGTATTGTTACATATTTTATCTCAAATGGACTCTAAACTTCTAGAAGGCAGCAATGAGATTTCACATTTCTCTTAATGTCCTAGTGTTTGGCCTCTTGCTTCTACACCATTATCTGACCTCTGTACATTTTCCACAAAGACTTTATCATGAAGCCCCTGACCTCCAAACTGGCATTTTTTTAAATCCTTTCTGACTGTATATCAACAAATACTTTCTCATATGTAGTCAAGGCTGGAGTCAGGGATTGAAAAGATGTCTCCTCTTTAATCTCCATAATTTTCTACATAGTAGGTATGTAGTTATTTGATGCCCATAATTTCTAGAACTGTCACTTTCCCCAAAGCAGAATCAATAGAGATAACTATTATTGGCTGAGGTTGTCAAGAACAATCCCTGAAACAGTTATTGCAAATGAGCACCTCTATCCATCTTCCTCTGTGACTGGTGGGAGGAAGGACACTATCCCTATCTGGATCATATAGATGTATACCAAGAAAAAAGGAGATGCCATTGCAGAAAGAAACATACAAAGGCAAAACAGCAATGGCCTCTATCAGTGTATCTGAACATGCGAAGCTACCTAAGGTTGTCCTTCCTTCATTTCTTATCACTGCTACATCTCAGTCTGTGATTTCCTCACAGAGATGGGAGGCAAGGCAGGCAAATAGGCAGATGCTAAGTCATCATCTTATTTGGCACTTGCTAAGGAAGGGAAAGGAATTAAAGGGTACAAGATCAAGTCATGGAAGACTGTTCAGAGGGGGAAATTCATGAACTTGAGAAGATAAACACATCTGACTACTAGTTGAAAATGGGAAGACATGTAAGAAGACCTTTAGAATGTGATTATCCCAGCCTTTCATTCATTTGCATCCCTATTTAGAATTCCAGATGATGACTGTGCCACCTCTGTCTGAACACCACGGTGCATGCTCATGTGTCCCCTTCTAAGACAGCCCTGAAGGCAGCTTTCAGTCATCAAACAGTTGTTCCTTATGTTGAGCTGAGACCTGCCTACACGGATCTTGCTTGATTGATTGACATGACTATGTCTGGTTCACAATCTGATTTTAGTACCGATACCGGAGCCTCTTGCAGCCAAGCAAGTATGGAGGAAGCATCTGCAGTGGTGATATCTGGGATGAGGCCAGCTGTTCCAGCCCCACACCTTGTCTACAGCAAGCACAGTGTGGACAGGATTTCCAGTGTAGAGAGACAGGTGAGTAGCATGCCAATACAACAGCTGCGCTAGGCAAACATACTATGCAAAGTAAGTACTTGGGAGTTGATTACAATGTCAACTGCTAACTGCTGGAGGTTCAGGAAAGAGCCCAGCAATTTGCATCTTAAGTCAATTAATTTAAAAGTAATCATATTTTTTAAGCTATGTGTATGTATGTATGTGTAGGAGGGTGGTATTGAGTGCTACATGTATGTGTTAGTACACGTACCCATATAGGCCAGAAAAAGGCATCAGATCCTCTGGTGTTGGAGTTACAGCCTCTATGATAAATGCCACCACATGATATGGGTGGTCAGAATTGAATTTAGGTCTTATGCAAGAGTAACACACACATTTTTAACTGCTGAGCTAGCCCTTGCAGTTTTGATTAATTTATACATATATTTTTTATTAATTTAGGAAAAGTGTAATTCATAGTAATTAATAGATTACATATATTAAACAAACATTTGCTAGGTACATATTATGCCGCAGGCAGTGTGCCATCTGCTAACATGCAAATTAAAAACAATGTACATGACCTTAAGGTAGTCCTAATCTACTTGGAAGAGAGACCTACAGGAGGTCAATTTTAGTATCATGGGATATCCATTGGGTTGTGTGTAATTCTCTAGCAGGGAGTACCCAAATATGCTTTGGGGACTCAGGACAGTCCTTAAAATGGCATTTGGGTTGAGATTTGGAAAATGCATGTTCAAAAAAATGATAATCTGGGGACGTATAGTCTTCCCAGAATCTTTGTAACATGAAGGCTTTAGAAACAAAGAGGTTGAGCAATGAACCCCCAGGAAAACCTGGAACAAGGTGGGCTACAGGATTCAGACTGTGACAGTTGGAAGAATGAGAACCCTTGACAGATACAGAGAAAAAGTGTGGAGTGGGCAGACTGACATTTCAGATGATTGGTGGATTTGAGAAGGAGAGATGGGTGGGCCTGAGCTGAGGGATACAGCACACAATTGGAGAACTGGGGGGGACGGAAAATCAGTGCAAGCAGAGAGACAGGACACGAGGAGGACAAAAGTAGGCCAGCCCCATGACTAACAAACAGAGTTGAGGAATATGGTCTAGGAAGCACCCTCAGCCTCATATCGCTCAGGTCGCTGCCTGAAACGCCACCTGGTATGCAATGGAGATATGGACTGCCTCGATGGCTCAGATGAGGATGACTGTGATGACGTCAGGGTTGCTGAAGATGACTGCCATCAGTATGAACCAATCCCAGGATCAGAAAGGGCAGCCTTGGGGTAAGTGGCCATCTTAAGGTTGTTTTAAGAGTGGCAAATGGTTCCTCACTCAATATGGACACAAGGCAAAATAAATCTGTTCTGGAAGGTCCCTCTGAAGGGTTCCTGGAAGTAGTAGCCCTTGTCTCCTGGGAGAGCATACATGGTCCTGGTAATGTGACATAACCCACACTGTCTATCTTTTTGTACCTGAGGGTTCTCCATCCCTATCTTCAGTCCCTCTCCTCTCAGTCCAATTTCTTTCATTTTCAAGGCTATTGTCTTCCATGAAGTCACCCTACATGTCTCCAAGGGCAGCTTTCCCCAGATACACCTGACCTGTCCAACAGACTTGGTCATGATGTACTCTACACAAGTTAACAGTGAAGGAAATGGGCTTTGGGGTGAGACAGAACCTTGACTCTTGACCTTGTTGTTTGATTTACTTCCCAGAGCACAGTTCTTCTGTTGAACTGAAATTAGCCTCCATTCTAATATATCTTCACCATATACCTTACATCTAGGCTTAATTGTCCATGTGCCTTACATGTGGTCTTCCTGAGCATTTATCAATTTTGTTTCTTCTTTCTGGAATGTCTTCATTCATATTCTAATATGGTTGGCCTCTTGTCTAGTGCTGTGGACTGAACTGTGGTTCTCTCCAGTTATGTCAGAACCCTAAAGTGATTACACTTGTAGACAGAGATTTGAGGGAGTGATTCAGGTTGAATTATCTATAAGGACTGGCATACATAGCAACAGAAAAAGAGATACTATATTCTATTTTCACAACTGTACAGACAAAAATCTACATAAGGACACTAAAAGAGCATCTGCTTGCATGCCCAAAAACTCTCACTGGATACCAACCTCAAAAACACAAACACCAAAACAACCAAACAAACAAACAAGCACCCTTAATTTTACCAACCAATCAACCAATAAACCAAACAATTGCCCTTGATTTTGTCTCTAGAAAAAAATTGATTTCTGATATTTAAGGCATCAATCTGATAATTTTAAAGCACCCCAAATATATCACTAATAGGATGATAGTACATGCCTGGACAACCATAGCCTCTCCTACAGTTCACAGAAATCCTCTGTTGCTATCCCAACTTGCAACTGTCTTAGTGTTTTATTACTATGAAGAGACACCATGACCAGAGCAACTCTTACAAAGGAAAAGATTTAACTGGGCTGGCTTATAGTTTCAGAGGTTTAGTCCATTATCATCATGACAAAAAGCATGGCAGCATGCAAGGAGGCATGGTGCTGGAGAGATAGCTGAGAACTCTTCATGGATCTGCAGGTAGAGGAGAGAGAGAGAGAGAGAGAGAGAGAGAGAGAGAGAGAGAGAGAGAGAGAGAGAGAGAGAGAGAGAGGGAGGGAGTTACTAGGACTTGCTTGAGCCTCTGAAACCTCAAAGCCCACCCCCAATGGCATACTTCCTCCAACAAGGCTACACCTACTCCAACAAGACCACACTATAATAATGCAACTTCCTATGAGTCAACGGGAGCCATTTTCATATGGACCACCACAGCAACCATCAGAGATGGAGACGACTATTGGGACCATCTGTGGATTTACAGAATTCTTAGTCAGCTCAGCCTCCCAATGTCCCAGTTCAAGGCCAGCTCTCAACAATAGTCTGATGTTGCTAGTTTTCTGCTTCTCTGTCTTTGCCTTTTGGCCATGTCCTCTAACTTAAATATCAGCTCCTTGAAGACAGAGATTGCTTAGGATGCATATTTTCCATATCCTCTGCTCTTTGTCAGAGTATGTCCTGTCTTTGCATCTCACTGACTCCAGGTTGTCTTGAAGCACATCAATATGACCTTGCCAGGTTGCAGTCCACCCCAGGACATTGTGAGCTCTCTGTCAGGCAGCTCTTATTCATGAGGCTTAGTTGTTTTTGAGATCACAGTCCACTCACGAGATGGGTTTGGATCCTGTATGTTCCTGTAGACTCACATGTGCAATGCCAAGCCCAGTGCTTTTCTTCAAACCAGTTGTTTTCTTCTCATTAGGATAGCCATAGCAAAATACCCTAGCCTGGGTGGCTGAAACAACAAATGTACTTTGTGACATACAGCGTTAGAAACTAGAAGTCTGAGAATACAAGACAGCAGGGCTGTTTTTTCTGATGGCATTCTCCTGGGCTCACAGGAGCTGTCATCTGGCTGGGTTTTCAGAGTCTCATTCATGTCTAACTTTAACTTCTTTCCCTGGGATAAGGCCTTATTGTAGTGTCTTTAACTCAATTGCTTCTTTAAGGGATCTGTCTTCAGCTGAAGTCACATTGTGTGATTCTGAGACTTAGAACACCAACCTATGAGCATTTAGAGACAAATTTAGGCCACAACACAATCAAAGAGGATTCTTGTTGATTTAGAAAGTGACTGTGGTGAACAGAGTAGAAGCAGGGAATGTTGAAGCAAGAAATATCTCCAATTGACAAAAATCATTGCAGACTGCAGTGCAGACTCTTGTGACTGGATCGGAAGCAGTTCTGATCCACTTCCTGAATAGTGTGGGTCTCTCACACCGAATGCAGAAAAACAGTGAAATGGCGCCATTTTCAAAACAGTTCACATTTTGACATAATTTTTGTACTCTTCAATTTCTTAGGGATTTTTTTTTGATAATCTAATTTAAGAATTCTCTAGTTCAATTTTTAATTTATTGTTAAATATACTATATATACATATGTATGTATGCATCTATATATATGTTTATTTGAGGCAGAAGTTGTCTTCATATGCTCTATCTTTATGCTAGAACCACACCCTTCCATCCTTTGTCCCTTCCATCCCTAGAGCTGACCTTGATAAGATACAGTGCAGGCATTTCCAGATTACTTTTGAAAATGGATTCCACATACTGTCTAGGAAACAAACCTCTGTGATTGTGCCTTGTAGATGCAGGTAGCAGTTATGTAAATTTGATTGTGCATGCATACTGTTAAAACCTCTCTGTTTTTAGTTAAATGTTTTTCATATGGCATGTTTTGATCATGTTTCTTTCTCCTCTGCCAACTCATCCAAGACCCCCCAACTTCCTACCCATTCTACTTTATGTTCTGTCCCTTTCAAAAACAAGAAAAATAATGGGTTGTGTTGAACACTTGTAACATAACATTTGAAGATTTCCTCTTCAAACATATATTATGTATCTCATTTTAAAAACACAATGGAGTAGTGCAATAAGGGTTAACAGCAGTGTGAAGGCAAAAATCCTGTTGTCTTTATAAATAAAGTTTTAGTAGAACAGAGCTTTTACCTTAAAATGGTAGAGTTAAATAACAGCAGTTAAGGCCCATATCCTGCAAAGCCCAATCAATGTATTTACTATCATTATAAAAATATGTTTGCTGGCTTTTGTAATATAATCATAGAATATTTAATTTAACTATCTTTCACTGAAAGATCTTTTCCTGGAGTGTTAGCTACTTTTTCTCATAGCTTCGACCAAATTCTTTCAAGAACCATCTTAGAGGAGGAGCCACTAATTTTAGCTCATGGTTCATGGTACAGCCCATCATGGTGGGGAGCCAGGGCAATGAGAGTATCTTACAGATGTGATGGCAACGCCACGAGGCTGCTTGCTCATCTCTTGATGGATCGGGAAACAAGAAGAGGAACCACATACCGCCAAGTCTGCACCCCGCAACTCACTTCTCCAGCCACCTCCCCACATAAAAAGTTTCACAGTCTCTCAAAAAGGTTCTTTCAACTGAGGAATAAGTGTTCAAACACAAATCTGTGGAGAACATTTCCCATTCAAACCGTAACTGCCATTGTCCCTCTTATAAATGGTGGTGCAATGAATACCAGTAGGGTAGAATTCTTACTATCCTTTTTCATTTCCACTGGAGCTTTTCCAAATGTAGTAAGCTTAATGTTCACATACAATTTTGAGGTCCACTGTTGCTCTGAGTTCTTATTTGGTGTGTATTAGAGGCTGCACTTTTAAACTACATACAGAAACAAGCTCAGTGGATAGGCAGATCGAAACTGCAGGATGGAGATAAAGGCACAGAATCTCGAATTTAGTGTCAAAAACAACTTGGGGAGAAATCCATTGTGACTATATATAGGCAAATTATTCTCCCTCCCACATTCCTTCTATTCTCTCTCTCTCTCTCTCTCTCTCTCTCTCTCTCTCTCTCTCTCTCTCTCTTTCTTCCTTTCTTTCTCTCTCTTTTTCTTTCTTTCTTTTCTTCTTTTGTTTCAATGCCTGCATTTGCCAAGTTGTCACAATAATGTGTGTTAATGTCTAGTTTAGTAGGTATTTACCATGGCTATTATTACATCACTTTTATTAATAAGAAAGAGACTTAGAAAGGAAATGGAGATGGACGTCACATACTTTGAATTGATGAGGTATGTCAGACAAGATGTAATTATCTGCTTATTCTTTGTGGCAGATTGCAGCCACAGTTAATCTTTTGTTCCTCTTTGGCCTTTGTGCCTGTCACAGAGTGCATGAGCTGTGCCAAAGGTGAGTGCCAGGAACTCAGGGGTTGGGGAGAAGCACCATCTAGAGCAACTCAAAAGATGACTTTTGAGTTGAGTCTCAGAGGCTACTTAAGAATTTGGGAGGTAGAAACAATACTTTTATTATTTTATTACACAAGAGGCTTCTCTGTCTAGTCTTAGAACTCTTAATCATCCCTGGTGTCTACACTCTGGTGACAAAGTTACAGTTAGTTAGAGTGTCAGAGCTGGAAATTACCCAGGGGTCTCCCTGATAGTCATACTGTGCACATTTGTCATTCCAGGCTGCCTCAAAGACAGTGAATGTTCTGAGGATTAGAGCTCTACCCACATATGGCTATTTAAATTCACTTTTTACTATAAGAACCTTTTTCTGAAATAATACTAAAATTAGCAGCAGAGGGTATCTATCATAGTTAATTTTATATATCTATGATTAAAACAGCATGACTAAAGCACTTATAAAACAAAGTGTCTCATTTGGGGCTCATGCTTTAGAGGGTTAGAGCCATGACCACTCATGGCAGTGAGCACAGCAACAGGCTGGCAGGCATGGTGCTGGAGTGGTAGCTGGGAACTTACACTTGAGCCACAAGAAGGGGATTGAACTAGACTGGAATAGTAACACAGCTCCTCCAACAAGGCCACACCTCCTAATATTTCCTCAAACAGTTCAACAAACTGGGAACCAAACAATCATATGTATGAGCCAATCGGCCATTCTCCCTCAAGGCCTGACCATATCTATTCAGTCTAATATATGCCAAGCCTGTCTATATTACTTTTACGTGGATTATGTATAGCTAATTCTAGGAGGGAAGTACTGTTCCTTACTGCTTTTAACAAGTGACTAAAGACGGACAGAGAGCTGAGATAATTTGCCTGCGCTCACACAGCTGTCTCTGGCAATAATTTAACCGGCTCCGGTGCTTGGATTCTTAATAATTTGTGCATATTTTCTCCTCACTTAACAGCTAATAAGAACTGCCTCCTAAGGACATTGGCCCAGATACTTTGGCTAATGGCTACCTGGGGCCCCAGGCCCACTTAGCATTGCTTTTTTGAAGGAACCAGAGGGTTCCACCAAACACACTTGGTGAAAACCACCTCTCATCCTACAAGCTGACTATGTTCTAGAGCAATGTGGTTCTCGATCTGTAGGTCGAGAGAGGCTGCATAGGAGATGTCCTGCATATCAGATATTTTCACGACGGTTTATGGAAGTAGCAAATTACAGTTATGAAGTAGCGAAGGGATAATTGTATGGTGGTGGGGGGGTCATACAACATGAGGAAGGTTGCAGCATTAGGTGGGTTGGAAACCAATGGATCAACAGGATGGCATGCTGCATTTTGTTTGCCTTTGCAAAGATTTTTCCAGGAGACTGCCTTTCCCACTTAGGTACAATATCCTGACTCAGGAAGAAGCCCAGAGTGTGTACGATGCTAGGTATTATGGAGGTCAGTGTGAAACTGTGTACAATGGAGACTGGAGAAGGCTCCAATACGACCCCGCCTGTGAGCGCCTCTACTTTGGGGATGATGAGAAATACTTTCGGAAGCCCTACAACTTCCTTAAGTACCACTTTGAAGTAAGTCTGATGGGGATGGTGTAGGGTGGGATGGCAGAAGCAGCCTGTCAGGGGAGATAGCTTGCGCTGAAGGCTTTTATTTCCCACAGGGCTTGAGATGACCGCAAACTCTTCCACACTGTCGCACACATGTAGGCTCAGCGTTGAGGGTATTGAGATGTGAGTTTAGGAGAGGCGCAGCACAAACACATCAACCCACCTGCTCAGTCATGGCCCCATTTTCAAACCAGTGAGCCAGATCATTCCACGATGAGGCTCTGTTAAATTCTTTAAAAAAAAAAAAGACTTATGTATACGAGTACACTGTAGCTGTCTTCAGACACACCAGAGGAATACATCAGATCCCATTACAGATGGTTGTGAGCCACCATCTGGTTGCTGGGAATTGAACTCCGGACCTCTGGAAGAGCAGTCAGTGCTCTGAACTGCCAAGCCATCTCTCCAGCCCCAAATTCTAATGACAAAAGTTTGTGAACAACTAATCTTCCATTTTTCCCTGTGAGGTGGGGAGTGGGACACAGATGGGTGGAGTTTTGACATATGTCCCCTCTGCATGCTTCACCAGAAGTGGTTTATAGCTATCATTTTCATTTTTTTTTTAAACTATGATTTTGCTTTTTGCAAAGTGCTCTTGCAGCTGGGCAGTGGTGGTACACACCATTAATCCTAGCACTTGGGAGGCAGAGGCCGTGGGATCTCTATGAGGTCAAGATAGTTCAGGATGGCCAGGGTTATACAAAGAAGCCCTGTTCCCCCCCACACACACACCCCAAATCAGAACTGCTGTCACTTTGCTCATGGTCCCCCCCCCATTTCTCAGTCTCTGTGCTTCCCAGCCATGCAGAACATTGAGTGCTCATGGTTGAGTTTCAGAGCCAGTTCAACCACACATTTTCTGACCTTCAACCCATGGGGAAGTGTTTATACTGCAGTCTCACCGAAAGCTTGCTCTCTGTGCTTCCCCTGGCTTGCTCAGCCTGCTTTCGTATAGAACCCAGGTCTACCAGCCCAGGGATGGCACCATCCACAATGGGCTGGGCCCTTCCCACTTGATCACTAGTTGAGAAAATGCCTTACAGCTGGATCTCATGGAGGCATTTCCTCAACTGAGGCTCCTGTCTCTGTGATAACTCCAGCTTGTGTCAAGTTGACACAAAACCAGCCAGTACAGTGTCCCTTTCAGATATTGGGAAGAAAACGCAAAGGAATACAATCTCAGTCCTAAAGCTGTCTGGCACCAGTGTGTATTGAGTTGTGATCATAGATCTGCACACTTCTACAGGGGCAGATGCAATAAGCAGTTCTCTAGACATAATTCCCCATTCCAAGATGCTTAAGAGCAAAGCGCCGACAGGAGGCGCTGACTCGGGTCTGTTTTTAAGATATTTACTTCTCTAGTTCTGTGGTCCACCTCTGTTGGGTATCAGGCCTCTGAGGAGCTAAGCTGAAAGACACTGATAATGCCACTTTTCTACTTTCAAGAGAGATCTGGGGTCCGTGTGCTAGGCATGATGGGATAGTTTAGTTGTAGTCAGGGCTCTGAAGTCTTTATGGCTAATGTATCTGTTCCTCTGTCTGAACATCACAGACCCTCGGGGATGCACTCTGACCATGCTCTCAGGATCACAAGCTCTGAAGTTATATTTCTATTGCTCATATATAGAGTAATACACTGGCCTGGCTTAAGTCATCTGGGAAATGCAACCTTGTCGAGTGCCTGGAGAGAAATAACCAGGCAACTGTGGGAAGCACCAAACCCCACTTACTGGGGTTTTTCCACCTGACGCTTTTGACCCATTTTCACCCAAGTCAATGCCCAGTCCTCTGAATGTCTGCATTTCTTTGTAGTATAAGCAAGCAGCCCACCAAAACTGAGCAACCTCTCGCTCCCAAGAAAATCTGTGCTTTGAACGTAATTAATGTTTTAACATAACTGTCTACATGCAGGAACAAGCAGGTGTGTGTGTAGAATGAGAATAAATATTTCAGAAGTTCCACTTAACACAAATTGCTGGGTTTTATCTATTTCAGTGAGGAGCAATCTTATGCATGGATTAGCTTTTGAAAGGAATCTTCAGGTATCTTACAAAGCAAAGATCCTGATGGCGCATATGAGTTAAGAATCACACACAAAGCTAATATCTAGTTTTCTCTTTTCAGGCCCTGGCAGATACTTTAATCTCCTCAGAGTTTTATGATGATGCAAATGATCTTCTTTCTAAAATAAAGAGGGACAAGTCCCAGTCAAATAGCGTAACCTTTGGCATAAGCCCAGCAAAAAGTCCTGTCACGGTGCAGGCGACAGTATCCTGGTCCGACGCATCTTCATTCATGAAGGATTTAACCAAGTATAATGAAAAGGTATTAAAACATAAAGCCTGTGTCTCACAGTATCCCGTAATCTACACCGAACACGTATTACCTTAATTGCATTAAAAAGTACAGTAGTAATTGAACCTTAATTTGCTTGTGTAATTGGAACCGTCTGATCAGTGGTGATCGTGTTTGTTTTTTATTATGCCTTTGTACAGACTCATCATCACAAATGGAATAGAGCTGCTCTGTGAGACTAGAATGCCTATCACTCTGCCCCTCCCCCAGTCTTTGCATGCTTATCTAGAACATACAGGAAAACACATAGAATGGTTAAAGAAAACCAGCCAGACCCCCTTAACTTGACTTACAAGGTTTCTAAAACAAGATACCCCCTCACTAAAATGGATAAGAAGGTTCGTATGCTCATCTGTCTAGCAGACATTTGCCATTCAGTACCTGACCCACGTGCAATTACTACAAACAAGACCCAAGTGGGGCAGAGAACAGAGGGAAATGTATGGGAGAAGTCTTTCATTGTATCTAAGATGTGCTTGTCAAACCTAACACTATATTATTGCCTGTGTTGATGAGCTTGTGTCTCCCTCAACTACTACCCGCTGACCTTTGGCATTCTTTTTTTTTTTTTTTTTTTGCCTCATTTGGATGCTATTGGAAGAAATATGGCTTTATGAGAGTTTCTACAAAGGTTCAGACTGCACATTTTAAGATGAGGAGGCACAATATTGTGCTGGATGAAGGAATGCTGCAGTCACTAATGGAGCTCCCAGAGCAGTTTAACTATGGCATGTATGCCAAGTTCATCAATGATTACGGTACCCACTACATCACCTCTGGAACCATGGGTGGCATTTATGAATATGTTCTGGTGCTTGACAAAGAGAAAATGGAACAAAATGGTAAGTAGATCCAGAGCTACATGCACAGTGGGCAGCACACACAGAAAGACATGTGTCTAGTTTCATTTGTCGTTGCTGGGATACCGGACCTCAATAAAAGAAACTCAGGTGACAGAGGATTTATCTCACAGTTTCAGGTTCTAGTCTACTCTGGAGAATGACAGTGGCTGGAACTTGAGACCATGAGACAAATTGTATGTGTAGTCAAAGGTCAGGAGAAATGAATGCAGTCAATGTTTATATATACCCAGAGAGAACTCCAGATCCTGCCAAGGGAAGAGTTTTTCCCACATTGGGCAGGTGTTCGATTTTCAATTAAAATGATCTCGATGACTCTTCATAGACATGCCCTCAGGCTAGCTTGATCTGGACAAGCTCTTATTTTGACTTCACCAGTAATTCTACACTGTGTCATGTTGACCGTTAAAACGAACCACTACAGCTTGCTTTTACAGTGTCTACTGATTCTGACTCTGAGGCAGTGTGTTATCCTTTTCCAGGGAGGCAAGGTTCATTAGAATGACTTACTAAGTAGTGCACGGGGGGGGGGGGGGGTGTGCCTTGAACTCAGACTGGCTTGGTTCCCTAAACTGTGTTCTTCCCAGACCCTCACAATTACTTCATAAGTAAAGCATTTGGGAAGTTTTGTTATTTAAAATGTGAAAACATGCTTTGTCCATGGAGTTTTTGGTGAAAAGCTTTGTGGTTAGTCAGTGATAACCTAAAGTCATCTCACTTTGTCTTTCTCTCTTCTACCCTCGCTCCCCATCACCCTCATTCTGTGATAGGCTGAACGTTCATGTTTTACTTATGACACCAATTTAGATTGGCCCTTCCAAATGTCCTTAGCAGTTGCCACCAACAGATAAATACTTCACAGATCAAGTGATCAACATTCTGAAAGGTGAAGAATACTGTCTGAAACCCTTCGCATGCCATCAACAGAGTTCATGACTTTCATTTAACCCGTATGACAGTGGCTCTCAGTGTGAGCTCAAAGCCAGCTGTACCCACACCACATCAGAAAGATGGCTTCTCAAGCTCTCACCCAACCCTGAAGGAAACCCTACTCAGTAGTCTGTATTCTCACATGGCTGCCCCCCCCATGTGACTCTGCTACTCCCTACACAGAACCACTGACCTTATCCATGAACGATCACAGGTTGTAAGATCCACCCCTATCGCAAAACCAAGTTTAAATGCCCAGTTTTAAGATGTCCGCTCCTCTTCTTCAACTCTAGTATTGAAATAATTTTTCATCTATTAGTGTTTCTTTCCCCTCTAGATAGCAGCATCAGTGGAATCAAGGAATTTGTGCCTCATGCTCTTTTACTTCTTTAATGCTCACACAGGCCTAAGACAAAGCCGAGGCAGGAAGCAAGACAGGGAGTATTAACTCAGACTCTTGTCTAACCTAGCTCATTTTGAATTTGTTCATCTGTGTTTGTGCTCTTTCTTGGGGTAATAATGCATGGCATGCTTCTGAATGTTTATTATACTGGTGCCCAGGATATAATGGTACCCATTACCCATTATTTTGAAAACTGTGGGTTGCAATGCAGTAACATGTCTCAAAATGAGCGCATGGATTACAAGGACATCTTCGAACAACATCAATAACAAAAGAGAGAACATAAAACAGAATCATAGATGTTAGGAACCAAAGGTAACTCATTGATTTGAGAAACCTTTTCCAGTTAAATAAGGATGAATATATGTGCACTGTCATACTGAAATACAAAATAAGCCACATAAGATTGTTGTAAAAAGAACTTCAGCATCTATGTGAGTCTTTTTTTAAAGTAATTCAAAAAAAGGGGGAGAGGAATGACAAAGAATCAGCATTATTGAGCACGTATTAAATTCCCCGCATAGCTGTGTATCTTCTCACTTAATTTTGTAACAACACATAGAGGATGGTGTTGTACAAATGTTAGCCACAAGAGCACCAAGGCTCACCTGGGAGGTGAATTACTTTGCCCAAGGCTACAGGGATTTGACCTCAGGGCCTTGGTCCATCAGTGTTTCTGTTGTGATTGAGACTCCTATCTGTAGTGTTGGATTACTAATGAGTTGCCTGGGGTATCTGGTGCCCCCTCCTCTTTAAACTAATATAGGACAGAAATGGGCTTCCAAAGTGGTTAATATTCAAAAGGAGCCCACCGACAAATTGTCCCGGGATAATTACCTCAGCTCTGTTTATAGAAAACCATATGTTGATAATAGCACAATTTGCTATTTGTGAAGGGCTGATTTTCTATAAATCCAAAAAGTTAGTGTTGCTTTTCTATAAATATGGAAATGTGCTAATCATCACCTCATCTGCTGGAGACCGCTAATAAATCAGAATGTCATTTACATATTAACCTACAAAGAACAAAACCATCTCTACCTCCTTTCTCTTTGACAAACAGCAGCATAAATGCTCTTTCTCCTATCTGATGTCTGGCTGTTTTCCTCTACCTTCCCTTCCACCCACCCTGCCCCCTGCCCCCACATTCCCTTTCTCTCTAGGTATATCTTTTTTTCTCTCTCTACTTCTTCTTTGTCCCTGCCCTTTTCACCTTCTTGATCTCAACAACTTTAATTTATATTCTAGTAAGTGCAGTTTCCATTAGACATCCTAGGTGGTGCACACTCACGACTGACCTTGGCTTGGGAAGATTTCAGTAAACATACTGCTCTGCAATGGGGACTTCTTTGTCCTTGGGCTTGCCTCAGATCCTTTCTGGGTTTGTCCCAGAGGATGCACAAGGCTGTTTTCCTCTAATATGTCCTTTAGATCAAATGCTTTCTTCCCCAAAGACAGCATGGCACCATGCTTCAAAAAAAAAAAATTGAGAAAAGACTGCATTTGGGGGAGGCAACATAAGACTCCATTGTGATCCTAAACCTTCCTTAAAGGCTTCACATGCCAGCTTTCTACCAACTGCAGGAATCATTGTGGCTGTGGCCTGAATTTATGGTCTGGATATGTTTTTCTTTCCTTCTTTGACACTTACAGCATTTGTCACTGGGCTGGGTTTTGAGAAGGAGTGAGATGGTTTCCATTCTGGTTTATCTGGAATGTGCTCTTGCTGCAGACAGTTCCCGTGAGATAGGGCATACTTCACAGACCCTGCTCTGATGGGTTTCTGCTTCCTCTGCATTCATGCTCTCGTATTCTGTAAGGCCGATCCTTCCGATGCTTCCTTCCTGGACAGACATAAGCTCACTTTTGGAGCCCTTGTGTAGGTGCCTCCTACCCTGGCCTGTCTTTGCCTTTTCCTCACGGACTTTATTTATATATTGACTGTGTCTGTATGGTATGCCAGGTGGTCTTTATTAATGTGAATCCAAAATTCCTTTCCCTCCTAGTGAGATCTCGTGGCTTTCTTCCAAAGTACATGTGGACATCTGACCTCCCAGCTCTGTTGCCACCTCCTGCAATCTCTGACCTGCCTCCTGAAGGAGTTCAATGGGCTTTTTACCCCTTTTATTTATTCTCTTGCCTTCTGGTTATTCTGTTCTATGGAATCCTATGTAGAAGGCTCATTTTAAGCCAGGGTCTTTTTATTGGTTGTCCCTTTGTCTCAACTGCCCCTTGTCTGAGGTTTTCAAAGAAGTGTTTCTACTATTTAGGCCTCAGTGTCAAAGCCAACACTTCTGAGAGGCCTATCTTGACCAGGGAGGTAAGACCCTCTTTGATATGTATCCCTATCTTAAATTTTGGAAATCACTATTTACTCCTTAGTTGCCTTGTGCTAGCCAGCTTCTGTGTTGTTGTGTTAAATGCCATAACCAAAAGTAGTGTGGTGAGAAAGGACTTACTCGACATACAGTTCCACATCACAGTCTCTCACTGAGGGAAGCCAACACAGGAACTGAATCATACCCAACAAAGAACACTGCTTAATGGGCTTGCTCTTCTTGGCTTTCTCAACTACCCCTATGCAGCCCAGGCCCCCTGCTCAGGAATGACACTGCCCACAGTGGGCAATTAGCAACTAAGAAAATGCCCCACAGATATGCTAACTTTATGTAGGCAAGTCCTCATTTGAGGTTCCCTCTTCCCAAGTGACTCTAGTTTGGGTTAACAAACACACTACCACATGGGTATACTTGGTTATGGTCTCCCTCTTTCTGAAATGTGAGAATAGGTAGGTACTCCTGTTTTGTCATTTTTTTTCTGCAGATTTATTTCCCAGCACAGTACATGGACCATAGCAGGGATTTAATGACTGGTGCTGAATTCATCTTCTATGTGTCAACACATCTTCCTACTACCTGTCATGTATGTATGTATGTATGTATGTATGTATGTATGTATGTATATATGATCTGTTTGTCTATCTATCTATCTATCTATCTATCTATCTATCTATCTATCTATCTATCTATCTGATCATCCCCAGTAAAAATTTCCATATGGAAGTCATCTACTTGAGATATGAATGTGCCCTACCCAGAATGTCTAATAGAAGGGTCACTGAATAGAACATAAGTTCAATTCATAAAGCTCAAAAACAAGACACTGACAAAATTGCAAATTATGATAAGGACCAAATGTAAAATAACAACAAGAAAGTGTAGAAACCGAGAGTGATGGGATTGAAGGAACACTCACTTAGCGCTGGGTGTTCAGAGATAGTCTCTTTAAGGAGATAAAATTCAAACCATGCTAAGAGGTAAAGGATAATGAGGAGACATTAGAGTATGAGAGGGTATCCTGGGCTAAGTGGGTGGCTTTGAGAAAGATCTTGCAAATAGAAGGTGTATAAGCAGCTTCAGAGAGAAAGAAGGCATGTGTGCTGAAGCTTTTAAGCAAAGGGAAGAATAACAGGAAAGGACTTAGGTTTTATAGGTGGGGCCAGGAGAGATAGCCAAGCCAAGGAGTATATACTGCTCTTGCAGAAGACCCGAGTCCATTTCTCAACATCCATGTTGGGCAGCTCAAACCTTCCCATAAGTCCTGCTTCAGGGAGATCTGACATGTCCGGCTTCTCTGGGCACCTGTATTTATGCACACATCCTCACATACAGTCATGCATACATATAATTTAAAACCAATAAACAAGCATTTAAGAGTCTAGAAAGTCCCTCAAAGACCCCATGACCATAGAAAGAAGGATGGAGCATATCTGTATTGACATGGGTGTCCAACTGGGTGCAATATGTCTGACCCATATGACTACAGAGTGTTTTGCTGATGTGTAGATCACAGATAGAAAGCAGTGAAGGTGGACTCAGGGAGAACACTTAGATGTTCTTCCTAAGTCCAGGCAGAACATGACAGATCTGGGTCATGTGATGATGAATCTTGATTGGATTAAGCCGTGCTTAGGGTATTAGTCTTTCATGGTGTTTCCAGCTTGTCCTATCACCCTGTGCAATCGTCTGAACTCAGAGATTCCATCAACTCCCCAACTTCCAAGAACAGACAAGTAGAAAGTGATCAACATTTATTATGTTGTCATCTCAGGCAACTTCGAGTTTTCTCGCTCATCAGTGATCCTGGGAAAGGGGTTTCCTTAGTTCTAGTTGGTGAAAAGTACACAAGGTATACTGAGTTAAAACCCACACTTACCTTTCCATGACAGTTGCCTATATTAGGACTCCCGGTCTGTAAATACCTTTGGCCTCCTCTCTATTTCCCCACCCATCCCTGGTTACCTCTCCTGTATTCACAATCTCTCTCCACCACCCCTGGGTATCTACTTCTACTACTGATTAGCCTGCTTCTGCTCTGTCAGTCTCCCCAGGTACACTTAGATGAGGAATGTTCTATGGTGGATGGATATCCCATAAATGATATTGGGAATGAACAATGTGGCTGAAGTCTGATTTAGTCCTTCTTTTTAGCTAATGAAGATAGGACTTATGACATTTGTTTTAGCTTTGGAGACCGTGGTCCATCAGATACAGCTTGAAGCATACTGTTTTTCATCAATTAAGGAGCTGATAGAGGTCTATAAGAAAAATTATGTATATAGTAGGAAGTTAAACTAACACACCAATGGCCTCCCAAACTGACAGTTCTGTGGGTTTGGGGTATATTAAGAAGGCTTTGCAAGGATCTTAAAGAGAATGATTACTAGTGATGCTTTGCTGAGAAGGAAGGCAAAAGCCTCCCATGGCCCATCAAAGCCAGCACATGTGGTAACATGAAATTCTCACTTTTGGGCACCATCACCTTTTGCCTAGAGTCTGCTGCTTAGAAACAGCAGTGCCACTTCTCTGAGCTCAGTTTGCCAAGATATTATATTAATGCCATCGTAATTTTAAAAAGTTATTATGCAGTTTTGTGTGGGTGGTAGAGACACTCAGAAGACTGATGCAAAAGTTTTGCCAGGTTTGGATCCACATGGATCTATCCCAAGAGTCTATCTCAAGAATAAGGAAGAGAGAGAGGGTAGACAATGTGAAAATTAACCAATACAACAAACAGTTACTAAAACACTATGATAAGTAAAGCATCGTCCAAACAGTAGTTACTGTTGTGGATTGTGATTTCAAGTGGGCTCAGTCAGGTACTGAAGACATCTGAATTAAGAAACAGAACTGCTGTGGTAGCAAGGAGTCTAAACATGAAGTCAAACACACAGATGGGAAATCTCCATTCCAGGTGACTCTGACAAAATTACTACGAGATTTCCCTGGACTTTCTTAGTATCAAAGCCTAAATAGGGATGATAGTAAAGAAGGGTTTCATGTACATGATAACATGGTAAACATTCAGTAGATGTGCCCCCCTTTACAGCAAGATACTGATATGATTATTTAATTGAGCCATTAAGATCATGAGACCAGTTACTCATTAATTATGCCATTCTGGGTAGATTACTTAATCATTTGAAATCCAATTACACCTATAATCTGGATATATTATTCTTTCCCTCATGGTTAAGATGATGAACTTATTTGCAGAGAACACTTAGTGTAGTGCTCAGACTCCAGAAAGCACTCAGAAAGCTTTGAAGTCAGATCTGGAAGGCAGCTATACCAACAGCTAGACCACCAACTCCTCCAATAAAGTCAGCTCTGAGTCAGACTGCCAGGCTGTGTGTGTCTTCACCATTTATCAGCCCCATGTCTCACAAATTCATTAATGTTTCTGTACCCGGTTCCCTTTACTTCCAAATAAGACAATGACAGGTGCACTTTATAGATTTTCTAAAAATAATTTATTTTATTTTATATGCATTCTTGTTTTCCTTGCATGTATGTCTGTGTGAGGGTTCCAGGTCCCCTAGAACTAGAGTTGCAAATGGTTGCGAACCACCATGTGGGTGCTGGGAATTGAATGTGGGTTCCTGAGAAGAGCAGCTAGTGCTATGAACTGCTGAGCCATCTTTCCAGCACTACAGATTTGTTTTAAAAACGAAACAAAATTATCTATGTGGAGCACCTTACACAGAACCTGCAATAGGGTAATTCAGATGTTTATCTTGTGTTATGAATTGTTGTTTGTCTTGGTCCATTTTCTGGTTCTGTGACTGAATATCTGACAAGGTTACTTTCATTGGAGATCGATTTAGAACTCCTGGGTCTAAAGGTCGGGAGTTTAAATACCTGGAATAAGTAAGTCTTCACACTGCACTGTCACTTGCTATGCAGAAGGGACAGGACCTGGTTTTAGTGAGAATGAACCCACCCACTGTCA
The DNA here is from genome assembly GCF_963924665.1 of Micromys minutus. Taxonomy (NCBI): domain Eukaryota; kingdom Metazoa; phylum Chordata; class Mammalia; order Rodentia; family Muridae; genus Micromys; species Micromys minutus. The sequence continues at coordinate 24,434,807 of NC_137978.1, read as the reverse complement.
CTTATGACCCCCCTCTGCCCATTCCAACACGATAACACTAAGAATAGAATTTCACCATGAGTTCATCTTCAGGGAATGAACTACAGTCAGAGCATGGCAGTGGCCTTGTTACTATGTGCGTTCAACTTCCCAGCCTTCCCAGCCTCCCAGCTTCTGAATGCAATCTTAACTGTTCTCTCATCTGTAAAGTGGGGATAACGAGAAGACCTATATCACAGGGTTCCGCAGCAGGCCAGCACTGAAACATTGCTCAAACAGAAGGGAAATCATTAACATCATGTCCTGCCCATAGTGGCTGATGTTTCTGCTGTAGACCCGAAGCCTCAGCCATCATGCCTCCTCCCCCACCTGCCCAGTTTTTCAATCAAGGTCATTCATTTCTGTCTCCAGAGCTTCATCAAGTTTGGGAGGGTCTGTTTTCCCCATTTGTCAAGGTCACTTTGGATTCTCATCACTATCTTTCAAAGTGTTAACAACTCTGTCTGAATCAGTGTGTGTTCTCCATCATCCCTGCCCCTGATGGATGCCAGATAACAGTGACCCTGGAAAGGCCCTTCCAGCAAGAGTGTAGTTCATCTGACCCTTCATTGATCATCCTCTTTCATCAGGGTTCTTGGGCCAGCTGACCACCACTAACATACAACTTAGAACAAGCCACAAGGGTAGAATTAATTATTGCTTCTCTTGCTCTTCCTCCCACCCTCCTGTCTTCCTTATTCATTCATTCCTTTAGCTCTCTATTAAATAAACATTTGTTAAACACACTTAACATGGGAGGCACTGTCCAGATACCAACATGATTAATAAGTGTTCCCGCTCATCAGGGGGCTCATGGAAGGCAGTGGGTTTCTCTTTGTTATAATCACCTGATTATAGTCATGGATCATTTACTTTGTGGGCAGCCAAATGAGTTGCCACCCAAAGTGACTAATGATTTAAATTTTCATTCACTGTACCTAGAATCAACCAAAGTATTTGATTTTAATAAAATATATTTACATGTGGTAACACCTAATATTTGTAAAGCAAATATACAATCACATCTGGTATTCAAATTAATCTCTGTAATAGTTTCATGAGGAATTGTGTTATTATTTCCTCTAATTTTTTTTTTTTTTTTTGTTAGAGAGAAAGCTGAGGCCCAAAGAGCTTAAGTAAACACTGTAACTTGACTCAGTGCAGATCCAAGGTCTTCTGAGTTAGAGTTTGTATATTTTCCAAATATGTATCCTTTTTCCCATAGAGTCTTCCATTCATCCTGATAGACAGTCACCATTATGGTAAGGCCAGCCAGCAGTTACTGGGCATCAGCTGAGAGGTTGACATTGGGCTAATAACTTAAAATTCATTGTTTCACTTAATGGGAAGTCATTTGTGAAAAGTAAAGTAAAATATACAGTTTACAAAGCACCAATATTCAGGTATGCCAAATAATTTCCCCAGTGTTTTACATTTATCACAAAGGATGCACATTTATGTATCATTGGAATCAGGTGTCAGTCTTGAAAACTGATTTTAACCAGTAATTCTATAGTGTCTCAAGGATGTTGGATCCTCGGGTTTTTCAAACTTCAGAATATAACCTACTATATTCAAAAATTTGTCAAATAAATTTAGTAGACCATGATCATGATCAGCGTTAAATTATAACCAACATATTAAGTTTGATAGGATGCAGAGAATATATGTGTCACTCAAAATATAACGAAATACTGAAACTTTATTTACTTGAATGTGTGGAGGCTGGATCCCAATGTAAAATGTATTTCTTACTTTTGGGGACAGTCAAAAGACTATTAAAAAGTATGCCTTAATATGTTGTGCTCTATTGATTATGAATATATACCAAACCATACTAATAAGGGAAAATCACCAATAGCCATAAGAGAGGCTCCAGGAAGTATATTAGTTGGGAGTTCTCCAAAGAAACCGAATCAGTAGTATATATTTATCCAGAACTTTGTACAAAATATATATTATTAGTGGGATTTACTATGAGGAATAAACCAAAATTAAGCCATCTCCAAATATCTTGTTAGCAATCTGGAGGCCCAGGACAGCCACAATGACTGAAAATCTGCACTGAGTAACCATGATTTCTGGTACCCAGAGATGACGGGTACAGATCCCTGCTCTAGAGCAATGTGCAGCTATCTTGAGGTCCCTATAACATGATTGTGGAGTAGAAACATACACAAGCAAAGCACAAAGGAGCGGCCAACCCATTTTATTTTAACTTTTTCCAGTTTTCAGTCTCTGAAGACATTCAAACCTTCATGGAGTCCCATGTGAGTGTCCGAGGCAACAAATATGGTAGGGTTAATGTTAGCAGGCCAGTGTTCAGTCTCACTTCAATGTTACATTCAGTTGAGGAGGCCTTGTCCCTGTGTCTGGGTTATGTTAGGAAGAGTTATGACAAGAGTGATCAGGAATAAAGTCATCATTGGCTTCAAAAGCCAGAGAAGATAGCCAGCTGCAAGAGACATAAGAAGATGGACACTCACCTGGAGGGTCCCTGGTGCTGGGCAAGATGGTCAGCATCCACATAACGGAGCATTGGCCTTGTCCATACTCCATTTGATCTCCATCTAGGTTGTAATGCTATGTACATTCATCCCTGAACAGTCTCACATTCTCTGTGGGAGTCTACAGTCCCTTTCATTCCTTCCTTGCCTATCTGATGCATCCTCAACCTTATGTTTTGCCTAGCATATATAGGACTTCTAAGAAATCATTCTGTCTCTCAATTTCTGGGCTGGATGCCTGTCATTAAGAGTTTCTACGGCCTTTAGACATAGATATATATGTATCACTCTACAGCATGTACCCCTTTCCTGATGGATTCCATTCCTGGTAAATCTGCAGAATCCTGCTCAAGAATGGAGGTTAAAGGCTACTGGTGGGTGGGTCAGAATCCTATACTTGACACACATTCTTTGGAGCTTTCCTTGTACTCTGTAGTGTTTTCCTAAAGGGTGGTCTCAGCTCCTTTGGACTGTGAGGAGGGTGAGGGTGAGAATATTGAAGAGTTCTATATTCATGGCTAAGCAGTCTGGAATGGCCCGGCAGGTCTTTTGCCTCGCCGGCTAACCAACCAGTCACCCTGAACAGACAGTAGCTGGATTCTAACAAGCTCCAGGCTTTATCCCCAGTTACCATGACAACCAGACTTCACAGTGATGGATGGTATTGATTGACTGACAGATTCCTGGTGTCTTGGCTCCATCCCCATTCCCCTTAGGTCATTTGCATACACATGGAATTGAGAGTCACTCAGTGCCATCCTTCTGACTTTGTCCTGATTTTTGAATTTCCACTTCTAATATCATTGAAAGTAGCTTCATACTTAAAGGGAAAAATGATAAGGTATCATAATTCTTCACACCCTTAGCTTTGCAGGCAATGTAACACGAAGACATAGGCTTGGAGTACCTTGGTTTATCCTCCCTGGGTATTTACTTATCTGTAATCTGGGTGTTACTTGTACAGTCTTCACTCACCTGTGTCCTAGCAGATTATACCACTCAACTGTTGATGCAGAGAACCCATTATCCATCACAAATTCACCTGCCTCCTCCAGCCTAAGATCTTCCATCTTGAGACTCGGGAACCCAGAGCCTCAGTGTAACCTGCAGCATTTCCCAAACCAGCACTAAGAGGTAGTGTTTGGCCTTTAGTAACATTTCTGTGAGCTGTTAACATCTCACCATAGCCTCATGAAGGGACTGTACTCTAGTCACCTTCTAGGGAGACAAACTGAAGCACGGTGAGGTCAAGCACTTGTCCAGACAGAAGTTGAACAAATATGGGATTCCAGGTAATGGAGTCTCTACTTCAGAGCCTGGCCTCCCACATGTTGCTCCTTCTCATGGCCAGTATTAAATTGCAAAATCAAAGACTCTAGAGATCAGCTCTCATCAGGTAGGCAGACGGCTGGGATGCAGCCCTAATATTGCCACTATGAGTATAGAGCATGGCCGTCACTCTCTGAGTTTCCTGTGTAATAAGGACATCACTGGAGGGCAGCCTTTTTAGGTTTTAGATTTGGGGACCACCATTGATCCTAATGACATGCGATGAGTGCTTCTCTGCCCAGCACCACTGGCATGATGACACAGGCACATGTGGATGTGCTCAGCACATCTTAGGTTTCAGAAACCTGATTCTTGGGTTGCTAGTCATGAAATCCAGAGTGAGTCAGGCACCGATAGTAGCCAAGGCACGCCAGCTAATTCATCTTTTCAGAGACTCGTTAAGTGAATCTCTTATTGTTATCTTCAAGGCAGGAGAACTGGGGCACCAAGAGGTCAAGTGAATTAGAGGTACCCTGCCAGCTAATGGCTTCAGACTTTACCTTCTCAGCACCAGACTCACGCTCCTCCAGTAAGCTCAATACTAAGGTCGAATCCTCCATTCCCTGAAGACAGTTGGAATGAGATAATATAAGGTAAATGAAAACACTTCACAAAACACCAAGATTTACCCATGACGTTACAAAGCACTAGTTTGTATCTCCTTTTAAAGGAGTACACACAACTCCCCCCAGACACACACAACTCCTCAAGAATACATATGGCCCCTCAAATGCTTTAGTGGTATTGTCTAGAAATGGCAGAGCTAGCTGGTACCTGACCACTCCTGAGGGTGTTGAACACACCACACTCCATGCTGGACCTTGCCTAGCCAAACACTAACTTCCGGTCTAATAGAAAACAAATGGACCAAGAAATAAAACAAATGTCAAGAGTGTGCTAAATACAGTTCTGGAGAGAAACACAGAGGTTCCGTGGAGATCCCCAGGTAGTAGGGAAAAGCTAGAGAAGAGCAGGAAGAGGCTCAGTGAAAAGGAAGAGGGATATCTGCCACCAGGAGTCAAAGAGGCAAAGGCACACCCTCTTACTCACCAGCGGTTGGCAACAAACATGAATTTAAACAGACGAATGGAAGCAAGACTAGGGCAGGTGAGTTATCCAATGTGTCTCAGCCAATCCAGTCACAAGCTGAGCAGTGGTCTTCCCCACTGTGACACTAAGACTCTCTTTTCCCTTTGGAGAGAGCATTTGGGCAGGAAACCAGTGTAGCAGAGAAACACAGCAGATAGATCACAGTCGCCCACGTGGTGTTTGTCAGGCAGAGATAAATAATGGATCACACCTGTTTTCCACTTGATACCTTTAATCTGAAGAACGACAGAGCCTCTGTTCTCGAACCTCAGAAGTCAAGCCGCCAACTTTTACTGCAGAACCCTGTGGAATGAGGACAGCTCTCACACCTGCGCCGCTGCGGTGCCCAACAGGAAAGCAGATGGTAGGCTTGGTGGCCAGAGACATACTTTTTGAGATCCTGGACTGCCCAGCAGACCTTCCTTAAAGCCGCCTTTCTTTTCACCAGCCTAGAGTGAGATGCAGCCCTGGGGGAAATTCCCTCTTTTCCACTCTGGAGTCTGTCAGCCGTTCTGAGCATGATATTGACCACTATCAAACTCAACCTGACTTACGCTTCTCCATCACAGTCCATAGGGAAGGAGCTCAGGGCGAGAATCTGGAGGCAGGAACTGAAGTGGAGCCTGTGGCGGGATAGCACTCTCTTACCATTGCCTACTGGGTTGAATTCTTACATAACCCAGGAACACCTTCCCTGTGGTGGTGCCACTCAAAGTGGGCTGAGCCCTCCCACTACAATCGTTTATCATGGAAACACCTGTGGATATGCCTGTAGGCCATCTGATGGTAGCAACAGCTCAACTGAGGTTCCCTTTCCTAGGCCAGGCATGGCGGCCATGCCTTTGATCCCAGCACTCTGAAGCAGAGTCTGGTGTATATCTGTGAGTCTGGGGATAGCTTGGTTTACACCGGGACTTTCAGGACACTGTCTCAAAAATTACTTGCTTATTCAATTTATTTTAAAAAGAAAAAAAGAGGAAAAATGAGGTTTCCTCTCTTCCTAGATGACCCTAGCTTGTGTCAAGTGGACAAAAAAAAAAAAAAAAAAAACAGCTTTGGGTTTGATTGACAGATCTACCCTCAAAGACAGATTTAGGAAGACTCCCTGAATTCCTTGATATCGTCTCTATGTACATACATGAAATAGCACATAAATACACTCACACTCAAACACACACATATGCACGACAAATCCTTTATTGTTACAAGAACATCCACCCCTTAGCATGTTTTATATACCGCAGTGTGATTAATGACAGGAACAGTGCTGTATAGAGATATCATAACTGGAATTTTATGTTTATTGGTTAGCAACTCCCCCTTCCCTATCCTCCCAGACACTGAAACCTTTAAGAGCCCTTTTAACTGAGCAGGTTGTACTGCTTTAGATACCTCATGAAGGGGAAGCATCCTTCTGAGCCTGGCCTCTTTCAGGCAACCTACTGTCCTAGGGGCCATCTGGTGTCTTCAGCTGCAGGATTTCCTTCCTCCCTAAGGAACATTAACAGCTAAGCAGTGTTTCCAGGGTAAATCCATTACTCAGGGTTGTCATCGGATTCTAGATCCCGCTAACCTGGGAGAGGACCATGGGCTAACCTCACCTGTTTTCTGATTATTGTTTTCTTCTGGCTTCATTGCCCTGGTAAACTGGGAGTAACCCAGAACCTTAGGTCCTGTCTGCTCAGCTCTCCACATTTCCCTTGGTGCTTGTGAGGTTGGTATTTTGTCCCTAGGATAACCTGTCACAACTTTTCCAAGGGAGTCTCATTGTTTTGTCAGACTGAGAGTTCATTCATTTACCTGAAGGGTTTCTGAGTCCTGATGATTAACCAGAAAGTCCCTCCTCGCCCTGCCCCACCCCAGCCTTTCCAGGTCTGATTCTAAGTAGACACAATGAGGTTGATCACTGTTTCCACATCTAAGGCCTTAGCAGAGGCACCGGCTGAGATGGTGTGTGGCTCAGTGCACTGAATAAACTACCAGACACCTTCTGTAGAACCATCCTGTTCCAGGTTCACCACCTGAGAATCATCTGCGGTCCTTGCATTTAAAAAAAAAATCCAATTTCACATAAATATACACTCAGAATGAAAGGAAATGGGGCCCAGGAGTCTACCTTTTTAATCCACAGTTGAGTGTGCTGAGGTGACGTGAGCTCAAAAGCTTAGAATTCAAACGCTTCAAGCTCATTGTAGTTTGATCTGCCCCACACCCAGGCCTCCTGTGGAACATGAACCGGTGGGATGGATGTAGAACATTGGCAGAGGCGTCTATAGATCAGGCTGTCAGCCTAAGCCACACTGGCTCTCAACAGCAGCGCCACAGCCTACTCTCTTCTCTCCTCTATACCACTCTACCTCTTTACACCCATCCCTCTGGATCTGAGTCCCTTCTTCCAATACTAGTCTCAGGTCCTGCATTTGGATACAGGTTTGAGCTCCTCTCTGGCACTGAGCTCATTGTTTCGGATGCCTCAGTGGGCTCCGTGTGGCGACCTCTGTTTGTAGCATCTCCAATAGCTTCTGTTGAGACCCTTCTCATCAGCTCTGCTGCATCCCAACAAGCAACTCTCTGATGTAGATGTGCTTCAGCTGGTACATGCATTACACACACTAGCCTTATAAGGTTAATCAGATTCACAGCTGACGCACAGACTTTTAACACAAGATAGCTACATTACCAGTACTCGGAGTGCCAGCACGGTACATAGCAGGTGCCTACTAAATTTTTCTCTCAGAGGACAGGATGCCTTAGTCTGATACAACAACTGGGGATGGTGACGAAGCCACAGCCTTCTGAGGCAGACACTCACTCATTCATGTGAATCCTAGCTTCTCTGACTTCAGCTGGATGGCCTTAGGCGAGACAATTAACCTTCATGGACAGTATGGCATCTTGACTGTAAATTAGAAGTGTGTGCTGGGTGTCTGGAGGCTCTTTAGCTCTCAGGTTCTATGATTCTGAGTCACGGTCTTGGCTGGCATCTTATTTTGGGGTCCTCAGAAAGCAAAGCTACTGCAGACAAATCTCACGGCTCAAACCAAGCTAGAATTCTTTCCTGCAAACAAGCACTTCCTGGCACTCGGTCTACAGACCATTTGGGAGCACAGTTGCTCTCTGTGGCCCAGATCCATCGGGCTGTACTCTGGGATGGTAGCACTCCACTGTTCACTGGAGAAGTCGCTCTGCCTTCTGCCTGTGAATTCTGTGGCCCAGATCCATCGGGCTGTACTCTGGGGTGGTAGCACTCCACTGTTCACTGGAGAACTCGCTCTGCCTTCTGCCTGTGAATTCTTTTCATCCACTGTTGTTTATCACCCTTGAAACTTTTTCCCCTTAAATTAAAACAATTAAATATTAAATCTTCCTCAATTAGTTATGCACTAAAAATAAAATAATGCTTCTGTAAAAATAGCAGAAGTCCTTTACATGGTGCAGAGTGGGTTACTCAGAGCATCTTTTCCTCCAGGCACTCACTGCCAGCCCCAGAGGTGTGCAGAAGCTGCTACTTCTAGTGTCTCAGAGGGCTTCCACTGATACGTGCCTGGGGGGGGGGAACAACCCCCTTCTTTTCCACAAATGAGAAACTGAGGCCAGTGCAATCATGGCCTTTTGCAGAGTTCCCAGGTGTCAATGGCTGGGATTGGAAATTGTCAGGTTCCTTCCATTCCCTTCCCACAGGAGCACAACATTCATTCCTTGAATGTCTTTCATTTATCAGCCATTTCTTCTGGGGGAAAAAAAAAAAAAAAACATGACTGAACTGATTAAAGAGAACAGTGACAAAGATGACCAGTAACGTACAACTAAAGAGAGCGGGGAGTGTTCTGTTCCACAATCACGTCCTGGAGTAAATGCTATCTGAACAGGAGCTTGGATAAACTTCAGAAAGAGTGAAGGGAGGGAAGATGGCATTTACTCTGAAGGATATTCTGTGCAAAATGGGATGAAGGCCAGGGCTGAACGGAGACGGATGAACTAGAACAATTCTTCATGGAGGCTCAGAGGAGAATGGCAAAGGAAAATCAAGGAGAATCTAGAGCTGCTTGTGCCCATCTGCACCCCTCTCCCACCCCATTTCTACAGGTGTTGGGATGGCCATCCACAGGAGAAAACGTTACAATTTCAAGGGAGCCCTCTGGCAAAGTCTAAGTAAGCTTTTCCTAGCCTGAGCTGATCGCACCATGGCAGCTGTCCTTTCTAACCCCAGCACTTTGATTCTGTCTTTCTGCTACAGATATTACTGTGGAAGATGTCAAAAAATGCATTGGAGGTGCCATTGGCCTGGAGTTTGAGAATAAATTAATTGTCGAAGGAGGTTTATCAGGAGAGTCTTGTGATGCGTCTGGAGATGGCGACTCTGGCAAGTGCTTATTACTGGGTCTTCCCAAGAGTGAAGCCAGACTTGTTCTGAGACAAACTATTCATACAATATTCCTCTTCCTCCAGCTGATTCCATTTCAAGTCCCCCAAGCCATGACTTGTGTATAATGTCCATTTTGGGTCCGCCTGCCCACACTGAAGTCATCTTCAAAACATTCAGCAGTCTAAGGAGGCTTCCTAGATTCCAAGGGCTAGACAAGTATCCCAGCAAGACATGGCGTGCAATGGGAAGTGTGGATAGCATCTCTTCTTATCTCATCAGGATATGGTGCAGAGAGAGTAGGCAAGTCCCTCAGGAGAAGACATTATGACTCCCAAGTTAAGCTCAAGGAATAATGACCAGTGAGAATTTACATGAGTAGTCAGCATTTCTTGAACATGTCAGTCTGGGTGTTCATTTATTCATTCATTCATTCACTTACTCACTCACCTGTCAAATACAAATCAAGTTTTTTTTTTCAGGTGAGGGACAGAGAAAGGATTATGGAAGCAGCTTATAATATAGTAAGCAAAGTGAATATTGAATTGGCTTAAGTTATACACATGGATTTGGTTTTTTATGTCTCCAGTATTTAGCCAAATCACCCATTTCTGATGACCTCTCAGCCTCTCTCCTTGACCTGGCAAATGCTTACTTTGTCAGCAACTAATTATTCTTCCTGACTAGTCCATCAAACTGCTTTCTTCTCATTATCTGAACTGAGAACCATGGTAACATCTGTCAGAGAATCTGCAATGTTTGGCAGGGATAGAGCAAGAGCAAGAGAGAAAAGGAGAGAGGGAGTAAAGGAGAGAGTAAAGAGGTAGAGGGAGAGAGCACAAGAGCAAGTATGTACCACGTATATCCCTGACCCATGAATGAATGAGTAGATGAACCACCATTGACCTTCCCAACCATTTACTATACATGTTGGGTTGGGCTGGCCTCTCTATGTCTGCTCTACACACAGGAGGTGAAGTTTCTGACCATTCCATCCTGCTGGTTATCAGCTACAGTAGAAGAAGGGTAGCTCTAAGGAGAACGGATAAACACTACTAAACATCTCCTCAGTAGAACTTACCATCTGGCCCTTTGGTTTGGGGGTGGGGGGAAGCTAATACTGTCATTCTTTTGATAGACAAACTTAAGAAGGCCTTGGCAGTGGAGGACATCATTTCTCGGGTGCAAGGTGGAAGTTCTGACTCGGGCGGTGTCTTGACACACAGCAGCAGTACCATTGCATACCGGTCCTGGGGGAGATCATTAAAGTATAACCCAGTTGTTATCGATTTTGAGGTAAGTCTTTTCGCAGTTGAAGAAACCCTATGTCCATAAGAAATGAAAGTGAAGCCGAGCAGATCATTTCATATTTCTTATTATGAGACCATCAAAGAACAAGATTAAATGTAACGGCACACTGAACTGGTGCCCTTGCCCAAACCTGCCTACAGAGAAGATATGACTTTAATCCAGACTCACAGGACAGCTGGGGTCAGAAACTTTTGTCTGGTCAGGGTCTGGTTGACCACAGCTAGCCCAGACCCTTTGCAGGATTAGGCACGAGACAACAACTTACACTTTTGCATGAACTAATTGAAAGATCGATCTGGTAAATTAGGAGGTTATAATTTCTTTAAAAGCTGAAGTTTATGAACAGCAATATAATTCGCACGTTAAATAACGCTGTGACAGAATGATTTGATATAGTTTTAAACAGAAGAAAAGAGAAAAATATCAAGTTGTAACACCTCTCCCCCAGAATAAATGTGGGGGAAAATCACTTTTTCTATGTGCATCGATGTGACAAATGTACTCAGTGTCTAATCATGTTTAATTCTTATAGTGATCATGGTCACCAGAATGTAAAAGAACACTGGAGGCTCACAATTGCTCCCTCAAAGGAAGAACACACGGTGGATTCTATTGTGATACAAGAGTGGTTTGTGCTCCTTTAATCCATAGGAGTTGAATCCACACATCCACCATGAAAACTAGATTAAAGTTAGCTTTGTATCTTTTGTCATTACCCTTTCTTACATCTAGTGTTACATCTCTTGATCCCCTTAAAGACATTTGTATTTTACCCACCTTCTCAGCTATTCACATACACATATATCTATATTAATGCCTAAAATCTGCATGGGAGGGAGCACATGCTTTCTGGAACAAATGACCTCTCTTACTATCACCATTTCCATATTCATCCATCTCCCTGCAAACTTATTTTTTAATGGCCGAATAATAGTCCATTGTGCAGAGTACCATGTTTTCATTAAAGGAGCAAACAATAAATACTGAACCAATTAGGAATCAAGCCCAGAGACAACAAATGAGTTGCTTAGGTCTAGATAGTCTTCAGGTAACAGTGTCTAGATTTCAGCTTCCTGGACCATGTGTTCAGTTCTTATTTGTCTCTGCCCTAGCACCTTCCTTAAAACACTGACTCATAGCCACAGGGTAGGGTATTTTTGTGGCCCAGGAGAAATAAGGCAATGGCCCAGGTCAGTGGAATCTAGAGGAATAAACCAGGGATCTCACTGAGTAATCCACATGGCACACACCTCCCCACCGCCCCGCCAGGTAAGAATCCTCTGACTTGACATGTCAATGAAGTCAGGAAAAAACAAAACAAGCAAACAAGCAAGCAAACAAACAAACCTCTGGCTTTGTTCCTAACCTCACAAACTGGATTATTTTATCTGTCAAACTATGTTTGTTAATATACAAGATGGTTCTTTAAAAACAGCTGTTTTTGAAACTTTTAAGAAAAATAATATTGCTGTCCTATTAATACCATATCTGTGCCCATTTTTACATGTCTGTGAGCATAGAGATATTGTATATTTAAACTGATAAATATTCCTAAAACATCTAAAATAAAACTGGATTTTAACACTGTGCTTTCTGTGAGGAAAAACAAAGGTCAGATGGATTAACCTTGATTTTATTTCTTCTCCAATAAGTAAGGGACCACTTTCACGCGCCTGTAATTCACATAGGGTTTGAAAATCACTATCATTCAAGCTATTAGTGATTTGGGCAAAAACTGTAAAATTGGTATCAGGAACACACACACACACACACATACACACATACACACACACACACACACACAATTTCATAGTCAAGATAAGAACTTTGTGTTTGCTTTGAGCAAAAGTACCAAGGGGAAGGCAGGGTTGGAAATGCAAAGACTAATACTCTTGTTGGAACAAAAAGATTGGGGTTTGGGAAGGAGAGAAGAGGAAGAGTTTGGAACGTGGTTTATTCACCCTGTCTTTGTGCAATCTGGGTCAATTTCTTCACTTTCAGCTCACCGTGTGTAACATAACAAAGAATGACAGGCTGTAAAGTTAGAGAGGAGATACTCAGGAGGTCTTAGATGAGGAAACAGATCCACAGTAAGGGACCAGCATAGAAGCCTGAAGAAAGCAAAAGACAGCAATGTACCATTAACTCTCTAATATCCGCCATTGCTTCACAACCTGCACCACACTCTGAGAGGTGTAGCCCTCTGAGGAATGAATACACTAAATCATGAAGCTTTTCTTATGCTTTAAAAGGAGAATGGAGAGAGAGAGAGAGAGAGAGAGAGAGAGAGAGAGAGAGAGAGAGAGAGAGAGAGAGAGAGAAAGGGGGGAGAAGGAGGGAGGGAGGGAGAGGGAGGGAGGGAGGGATGGAAGGAGGGAGAGGGAGGGAGGGAGGGAGGGATGGAAGGAGGGAGAGGGAGGGAGGGAGAGCGAGAGGGAGAGAGAGAGGGGGAGGGAGGGAGAGAGAGAGGGGGGGAGAGGGAGGGAGGGATAGAGGGAGGGAGGGATGGAGGGGAAGGGTCTGGGAGGGAGGGAGGGAGGGAGGGAGGGAGAGAGAGAGAGAGAGAGAGAGAGAGAGAGAGAGAGAACACAGATGAGCATGCCAGTTAGAAATTATTTAAGATCCAAAGTAGAAATGATGTCAGCAGTAAGTATTTATTTCTAGCAGGTACTTAGAGTGAGTGAATCCATGGGCCATATTGTTTTATTTTTTTATTTTATACCTGTGTTAAGTATGTATGAGCTATACATGCATAGACAAACTGCTTCATTCCTTGCCTGACTCTGCTGACTTATCTATAAATTGGCATAAAATCATTGCCAATGAATTTTAAGCTCTAAGGTTCTAAGATTTCAGTTTCTCTATCCTTCCTTCTTCTACAAACAGCCAGCCCTCCCCAGGAGCACTTCCTGAGGGTCATGAGGGCAGGGGAGGGACTTGAGTTGCACCTGCTTTAAAGTTAAGAGGAAGGTGCCCTGTGAGGCTGGCCTTACCTGAAAATAAGGGTCTTCTTTAAACAGGACCCTGGCAGTCCAGTTCCATACTCATCTCCTAACAATGGGCCCAACTTCCTGACCTTCCAGTAAGTGATGTCTTTTGGCCCAGGTTCCACCAATCCTTGCTTCCCATGTCTGAAGGCCTGTAAATTGGCCTCTGACCAGTAACCAAGGTCTGTTTGCTATGAGTCTTTCTATCCACATTTCCAGGAACCTGTCAAAGTTCTGTGAAGTGCCTGCCCTTGAATTCTGCCTGACCCATGGTGGCTCAATCAGACATATGCAAATTGCTTCTCCTTTGAGCCCTCAGGTTCTTCCCCTGGAAAATGAGAGCACCGATGAAAACTTTCATTGTATGATTTTCTGGTTCCAAAGATAATCAGAAGTAATGAGACAGGAAGAACAGTCTGTCCCTCTCTCCCTCCTCCTCTCTCCCTCTCCCCTTTCCTCTATCCCTCCTTCCCTCCATCCCTGCCCCCTCCTCGTGTGTGTGTGTGAGTGTGTGTGTGTGTGTGTGTGTGTATGAGTGTGTACACTCATCCCAGAAAAATGTGTTTGGAGGTCAAAGGTCAATGCCAACTGTTTTTGTCCTATTTTTTTGAGGTAGGGTCTGTCACAGAACTTGGATCTTTGTGACAACTGGCCAACAAGTTCCCAGAATAATCTTGTCACTGCTGGGGTTACAGGAACTGGCTGCTGTGCCTGGCTTTTTGCTTGGGTGTTAGGGATTCAAACCTGGATCTTCATGCTTACTCAGCAAACCCTTTACCCACACAGCCATCTTCCCAGTGTTCTTCTCTGTTTTTGTTAATAGTGTTTCTAATGAGAATGGTGTGTTGTATATTATTCTGTCTCTTACACTCTTACCTGACACTCACTTTGGGTCCTGAGGATTCTAGAGTCGGTATCAGGCGCCGGTTTGGTGGATCAGGAGTCTCTCAGCCACACTGCTAGGCAGCAATCCGTATTCACTTCACTTCTTTATCTATGTGATGAGGCTTTGCCACATTTCATCTTCCGGGGTCCTCACAGCAAAACCAGAAAGCAGAAGGTGGGTGTTGGTATCCATTTTCAGATGAAGAAGGGAGGTACATAGGTCCCATGACAAAGATCCCACAGCCAGAAAGAATCAGGAGAACAATGTCCTCTTCTCTTCCTACCGCTTCTCAGCCCAAGGTTGTTTTGCCCCTAGGGCGTTTATTAGCAATGGCTTGGACAGGTTTGGTTTTCGGCACAAGGACGTTTCTGGCAGAATACAGTGCTGCCACACAGCCTGTCATACACACTGCCCCATGCTCCTGTCAGCACGCCATTCATTTCAGTGAACAGGGCTGGGAAACCCTGAGTACACCATGTGGAAATGACTCCCCTCCGCCCACATACCAACATACCAAAGGCAATGGAACTCCCTTAGTCAGTGCCTCTGTTAAAGGGTGGCAGATAAAACCAGAAAACACGCCTGAATGCATAGAACTCGACCCATTACATGCGTCTGGCTTCCTCAAGTTCTGGAGGAAACAAGCAAGTTAGCTAGGGTAGCTTCTAGGTGCTCTTCTTTCTCTGAAGTTAGGACAGCATCAATTTCAGAGGTATTGGAAACCATGTTCAGAATGGTACTTGCACTGAACACTTGTGTGGTTCTGAGCTAGTCACATGGATACTTTGATCCCCCATGAGTATCACATGGATACTCATCTAGGAGTGGGATGCTTAGAGCCCATTCATAGAATGGCTCTGAGGATCCTGAAGGACAAGGGAAACCTGGGCATCTACACTCTACAGCAAGCCTTCCAGAAGCTTCGTGGCTAGTTGTGGGGCTATGAGAAAGTGGGCAGAGTCAACATGGGGAACCTGTGCTTCTCTTGTACCTACAGATGCAGCCCATCTATCAGCTGCTGCGGCACACAAGCCTGGGGCCTCTGGAGGCTAAACGTCAGAACCTGCGCAGGGCTTTGGACCAGTATCTGATGGAATTTAATGCTTGCCGTTGCGGGCCCTGCTTCAACAATGGGGAAGCCATACTCGAGGGCACCAGCTGCCGGTGCCAGTGTAGCATGGGCCGGCAGGGCCCTGCCTGTGAGCGCATGGTGATGGAGGTGACAGAGGGTAAGACTCAGGCAGTCCACTCTGCCCTAGCCTGACATGGATTCAAGGGGCCAGTACACAGAGGTACCTTTGGGGTTCCTAACCTCTTCCTGGTACTCTCATTGGCTGTTCTAGAAATCCACAGCCAAGAGTGTTATAGTCATGTTGCATGCTTAATTGTTCCTCCATTTTTCTTCCTGATATGAAGACCCTTCATTTTCCAGATCTACTTGTAGACTGAAATGCACTCCAGAAGCATGGCAAAGATTGTTTCTGGAGCCTCTAGATTAGGGATGTGCCCCCCTTGGCTTCTAGTAGTTGCCAACAGACCTTGGAGTTGCTTGGTTTGTAGACATATCACTCCAATCTCTGCCTCCACAGTCACACGCCTCCCCTCCCCTCCTTCTCTCTGTTTTCCTCTCTTTGAACAAATACAAGTCATTGGGTTAGGCCCCAGGTGAATGCACATGGCTTTATCTTACTGTGGCCTCACAGGAGAGACCAAACTTTTAGATAAGGTTTGGTTCATAGAAAGTGGGAATTGGGAGTTGAAGATGTTTTGTTGGAGGTATGCAGTGGATACCATTATAACTACTACTCAAAACAAAGTTGGGGCAAAGAAGATCTGAGAGTGTATAGTTTGGGCATGAACTTACTAATCAGCACTTTGGAAGAAATTTATTATGAAGAATAAAGACTTTCTTTCTTTAGGATGAACTGGGGGACCCTGGATATGAATCCCAGGTATTTCATGAACCCACCTGGGAAATTCTGTTTAAACACTTCTTTGGGGGGGGGGTTCAACTAGTTCCATTTAAGTTTCTCTCATACACATTCTCTTCCTCCCTTCCTCTATCCCTCCCTTCCTCCTTCCTTCCCTGCCTCTTGGGGCTTTATGCATCCTGGACAAAGTGCTCTATGACACTTTGCTCAATGACAGATTTACACTCCAGCTCTCTTTTTACTTTTCATTTGAGATGGACATTCACTAAGCTGCCTAGGCAGGCCTTGAACCTGGGACTTGCCATCTCAGCTTCTCAAAAAAGGCTGACCTACAGGTCTATGCTGCCAGGCCTGGCAAGCTCCCACTGTATCGATACACATCCCAATACCTAAGCATTCAGATTACCAGACATACAAAGCTACTTTGACATGATACACAGGATGAAGGCAGAGTATACGGGTTGTAAAATCAGTGCATCAACCAGTTTCACTTGGCTATTGTATGGAAGAGCATGTACACAGAACAAGGAAAGTCTGGATGGACCAATCAGAGGTACAGTGTCCATGGCAACCTCCCAGGGAAGCACAGAGTGGGGGAGTAGGAGCAACTGGCTAAACAGCCATACGTAGAAAATAAAGCATGCAGCCCTCCTCAGTGGAGTCAAAGCCTGACACAGCTGTCTCTGGAGAAAAGGACTAGGTTGGCAGACATGCCAGGGCCTTCACTCCCATGCGCTCCATCAGATGTCGCTGAAGCAAAGTTGGGACATTATACGAGGACGACTGCGAACTGTTGGCATTAAGAACACACGGGAAGGATGAGATTCTTGGGAATGGACGTGCGGGAAGGGCTGAGCCTTGCTTTGCATGGCCACTGAGATCAAAGTTTAAGATTAGTAGAGCAGAGGATGTTGGCTTCACGAGGAAGGACTTTCTTTCAGATCTGTTATGACGTGTATAGAGTGAAGCTGATGAACCTATAGGAAGTCACAGTGGGATGATGGTAAGATTGTCTCAGGGAAGTTCCACCAAAAAGTCTCTGTGCCACAGATTTGGACTAGGGAAGGACAACATAATGAAGACTTGTTGGTCGGAATCCGAAAGTAACCCGGCTTGACAGGGAGGAACCCCAGACAGCAGTTTCCTTAGCATTCGGGGGTGATCTCCTTGGTGATCTGGTTTTAAGATGAGATAATGGCGGGTTATCATTCCCTCACTGAGAGAGCATCTCAAATCAGGAGGCAGGGCAGCACAGCTCTGAGGTCAAACATGCCTTTGAAGCCCAGTGTCTCCGAGTCTCATGTAAGCACTTGCTGCAAAATGAAATTATAGTGGTATACTGCTCATAGGCTGGGTTGAGCATTAAGCCAGCGAAGGTGTATGACAGATTCCATGCCACCAAGCAGAAGGAAGAGGCTGTTCTATGCTCGATGCGCAATGGACAGGGTGTACCTGGGTTGGTCACTTCTCCATTTTTCCTCTGCTCAAGAACAGACAGTGTAAGTCTCAGACAGCTGTCTGCTATCCAGGGGAGAAATTCTGAGAGATGTAGGAAAGAGAAGGAAGGCCCAAATTTGAGAAATGCTGGTACCGAGAATAAAAACCACATCACCAACTACCAGGCTCAATGCTGTTGTACAGTTCTCTTGGGAGCTGGAGAAGCAACTGTCTAACTACTTGGGAATTGGTGAATTACAGCATGGGGTGAGGAGGAAAAGATGCTCTGGGCCAAGATAGCCCAGCTCTAGAGCTCACAGATTCTTTTGGCTCTCCAGCAGGGTATACGCTAGGTTGCAGGCCCCGCAGCCAGGCAACTTTCCTGCCAAGACCAAAGGCCACTTGACAGAAATAATGGTTCTTCATTCCAAGCCAGCATCGTAGCAGCACATTCTTGTGTGTGAGCTTAACTATTCCCACAGAGCTGTATGAGAGAAACGCTCTTGTTCATATCTTTTTACAAATGAGGAGGCTGAGGCAGGAGCAATGTGAGATAATTTGCCAAAGGTCTTGTGGCTAAAAAATGGAGGAGCAGGGAGCTGAGCCCAGGAAGCCCGAAGCAAGGACCCAAGGCCTTGACCTACCTATCCCTACTGAGCCTGTCCCGTGTTAGGCTGTTCTGAATGAGCAGAGAGACTCTGAGACAATCTCAGTGACAATCACTTACAGGAGTGGGGATGGGATAACCACTTCGTGACTTCGGTCAGGCCTGTTGCAGTAATTATTAAAAATGGAAAGGCTTATCTCTTTATCAGCCCTGCAGTCTCCCTCCGAGGGCACAGCTTCTACCATGCAGTAGGTGTGCATTCCTTATTCTCAGCACGGTTCCCTTCTCTGGCCGTTTCCTCTGCCTGCCCTACTACCTCTGTCCCGGGTGGAATTACCACCCCACCCAGCACAACCAGGACTCTAAGGCCGGATAGTTTTTCATACAGGTTTATATACCAAACTCTCAATCCACAAACCCTCTACACAATAAGATTACATCAATAGGCAAGGATACAAACTGTCTTTGTATATAAGAAATAAGACCTATAAAAATCCTTAAATGTTCATAGCTACTTAACGCCAATTAAGTCCACCTGGATCTAATTCATCCTTCTCGATCTCCATCTTGGTGCTCCTCCCCATCCCTTCTGCTTTCCCTTCCCCTCACCTCTGACCCTCTCTCCACCTTCCCTTCCCCTGCCCAATCACCAGCTCTCGCCTTTATTTTACTAATTAAAATGGGAAGGCTCAGATGAAGTCACCTGAGTATGTGTGACTAGGCAGCCCTCCTTGGGGACGTGGAATGAATATCGAAATACAAACGTCTGCAGGACCATCTACAAGGCCTGACACAGGTGTAATTCTTGGCTTGGCCATTCTAATTATTTCCCTTTCTAAGGCTTAGTCCACACAGCAGAGAGAAGGGGTCACCTAAACATCCTCTCAGGGTGGAGGCCAGACTCCATGAGAATCATGCTGAGCCATATGCATATACTATAGGCTGTGGAGGAGGAGCAAGACTCCAGTGATCTGAGTGAAAGTAGGGGTCTAAAAGCTGTATTTATTCAAAGTCTCAATCCTTCCGTATCCAGTTCCTTATATTCAGCTACTGCCAGCATTGCCAGGAGCCCCAGCCGTGTGTGGACATCAGGTGGCCTTGTGACCACCTTACGGAACGTTCAGCCTGACAGCGATTAAACTGGCAAGGACATCTAAGGCAGAGAAATCTGTCAGCTTCCACCAAAACCCATTAGGATCCCTGGGAGTTTTCCTAGCAAACCTTTGCCATCAGGGACAGAGTCGCAGAGGTGGGAGAAATAGAGACTAAGGATCCTGCTGTGGCTGCCCCATCAGGGAGTATAATTACAGTGCTGGAAGGGACTTGGAGATAATCTAATCCAATGATGTTCACAGTGAGATCTGAGGCGCCCTAGGGTGCTAGGACTCGCCCCCAGGGGAGGAGGGTGAGCTCAGTAGTCACCCTAGCTTCAATGGAATTGCTCCGCTTTCATCTGAATTAGATGTGGAGTTCATGGAGGATTTAATTAGGACAAGGAAATGGTGATAGGAAGTGATGAACAGTCCCCATTGGACTAGCTCATGCTTCTCATACAGCCAAACCTTAACTTTCCTGGGGTAAGAGGGACTTGGAGAGGCACAGCTAGGGAAGTGAGCCAGCAGCCCTTGGGTGGGGTTCTGTGTACTTGGTGTCTAGACTCCACACTCAGTGCAAGCATTTGGAAGTTCTATACAGACAATCTGTCAGGCTCTGAAGAGTTTGGATTAGAAACTTACAAGCAGAACCTCTGAAATCTGCTACAGAGATCTCTAACTAGACCTCTGCCTCAGATATGCAGGATGGCCATGGCTCTGTTCCTTACAGCCTCAGATATGCAGGATGGTTATAGTTCTGTTCCTTACAGCCTCAGATATGCAGGATGGCCATAGTTCTGTTCCTTACAGCCTCAGATATGCAGGATGGCCATGGTTCTGTTCCTTACAGCCTCAGATATGCAGGATGGCCATGGTTCTGTTCCTTACAGCCTCAGATATGCAGGATGGCCATGGTCCTGTTCCTTACAGCCTCAGATATGCAGGATGGCCATGGTCCTGTTCCTTACAGCCTCAGATATGCAGGATGGCCATGGTTCTGTTCCTTACAGCCTCAGATATGCAGGATGGCCATGGTTCTGTTCCTTACAGCCTCCAATGACTTGGGATTGTTCTCCCAGAAGCGTATGCGTCTTGCCTTGCTCTGCCGTCCATCTTCCATGCAACCATGGATTCCAATTTCATGAGATGAACTCTCCCAAGTGACTTATTTTCACTCTGTCCAGAGTTTCAAATTCATCATGAGGCTGCAAGCACAGAGGTCTTGGTTTGCTTCCCAGGACATTTCCCCAAGAAAAGACTGTAGATCATTCTGGAGCAACAAGGTGGCCTCTGGCCCTGCATCTCCATCTCTTACACTAACCTCCTCCCCTGGCATGTTTTCCTGCAGGAGCCAAAGCTGATGGCCGCTGGAGCTGCTGGAGTTCCTGGTCAGAGTGTAGAGGAGGTACCCAGGAGAGGAGGAGACAGTGCAACAACCCAGCTCCCCAGAATGGAGGTGCCCCGTGCCTAGGGAAGAGCCTGCAGACCCGCGTCTGCTAAGTAGCTCTGGATGCAGCCTGGGAAAGGATCTGTAGATGCTGCTACCTGTCCTGCGCTCATTAGGACTGATTGCTGCTCAGAGTAAATGCAAACCCACAAAGGCTATTATTCTCTTCACACACTCATAGTTTTTTTTTTTTTTCCTAAGACTGACCTCATAATTCTTAGCCTCTACCAATAGCCTGGCTCCAAAGCTGCCTCCTTGGCAGGGTTTTTAACCCTTTACCTCTCAGCACCACCTTTCTATCATGTTCCATTCGTGATGCTTAACAATAAACTGGCTGTGGTCCTCACAATTCTGGAGGCATAAACTGCAAGATGAAGGTTCCAGCATGTCTAGGGTCTGGAAAGGCTGTGTTCCATTTTATATGTGTCCTTTGGTTGTGTTATCACATGGCAGAGGGGCAGTCTCTAGGGCATCTTCAGTAAGGACACTAGTCCTACTCACAAGAACTTTGCCGTTATGACTTTGTCATCTCTCAAAATCCAGCTTTCTCTTTCCACACTGGGTGAGGACTTCCATGTGGAGAACTTAGAGAGACCCCAACATTCAGACCCCAGAACATCTCCTATGACTCTCTCCTGGTAAGCAATCATATCTGATAGCAGAAACTGGGCTGGTTTTATTCGGCACAGTATCTTCAGATGCCAAGGCTGTGCATTGCTGGAGGGAATCATCAGCAATGGTTGCTGGACAAACAGACAGGCCAAGAGCCAGTTTATAAGTGAGGTCTGTACTGGTGAGCCTCACAGAGCTGTGGACGGACTTGGAAGGGTCAATCAGTAAAGATCAATCTTCATTCCCTAACTTTCCTGAGAAGAGCCAGCCTAGTGTTCCCACATACTCTAAACCATGTGCCTGTTCGGTACAGTTGCCAGGTGACTTAAGCAGGGTTTCTATTGATATGAGAAAACGTCACAAGTAAGAGCAACTGGAGAGAAAGGGGATAATTTCAGCTTGCATGCCCCCTCTCACAGTCTATGATGATGGGAAGTCAGTGCAGGAAGTCAAGGCAGGAACCTACAGGCAGGAATTGAAGCAGAGATCATGGAGGGGTGCTGCCTACTGACTTTCTCCTCATGATTTTCTCAGTCTGCTCTCTTGTATCACCCAGTACCACCTGTCCAGGGATGGCAACACCCAGAGTGACCTGAGCCCTCCCACATCAATCACTAATTTAAAAAAAAAAACACACATTGTAGACTTGTTCTGAGGCCAGTCTAGTGTTTTTTTTTTTTTTTTTTTTTAAGTTCTCTCTTTAAAATGTGTCAAGTTGACCTAATACAACTAAGCTAAATCAACAACCCAGATTTACCCCTGGCTTCAGATTTACCAAGGCTGAAACAGCCAACTGTGTACATGAAAAAGAGGAGGCTCTTGGGTCACTGGGAATAAATTATTAATGTCAACAAATGCTGATGAGGGAGAACAAGTCAGAGAGTGCAGTCTCCGCACATTATATATTTATCGGGGCAGCACGCACGGCGTCTATCTGGACCTGGAGGGATTTTTTAACAGATCAACACGGAGGAGACTTTTGAGAAAGAAATTCAGAGTGATACAAAGCTTAATGGTGAGAAAGAACATCGGGAAAGGGGAGCTTGCATGGGACTGAGAAAAACAGCAAACAAACAAACAAACAAACAAACAACCCAAATAGCAACAAAGCAAAGAATGTCAGTCGGGTTGATGAGACCCATCCCTGTACCTCTCATATGGCAAATTATTATCATCATCATCATTGTTATTTCCATTGTTAAAAGGGGGCTCAGAGGTTTGTCTAAATAAACTTGGCTCTTCTGTCTGAAAGAATGAATAGACTTCATTTTTGCCTTCTATCTTGTGAATATACCTTTTTCCCCTTTAAAATTTGTTTACGTTAATACTTTGCTTACATTCATGAGCTGGTAATTATTAACAGCGACTTGCTAGCATGTGACTGGAGGCTGGGTGGGGGAGGGTAAGCAGGCAATCAGCAAGGACTTTCTCTCTTGCTCTAAAGAGAAGTTCTACAGCTCCCAACCTTGGCTGCACATGAGAGTAACCCGGGGAATCTCACAGACCTCCTGTCCAGGAGCTGCATCCCAGACCAATTAAATCTGAGTCACTAGGGGCTGGAGTCAGCCGTCAGCAGTTCTTACCACTCCCTTGGCAATTCCAAGCACAGGCAAGGTTGCACATCACCAGAGTGAAAGAGTTGTATGCTCACAAGGCTGTATAGCACGCTGAGGGCCAGGGGCAGAAAGCTTGATCTTTGCTATTTCATGTAGGCTTACTGAGGACCTCTAAAGATTTGTCTTGTGAGGTTTACTCCACCGTTAAGCAAAACAAGTCTCATGGGTCAGAGTTGTGGACCAGATATTCCATGCACCACTTCAAGCTCTTGCTCACCACTCCTAAACCCACACCCCAGCCCACCCCGCTCTATTCTGTCTGTCACTGCAGGGTTCTACATGGTAGTGTGTGGTGCTCAGGGCAGGGAGGATGTGATGACATAGGATCCTTGTCAGGGGTCTGGAAAGCAGGGAACAAGATGGGAAGTTTGGAGGAAGAGGCTAAAGCAGCAATTCTCAACCAGTGGGCTGCAACCCCTTTAGGGGATTGTATAACAGATCATCCAGCATATTATATTTACATTATGATTCATATGGTTGGGGGTCACCATAATGGGAGGGATTGTGTTAAAAGTCAGAGCCTGAGAAAGGTTGAGAACCACTAAAGGGTCACACGTGAGTCCAGACCACCAGCAAAACACAAAACTCTTTTCCCAGCAGCATTAGCTATTAAAGCAGCTGTGGCAACCTTTTACTACTTCTTCATCAGCAGTGGTTCACCCACACAAAACATCTCCCCCCCCCCAGTACAGTTACCCTAGGTCTGTTAAGAAGATCTATAATCTCTGGCTTTATAGGGAGTGGGGTGTAAACACATGGCTTAAAGTTATACTCTTTAGCTTGACGATGTGTCTTTTGAAAAATAAATTAACAACAGAGAGAAAGGCAGTAAGGAGAGAGGCTTTCTTCTTTTCCTTCTCTGCAAGGAAGATCTAAAGAATCCCGCATTCAGTGGATCTCGCCTGAGCGGCAGACCTTTAGGGGGAGAAAATAGACGAGGAGAAAGGGCAGGCTTCAAAAGCCACACTGCTGAAGTGAGGGATGCCTCAGCAAAGCCTCTGTGCCTTACAGGGATGGGAAGATGATGCTGGAGTAACCAACCAGCATTTCACTGCCAGGAAGGCAAGCTCTGCTGCCACCCATCACTTCAGAAACAAGCAGGCTAGGCTGCGAATGGGGCTCAGTTAATAGAATGCTAAGCTAGCACATATGGAGTAATAAATTCAATCTTTAATACTACATGTCTTAGTCAGTTTTCTATTGCTGTGAAGAGGCACTATGACCATGGCAACTCAAAAAAAAAAAAAAAAAAAAAAAAAAAAAGAGGCTTGTTTACAGTTTCAAGGGTTTAGTTCATTATTGCCATGGTGGGAAGCCTGGAAGCATGGTAGCATGGTAGCTGAGAGTTCTATATCTGGATCCACAGGGAACAGGAAGTAAGAGTCACTGGCCTTGGCTAGGGCTTTTGAAACCCCGAAGCCCACTCACAGTGATACACTGCCTCCAACAAGGACACACCTACCCCAAGAAGGCCACACCCACTCTAACAAGGACACACCTCCTGGTCCTTTCAAATAGTACCACTCCCAAAACATTCAAATATTGGAGCTATTACGACCACTCTTACTCATACCACTACACTATAATATAAACTGAGCATGAATGCTCATAAGGAGGTAGGTAGGGGCAGGAGAAACAAAAGCTCAACTATATAGTAAGTTCAAGACCAGCCTAGACTAGAAGCTATTATCACCTCAAAGAAAATTTATTTTTTATAGTAATACAAATTTATTGTCTTAATACTGCAAGGACCTAAAGCTTGAAAGAGGTCTCCTTGATATAAATAAAGCTAATTGGTTATTATAGCTGTTATTACAATGGCTGGGTTGTAGAACACACCTAGGTTTCTAAACGCAGGATACATGAAGAAAATAACTTTCGAGCCCTAAAGAACAAAATTATGTGGTTTGGTGGGGGAGGGGGGAAGGTGGATGGGGCAGCAGATAATCATATTAAGTAAATTCAGTCTGTCTCAAGTTCTTTCCTCTCACTGATAGTTACTGGATTTTACGTAGATACATAAAATCATGTTTGTATATATGACAGAAATGTAGACGTGAGGGCCTGGAGTGGTTAGGAGTACTTACTGCTCTTCCAGAGGACTGGGGTTTGGGTCCCAGCATCTACCTACAGAGAGTTAACTCCACCACAGGGATCTAAGGCTCTCTTCTGACTTCTGTGAACACCGCATGCATGTGCTGGTCATACACGCAAATTAAAACAATAATTTTTGTAAGTGGAGAAGTAAAATTGTCTAGGAGACAATGAGGACCAAGGAAACAGGGGAGGGTAAGAAAGGGCAGAGGGTATGTCAGAGTATGCTTAATATACTATGCATATATGAAAATGGTTTATAATACAGTACCACCCACATCAAATATTTTAAGAAAAAAAAGGTAATCAATACATTCATACCTAAACATATAGATAAAACCACCAAGGCTACATTTCTCCTATAAGACTCAGAGAGCAATCTGTTTAGAGCGTCCTCCAGCTATTGGAGATGACCGAATTCCTTGGCTAGTGGTCCTTTCCCCCAGCAAGTCTAACAATAGCAACAACAACACCAATGATAACAAAAAATGGTAATAAAAAGAAAATTTAATAGAAAAGAGAAATAGAAAAAAAGAAAAACCAATGTCAGGCTAACTTCCAGTGATCCCTGGCATACAGGACACTGCTGGATGCTGGGGGTCTGAGCCACAGGCCCATCAGTACAAGGCCTTGGGGTCTGAGAGAGGAGACCCATTGCAGTGGGTCCCTAACTGGGAAGAAGCCCAGAGGGGCATTATGAAAGTCTAGTCAAGAATCAGGGGAGATGGCTGGAAGCTGGACAGACAGCTGAGCCCTGGGGAAACAGTGAAAGTCAGAAAAGCAACATTATCACAGGAGGGGGACGGCAGAGGCACAATGACCTAGAAGCCACAGAACTAGCACTCACGGGTGTTCTATTAACTCTGGGCTGGTGTGTGTTCTTCTCAAGCGGGTGAGAGTGAGTGTGAGCCTCGGTGTGGTCGTGGTCCTTTCTGGTAGTTGTGGGTACAGCATCTCATAGCTTTTGCAGGCTGCCTTTCTGGGGTTTCTGTGCTCTGTAATGGCCGCATCCTTATCATGCTCTCTAATCCAAGGCCTATAACCCCCACATCCACCCCGTGCCTTCATTGTACTCAGATACCATTAAAATCATTGTTTCCAAAGCCTACTACTTTCCTCAACATAACGAACAAAACCTTCTGTGGCTAGTTCCCAAGTCCTTCTCTGACTCTAGCTCCCTTCTGGTCCCCTCTCATCCCCTCTCCTCCTGTCATTCTTTGGGCATGGCTTAGGTTCCTTTTCCAGAAAGCCAGTCCAGCTAGTCCTATGACTCCAGGATGACCCGGAGTGGCTGTCTTTCTACATGCTCCAAGTCCTGTCACTATAACCTGACTGTCTGTCCCATCTATTGACTGCCATGGAAGATGGGGACTTTTATGTCCTCTTGCTTTTTAGAACCCCAACAGCTAAGATGCACCTCTTCATTTTTCTCTTGTTCGATGGTACCAAAGACCAATACCAACATGACCTTCATGTTTGGCTGTCACAACTTGTAACAAAGAGCTTCAAAGTAAGACACTGAGCAGGATTCCTGGCTCCCATGACCTTCACGAAGCATTAGAGGACAACCAAGCCCATAGCATCCCAGAGGCACAAATTGAAGAGCACGCTCACCCTTTTCCACCTTAGTACAAGAAAGTCCATCAAATCAAATGAAAACTCCCTTTTTCAAGGCCTCGGGATTTCCCCCTTCCCCTGAAGAGATAAAGAAAAATATGTCTCCTTCCTGTACTAACAGCTTAAAGCGTGAGATAAATCCTCCCATCCTAACCTGTTTTTAACAAATAGACTTGGCTGTCAGGTGGCATGATACATGGCTGACAGATCTATTTATCCATTCTATTTCTTCAGCGATAACACTGAGAAGTTTTATCTGTTCTTTGGCCCCCCTCCCCCACTCTCATTTTCCTAACCAGGCATGTGCAACCAGCAGTTGATGGATGGGTGGTGTTTGGGATGAAAAGGGGCCTGGAATCAGATCGTTTTCAGGATGTGAACAACCGGATTATTAACAAGGAGTCACTGGGCAGGAGGCGCTGCGGGAAGCTGAGTGGCTCTCAGACAATGGCCAGTGATGGATGGAGGGGCACCTGGGGCTGCAAGGTGTGGACTGCAGATAACTGGTAGCCACTGCTGGGGTGATAATGGGAGTGCCCGGGCTCCGTGCCTACTCCTGCTTCCAGTTCAGTGTCAGGCCAGACACTTGACTTCTGCTGAAAATCCTCCAAGAATTCCACTCTGCACACATGACCCTGTTTCCCTCTCTCTTTCCTCGATATGGAACGCATGCTCAAGAAAGCAGTTGGCAGGAAAGTGAGGCAGGAAATGGACAGGGTGCTTTTTGTATAGCACCCAAGCATAGGATGTCAATTTAGTATCTGCCTCATGCCAAGCATTCATGGGTGATGCCTTCCCTTTCTATGTGCCATCTCATAAAATTGTCACATCTGTGTCACATGCATGGGGGACTCTGGGGAGGAGAAGGTACGTAACTTGGGTCTTCAGTCTCCATGCTCTGATCATTACAAAGACCCCCATTTGATCTCCGTGCTGCAGGGATGGCAGGCCAGCAAGCACCCTTGTTCTGTGGGTATCAGCAACCTCCCTGAGACTAATCTGGGTCTGCTTCGCATGTACTGGAAGGACAGCCACAGCAGACTTGGACTGCACGGGCTGCTTTGGAGCCCACCACCCACCAGAGGTAGTGGAAGAAAGGATATGAACCTAATTAGTAAGGTTCTTTGGAGCAACTCCTGTATGTGCTTCCTGGATCGTCAGGTCAGTTCATAGGTTAGCAAGCAGCAGCTCAATCCATTCGCAAATGCCTCACCAACATACCAGTAGTCCAATTTGGTAGAGTTGGATTAGCAGCAGCGGTGACATGACCTAGCAGAAACAGCCAGGCCTCGGCCTCAGCAGGAGTCAGCAAGAGAGACTAGGAGAACTTCTTGGCTGTGCTTCTTTCAGGGAACAAAGATAAGCAAAGATGAGAAACCCACAAGCGTTACACAGCTAGCTGTGCCAGCAAGCCAAGCTCTGTCTCCCTCACTTGGTGGAGACCTATTTATACCTGTCTTACCTCAGCACAAGAAAATGGCAAGAAACTACAGCACACCACCAGAAGTTTTTTTTTTTTGTTGTTGTTGTTGTTGCTTTGTTTTGTTTCTGTTCTCTGTATGGTATCCCAACAAATGCAGCTCAACTGTACAATGTAAGACAGACCAGTATGTGTGTGTCATTAGCAAAGAATCTTTCGTCATGTGTCCTTTCATGTTCTTGGTTTAGCAGACTCTCCTCTCTCCTGTGTCTGCTTCAGCAAAATGTCCCTTCATAAGTCTGCCTTAGACTTTCACTGTGTCCACTTTAAAGTAACATTCCTTCATGAGTTTGCCCCAGCCAAACACCATCCAATCGACTTCCAAAGAACCCCTAAGTTTCCACTTCACTGTGGTCTCAGGGAAGTCACTCGGTCTCTCTGAGGCTGTTCTCTCACCTGTCACACGCAGACGATGAATCTGTCTCTTGCAGGCACTGAGAGGATTAGGCCTGGATTAGGTATGTGTAGGTCTTTGTCACTGGTAATGGTCTCTGCAAATATTAGCTATTATGGTGTTACATTTCCCTTAATAATGCAGAGCTTGAGAGAGAAAAGCCTTCCTTGTCCTTTATTAAGGTCTCCCTAAGAGCTAAGCAATTTCATATCCTTTTATTCTCATATGTTGTAGTGGGCTTTACACTGAGATGTTTTTAAGGTAGTTTTAAATGAGAACCAGCAACATGGGTTTCTCTGTGGTGTTTGGAGAATCCTTGAAAATGATCCTGGCAGCGATTTATCTAAGTAAAGAGGGCCTACTGGGCCCAGGGTTTCTTCTAGGTCTAGAGCTCCACATGATGTCTACATTGCCCCAAAGGAGAATGAATCAGGCCCTTCTTACAAGTGAGGAGACAGAGGCTCTTACTGTCCAAAGCTTGCTCAGGACCAGAGAGCAGTCAGCCATGGAACCAGCCTCAGATATCAGCACTGCCTTCAGAGCATGTCGGAGAAGTATTCTACTATGCAGCCTCTCCTCGATGTCTCTGTCTTTACCTAAGAGGTATGATGCCTCTGTCTCTATGAACATACACCTAAGCATTTGAAAGCCTCAGGGTAAGAATCCAGCCAACACTGAAGACAGGTTATTCAAAAAGGAAACACTGAGCAGGGTGCCTTAAAGACCGACATGCTGCTGTTATGTCGTATGTGGGCAGTTCAGCTATGAAAAATAGAGATGGCTTAGTAGATACTGTGAACTTGAACTACAAGCACCCACAGAAAAGCTGGGTATGGCAGTACACAGCTGTACCCACTGGCACTGGTCAGAAGGAGACAGAGACAGGAGGATTCTAGAGACTTGATGATCAGCCAGTGTAGCCAAAACTGGAGCTCTAGATAAAAATGACAGAGTTTATCAAAATTAAAAAAAAATAGAGCGATAGAGATTCGAAAACTGACAAACACGTGAACACCACCACCAGCAGCACAGATTAAAAAAGATTCGTCTAGAGTGGAGTCTGATAGAGCACACATGTAATTCCAGGTGGGGGTACAAGGAAGAACTCAAGGTCATCTTTGTCTGCACAGTAAGTTTAAAGGTAGCTGAGCTACCCTGTCTGTCTGGGGGTGGGGAGGAAGAGGATGAGGGGGAGGGGGGAGAGGAAGAGGAAGAGGGGGAGAGGGAGAGGGACCTTTTCACTTATGCTTAACTGTCTGACTTTGGGGTTTCCGGGCCTGAAGTCTTGTCTAGCACCAGGTCACTAAGGCTAGAAAGTTAGTCACCAGCACAGGGCAGTCCTTCCCTTGGTTCAACTCATTCCTTTTCACTAGTCCATTACTATATGTGATATTTATTGACAACCCCCTAGTGCCAGACACTGTCTTTAGTCTATAGAAGAGTACTATGCTGAATGCTACTGTGAGCAAAGTATAGGCTGATGCAGCAATAAAGAAAAACACCTATTCTTCATGGGCCAGCTTTCTGTTACTGTAACCAAAACAGCTGAGATTGTAAAGTTAAAGAAGAGGATTGTCTTGGTTCCCAGTCATGATTGGTGGTGCTTTGAGGGCCCCAGTGACCTACAAATTCCCATCATGTTCTACCACATGAAGCTTTCTGATACCTTCCAATATTTCGAGGAGGACTGTAGCTTTATTCCAGGTCTTTGGAATCATTCTACACAGACACTGTAGTGTACCTCACAGGAACAACTGCCTGAAGGGAGAGACAGTTGACACGTGGAGGGTGAGACAAGTGGGAGAAGTTCATGAAAGCACTTAGGTCCCCTAGGGTGCTGCTTTCTGCACCAGGCACAGTCTCTCCCAAAGATTCTCTATAAATGCTTGAGAGTGACAATATCACTTCTCTGTGTAACCCCGGATGTCCTGGAACTCAGAGATCTGCCTGCCTCTGCCTCCTGAGTGCTGGAATTAAAGGTGCGCACCGTCAGCACCCAGCATTCTGTAGTCTGGACAGCAGCAGCTCTGTCCTGGGCCTGCATCCCCTCTTTCTTGCTGCAGTTCACCAGCTCTTGGTGAGAAATCTGGCTTCCACCCGAAACGTCCTCTGTCACCTACTGCTTGCATAAATTCTACCCCATCAAACTCATACA
Organism: Micromys minutus; assembly: GCF_963924665.1. Taxonomy (NCBI): domain Eukaryota; kingdom Metazoa; phylum Chordata; class Mammalia; order Rodentia; family Muridae; genus Micromys; species Micromys minutus. Next base: position 24,403,833 of record NC_137978.1, on the reverse strand, counting down.
AAAACTAAACGGGATAATTCATGTCAAAGACTACACAAACAAACACTCTAATTGGCAGCTATTATTATTATTACTATTGTTAATGTAATTATAACAGTTTTCATCCCCACAGAAGTGATACTGTTAGCCCAAGGTCACTCTGAAAAGCTTCCTATCCATAAAGAGGCGCTCATGACATTTTAAAGATCCTCCTCTTGGATGTGAACATCCCTCCCACACAAGTACCTTGGGCTGAACGTGTACTCACAATTCAGGGCCACTGCTAAACCACATTGCTTGAACTCTGCATGCAGAATAAATACTCCAGCTCAGCAGAGGTACACCGGGGTGAGCCACATTTGCCAAGACTTCAAGAGCACAGTTTGCATTTGTTTTGTTTAATTCTTACACTGTGTTTTCACCTCCTCCTAAGTGCATTTGTTTGCAGAAAGAGCCACGTGGGGAAGTTCAGCCCACAAATAAGAATATAATTATTACACAGTTTAGCAGTGCCTGGGCGGCACCCGGGTACTCGGTGGTGCTTCACAATTCAATTGTCTCTCCTTCAAGACCACATTTAATAGGATAAACAATTTCTGCTAAACGCAATAAATGTGAACCTGGGCTGTCATCTCCACAATCAACTCAAATTTCCCATTAGAAGTGGTGGCTGTGATTGAGATTCAGAATTTAATTTGGCGGGCGCTCGCTTCAGTGTGTTCCTATCAGCTTCCTGGGAGCCTCTCCCGTCAACCAAAGACAGAGTGGCTCTTCCTTGTCTCCGGGGAATCTTAAAAGAAGATAGATTATAACTCAAGAAAATTATACTGCCTCCGTATAATGAAAGAGATAAAACATTATTGCATTATCCTGTTGAAATAACAGCAGACAGCAAAGCAATAATATTAAGCTAAACAAGGGTCCAGACCCGTCAGTTGGATTGCAGGGGACAGGGGAGGCAGAGAGGCAGAGCTGCTGTGCTGCTGTCTTCCACTGCCCCCGGCAGTGAATCCTCGGCTACTTCCCAGTTTCTCATTGACTCTGCTGGAGAGAGCTGGCCAGGCCAGGCTAGAGCAAATCTTCAATACCATGGATGTGTTCAGCTCTCAGGGCCCACCCAGTACCAAATCCAGTTGCTACAGATGCAAAGCAGATGTCTTGGCTGAAAAAAAAACATGCAAATACATCTGATAACCCCGAAATTACCCATAGCAAACTACTTTTCCACATTTGATTTATTCCAAGAATAAACTCACCGGAAGTTCCTCCATCAGGGAGATGTGCCCATGGGCAAACAGAACAATGCGAAGAAGGAATGTATAAGGAAATGTGGAGCTTGACCACTTAGTATTTGAAAAAGTAATAATAAGAGATATTGATAGCCTGGACATCAGTAGCCATCCAGTTGACCTCTTCAAGTTCTCATCCCCGAAAATAGCATTTACACAAAAGCCCAGTGAGCTGAGTGGAATGAGGCAATCTCTCAGAGGAGGGAACGTGGGACGGCAGTGCACACTACCACACAGCCAAGAGCCCCTTCCTGTTTTCCAGCCACTATGGCCTTCTCTTTCCATTGTAAATCTTTTCTCCTGGACTGATTACTTTTCCTTGGCTCCCAGTCATGTTCTGTTATTGATCACCGTCCAGGTTGGTTCCTTGATTTCTCTTCCCATAGGCATTGCTTCCTCTACTCAGCATCAAAGAAGCTAAGGGACCCAAAGCCACCCTCCTGACTAGGCAGCTGGAAGAGGCTGAACAGTAACATGAAAAGTACAAGAACACATACATATGTACAAATGCACACGTATCTGCACTCCCACACCCTCACACAAATGCATGAAACCTTTTGCTGCATTTTATTTCATGAACAGTTTTTGCCAACCACATGCTCATTCAGAAAAGGAGATGAGCCTCCTAGATTCCAGTGCCTTGTTTGCAGTGAAGTTCTGGCCTTTCCTAATTGTATGGCCAGGAACAAGTCATAATATCTCCCCTGCCAGCCTGTTTTCAAGATATTTGTCTTGCAAGGTTGTCATGGGGATATCTTGGTGGCACATAAAGATCATTGCACAGAGGTTGGCTGTCTTTATTACTGAAGAAGACTTTGTTCTTACCAAGGGATGAACAACTTCTTATCAGTTTGCTTCTTCATTATTCAATACCTATTATGTACCTTTGTCACTACGTGGTGACCAAGAAAGTTTTTGGCTCCCGGACCATGTGAGGGTAACAAAAGTGCACCGTGGCCAAAGAGAGGTTCTCCATGCAAGGACTTAGGGTTTTGCTCAACACACTGTTTATTGGAATTAACATGCACTGAACAAATTAAAGTCTTTAATGCAGAGTGGCATTGCTTTTTGTGGTGGCCCTGGATGGGAGCTGGCTAAGTCTGAGTGTGAGAGCTCATGCTGGGTCACCTGCTGGGTGTGTTCCCTCCTTCAGCAGTTCAGTGTTTCTGAAGCAGGACCGGAACAGGGGTTGCCTCCTCTCTGAGGGGCTGGATTGTTGCACTGCCTTTGTCTTGTTTTGTGTCCTCCAGAGCACGGAGACCAGTCAGACCAGCAACTCCATTTCCCATCTGTGGGGATGTCTGTAAGAAAGAAGGATAGTGGCGTGTGAATTGGTTCTTGTTATACTCTCTTGTGCTAGGAGGTGGAGTAGGATTGGGTGAATAAGCCAACAGGCTTTTGGAATCTGAGTCTCTGATGTCTCACTTTTAAAGAAGGGTTTTTTCCTCTGGTCAGTGTTTCCTCCATTCTCCCCTACCACAGAATATCTTCATATGCTACAATTACTTTGCCCAGGGTGCTTCTTCCTTTCTATTGGTAACATCAATCCTACTAGCCCTTCAGACCTTAGTAAACTTGTATTTCTTCACAGAAGCCTGGGATTCTTACCTCTTCATCAGTTTCCTGTATTTTAAGCTCTCAGAGCATTTACAGCAATTGTTGCATAGAAATGTTAAATGTGTTTATGGAGTAATTCACATTGCATCAGTCTTTCTTCTTACATTGCAATCTTTGTAATGACATGAACTACATCTGATTTGCCCACACTGAATGGCAACACCTAGGCTGGAATACAGAAGGCCTCCTGCAAATAAGCAACAGCTGGCAGAAGGATGAATGGGTGGGTGGGTAGATGGGTAGGTGAGTGGGCACAGAGATGCATGTATGAGTGGTAAGAGAGTGTGTGGGAGGGTGGTTAGATGAATAAATGAATGTGACTAGATGGGTGAGTGGGTAGGTGTATAGATGGATGGATGGGTAAACATGTTGGTGGATAGATGGGTTGGTAGATGGTGAATTGGTATGTGGGTGGACAGAGGCATGGACAGATGGATGGAAGAATGATGAGTGTGTAGGAGGGGAATGGATGGTTTACCGATTAGACACATTAAGATACTGAAGAGGCTCTCATGCCTGAGAGCTATGTTATCTACTGTGAGAGTGGTGTATTTTAAATGAGGTGGCTGTCATTGCTTCTCTGCTCCTTGATGCTTGTTATCTACTGAGGATTGGCTTTGGTCATAGATGAGGCTGCTGAATAACCATTTGTTTCCCCATGATAAATATGTTCACAATTAAATAGCTAAAGTGGACAGTTTCTAAGGTCTCCTCCAAACAAAAATACTGGAAACAGTGTGGTCTTGTGATCCTACACTCTGAGGAGGCCACTTTACAAGATCTGGGTGAGGTGAAAGAGGAGATAACAAAGCCAGCTATGATGTAGAAGGGCATGCTTAAAGGCTATGCAGTCAGCCATGTCTGCTAACCTGGACCTGGCTTCCTGCTTTCACTGTCGATGGTGACCGGCTGATCTTCAGCTTCTTCATCTATATTTAGTGAGGATATCACTAGTATTGTCTTCATGGAATTGTTGTAAAGAATAAATTATTTTCTACATATAAAATATTAGTAATATACCCAAAACAAAACAATTAGTGCTTATTTTTCTTTCCCGGTATATCAGCCATCATTTTAAATGATTTATATGCCTCATTATAAACTCAGGTTTGTGCAGTAGTCAACAGGATCATGTCTATTCCACATACGAGAGAGGTCAAGGGTCTTGTTCAAGTCAGAGCTATTAAATGACAGTAATGAGATCTGAATTCAAGCTGAGTTCAAGAACCCAGCCAAGTGGCCCAGTGTACACTAGGTACATAGAGAATGCCTAAGGCTTTATCAGATGTGTTAAGTCTGCTTTTAAAGGAAGTCACAAAAAAGTTATGGGAAGGAATAAAGATGAGAGAGAAACGTGAGTTTGACAATTCTTAGATGACAAAGTGGGCAAAGGATTTGAGAGTGGGAATTAAAGTTTTATTAGTCTTTCATTTGTTACCTAACTGTCTGTCTATCATCTATCTATCTATCTACTTATCTATCTATCTATCTACCTATCATCTATCTATCTATCTATCTATCTATCATCTATCTATTATCTATCTATCTATCACTGAGAGACAACTACACCTGAAGGTGCCAAAATCAATAGGATATGGCATTACTTATAGAATGAGGAGAGAAAAAAAAAACATGAAAAACATTATGTGTATGTATCTTCAAAATCTTATGAGCATCTTCAACAGGAACTGATTAATTCCACTGGGGGATAGTGACTGTTATGGGAATTTCTACATAGGGCACACGTGCATGTACATGCGCACAAACGTGCATGCACACAAATACACACATACACATTCTGAATTTTGACTGGATAATACAAAAAGGACATAAGCTTTCCACCAGAATGTAGGAAGGGCTTGGGAATATCACACCTTAACAGTCCTATACCATACTGCATTCTCAAAGGTAAAAATGATAAGAAGCCAGGCAAGATCCTGAGCACCACCATGACAGCTCCTAGTCCATGCCCTACCTTGCTCTTGTTCTTTTCAGACATTTTTCCAGAGTGTATGTACCCAACCAACTCTGGAAGACTCATTACCTTTTCGATTGGTGATCTCACAGGCTACACCTTGGAAGCCAGCAGGGCAGATACACTCACAGCGGGATCCTGAGGAAAACAGACAGAGAGTGAAACCAGGACCCAAGAGCTCAACCCCAAGCACCCGAATTTCCATCAGTAGACATGGGAACGAAACAGTGAGTGGGTATTACATAATGTGCAGGTGCAGGGCCAAGATTTACTTCTTTCCTGGGCTGGAAGGGTCGTCATGAAGGAGTGTTCATTGCCATCATAAGAATTAGATAGTAGCACTGAGAACACTGCTCCACAGTTGATCTTTGACTCACACTTATATGTGTTCAGGATCAGATTCTGCATTAGCAGTCCCTGAGGACAGTCATCTCTTGTCACGAGTAATAGTCTAGTCTATGCTTCAGTTCCTCTAGGGAGGTCCACACTATTTGAATCATGCCCCACCTACCTTTGGTAAGATCTGAACTTTTGCAAGTGCTTCTCTATACTGGTCAGGAATCTGCCCTCTTGGAGTATCTCTCATCTTATTGTGAAGAATATCTCCTCAGGGCAGACTTTGAGAATGTCCTCATCTGACTCCACATTATCCATGCCTCTATTCCACAAGCTGGTAGACATTAGCTGCTAGCTCTAAATTTCTTGCAAAGCAAGAAAAACTACAACAATCCTAGACTCAAACTCTGAGCTGCTGAGCTACCCTACTTCCTGTGACAGTCATGGCCATAGCTCCAAGCTTCAGCTAAATGTTACTATAACCCAAGAGGCCCTCTGAGGCTGGGCTCTAGGAACCCTGACAACCAGAGCAGAATTCCCCTTGTTGCCAGCTTTCTGACTTCTTGGGAAGGAAAAGTAGGCAAATGGTTGCCCCAGAGTCAGCATCCCTGCAGATGATGCCTTCCACAAAGAACCCCAAGGCTTTGAAAAGTGGTACCTTTCAGGACAGGGACTCCATTGCCTCTGCACGGAGCACAGCGGCAGGTGCTGACTTCCATCTGGAATTCTTCTAGTGCTTTCTTTATGTTCTGTTTCACTGTGCTGGAGTATGCAAAGTCTGTGGCTGTCACAAGCTCATACAGGGGCTCAGCCTGGGACAGAGGAGACAAAACACACATCACCTAGAGGCCAAAGCAAAGCTACAGGGCAAGGACAGTCAGAGAGGACAGTGCATGGAGAATGCAGGAAGGTACCCCCAGCACAGGGAAAATGCTACATACAATATGCAGCTAGATGCTCGCCCCTCTGCCTCCCCTACCTGGATGACACAAGTTAATCTGCTCAAGCTCAAATCAGTTAACGAGGAATACCTACTAAGCACTAGACATAAATGTAAAATAACTGTGGTGTGAGAATCTATTCCTAGGGACTTCCAAAGCCAGAGGCAGACACTAGTGTAAATTAGTGGCTTATGGATAGTCTCTGACTTGAGGTTAGACTTGAGATCTCTCAACCTTAGGAAGGCAAGAAAGTGATCCCTTTTTAGTTGAAGTGTATTGTGAACTCCCCAGGCTAGTGATAAGTTCTGTCAAGAGTACTGTACTACAGCCAGTGTCAGGGGATCTGGCCCAGTCAGCTCCTGGGTCATGAGAAGCTTAAAATCCCATTGTACAATTTTGCCAAGTTGTGTTCCACAGGTCGGGTGGGTCCAATGCATTTCTGCCTTGATATTTTAAATTCATGATAGGTTTATCTGGACCCAGCCCCACAGTGCGTCAAGGAGTGTGGTTTCACAGAGTAACAATCAAACCAGCAGAGAGGAGCAGGGCAGGAAGGGGCTCATCTGTCTTGATGTGCCTTTAAGGTGATCTTGTGGCAGCTCTTTGGCTTATTTTAGGACTGTTGTTCCTGAATCGTCGTCTTCCAGTTTTATGGGAGTTACTCATGTTATCTATCCAAAAGCTCACTCCAGGAAGTTTCACCCTATGGCTCACAGTCCCTTCCTTCAGAGGTCTCTGCACTATTCATTTAAAAAATATTCTGCTTTCTAAGTATCCCTTTACAATCCTTAAACTTTTCCACACAAAGTTGCCATTTTCTTTTTTGATTTGATAGCAAGCTGGCAGGGAGAGAGGCTTGGATCTGACCACTCTGCCTTGGGCACAGCCTCCCATTAAGGGTAAAGAGAATGTCTGGCTGAAGAGGGTTGGAGTGAGGCAGTGGGTATGGGAGACCAGGCAGGGGTTAGAAAAGTACAAGTGGACCATATAAAGCTCAAAAGAAGGAAGGCCAGAATGTGTATGCCTCAGTCCTCTTAGAAGGGAGAACAAAACACTCACAGGAGGAAATACAGGGAAAAATATGGGAGCAAGGATTGAAGAAAAGATCATTCAGAGACTGCCTCACCTGGGGATCCACCCCATATGCAGCCACTAAACCCAGTCACTATTGCTGATGCCAAGTAGTTCTTACTGGCAGGAGCCAGATATGGATGCCTCCTCAGAGGCTCTGGCAGAGGCATATTGATACAGTTGAGGATGCTTGCAGCTAACCATCGGACTAAACACGGGGACCCCAATAACGGAGCTAGAGAGAGGACTGAAGGAGCTAAAAGGGTTTGCAACCCAATGGGAAAAACAATATTATCAACCAACCAAACCCTTCAGAACTCCCAGGGACTAAAATACCACCAATGAGTTTGCATTGAGAGACCCATGGCTCCAGTTGCATATGTTGCAGAGGACAGCATTGTCTGGCATCAATGGGAGGAAAGGTCTTTGGTCCAGTGAAGGCTCGTTTTCCCAGTGTAGGGGGATGCCAAGGGGCTGAGGGGGGAGAGGGTGGTTGAGAGAGGGAGCATCTTCATGGAAGCAAGTGGAGGGGGAGGGGATAGGCGTGGAGGGAAAGGGGATAACATTTGAAATGTAAATACAGAGAATATCGAATAAAAATGAAAAGAAAAAAATTAATTACCTCCCCCACCCAAACAAAGAAAGAAAGAAAAGAAAAGAAAGAAAAGTACAAGCGGAAACTGCAGGTGCTGGTCACTCTGCACATGCGCAACAGTGGTGATGCCCTCTGGTCTGTGAGTGAGGAGAACCAGGGCCCGCCTGCTGCTTTGCTGTGTTCTGTTCCTCTTCGGGATGCAGCTCCAGGGCCTGGTTCCTCTCCAGATTTTGTTTGTGATCCTGTCCTAATTCAGCCCTGGAGAGTTTAGGGTCTGTCTAAATGCAGGCAATCATGCCTAATAGAAGCCTCCAGTGGGAAGAAAATTGCTTCCATTTCTTAATGCATCTGATGCTGACCTTCGCTCCAGTGGGCAAAGCAAGGCCCCTTGGAGGTCCCATTGTCTCACCGGTCTGTGGTCAATGAAATTGATCCAGAGGCTGTTTTCAGAGAGACCAGCCTGCTGGTCCCACATGGGGGAGGGTAAGAGGTGGGGAGCTTGGTTTACACCACTTGGTTACTATTTCTCAATAGTCAGCTTTTGGCTTTTGCTCCCAGCTCCTTGAAAGACCCCCTTTAATCACCTTGGTGGTTTTCTACCAAGACATAGCGGTAGCTGGCAGCCAAATCTGAATAAACTTTCCACATACACTACACCTCGGAAGCTGAGGAGCTTCTGCCTGTTCTCACAACATGGTGATGGTTAGTATAACTGTCAGGTGAGAAAAAGCTCCAGGTGGTCACATGACTCCATAAAGCACAAACAAACAAGAACTCCAAGATGAAAATCTGGATACTATCAGTTTTGGAGTCCAAAGCCTAGTTTAGGATGGCTACTGATACCAGAGTCTCAGGAGTTCCCATCACTAGCTTCACCCCTATGTTCTCCAGAGTTTGCATGCGATGATGGCTTTCTTAGGCGAAGCAGAAACCCCATGGCTTCAGGACATCCCCATATGCTTATGCTAATATGGCTCTGTTTTTCTCTCTCCCTTTTCCTTCCCCCTTCCTCTTCTTTCCCTTCATTTCTTCTACCTCTCTCTTCTGCACCTCTCTCTTAGATACCCAGTCTTGAATATAACGGTCACTGGGTCTTCTTTAACACACTTGCCCTTGGGAAAATTTTTTTCTTACCACATCATTTTTGAGAGGATGCTGGAGAGTATCTATCGTGCAGGCAAATCTCTGCTGTGCACCCTGTTGTTCTTAAGTGTGTCGAACAATTGTTAGGAGAGCTAGCCACCACAAGGAGACAAAGTACGTGCTGCACATCCACCCCCCGCCCCCCAGCCCCCAGCTCTTGGCAGCAGTTTGAGAACTGGGTTCTCCATCTTCTCCTGCTACAGTTGAAAAGACTGGGGCATAGAGAAGTTAAGTAAACTAGTGACGGTCTCACCTCCACCAAGGGTGGGCTTTGATTGTTAATACTGTGCTTTCTTGTTCATTAATTTGTATGTATTTTTAGACTTATGAATAGTCGGATAATCATACCGCGTGGGCTTATAAATGTAATTTTATATCTCTCCTTTTACTTCTCACGATGTGAGGCTCTCCCTGTGTGGCTTAGCCCGCAGCAATAAAACAACTACAGCAGCTTCAGATACAAGGAGACGGGTTTATTCATGCTTCTGTTCACTGTCTAGTCTCTGATTGATACCTCTGCCCTTCCAGCCTTTGCTACTACAAGTATCCAATCCAATGGGTCACTATACATATTTATTTACAAAAATTAAAACCAGATCAATAGGTATTATCAGTTTTAACAGTATGGGGATACTGAATTTAAACTGTCTCCCTAGACTACACAGCCTTCTTACCTCACAGAAGGTCTCTCTCAGCACTCAAAATGCTTTGGGCATTACAGATTTTAAATCACTGTCAATTTCATTGGTGAAAATAATACTGTTATGATATTATTTTTATTGGTATGTAAAGAGTTTAAAAGTTTGGAAATTTATTAGTCAACTGACAGGTGTCCATTTCTTTAGAGATTGTATCTTTCTTCTAAATTATGCCATATTCCCACACAATAAGGGGCTTATTTGTGATAAATCATCATCATCATCATCATCATCATCATTATCATCAGTAGTGAACTATCTGTCTCTCTGCTATGTTGACATCTACCTACTGACTAATATTTGTTTTTCTGGTGTATGTGTGTGTGTTCATGTTGGTGCACACGGAGGCCAGTGCTCAACCTTAGGTGATGTTTAGCACCCATGTGCCTTGTGTTGTTTTGAGGCAGTCTCCCAGTGGCCTGGAGATCACTAATTAGGCTTGGCTGGCTGGCTAGAGAGCTCCAGATGTCTTCCTGTCTCTGCCTTCTCAGCACTGGGATTACAAATGCAGCCCATCACACATGGCTTTTTAAAGTAGGGGTTCTAGGGACTTGAACTCTAGTCGTTATGGATGTACAGTGAGAAGTTTGCTGACAGGGTTTTACTAGAACAGTGCTAACACATCACATTTTATAACTTCTTCTGCTTTGAGAAAATCAAAAGACTTAAACTCTCCTTTCAGACATATCCTCTCAAAGGTGGGCTTACACGTGAAAGGGCAGCAGACACTCCAAAGCCGGGTCACACATACTAGGGCTGCAGCTCGGCAGAGGAACATGTGACAGAACTCTAGCTTCTCAAAACTCAGGCTTGCACAGGGTAGGGATACATCTTTTTAGAGGAAAGTTTGCAGATAGTAGGGCCACAGGTCTCCAGAGGCAGGTCTTCATATGGAGGGCTACAGTGTTCAAAGGTAGATTTGTGCATGATAGGGCTGCAGGTTCTCAGGCTTCCCATGCATCTTATTCCAACTACTGACAGATGAGCAGGAGCATGGAGGGACTGACTCAATTCTTCTGGCAACCTTCAGAGCCGTTATCGGCTGTTATCTGAATGTTGGGAGGACAATATTGGGCAGAGCTCTCTTCCCAATACTTCTTGGACATGTGTAATTGGGAAATTGACTCATATTGAACTAAGATGCTAAGGTTTGGTTGTTTCTCTGCAGCATGACCTTGGTTCTCCTAACCTCTCTGTGAGCACATTCATAGTTTTTTTCTACCCTTGGCAATCCAATGTCTTCTTCATCAGCTTCAGTCCAAGTGTCCCATCTAGCTACCTTGACCCATCAGAAACATAGGAAGATGATAGACCAGTGATTAGGACTACCATTTACACACTGGACACCCAGGTACACCCAAATGCCAGATAAGGAGCAATTAAACCATCAGTATGCTCTGTGCAATACACAGGAGATACTTTAAACCAAGAGAATTATTCCTTCCTTATCTGAATTTCAAAACTGGATACTCTGTATTTTCATCTGCTAAACATGACAACTCTTTTTTTTTTGTTTGTTTGTTTGTTTGTTTGTTTCCAAATCCCTCGGGAGTTCACCCACTGAGGAACATTTCACCAGGCCAGGAGCTTTTTCCTTTAAAGACCTAGGGTCACTGGTACATTGCATGCCGAAATGACTTAGGTGTTTGATTTTTACTCCTGGGGGATACATTTGTTTCTAAAAGGAAAACATGTCAGCAGGATGTGTTGCAATCTTGTTTTGTTTTGTTTTCGGCTCTTTTGTTTCTGCTTAGGTTTCAGCACCATGCTTCTCTGGGCGTTGTGGGCACAGGGCAGATTTTCTACTCCACGCCTGATGGATGTGTGGGCACACTTCATCTCACTGTTTGCTGAGGAAGGAGTCTTTGTATCTTAGATGTCCACTTCTGCACCCTATCTATCACGTTTCTTTCCTGCCGGCGTTTTAATCTCTTTGTCTTTTGTTTCCGTGTTATAAGAGTATTTTTTATCGTACCTTCCACCTCACTGAGTCGATTTTCTGCGGTGTTAATTCTGTTCTTTCTGGTTTCCAGTGTGGGTTTTAATTCTGCCACTGAGCTCTCGGCTTCCACAGCCAGCTACTTTCCCCTCATCTGATTAGTGTCTAAACAGCTCAGCTTCTATTCTTGTTTCATAAATTCCTCGTTTTCTTGAATTTTATTGCTGTCACAAAGCAAATGCATTCTCAGATTTACTCCCATTTTTCTGCTTTATAGACATGTGCTCATTTTCTGCAGCTTGAACATAATTCCCATCTTTTGTGTTAAAACAAATCTCTTTATTTAGCCATTGTCATCTCTAACTCTTCTTCTAACAAGGCACCACCTCTTCCTGTCTGCGCTTACCTGGAAAAGGCACGAGCTGGTCCTTGTTGCATACCTTGCATCTGCAGAAATCTCAGCTCCGCTCCTCTCAAAGGACACATTATTATACTCCGGCAGTGGCACAGAAATTGTTTATCCACTGGGCTTTCCTCTCCTGAAAAATCAGCCATCACTCCAGCCTCCTGGAAAGCTACCGCTGTAGCGAGGCCTTATTCTGAGATAATGGGATGCAGCCAGCTGTTTCTGAGACCAGAGAGAGTCCGTGAAGCAGAGGGATGGGTGGACGTGTTTGCTGTGCAGGTGACAGATGCACAGAGGTGTACAGAGGTCTTCCCGCACTTCTGCCTCTTTTCTGCTGTGCTCCTCAAAATACACTCCTCTATCATGCCCTTCTTGACACCAGTGGTTTGGCCTCATGTGACAATCCGTAGCCCAGACAGTCACATTTTTCCTCACTGGGTAACCAAGCCATCCTTTCTAGGGCTCAGTTTTAACAGATGGCAGATAGGTTACTGTAGTATAGAGCTAAAATTCAGATACCTATTTTCCTCTAAAGTCCCTGTTATCTCTCACGCCTGGCTGTGATGCCATCTGGTGTCACCATGGTATCAATCAAGCTTGGATTTCTCTGGGGCTGCCTGCAACCTGTGGCTGGCTGTATCTCTACTGTGATTGTTGGTACCTATGCTCTCTGTTACCAGTGACTAAATACAGTGGCAGGAATTGAATGGCAGCCTCCTTGTTCTGTGAAGCTATGCATCTGATGCAAAACACAGGTCCTGTTGGAAAATCGTCAGGTCCGGGACTGCAGAGTCTCCTGTTAAGGTCCAGCCTCTCATTTTTACCTTCTTGACTGCAAATAGAACTCTCAGGGGTTGGACATTGGTCCATCAATGGCAGCCCAGACAGCAACAAGAAGAGAGTGATGTAAGGCATGCTATGGGTACGGTGCAGACTTCCCCACAGGCAAGGATCTACCATGGCTGATGTGTGTGACAGTCCTGTTTTAACAAGCATCTGTTTAGTTTATTTACAGCTGCAAGTTTCTTGTGTGGGAGTCAGGAGGCTAGAATCGTTATTTTTCTATTCACCAAGGCCACGGTGGGTGGGGGTGGGGGGAAGAGGTCAGATTCTCTTGTCTAGACCTAAGAGATTCCTTGAACAGTCACAGATGGGCATGACCTTCCTGACCCTTGACTTGTCACAAAAGAAGTCTAGCACATTACACTTGCAGACCACTGAAAGCATCCCTGTAGATAACATTGCTAATGCCCTAGCAGAGTGCCGGGAACTTAGCAGGCACTCCAAACAACGTTAGCTACTGTAATCATCATGTTTTGCACTACTCTAAGAGATGGGTATGCATGCTGCTGGCTACTGCCCTCCCTAAGTGCCTCTCTCACCTAGGAGTCTCTTTGTTTTCCTCTGGTACCGTTTTGTAGTGTAGCAGATGGTCCCCTTAGTAGCTTGGGGACCAAGGAAGGAACTTGGGATCTTTAGGGGGCACGAGGTGCTGTATTCTAACCTGTTCACCTTACATCTATTTTCTATTACAATGAAAGTAAGTGAAGCATGGGACCTGTGCCTTGGTGAGCTACCATCCCATACACAGCTTATTGCAGACCCTCTGAATCCATGTTCTGCTCAGAGGTGGAGTGGGTATAATGGCTGCATGTACCTTGAGCTTGATGATTGCTGGGCTGTACTGCACAGAGTCGCCCCATTCCTTCATCAGTTCAGCTGTTGGCAGCTCCCTGTATGCCAAGGTGCTGATGTACTCACTTGTCCCTCCTCGCACAAGAACGACCAAGTCTTCTACCATGGTGCTCCTCTTATTTCTGTCTGGAATGGGCAGAAAGGGGAGCACGGAATCAGAGGGATCTCTCTTTATGCCTTGGAATTTACTGCAGCTAAACAACTAAGACACCGTGACTTGAGGATCTGTAGTGAACGTGTCTGGGAGACAGAGGAGAACAAGACATGGTCCTGGCCATCGGGAAGTGATAGGGTCTGGGGCAACTGGAAACTTACCAGTTATGCATAGCACAAATCAGGAGAACAAGGAAGGAAGGTTCCTGATGGACATTTAAATGATGGTAAATAGGTGAGAGAGAACAGATTCATAAACAGCTGAGCAGACATGGAGAGAGGCATTGTAATTAGTGGAGCTTTGTGGATTCTGGCAATGTCCTGTTCAGGGACCTGGATGGGGATTAAGCTACGAGCCATCTTAAAAGAACACCTATGTTTTATATATTCATTTCCACCATAAGGAACAAATAATCAAAAATGTAGACAACTTAGTCTTGAGTGTGTGTGCTCTAGGGGCGGCAGCTACTTCCTGTGTGTGTGTTTTACTGGATGCTGTTTCTACTGTGGGATACCTCACATGGCAGGAACTGGGAGGGAGCAGAAGAGCTGCGGCCAGAGCAGTACCATCCAGCCTCATTCCTATCCAACATATACTAGACTCCATACAGACCTTTGCTCCCAGACCCTGAGTCTGCACTAAGGCCACCATATCTTGTCCTGCCATGTTTCCTCTGCCATGTGGCTGGTAGTATGTCACTCACATTTCCCAATCTCTTTGTCATGCCTTATCTCAGGTAAAGCCCAACTTCTGCTATCTTGCCTTAACCCCTATCATTCTATATCCAGCCAGTCCAACTCTCAGCCCCTAGAGCAAAGTGATACTATTTGCACAATGATGCTGTAGTACCCAGGATGTAATTTGTAGCTGTGGACACTCTGTCCTATGGTTTCAGACTTGATATTGGCCTTTTGGCCTTTTATCTACTCTATGTGGTCATTGCAAAAATGGGAATTCAAGTTCATCCATTCTTATGTATTCATTATACTAGTAGGAAGTAGGTGGATGTACTGAACAGATTATTATGGTCATTGAAATGCCTAGAAACATCCCACACTTAAAGAAAGCCTGGGACCATTGGTGCTGAGGAGACAGCAACTGAAAGTGTGGAAGTCACAGGAAGCTGTCTCACCTTTGATTTCATTCAGAATGTCATTGCATTTCTTGTCAGACACACCCAATTTGAGGTATACTTTAGAGATGGTGCCACCAATCTGGAAATCTACTCCAGCACAGGCCGAAACCTGGTCAAGAGTGTAATCTGGAGAAAGAAAAAAAGATGCTCATGACCTACTAGGTAACTCACTCTGTCCATTTTCCTATGATTGACTCTAATTTTAAACCTTCCTGGCATCAGAGGTTCAAATGAACATGTCATTAGTCTGAAGACAAGACACATAGTGGGAATTACAGAGACCGGTGAAGATCAGTCACAAGATTTTGTTCTAGCCTCCTTCTGCAAGCCTATGAAGACATTTGCATCTTTCAAATGTGTCACATGTTCAGGGCTATCCTCTAAAAGCCAGACACTTTATTCAGTATTCTCTTAGGGTTACTTTTGCTGTGATAAACTACCACAACCAAAAAGCAACTGAATCTTGACTAAAGTCTGGCTGAGGAAAAGAGGTGTTGTTAGCTACTAGGCTTCCTAGCATTATTAACATAGACCATAACCTCCCCAAGAGAATTCCAAACCCTTGAAACACAAATCTCACTGAAATAATAAGTGTTACAAAAAAGAAAAAAAATCCCCTGTGATTATGCAAATTTGCTAACTGTTCAAAATGTGGGAAATTGTATATATTTTCTCTTTCTTTAGCAGTCCTCTGGAAAACTTTTTATAGTGGCATCAATTAATTTTTTTCTTAATTGTGTGATTCTCTAGGCTGCTTATAGGGAGAAGTTTTAGAAATCATAGAAAGAACCCTTGGAACAACTCTTTTGGAGAAAGGTGCCTTTGATCTTGGTAGACTCAAGTCCTAAACACATGCATTTACATTGTATGTCCGATTGCAAGTACATTGGAATCTTTCCCAAGTCCTATCTACTGATCCAGACCAGTTCATGTAACTAGACAAGTGCCTGGTCCTGAGACCGAAAACTGGACTGAAAAGCAGGATTCACACTCTAGATGAGTAGTTGAAGACCTTTAAAAAGACAGGAATGCCTGGAGGCAAGATGGAGAGATGGAGAGGAGGTTTGGGATTGACCTAGTCTGTGAACTGCAGTAACGTAACCCCTCACTATAGAAACTGTCATCTGTGGACCAGCACCTTGAGTGTCAGCTCCAGGGCTAGTTGAAAGACAGCATTTGGACATAACCTTGATACTCCTGGATCAGACCAATTGCCTCAAGATCAAATCAGATCAAGATTTGTCTGTAATTTACATTCATCAGAGTAAATGGGGCTCTGGTCCCAGGACGAGCTTATGATTAAGTGTAAAAAATAGTATAAGGACCAGGGAGATGGCTCAGCAGGCAAACTGCTTGTCCTATAAAATTAAGAGCAGACTTCAGATTCCCAGAAATCCATGTGAAGGTCAGGTGGGCACGGTGTCCTGTGTGCAATCACAGGTCATGATGGTAGAGACAATCCCCACAGCAAGCTGGGTAGGGAAACTAGTTACATCAACATGCTCTGTGAGTGACTGAGAGACTCTGCTCCAATCAAGATGTTGGCATCAACTCCAGTCTTCCATGTACATGTGTAATTATGTACATGAGTCCACACATGCATGTACTCACACATGTACAAAAATTAAAAACCCAACCATAATATACATACATACATATACAAATACTCAAAAAATGAAACAGAGTATAATATTGAGGTATGCCTGAAGAAAGTTGATGAATAGAAAAGAAACAGAAGTAATTGAAGTTCATGCCTAAGCTTTTGGCTTGTATTTCTGGCTGGATGGTGGAACCATTTCTGAGATGTGAAAACTATAGTGGGAACCCATGATTCAGGATGCATATCTGACTTAGCGCATGAGCTTGGATCTAACTGGATATGGTTAATTTGGAGAGGGGGTATCACCCAAAGAGAGAGCTGGGCTGAGAGGACTGACACAGCCTAGTCAAAGGGTGGAGGATAATGATTCTGCCAGGGCCTCTGTGGAGGTACGGCAAGGTCAGTGGGGTGGGGGATGGGAGCACAGTTCAAGACTCTTCCCCCAAGCATTAGTGTGAGGCTCTCCTATCATTCATCCCGGCTGTTCTAGCCAGGAAAGACATGTCAGTCAGGTAGCGCACCTCCTCGCTCCATGGCGTCTTTGTTCATGATAAGCGTGTACTCGTAGATGCCCCCAAGCACGGCTTCAGTGATGAAATGGGTCCCAAAGTCACGAAGGAGGTCTCGGTATTCTCCATAGCTATACTCCAGGGGCAAGCTCTTGACCCTCTGAAGGAATTCGTAATGGAGCATGAGGTTTCTGGACTTCAGCTTGTAACGTGCCACTTCAAGGACAGAGCGCGCGTGCAGAAACTTGCTTCTCTAAATGAGATACCAACATGGAAAACAACCAGACTTTTACAGTTAGCCATTATGAGTGGGAAGATGAACTTTACAGCCACTGTTTTTGCCTAGAGTCATCACGCTTATGACTCCTTCAGGATATCTGAGGGAAGAGTTCAATGCTCGTTAACATTCCAGCATCCTTCATAGCTTGGATGGGCACTGACCTTGTTACAGAAGCAAATGCTGACAGCGAAAGAGGATCAGAGACCTGCACTATAGGATGAAGGTGATGACTAGAGGCCACTCAGATGGGGGCACAATTTGCTAACTTGCAAGCCTTAACCATTTGCCTGTGTCCTTTGTAAACGACATCCCAAACAGTTCAAGTCCGAAAGTGTTTTGGAAGGTGACTCTTGGCAGGAGCCAGCAAACTATGACCTGCAGAACGTATCTACTTACACATTCCCATTCACTTACACATCGTCTGCAGTTTTTGCCACACAGCAGTGGCAGAGAGGTGAGGCTGAAACAGAGGCCCTTCCCTCAACATTGTGTAAAGCCTCTTTTTATTTGCTCTGGTCCTTTTCAGTCAGAGTCTGGTGTCCCCTGAAGTTTAGACCGGATGCTGGCGTTGTCAGATGAGAGCTAGGTATCAGAACCCATGAGATAAGGGGGTCCTTGTATGGGAGGAAGCAAGGATGGAGGAAATGAGGGTACAGTCTATTCGAACCGAGTCCTGTAGCTGAAGAGCTATGCAGCCTTGATTGCGCTGTCACTAAAATCCTGCAGTGTGCATCCTGGCCTGCTGTCACTTCATTCCTGTCCTGTCCAGTGGCACAGAGCTCCTTTCCTCCCACTGCAATGGCCTAGGTAGTTACTGGGTACTTGGTTCACAGCTTTTCCAAACTTCCTAGGTTCTATCTCTTCCCTGCAGCTTTATGTAAGTTGTCAGAATTAAAATGGAGTTGGCTGTATCAGCCCTAACAAAAAAGTAAGTGAGCAAAAAATGCATCAGGCCTGGAAGTTAGGAAGAATGTGTGCTTGTTCACTGTTGTCTAACAGTAGGGGCTGCCATGGAAGGCAGCCACAGCAAACATACACTAAAACACGCTACTTTGAGGGCCTTTGTCCAGCCACTGCCTGGATTCAGAATGCAGTCACCATGCTGTTGGTACCTTGTGGACAAGGATCTCTTTTTGGAATCTCCTCATGTTTACCTTTAGAAACTTCCCTTGCGTCAATCCCCTTGAGACATATATAGTGTACTCACTCCCATCACAGTATTCCACAGCTCACAAATACACAACGACATTCTCTGGGCATCTTGCTCTGACTGTTGTTCAAGTTGACATATTATTACAAAACTTCCCCCGTGTTCTCCCTTTCCTTGCTAATCTGTTTTTGGTGCCCTAGTCAGAGTCAAGATCCTAAACCTCTAATAATAATATAATAATAGGTCTTCAGGCAAAACCAAACCAAGCAAACATGGGTGCATGTGCCCACTGTTGCCTTCAGAAGCAATCTACTCTCTTACTTTAAACACATACCCTTCACATCCTATCTACCGCTGCTCTGAGAGGTGTCAGCTTCCCCTTCCCTGACACTGAAGTGCTCCTTTTCATGCCTGTCCACCTTCATCAACCACACAGTGTATCAACCCTAACCTGCATGTGGTGGTTGTGCATCCTCTGACTCTGAGTTCTTCTGGGCATGAGTGTACCTACCTTTTAAATCCCTATTTAGCTCTTGCTTATTTAACACACACCCTGGGAGTCCCAGGTATGCACTCCTTCTTAAAGCTTGTATAACACATCTCATCTATTTCCTTCATGATATATGTTATGTTACATTGCTGCTGATATAAATGATTAACAGTGATTTATTGCTTACAGGCTTACATCTCCCACTGGGCTGAGAATATGAAGGGAAGACAATTTGTTATATATTTTAAAATGAGCTTCAAGAGACAAGTTGAAGATGTCCAACACAAAAACTTACAGATGTTTAAGGAGACAGAAATGCTAATTACTCTGATTTGGTCATTATATATTACATACATGAAGTAAATTATTACACTGTAATCCATAAAGATATCCGATTCTTTTCAGATAATGAATTTAATTGTACAAAAAAAAAAAAAACTTGTAGAGTTTGTCTTAGGACCCAAGGTTCGATGACACATGTTAGCTTTGTAGAATTGGCTGTTTGTATTGGGGAGGCAATGCCAGGAGAAAGAAGGCAGTATGTGATGGTGCCCACTGTTTTCCCTTATAATGTTCCAGTGGTTGGTTCTGTCCTTCATTTCTGCAGCTTGCTGGTGAGTCCCTGTTATGTGCCATCCTGGTCTAGGGAGGAAGGAAACAAATCTGTCCCCAACAAGCCCCAGCCCATAAGAAAATTCAACAGATGGAAGATAGTTACAGACTACTTAATGCTGAGCACCTGTTCTCTGCTGGTAACTATATCTGTAGTGGGGGACTGTTGGAGCCCCTTGAGATTTCTTTTTGTTTCATATAAATCATTATAAACTTTAGGTCTTGGTCTCTTTTCTCTTATAACCCCTTAATTTCCTATCACATCACTCCTGAGTTGAAAATTCTTGTAACTAGTAAAAAACACACACACCTTCTTTACCACAGAATTCAGTCTCAAAGCTGCCCATCACTTATTTCTTGAACGCAGGACCCCAATCACTTACTGCTCCTATCGTTTTGTGCTTACCACGTGGTCACTAAGGAATACACAATGGTTAGATTAGCTTTGGGGAACATCCCTGAGGCAGCACATGTATGTGAAGGGCAGGATGGGAGTCACACAGTGTGTCAGGGCAGCACAAGGCAGGGCAGCCTGGGCTAGTAACCACATGGGAAACTGGTCAGAGGTACAAAGAAAGCAGGATAAGGTGTTGGGGAAGTAAAAAGAATCCCACCAGATGCTTAAGAAGAGTTGGGTTATATTCCAGACACTGATCTCAAACAAAGGTCAAGTTGCAGTGAGTTGCAAACTCTCCACATTCATAGGTTTCATTTAGGCATGTCTACATAATAAGTATATTGAAAACCAAAGGAAAAGGCTTATCAAAAAAAAAAAAAAAAAAAAAAACAGAAAACAACAACAACAACAACAACAACAAAACCCAAAAAACAAGAAAATACCACTCCACAGGCAAGTAAATCAATGTAAAACTAAGATGTGATTTATGAAAACGTTATTGTTTACTTGGACCAAGTGGAATATAGACTCAGCTATGAGCATAAAATAATACACATACATTGAAAAGCAATGAACTGATTTTATTTTTCAAGAGCAAGAAAAAACCTGAAGTTGGGTGGGTAGGGGTTGGTAGGAGGATCTGGGAAAAGTTGGGGAAGGGGAATGTATATGTTTATGAAACTCTCAGAGAATCAATGAAGACATCATTTTTAAATGGATAAATAAAAGCATCAAACGGGTACTTACAGTGTGGGAGAATCGTTTGGTTCTGCTAATGTAATGTCTGCCTTCGTTGCTTTCTCGTTTCACTCCAAACTCAGCAATCCCATTCACTTTAAAACCAAACTTGAAGCTAAACATGCTGGTTGCTTTTTCTGTCACATTATGTTCGAAATCCAAATATGACTCGTATTCTGTAAATGCAAATTCATATTTGCCTTGGGTCTATAGAAAGAAAAAAATGTGCTTTTAATATGTTTTGATTCAAATTCTTATCATCAGACATTCCCTGTGCTCTTATTATATGGACGAGCTGAGCCAGTGACACGGGAAACACAGAAATATCAGGGACAGCTTATATCTTTAGGATCACTGTTTCAGGAAGACAGACAGACATACTCAATACTCGTGTTCAGAGTCTGGATTTTATTTGGGTCCTAGTCGGCAGGAAAGCAGGAGATGGGGATGTCTAGCGCTGTGGATTGGTCTGGAACTGAGGTTTGAGTAGAAGTGGGAGGATCAGAAGAGGTAAGAGTGAGGACATTGGGAATGTGTGGAAAGAGAACCTTCTGGCACTGGGTTATCTCCTGATCTGAACTGTGGCACACTGCTAACATGAGCCAAGAGAGGAAGGAGTGGGGTGGACATTCTGGGACAACATGGCAGTTAGAATGGAAAGAACAAATCAACCCAAGAAGGAGGTGCTATGACGTGTGTGCAACACTAAAGAAAGGGCAAGGCGGCAGGAAGAGAGTGAAGACTGAGGCACACTGCTTTGCACACTTGTCTTAGGGAACTTAGAAGAGGTATATGCTGAGTCATTAGTGCTCATTGTCCTCGCATAGGTGACCTGTCAGAGGCAGGACCTTGTGACCAGTTATTGCTACCTCCATTCCCATGAGCATCTGGGCACTTGTAATTTGTATAAAGTCACGAAGCACAGGATGGGGGCATTGGAGACTTGGCCTGAGTAGACTTCTTGTGCAATGGTACTGTTTCCTTCTGGGTGGATGACTTGGGACAACTGATTTCTCTAGGCCTCAGTTTCCCCATGTATAAAATGAAGATGGCAGTTGTCCCTGTCACATAGGAGGCTGTCAGAGCCTGCAGTAAATGCCTTTGCTAAGAGGAGAGGAAGCTGCACGTGATGCCTGTGCTGGGATCTGGCGCCTGTAACGGTTCCTTGAGAAGCAGAGGTTGAGAGGTTGGACTGGATCCTTGATGGAAGGTCTGTTTAGTCCTAGCTAGGCTGTTTCTTCCTGCTGATGGCAAGTAAGTGTTGCAGAAAGGACCAGAAAAGGGGGAAGTGGAGAAAGGCAGTTGTCCAGCCTTCAGAACTATGCATCTTTGGTGATGGAAACCACCATCTCCATGAATTTCTCAGTCAACCTCTCCTTACTTTGCATGAGGAACCTGAAGGAAGAGTGGAATGGTATATTCTATGTTTTACGCTGCAATTGTTGTGTCTGGGAGTATATTTGAGTCATAGTACAGACTTATAAGGGTGTAGCATTTTATTTCTTTTAAAGGTTTATTTGTGTGCATGTTGGTGTGTGTGTCTGCGTGTGCACACTTGAGTGTGTATATATGTGTCCCTGAACAGGAAGGTAGCCATGAAGCCCAGAAGATTTCAGATCCTCTTGAAATGGCTGTGAACTCCTGATGTGGAATGGGAACTGAACCTGGGCCATCTGGAAGAGCAGCAACTCTTAATCATCAAGCCATCTCTCAGCCCCAGTGGTACTTCATTTCATAGCCTTAAATATTTAGGTCAATGCCTGGCCTGATCAGCAAGGGTGTGGCAGTGATGGGAACAACAGTTAAAGTGAGCAGAGGACTCCCTGTGGCCTCAGGTACTGTGATGTCACTTAGCCTCCTTATCTCACTGCTTGGTTTACTTCAGGGAAGAAGCCTATAACTTTCAACATAAAGACAGGACAACAGCGGTTCTGAGCATTTAGGACTGCAAGCAGACAAGTCAGCACATCTGTGTGATGCCAGATCCTCAGCTCTGTCTCTGGCCTAGCTATAACGACATCTGCTAACATCACTTCTGCAATAGCTCCTGCTCCATTGCTGTACGCAGCCTACCATCAGTACAGGGTCTTGAGTTAGGGTCCACCCACTTGATACCAGAAGACACTGGGGATCCGAGAGAAAGAGCTGTGTAAAAGCTGCACAGCTTGCAGGCTACAGAGTACCCAGCCAGGGGTCCCTCGTAACCTGCTGCAGCTTACCTAGATGTCCCTTACCTGTGGGGTGTAGCCTTCTACATTGTATGGTTTCCTAAACCTGGTGTTCAGGATATAGTGGGGGGAGCATCCACCAGCGTAATACCGGTGATCGAGAACTGGGCCCTCAAACGTGTTTGTGAACAGATTTATCCTGGAAAAAAAGGTACAGACAGGGTGGGAAGCTTAGGGTTTGGAGTTTTGTCCTCTCCGTTGGAAATTACCAGATCCCATGGAATGAAACCCAAAACTCCTGGTTCTACATGCAAAGGGCATGGGAATTTGGTTCATACCAACACAACATCCTCATTTTAAAACTTGTGTGTTATTATTTTTTATATGTATGGATGTTTTGCCCACATGTATATCTGTGTACCATCCCCATGCCTGGAACAGTGCACAGAGGCCAGAAGAGGGCATCAGATCCCCTCAGACACCTTGTGGGTGCTGGGAATTGTTGCCAGGTCTTTTTTTGGAAGAGCAGTCGCAGCTCTTAACCGTGGATTCATTTCTCCAGTGCCTTCAGCTCAGCTCTTTCATCTCAGACAATTTCCAACGTACTTGCACAACCCTGTCTCTAGCCCCTGCTTCTTCGGCCAGTGAGTGTGCTTTGTTTCTTCCAGACAAGTGGCTCTCCCTGTGCTTACTTGGAATCTATTACTGACTTTGAATGTCCTCTCTGTGTCTTTTCAACTGTGATATTCCTGGAGCTCATTTAAGTGTTGAGGGCCTTGGTTTTCCTATCCTGGAAGTGGGTACAATTGGCTACTAGGGAGGCCCTGAGAGGAGCTCCCATCCAAATGAAGAGTCTCTCTCTCTGATGAGCTACTTTTACAGACTAGCACTTATCTAGGGAGGAGGCAAATTCTATTCACATTTCTTTCCAGTGGCATTCTTTACAGTGATTCATATCGTGCTGAAAGAAATGGACCCACTCATCCTTCTGCAGGCTTAGATGCTGCAAAATGTGGAAAGAAATTGGGATGAATGATTGGGCCTGTTTGACAATTTCTGACCTCTCTCCTTTGACCACATAGAAGAGTGACCCAGTGCTTACATACCTAGGAGCTGGGACACACATGAATGACAGAACTATCTCTTCACATAGTGCTCAGAAGTCCCTTATTTTCAATATTGTAGATGCTAGGAACGAGGGACATAGAACCAACCAGAACCTATGACATAAATTGTCTATGGGATTCAAGATGTATGCTTAGAAATACACTGACACAGAAAATGGTGAGAGTTACGAATAAGGCCCACCCCAGCCCCTGAACAATAATAGTGTCAACCCTCCTGTGGCCCATGTCTGTTCATAGTATGTGCTTCTGGAACAACACAGAACTGACCTCAGGGAACACATGGAGACACCTACTTCCAGTACAGCCTTTCTCTTCCAGAAAGGAGAATAAGCATCTGTCCCTTTTCTGCCCCTTGTCCATTTTCCCGAATTCCATTTACCACTGTGGGTTCCTATCAACCCAGCAAGACTGTAGCAACTCACCCGCTGGCCAGGCTGCCAATTGCCCAGTACTGCTCCATTTCCTGTTGGCATTTTTTGTAAATCCTCCTACAGTTGGCTTCGTCTGATTGGTCTCCACAGTCATTGTCTCCATTGCAGAGGAGTCTGCGGTTCACACACCTCCCTGGGACAGAGGGGACCACACTCAACAGCTGTGCAGATGGGATGCACACGGCTAGTGCCTTGCGTATGGCCCACAGTGCCTGTTCTGACACCTTCATGCATCAGGCCTGACTGAGGACACTAAGAGTTAACCCCCATTTTCTCACCCTACACCCTAGGAGTTCAGTGCAGCAGTATTGAAAGCACCGAGAAAAGATTGTCTAGAACAGTCTATGAAGGGGGGAGGCAATATGCCAAAAAAAAAGCAGGGAACAGATAGACAGCCAGGACAATGGTCTGGAATGGCCCCTCTTCCTGTTGCAGAGCATAGGGAGAGGTAGTGGACAGCTTCTCCAAGTAGAGCCAGCATTGTAGCTGTGATCCAAGTTCCTGACCCCAGTTCCTTCATCAGTGAAGTGCAGACATCATCACAGCCATGACACATGACACAGGCATATAAATAGAACCTACTCAGGCAAAGTTCTGCAAAGCCTGTCATGGCTGGGGCTAGTGTGTCTGAGAGCCAAGCAGCCATTGCAAGGATATATTTGCAGCACAGTTGGGACCTTACCTGCCTAATCCTGAATCCTTCCCCTAACCCGCATCACCTTCAGCACCATCATCTGTATCACTGTTATTTCCTCTACAGCTTTGTCTCACTGGCTTCACTTTCTGCCTTATTTGCGAATTCTTGGGGCAATAAAGTCCACAAAACAGATCCTACTCCTTAGACATATCGGGTCAGTTTTAACCAATGTCCTTCCATTATTAGAGGCAGAAAAATAACAACCTGGTCTTCAAATGTTTCCTACAAAGGCATTTAAACTAAAGCCTGCATGAATAGCCATTACGGCTCTGGGAGAAACCATGGAACGCTGGCCATAATGAGTCCTTGGGTATATTGTTAAAAAGTCTCTCAGATTTATTGGTTGGAATTTTACATTTGCAATAAGCCCTAGAAATTGCCCTAATAATCCTTGTCTATCTTTTGGAAGCTCTGAACCATAATCCATACAGGTACGGTGAATGGAACACCCCAGCAGATCCTTTCGGGCTAAGTGTCCCTGTGTATGCCAGACATGTGAAGGAATGGAGACACAGAGATTTTCCAGGATGAGCTGAGTGTGTAAGTTGGGGAAACACGCTTTTACTTGTTTCTGCTGTAGATAATCATTTGTTTGTTTGCTGTTCCCTTCCTTCTGCCCATTTTCCCATCTGTCTTCCATAATTCACTTTCTTTCTTTGCAAAAAAAAAAAAAAAAAAAAAAAAAAAAAAAAAAAAAAAAAATCAACAATCTTAGCTGACGACATCACAGTTGAGCTTATGGTAGATATGCTGATGCAGAAATGTAAATGTTGGTAAGTGATGGTGTTCACGCCTCTCCACTCCACCCGAGGGCTCTGTGTGCAGAGCTAAGGCGTGACAGAGAGGCGTTACCTCTGGTATTACCTAATGCTTGTGACTGACTTGTAAGTCATTAACGTTACCCTTGCTGTGTTTGAATAAGGATGCTCCCCCCTCCCCAAGCTCAGATACTTGACAAATTAGTCTCCTGTTGGTGGAACTGTTTAGGAAAGATTAGGAGATGTGGCATTGTTGGGGAAGGTGTGTCACGAGGGACAGCTTTGAGGTTTCCAAAGACTCCTGACATTTTAAGTTAGATATGTCTTTTGCTCTCAGATCAAGGTGTGAGCTGTTTCTGTTGCTTTGTTTCTGCTCTGCCATCATGGACTCTAACTCTCTGACACTGTAAGTCCAATTATATTCTTTTTGCTATCAGTTGCTTTGGTTATGGTATCTTAGCAATAGAAAAGTACCTAATGCAGCACCCAGTTTCTGTGGATGCAATTAAAATCCCCAAAGGTTAAATCAGATGTTCTAGATCATGCACAGGGCTAGACCTGACCCGGGACTTCTGATTCCAACATCTCTAACTTATGTCACTAACTGCAGCTGACCTTCCAGATCCTCACAGCATTTCCTCCCCTGACATGCTGGATGGTTTGCGGCATGTAACCTCTACAAGCTTCAATTTCTTAGAAGGCAAAATAGGAATAACAATAATACTTCCTTTCTATATGCACACACACACACACACACACACACACACACACACACACACACATATATATATATATACATATATATATATATATATAAACATGATATATATCACACAGGTTTGTAGTAAGTTATCCTCTTGACCTGTCCTACAACCCTAATCTTCATGAACCCTATATATCTATCCCTCCAGCACCACATGTTGCATTCTGCCTTTCAAGCTTCTCTTCCCATTCCCACACCCATCCATACCTGTCTGTGCACACACAAAGCCTTCACATCGTACTTGACTTCTGCAGGGTCGGTTGGTAACACAGTCTTCAACTTCCTTGTCGGAGACGTCACACAAGTCCCCATAAAACTGAGAGGGCCGGAGCAAGTAGGCATGTCTGTACTGTAGCAGACAGAAACAGAGGAAGCCAATGATGACCTCTGGGTCTGCAGGAGCCAAGGGTACTGTATACAAATGGTCACCAACCAAGCTGTAAGCGCTGAGAAGGCATACAGTTGGCTGATTGCTATTTGTCCGGTTCTTGTGCTTCCTTCAGCACACGCTGAGTTTCTGTGCAAGGCTGGCAGCTTTCTGAATGTTTCTCCAATTATGCTTTATGTTTCCTGAAGTTGGGGGCCTTGTCTTGGGTCTTTACTTTGTTTCTGCTGCGGTCTGCCAAGATTTGTTGAGTGTGAGGCATGGGCCTTGGAATCAAAAATTAATAAAGGAGCTCAGATAGTCAGTTCAACAATGAACTAACTCTTGGCTTAATTATTCCAGTAGGTGATTCATATGTTGTCACAGATTGCTGAAGGCATCAGTGTGATATAAATAAAGGACTATGTACTCTGAAGCTCCAACTGATGCTGGTACTTCCTACTGTATGTTGGTCAAGTAGCTCAGTCTTCGGAATCCAAATTTACTCATGTGTGAACTGGGGGCAATGAAGTACTTAGATGGACAGTTTAGAATTTAAATTATGTTATAGATTTGTTAATATTACTTATATACTATGAATTACATATTAACTTATATATCATCATAGTATCTCAAGCTCACGTTCTTTTTTCTGACATAAAGTAGGTACCCAATTTCTTGTCAGTATTTTCTTTTTTATTACCCACTGTTTTGGGAATCAATATTGCTATTTCTCTCTTCTTGTTCATTTATTCTGAAAATATTGATTAATCTATCATATATTTAAAAGGGTAGGTATTTTTGCTTGTTTGCCTGTTGGTAGGTTTTCTAATCATCATCAATTCTCCTATCCCGCCTTCAAAAGCAGAGGGCAGTTGCCCATGGTAGGAGGCACCAGGCAGTGACAACACGGTGAGCCGGAGCAAGGCAGGGCAAGTGCAAAGTGCTCTGTAAGCTCATGGCGAAATCTCCATTGCAAAAGCAAGAGACAGAAACTGGCTTCACGTAAGGATATCAAGGCCAAGACCTAAACATTGAGGAGGAGTATCAGGCAGATACGCAGGGCAGGAAAAGGGCAGCCTGGGCAGAGGAAGGTTTTGAGTTAAACCAAGAGAGACTGGAGGATGCATCTTTGTACCCCAGAAACTAGAGATGACTTTGTCCTGGGTGGAGAGCAGTGTTTGAGGGAGAGGGTGGAGATGTGGAGAGAGTCAGAGTGAGGTAGGCAGCCAGGAGCCCCATGCTGGTGGGTAAGGGAGGCAGTAACAGAAGGGAGTGATTGTATTTGTGTGGTTTTCAAACGTTAGTAGTCAGTTTGGGTACACAGACTGTGGCAAATGAGGAGAGTAGCCCCACTTCAGAGTGACAAAAGACACAGTTACTCCTTATGTGACATCTGTACTGTGGCTCTGGAAACCATGAAAAAGAGTATAGACAGCCATCATCTGTGCCTCTTGGCCTTGGAGACTCATTGTTCCTAGGAGGTAGACATGCCTGCAAATAAGACCTTGAGGAACAAACAAACCAAAATTAAACCAGAAAACTGCCAGCAAATTAAGTACAGAAGAAACATAACCTCCACACAATGTATGACAAACCCACAGAGAATGTCATGTTAAATGGGGAATGGCTGGAGGTATATATTCAAAAAAAATCTAGGACAAAGCAGAATGTTTATTCGACTCAGAACTGGAAGTGTATGAGAAAGTAATAAGGCAGAGGAAAAACTAAAGGCAGATAAATTGAAAGGAGAGCTAAAAGGATTCTGTTTGTCAATAGCATGATCACGTATGTAATATCTCTAGAGACTCTACCAAAACACTGCTGGAGTTGATAAATACAGTAAGGTTGCAGAATATACAAAATCAAATAGCATTTTGTATATTTCAAATGAACAGGTCAAAAAGAGCTTTAAAATAAGCTTACTTACAATATCCTCAAAATAATAAGAGAGGTAGAAATAAGTTTAATGTAGAAAGGGACAGGCTCAATCTTAATGAAAAATTAAGAAGACAGGAGCTATTTTATTTTCACTGGTTAAACAAAGTATTGTTAAAATGTTCACATACTCAAGGTAGCCTGAGACTTGATATGGTCCCTGTCAAAGCATGAGGTGCCGTGTTTATGAAGCTAGTGGTGAAAGATAGATGGGGAGATCACAAAATTCATATAGAACCCTAAAAGATCTAGAATAGTGGAGACAATCCTGAGCAAGAAAAGCAAAGCAAGCATGCTACAGAGCTGGTGGGATCACGAAAGAATGGGGTAGACATGAGCACATGCACACAGAGCAATGGAACAGAGAGAAAATCCAGGATGAATCCACACACTTATGGCCAGGAGATTTTTCTAAGGCACAAAAAGCATGTACTTGGGTATGGACCATCACTTCAAAAGAAGTGGTGCTGGGAACTGGGTATACAAGGGGATGATATGGGAAGTACCATGATCATCTTGCAAGCATAAGGACCTGGGATCAATCCCTGAAACCAACCTTTTAAAAAGCCAGGTGAGATGGTATGTGCTTGTAGTGCCAAGGCTGGGGAGGCAGAAACAGGTACAACCCTGGGAATCCCTGGCCAGACAGTCTAGCCCACTTGGTGATTTCAAATAACCCTATCTCAAAAAGGTAGAAGCATGGTGAATGGCCTCCTCCTGTGTGAATGCACACATAAAGTTCATTTGAATATCACACACTAATACATACATGAACATACATGGGGGAGTAGAGTGGGAGAGAAAGAGAGAGAGAGAGAGAGAGAGAGAACCCAAATAAATGAGCACTGGATATACATACAAGTATAGGAGACTGACACTAGACAGGCCTGTATATAAAAAGACCACTTTCTGGTTGCGATGGCTCACAGCTTTAATCCTGGCACTCAGGAAAGA
This sequence comes from Micromys minutus, assembly GCF_963924665.1. Classification (NCBI taxonomy): domain Eukaryota; kingdom Metazoa; phylum Chordata; class Mammalia; order Rodentia; family Muridae; genus Micromys; species Micromys minutus. The sequence continues at coordinate 24,373,884 of NC_137978.1, read as the reverse complement.
GAGGGAGGCAGATCTTTGAGTTGGAGACCAGCCTAGTTTACAAAGTGAGTTCCAGGACAGCCAGATCTATGCAGAAAGAACCCACCTACCCACCCAAGAAAAAAGAAAGAAAGGAAGAAAAAAGAAAAGAAAGGAAAAACATAAAATACGTCAAAGGCCTAATTTAAGATCCCAGATTTAAGATATGCGGCTATTGGAAGGAGCCGCTGGGGAAACACTTCAAGCCCCAAGCACAGAGAGAACAAGATTTTTAAATAGTAGAGGTAACAAGAGCCAAGCTAGACAAACACGGTTGGATTGTATCGGGGAGTTTCTGTCTAACCAAGGAAATGGTCAACAGTGTTAAGAACAAACTGAAGAATAAGGATAATATGTACAAACTATTCATCTGTCAAGAGGCTAATCCTCAGGATATATAAAAAAAATTCAAAGAGCAAAGAAAATTTCTAATAATCTGAGTTTAGACAGGTAAGTGTTCTCTACAAATATGTCTCAATGATAATATTCAAATGGCAGAAATGTAGAAAGAAGGAAGGTTTATACCCTGCAGATAGGAGTGCAGGTTAATATAACCATCAGGGGCAGTACTGCAGACTCTACGAAAGCAGGAGGAAGAGGAGAAGGAAGGAAGAATAAAACAATTAAAAATCCTGGAAATAGATCTACCACATGAGCCAGCAGTCTTAATACCGAGCATAGATTCAAAGGAAATGGTGACATTTTGTAACAGGTAGAGTTATAAGAGTCACCGTAGCCAAAATAAGAATCAACAAACATGTTCACCAAGAGATGAGTAGATTTAAACGGTATGATTGACAATGGAATTCTGATCATCTATCAAGGGTGAACAAGCTATTTGTGGCAACAAAGATGGGATCTTTGGACATTGGGTTAAGGAAATAAGCTTGGTAGAAAAAGCCAATCAGAGGTTCTCATTCATTTGTAGATGCAGAAACAGTTCATCACAGAAGTGGAGAATCGACTAGAGGCCACTAGAGACTAATCAGGGCAAGGGGCCCAGGCAGGTATTGATTATCAAAACATTATATGTGGGGAATTCTATTGCTCTATAATTCAGAAGATATAAGCTCACAATAATTGTCCAGTTCAAAGTAGCTAGTTGGGGTTCTGTTGAAGCTTCTCTACATGTCAGCACAAGATAACAATTATGTTTGCATGATGAGAAAGCTAACTGCCTTGGCTTTATCATTACACAGTGAATATATGTATCACATTATAAAACTATACTCCATAAATAAGCAAATTCTGTAAGTCAATTAAGGGATAAAAATAAGGCCGTGTGTGTGTGTGTGTGTGTGTGTGTGTGTGTGTGTGTGTTTGTGTGTGTATGCATGCACACACACATACACACACAGAGTCTCCCAGACTAGCTCCAGGCTCTCAAGACAAACTAGGGTTGAGGAGGATGGACATATTGAAGGAAATACACCTGGTCTTTGTTCAGAGGTTTCACTGAGCCCTAGGCATGCACCCTGCAGACAGGGCTGGTGCCCGCTGAGGAAGTCCACAGCAAGCTGCAGCGAGCAGTCTGGCTGGCTCATGCTCAGTCCTTCTGGTTTATGGTGTAGATGAGGCAATTATCCAGATAATTGGATCAATGTTGACAACTTTAGCAAGAAAGCCTACTCTGGGAACAGAATGATAGCGCTTGGATCTCCCCATTGATCCAATTAACTGTGTAATTGTCCTGGGCCAACTTCTTCAGCCTCTTCAGAGTCTTTGCTATGATAGGTCTGGGTTCTGAAGGAGCCAAGGGAATGACAGCTGTGTTCTCTCTATCTCTCTCTCTCTCTCTCTCTCTTTCTCTCTCTCTCTGACTCTCTGTCTCTCTAAGTCTCTCTCTGTCTCTCTCTGTCTCTCTGTCTCTCTCTCTGTCTCTCTCTCTCTCTAAGTCTCTCTCTGTCTCTCTGTCTCTCTCTTTGTCTCTCTCTGTCTCTCTGTCTATCTCAGTTTCTCTGTCTCTCTGTCTCTTTCTCTTTCAGCACATCTGCTTTGTTCAGAGCTGGGGTCCCGGGTCAGCCCTCCCCACAAGGAACTGAAGCATAAACAACATGGCGACTAGTTAGTTCTATAGGCAGAAATGTCAGTAAGGACCCTGCAGCCTGATCTAAGGCTTGTCTCTGATACTAGAAGGCTCCAATAAGCTACTTAACTTCTCTAAGCCTCCATTTACCCACCTAACAGAATATGTGACAGTCATGTTCTTTTTCCTTGCAAAGATGTCAGGAAGCAGAATGAGATCAATCGTGACAGTTGTAAGAGGCACCCGTGACATGTGTGTCCACTGAAGGCAGAACTGCAGGTCTTTACAAGTTGTCTGTTGAGGGTAGTAAGTGACAAAAATCAGAGCATGGTGTATGCTAGTTGTAGGGTAGGGGCAGCTAAGATAAGCATGTAAATGTTGCTTTGTCTAACTGGAGCTAGGGCTGATGAGCAGTCAGGGAAGGCTTCACAGAAGAGGTTGCCCTGAGCAGGGTTTCAGGTTCTGAGTCCTGGTAGAAAGTGAATGTGTTGGGAACTGTCATTGCCACCTGAGAAAACAATGCAAACAGGTGGAGAGGGGGGTGAAAGATCTGGACGAATACAAAAGCTGACATATCCTAGAGATAGGGCCAGGTTAGGTGACACAGAAGTCTGCCCTTGATCCTGAGGGCACATGTGGGGAAATACTGGGACAGTGGAGATGTGGCTATACTGTGTGTGATGGGTGCAAAGAGCAGGTCAGAGAGGAAGCTGCTAAGACATCTGTGTGGGAAACACTGTAATACCAAGCCTGCTTGCTGTCTGAAAGCATAGAGACAGGAGAGTCTTAAAGGACAGACTGTGGCCAGGAACCACCTCTGCCAGGCTTGTTGACCTCTACCTTCCTTGTCATCTCTACCTCCCACCCCTGCCCATGAATTTAATGCTCACCCTGGTATCTTACCCTTTTCTTCTGACAGGGGTCACATGCAGTCCAGGACGACCAGGTGGATAGTTCACAGTCAATAGGCGCTGGGATAACATCCACACTCCGTACTGGTCTGCTCCTGACAAGGCTCCCGTTGACTGCATTTGTCTCAAAGAAATCTGGCTTCACACCTCTGAAAAATCACAGAAAGAGAGTTGAGAATCATAAAAAAATCACATTCATTCCCCATCACCCACCAAATTAATGTAGATCAGAACAGGAGCACAAGGAAGTTGTTGATCATTTCAGTACTAGTCAATTCATCTAAAAAAAATATGTACTGAGTCTCTGGGAAGTGCCTGGCATTAGGACTTGTGGTAACTCCAGCTAGAAGACAGTGTCTCAGCAGCTTGTGAACTCTGATTTCCAGTCTGGCTGAGCTTCCCTTTTCTCTTCCACATAGTGGCTGAGATACATTCCTTTATGCAGCTGTTTCTAAATTAAAAATGATAGTCAATAAATGATCCTTCCCCAAATCCTTATGGACTTTGGATATGCAGGAAATCCAACCCCAGCACCTCATTCCCTACCTCTCAGGGCCTCTTTTTTTAATCCTCTGGAAATGGAAGGGTTTGGACTAGACGATGCTTCTTTATATTAAAAGTCCATGAAACATTTGCCAAGAACAACTGATACTGAGGATATCAGTACTGAGGGTACTCAGGGGGTATGGCACAGGGTCTACTTAGAAGAGAAACTGTCTTGCACCTTAGCTCTAGGGAACTTTTCCCAGTAGGCGATATTTTAATTCGTGTGGGTTCCAATGTTCCAATGGCCGCGGCTGAGGTTGAGGATATGTAGAGTTGGTTGAGATTGGGGAGAAGGAAAGAGGCTGGGGCAGGAGTCCTAGCACGTGATGTGTGATGTGAACCTGAACTACAGCAGGGGCAGGGTAGCATGGGCAGGGTAGCATGGGCAGGGTAGCGGACTGAGTGTGTTTTAATGGAAGAGATGGGAAGTGCTTGGCAAGTCGATGCCTGGAAGGGCTGGGGAGGAAGGAAAGAATTTAGGTTGATGCTGTATCCTTGAATGCTAAGGGGGTGGGGCACAGGAGGACAGACATCGTGGGGGGCAGAGGTGTGGGGAAGATGGTGGAAGCAGGGCAAACTGCAGGTGCCTGTGGGATGTCTATATAAAGTCAGTTGGACACAGTTCTCACCCTGGTCTAAAGCCCAGAAGGAATGTCTGTGCTAGAGACACAGACCTGGTTAGGGCATGCCAGGGAGGGAAATGCTTCTTTGAGAGAAGCAGGCCGAGTGTATTAGCTCTTTTCTTTTCTTGTGAGAAAACACCATGGTCAAGGCAATGTATAGGAGGGTTTATATGGCTGACATTCCTGGAGGACTAAGAAACCATTATGGTAGGGAAGTGTGGTAGCAGCAGACATGAGGCAGCTGGAGTAGAGGCTCAGAGCTGGGCCCCATCAGTGCCACACCTCCTAAGACTACCCAGACATCACCACCAACTGGGGGCCAAGCAATCAAACTTTCAAGCCTATGGGGTCATTCTTCTTCAAACCATCACACCAAGGAAAAGCGCTTTAGGGGAAATCAGGGATGCAGAGTGGGGGAGGGGCAGGGTGTGAAGGGTCTGTGGTGGTGAGTGAAGCTTAGGAATGGGGCGGAGGGCAGAGGAGCCACACCTTCAGAGCAGACAAGCAACAGCAGAAACGTCTAAAGTGTAAGGCAGGCTATTCCTTGAGTCCCTGACACACAGCAGGGCCAAGTGAATGAGTGGGCTTGTTATTTTATCTGCATAAGCCCCAGTTTCCCTACCTAGGACACGGCAGATACACCTCGATTCTTTTTTATCCCTTCCCACGAGTGTGTACATCATGGTAAGATCCCTTGTAGCTTGCACTTCCTTTTTGAATCTATAAAGGAGGTGAGGGGAAGAAAGGAATGGAGATGTATGGAGGGACTTGGATGTCAGTCATAAGCACTGTGCAATCTGTTGTCTTACGCTTTCGTCACATCCCACAGATAAGAAGGTAACCACTGGGTGTTGTCAGCTGGACAGATGCTGGAATGGCTCAGAGAGACATGTCACGCCTACTGTAGTGAAGCTGGGTACACCTGCCCCAGGACCTAAGTGTTAGGCCCGTCTGATCCGCAGCATGTAGGCACTCTGGCTCTTGCCCCACGGGGTCTGGAAGCAGAACCATCCTGCATCCACTCTCGTCACCTCCCACCAGTATCTCCGTAAGTGTCTGCAAGACATGCTTCATCCCTGTCACTCCGATTAAGTCATTAGGGGGAACATCACAAAGCTTCTACCTGTCAAGCACACAGGATGTCACCCCAAACAAGGTCATTAACAACACATTCTCACTTGGCAACAGTCCTAAAAGGAGCACAGTATTAACTACTTGTGAGCACCATTTCCATGACTGCCCTGGAGACTGGCAAAAATCAATTGCCTAGTAAAGTTGGATCTTTAACAAAAGGTCAGAGACTCTACTGGAAACCTCAGGTGGGTACTTGAAAGTGGTTACTGAGGCCGGATGCCGCACACCAGCAGGAGCCCTCCGATGGGCTCCTCTCTACTAATTTGCCCGGGTTTGACAAAGCAATCCTGTCTGTGATTTGGCTTCTCCTAAGTGTGTATTTGACAGCTCTGTGGGGCACCCTCTTCCTATTTCAACTACAAAGCAGTTACACAGTATTGTTTTGTTTTTTCCCCCAAGTATCAACCCAATTTAGGGCCACAGTAGAGACCAAGTGGATAAGTAATGTGTACAGTCTCTGTTAAGAGTCACAATTATTTTCCTCTCTGAAAATTGAGAGCCCAGTAATGGACAAGATGACAGCTTATAGAAGGGACTTGAGAGAAGTAGCTATAACCACCAGATCTCTTATTTTTACACCCAATTTCCATTATGGAGGTGGCAATATAATAGAATAATCAGCCAACCAAACAGTATGTTTGTAAATGACATTGGGTGAGCGGGGCTCATTACTGCTGCAAAATGCAAATCTAAAAGAAAAACTAGCGTCAAGTCCCAACTTGAATTGGAGAGCGGCATGGAGCTGCACAGATGACAGGTCCAACTGGGGCATCTTCCGTGTCACTATGTGTACCTTCTACCCTGAGGAATTCCTACAGGGACATACCCGCTGGCTTAGCTTCTGCGGAGCTGCCTCCATATGGGGAGAGTAGATAAGAGAGAGTAATAGAGGCAGGGCATACGGTCATAGTATATTACGAACATGTATGGACATTGCATAATGAAAGCCCAACATGCAATTAACAGACACGAATGCAAAGCCAAGATTCTCCATGCCATAAGACTGCCACAGGAAGTACTGAAAGTTAATCACTCAGGGCCTCAGACTCAAACTGATCAGCACTCCCCACCCTCTCCCTCCCCCTGTCACCCTCCCCTGCCCCCCCCCACCGCTGTCTATCTTTTGTCATTCTCAATTGGTCTTTAAGTAAAAGCTATCTCCAGGAGTTGGGCATCGGAGTTTTATATCAGCCCCAGTTCTGTCTGTTTGCCATCACAGGCATGTTGTGTGTCCAGCCAGTGTCCTGTAAATGCTTTCATACATGCTCGCAGTGTGCAGCTCCATGTCCCTGGGCTTTCTGAAACCTTGTGTATTTATTGTTCTGCACCTGCCTCCCGCTCAGCCATGTCTTCCACATCCACATCAATTCCTAAAGGGACCCAGTTCTCTCCTTCCGTCTGGATGTTCTCTTCTGGAATATCTCTTGCATGGCATTCATGGCACTGATTCTTTGTGGCATCGTTATATTCTAACACTTAGCAATATTTTAAAAAGTTAGTCTATCTGCCTTTTATGCCCCTTCTGAGGAAGTGCTGGCTGGCACAGACATGCCGTGTGTGTGTGTGTGTGTGTGTGTGTGTGTGTGTGTGAACAGAATGTTGGTGGCAGCCTTAGGACACATCGCTATGGGGCCAGGTCTCCTACTCTCTTTTCTTTGATCAAAATAAAGATGGGCCCATCACTCACTGCAGGATTGGGTCAGCAGTAAATTTCCAGTCCTCAGCTTGTGTGGACGGGGCACATCAATATATTTTGGTTTTCTCTGGAAATACCCTGACACAACAACTTTCCTGTCACACACAATTTGTTTAGCAGCTGCATCCCCGTGCAAACAGAAACATCCACTTTGCTGGCGGGGAGGTGGTTTCTGGGGTGGGGGAAGGTTTCCCATTTCTCTCTGTCATTTGCTGTGGCAGACATGGAATGTTAAGCAACATCGCAAAGTAGCAAACGTGTGTCTCAGAGAATCATCCTAGATATCCAGCAAGTTGGGGGGAAGGAGAGGTGCAGTAATAAGAGGAAGAAGGTAGAGAGGGTGTTTGAGTTCCTCACCCCCACCCCACTATCACTCCACTGCACACATATGGCTGGAATAGCCATGAGAGTCACAGAGTCTTTAGTCTCCTTCTCTCTACACCTGTAAGTGATAGAGTGACTGTGAGGATGAGGGCCCATGCCTGGAAAAGAGTGACAGTCAATAATGGCCAGTAGGTCCCATGGTAGTGTGACTCGAGCAAGTGGAATGAATGGCAGCCATTGTGATAGGAAGGAGGTTGCAGCTCTTTTTGTCCCCTGAGCAGGATTTTTTTTTTTTTTTTTTTTTTTGATGTTTGTGTGTGATCCTCAAAGACATGTGGTCAGCATTGGTACATAGAAGTCATGGGTGGACCAGAACTCCCAAGGACTAAAGCACCAACCATTGAGCACACATGGAGAGACCTATGGCTCCAGTTGCATATGTAGCAGAGGACAGCACTGTCTGTCATCAGTGGGAGGAGAGGTCCAGTGAAGGCACGTTTTCCCAGTGTAGGGGAATGACAAGGCACTGAGGTAGAGAGGGTGACTGGGAGAGGGAGCACCTTCATGAAAGATAGTGAAGGGGGAGGGGGTATGGGAATGGGGGGAAAGGGAATAATATTTGTATTTAGTAAATACAGAGACTATCCTATAAAAAATTAAATTAAAAAAAAAAAACGAAAAAGAAAGCATGGGTGGAGATTAGAATATCCAACCAGGAGTCCAGGGAGGGCTGGAGGATCATGGAGCCTGAGGCAGTCTCTTCTCCCCTCCGGGGATCAGTTTGCTCTTCTGAAGAATGGGAACGAGGGACTACCCCTTCCTCACATGACACAACTATGAGTTTCATAGCCTGTACTCTTCTTACCAGGTAGAGCTCCCCCTCCTACCTTGAAGGGAACTTGCCAATACGAATGTCCCATTGCGTCACGCCTCCTCTTCAGATCTATGCCTGAAGGATATGGTTTGCATCCCCTAGCTACTTGTTCCTACCATCTTCCTCCTCACAGCTCCACGTTGTTATCTACTCAATGATAGTGAGATGTACCTGGAGCCAGGAGAACAAGCTAGGCCCCTCTCTTACAACTCCTACATCAGCACACACTGTTGCCTCTGCCTGGTGCACCCTTGGTCCTTTACCAGGGCCCCTGCTCGGGAGGACAGGCCCCTCTCTCCCTCTTTCCCTTGATTGCTATTTGTTCCTGCACCAACTTTTACAAGTCTCTGTATTTGCTCCCACATGGCCACACTCACCGAGAATGTGTGTGTTTGGGGCTTGTTCAGCTCTGTACCCTCTGGGGCAAGGGGTGTATGAGCCCCTCCCCTTCAGGTACAATTCACTGGGTACTTCAGAGTTCTATGTGCCCAGAAGCAAATGCATCGGAATTCTCCGCAGCACAATTAGTCTCTTCACCAAGTGGAGGGTCATGCTAGTTCTAAAGATGAGTATTGAAGTGTCTGGTGAAGGCTCAGAATCCTGGTCCCAGGGAAGGAGCTCAACAGAGGCTGAATAGTGTGGTGCAGAGCTCAGAACAGGAGGCATGTGGAACACTGGTGCTGCTTACACTAATGAGTGAGCAGTTTGGGGGGGGGGGTGGAGACGGTTTGCCCTCTTTCCACAGCAGTGCTCATGAGCACCAGGTGCCTGAGCACTTCAACGTCTCATGGTGGGAACTGCTCCCGTTTAAGGAAGGTCTGCAGATCACTCTCTCTGGCACATCTTTCTTTGGAACTCAAGTTTGAGTCTAGTCTAAGATTATTTTCTTTAGCTGTTTCGCTTCCTGTAATCGGAAACTTTGATGAAATAAATCCTCTTTTTCCCCCTCTTTGGGAACTAACATTTGTGACAGAGGGGGCAGGGGAAAGAAAGAAAGAGAAAGTGAGAGTTTGAGAGACCTACTCACTCAGTTACCCTAGATCTTGGGCTGATGAGCAGGTAGAGCAAGGTAGTCTCACTGATTAAGATCATTCACACAAACTGGCTGAATATAACAACCCTTCTTTTGCATAAGGAGCCAGACCAAAGCTTTATTCGATTATGAAACTTGTATCCTATTCTTCTCAGCATGACAGAATACATTAAAACATGTCAGTTCTTTAACAGGCACTTTTGTTGAGGCCAGTCACGTATCTCCATATAGTTCAAAAGGAACTGTTGATCTTATTTTGGCAGACCTTCCCCCCACCCGACAAATTGCTTTAAAAGATGTTCCTCTGCCCACAGGCTTGTGGAAAAGTTGGTGAGAATTGTGTGGCTTTCTGCCTTCTGCCATGTGATCGATTGGGGAATCCACCACTTACCTGGAACCAGGGAAATGGAGACCTCCCAGGGCAGCACAAAGAAGACATAATTTTGCCAGTGCCCTCCAAACCTGAGACCCTGTCTTCATACTCTTTGTGTGGCAGGAGACCCAGTGTGGTTGGAGGATGGATGAAATGCCTGCTCACTCTTGCTGCTTTTGGTTCTGTTGCCACAGGGCAAACAGCTCAGCAAAGCAAACAGATGCCAGTGCCTGGACCATCGACTTTGCACACAGGAATGTACTCACTTGTGATTCTGCAAACCTAGGACAGTGAGGAGACTGCTAACTATGCAAGCAGCCTTACCTACCTCGGGTAGCCCCATACCACAGCCTCTCCAAAATGCCCAGGATTAGATAAGTTAATATAGGTACAGTAGTCAGCACAGGCGCATGCTGGCTATGCAGACTCAGGTTCTGTTCTCAGCAAAGGGGCTGAGGTCAAATGGGACTGTGTCCAAGTCCCAGCTTTATAGGAATCCTGAAAAGGGCTCCAGAGCCCATCTACCTGAGGTAGAATTCTTTCTATATAATTTTCACCTGAGTTCAAGTTCTTTTTATATAATTCTCAGCTGTGTTACCAGAACATGTACTATAAAACAGATAACAACAGTGCCTGTCTCCCAGGGCTGAGCTGAAGGAGTCAGTGGGGGGTGATGTAATAGGAGATACATTAAAAATATACATGAAAATGTCGTAATGAAAGCCATTATTATCATGATTAGTATATGTTAATAAAACATAAGTAAATCTAACTATACACAACACATTGAACATTGCCAGCCAGGTAGCATATACTCTCCATACACAGCTGATATTCTCTGTTTGCTCTTGGTCAAATGCCTCGGAGATGGAAGATTAAATGAGATACTAAGTGTGTCAATGTCATGCAAGGAGGTGTTATAAAGATTGTAATTTTTAAGGAAACATCCAAATAGGTATTGGGGCATTGACACAACCTCTATAGTGTCTTATTGATGGGGTGACCAGCCCTGACCTTGCTGGGAAGTAAAGATTCGCAGACATTGGTTCATGCAAATCCAACATTTGTCTCTAATATATGCTGGAGACAGTTGAGAGCCACAGATAATATACCTGAGTAGCTAGCAGACTCTTCACCCACCACTTCCCTTGCTTTCCAGTTTGTAGAAACCCTGATTGCTTCTCTCAGGCTGAACACCATCAGTCTGCTATTTGTGCCTAGGATAGGCATCCCCATTCACAGCTTCTGTTGCTCAGGATGGCTCTGAGGTAACCTGCCAACCCTCCCTGTTCAGTCAACTTAAAGACCAGACACAAGTATTCTAGAAATAGCACAATCTACTCAGCCACTTTTCTTAAAACATCTACAAATGCTTCGTATAGTCCAGGGAGATGGCTAGGTATGTAAGGACACATGTGTAAATGGGAAGACTAAACTCAAACCTTCAGTACTCATGTTTAAAAGAAATCCCAAAACAAAACCCCACTGTTTGGTCACAAGCATCTTTAGGGAGCACAGTCTTCAAGACCAGGAGACCCAGTCTTGAAGGAATAAGATAAAGAAAGATAGGAGAGGTGCCCAGGGTCCTCCTCTGACCTCTGCATATATGTGGTTGTATACACATGACATTCAAAGGAAAGAAGGGAGGAAGAGAGGGAGGGAGGGAAGGAGGGAAAAGAAGAACCTGCCAGATAGTTTGTGACCAGATGTGAGGTGGGCATTTACACATTTCAGTCCAATCTTTTACAACCTTGAGACAGTGGCAAAGAGCACAGTGCTATAGGATAACCACATGGTCTGTGCAAAGCTAAGATAGAATGTGAATACTGGAGGCTCAGCAAAGTGAAAATCAAATTTAAAATCAGATCACAAATTATACTCATCCAACAATGTCAACCTGCAACTTTTTAAAGGGTAGAGGCCGTGAGAGCTGGGAACATGGTGAAGAATCTCAGAGGGAGGGGTGACTTTGTAACACATGAGTGTGGGACAGAAAAAAACATTTGCTGTTCTTTACCATCACGTATTTCTCCAAAGCTGTCTTATCTGTAAAACAGAGATCATTCATTGACATTCATTCTTTAGGTTGTCTCCATGTTTGAATATTTAAAATATGAGACCCTTCATCTACTTTTGAATACATGTTGGAGCGCTCTCTCAGCCCGCCACCTCTCTGTGTCTGATGCAGTGGCTGGACTGGGGTTCTAGAGAAGGGGTAGAGGGACATCTTGAGAAGATAGTGGTCCGATCAAATTCACTGTGCCCACAGCTCGGCAGCACATGCTCTCCCACAGACCAACCTGTTTATATTACAGTCATCATTAACTCAAGCACAAGGCACTGTCTCCCCAACATCCCCAAAGGATGCAGTTGACCTGAACTTTGGCACAATTGATTACCATAGTTAATCATTGGTAAACAGGCAGAAAATTGAGTTCCAAGAACTATCCCTGTTCTCATCCATGCGTGTATTAGTTTGTTTTTTATTGCCACGATAAAGAAACCATGACCAAAAGCAACTGAGGGAGGAACAGGTTTATTTGGCTTAATCAGCCTGATCCCAGTCCATCCTGAAGGGAAGTCAGGGAAGGAACTCAACACAGGAGCCTGGAGGCAGAGACAGAAACAAACACTGTGGAGTTAGATTGCTTCTTGGCTTGACTCCAAATCCTCAGCTTGTTTTTTTCATACTTCCCAGCCCACCTGCCCAGTAGTTGCACCAAACACAGTAGGCTGTACCCCCCAATCATTAAATGAGAAAATACCCCACAGATTTGCCCACAGACCAATCAGGCATTTTCTTAAAACAAAACAACAACAAACAACAACAAACAACAACAACAACAACAACAACAACAACAACAAACCCACCACAGCACATGTAAGAGGACTAAGGGGAGGGATCAAGTCCTTATATAGTAAGGTCTCCTTTGGACCTCCTCACTGTCAATCACCCATGAAGGAACCTAAAAGTTACAGTTACAGCAATGAATCATGCGTTCTCAACTCTATGCTTGCCCAGAATAGGTACCACAGGGGGTTAAATACTTGTTGTTTTATGCCAATATCGTTTGGATAAGTAGGCCCTCCCAGCTGACCTATCCCTGCCTCCCATGTCCTTTGGCCTCTAAAAACATCCCCCGGAATTTTAACCTCATAGCACCCCATACCTTTCCATACAGGTCATGTGGGAGGTAGCCTGCAGTTGCAAAGATAACAGCCAACATTCCCATTGCTAGATCTTTAGCAATGTCATTGTCTTCCCAGTCAGCATCCTGTTTGAAATCAACAGTAAATCAACAAACACGAGATTCCTCCTATGCCTGGAGGTTGGAGCTCCACAGCTGCTTCCACAGCTGGATGGCAGCAAATTCATTGCTAGGCTGTGTGGATTTATGTTAAGTTGATACATGATTGGACAGTGGAAAGGTAGGCCGAGAAAAAGGTAGGGAAACAGAAGAGGAGCAGGGATTGGGGAGAAAATTGAAGATGGAGCTTGAGAAGGGTGATCTGGATCCCGTGGACTTAATTTGTGCTAGGTGGATGGTGACTTGGTGAACTCTTGAGTGACAGAGTTTGTGCATTCAGCTCCATACTAAGCAGCGCCCCCGGAGTGAGACCACAAGGGCCGATAAAGGGATAACCCATATTTTAATATTCACTGTAACAAGGTCTAAGGGGTTTTTTCTGACCCCTTCCCCCATCCAGACTCTGTCTTTTCATGTTCAGAGACTCTCTGCTCTTAGAGAGTGTCAACATTGCTTCAGGTCTGGTGCAAAGGTAAGACTTCATCAGTCCTCTGGTCCAGCTGCTGTCCTAAGGGCTGTACCTATTATTTCGGATCAGGAAGGAGTTTTAAAATGGGTCATGTGTCCCTAAACCTTAAAACTCTTCGTAAAAATTCATTGCTATCTGAATCCATTTGCCAACCTCTACTGATGGATATTTGCAGTCTTCACTCAGGTCCACTGTCAACTCCATGTTTTATGGTTTTGCCACAAAAGCGCTGCATTCCTGGTACATACTTTGCATTTGTTATCTTTTAATGCACAACACACGACTGCTCCATGTAGCTTAAAACAAGAACCAGCTGTCAGCTCCGGATTCTGTGGGCCACTCACCACGTTTGGGCAAAGCTGGTAATTGTGTTGGTTCAATCAGCTTCTGGGTTTGTGTCTTTGTTTTCTATTGCTGTGGTAAAGACACGATCAACAGCAACTTGCTTCATTTGTCCATGTGACCAAAACAGCTGACAGAAGTCATAGGAGGGAGAGTTAGTTTGCCTCATGGTTTCTAAATATTCTAGTCCCATGTATTTGGGTAGAACATAATGTTGGCAGAAGCATGTGATGAAGATTCTTCACCTGTTGAAAGTTGAGGATTGATCATGCAGCATACAGGAAGAGTTCACAACAAGATAACGTCCCCCAAGGAAGACCCCTAAAGACATACTTTCCACAACAAGACTCCAAGCCCTATCTTTCAACACCTGCAACTAATGCCATCCTGTGATGGGTGAAACAAGCCAGTGGTACACTCAATTCATGAGTGCTCTCATCATCTAGCTGTCGGGGTCCAGCCTCCACACAGCGTCGGAGTTCTCAACTGGAAGCAGGGATATCTGGAAGGCATATACTAAATAAACACAGACTACTTTTTGGGTACAAGCTGACAGGGTGGAAGTTACTCTCTCTTCTCTCTGCTCTCTCTGTCTCTGTCTCTGTCTCTGTCTCTGTCTCTCTCTCTCTCTCTCTCTCTCTCTCTCTCTCTCTCTCTCTCTCGCCCACATCTTGAGGCTGCACACACTCTGCCTTCTCTTGCACACTCTGCTTTCTTCTTTGTGCTATTCTTTTCTGGAACTCCCACACTCATGCACATCTCTGTTCGTTCCCCTTTCACTCTCACACGCATTCATACACACCTCACACAAATCTTGCACACACCACATGCACTCACCTTTCACTCATACACACACTCTCCATACACACCTTGAATTCTCTCTTCACTCACTCTTCACGTGCTCTTCTCATGCTCTCTCTCTCTCTCTCTCTCTCTCTCTCTCTCTCTCTCTCTCTCTCTCTTTCTCTCTCTCTCTCTCTCACACACACACACACATACACACACACACACACACAGTCATTTGCTTGCTCTCTCGCTCACTTGCTCACTCACTCGCTCACTCACTCACTCACTAGCCTTTTCTTGCTCTACTCTTATTGATACTCCAAAATCAGGTAGAAAAAAAAGACATTGTATAATCATTGTCAAATCAAATTCAAAAGAATAACCACATTCCATAAAGAAATAAGAATTACAATTACTCCCCAAAGTTTCAAGCTTCTCTTATTTCTAGACCTGCAGCCAAGATAATAATAATTGTAAATGTATAATTATTTAAACTTTAACTTTTAACTTATTGTACTTCAGGGATCAGAGCTCCGAGGTCAGCTACTTGCATTTTCCTCAGAAGCTCTAATGATAAATGACATGGGCAAATCCGCCAGGCAGTGGCCAGAGAGAATCAAGTTAACCCTTAACTCAGTAGTTCCTCCAGTTTTCTGTTCCTGTACATTGCACACAATGACTCTCCTAAGAATTCTAGTATTTTGACTTAGTTTTACTAGTATAATATTTCATGTACTCTATATTTTCTTATCCAAGAACCACTCTCAAATGTTATGCAAAACTTATTTCATGACTTCAATAACTTTTTTTCTTTCTTGGGGTGCCAATGTTGGCTCTAATTCATTTTCTAATAACTTCTTCAAAGTTTCTTTGCAAGTCAAGCATTGATCTGGGACTACCACTGTGCAGTTATTACATTGTTTCCAAGAGAAGAACACACAGCACGCACCTGGGCCATTAGGACTGTGTTGTGCTGTGTCCCTGTGCCTCAATTTCCAATTGTTTAAGAATCATTACATCAAGGAAAATTTAGTTTTACAGAATCCACCAGAACAAAAGGAGAAAGTAGGAAAATCAGATATAGTAGAATAATTATGCACACCAAGCCCAACTGAAAAGTTGTCACAAATCTATGCAACCATTGTCCAGGGCTAAGGTCAGGAGAAATGGGAACAACTATGTTTTGTTTTTGTTTTTGTTTTTTTTGTTTTTTTACAAAGAGCTGTTCCAGGTTACTGAGAGGTCTCCTTCCCAGCCTACAGCAGGCAGGCTCTTAGTTCAGATGGCTGGTCCCCTGGAGGCATGTGTCTCCTGCTTCTCAGGATCCTAGACACCATCCTTTTTCACAAGGAGCTGCCTCAGACTTTTGAGATGTCTTCATCCGGCCACTGGTGGCAGTCCCTCTCATGGGATGCTGTGCATCTAGACATCTCTAGAGATGCCCCCTACTCCATAACCATCTCTACAGATGACCCTTACCATCTCACCATCACTAGGCAGGCCTCTTCTCACATACTCAAAGGGCATGTTTTATTAAACTCCCAGGCTGTCCTTAATCTGATCAAGACTAATCACTATAATTTATTTATTAATTTAAATCCTGAACACATCTCTTATGGCCTCTGAACAATACTTACCTGAGTTGCAAATGCAGGCTTCTTGCAATAAGGCAGCAGTGGTCACGTATTGAGCACCAACTAGACAATGGGTACAGTGCCAAGTCACTAGGTCTCAAGATGCAATAGGCCTTGTCCATGACTGTGGCGGCTGCACTGAGACAGAGGTCTGCTTGGTGTAGTCTGTGCATAGGGCAAGTGCCTAAACATGTATGTAGTTGGGGGTGGGAGTGTATTCTCAGAAGGTAGCTGGTTTTAAGGGTTAAGGAGAAGTCAGAAAACCAGAGGGAGGGCATGTAGCCAGGGAGGGACAGAGGTTATCAGGGTAGAGACACAAAGGTCTCCCACATAGGGGAGTCAGCATGGCTATCAGTAGAAAGGAATGAAAATGGGAAGGTTGGCTGGGATCGTCACCAGGGCCCCATGGGTAGTACTGCTGACAGGGACTTTATTCTAAGCGCCGGGAGAGCATCTGCACATGGGGGGCGGTGAGGGGAGGGGCAGCTTGCTTTGTGATAGAGAGTCTTTCTGCTGCAGTGCAGAGAATGGATTAGGGAAAAGCACTGGAGCACAGAGCCCCGAGGCACTGCAGAGATAGGACAGAGTATAAGCATTGAGTGAGTTTCTGAAAGAGGCAATGTCATGCTGTCTGTGAGTGGCTTCGGATGCTGCACAGCTCTGCACAAAGGCAGAAGCGCTGTGACAGAGACAGTAGCTCTGTTAAGGAAGGTGTATTAACTCCCAGAGGCTGAGAGGGGCAGCTGGTCATAGTAGTATTGTTGTGGGCAGTATGAGCTTGCTTCTTCAACACACACACACACACACACACACACACACAGAACCTGTGGGCAGCAGAGTCTCAGCCTGAGTCTGAGAAAACCCTGATTTCTGCAAGACTGACTGACGGACTTTCCTTGAGGTCCAGGGCACCTGCTTTTAAAGAGCCCTGAGCAGATGGCTGGCTGTGCTAACTACATCCCTGGAGGTGGCTGTGCATATTGCAACTCCTTAGGCATGGCATGAGTATTATCATTTCTGTAGCTTAAAATTGTTCCTGGAAGACGTGTTGGTGGGATGAGTACGCAGCAAGTTCACTGGAGGACACTCTGGGGAAAACAAGATCCAAATGAGAAAGAAGGAGAAAAATAAAAGGAAAACTAATCGTAGCCCTGGTAGTACAGGAGAGTCTCATCCCTGTGTGGGCAAGAGAACAGCTGTTTGTGGAGGCCACATCCCCTTCCGGTCAAGCTCCACTACATTTCCCAGCCCCCATTAGTGTTCGTTATGGGCGACCTTGGCTTCAAAGTTTGTTCAGAGAAACAGGGAGAAGTGATAGGTTCCATTTCATCTATTTTTATTTATTTATTTATTTATTTTTGTGAGAACAGGGTTTATTTGGCTTATGCTTCTACATCACTGTTCATCACTGAAGAAAGTCAGGACAGGAACTCAAGCAGGGCAGGAACCTGGAGGCAGGAACTGATGCAGAAGCCATGGACGGGTGCTGCTTGCTGGCTTGCTCTTGTGGTTCACTTCTACTGCTTTCTCATAGAGCTCGGGACCATCAACCCAGAGCTGGCACCATCCACAGTGGAATGGTCCCTCCCCCGTTTTGGTGTAAGCCATGTCCTGGATAGTTTTATGTTAACTTGACACCAGCGAAAGTTATGTAAGAGGAGGGGCCTTCAATGAAGGAAATGTACCTATAGTAACAGGCTATAGACAAGGCTGTGGAGCATTTTATTCTATTTTTCTATATTGACTAGCATCACCTAAACCAATAGTCCATACCTCCCTAATTCTCATTTCCCATTTCACAGCATGGCAAATATTCACTGGAAAAGCCCTGGTTGAGAAACAGCCATCTCTGTCCTGACAGCTCTGGGGGGGGGGGGCACAAAGGTGGTGTCTGTTTACTAGAGAGGTTCACTTCCACCCAAGGGTTCTGTTTGTCCTGTGTTGATAGACAGAGGGATTGTGTGTCCTGTCTTTGTATATCTCCTCACGAGGAGAATAGGTAGTTGGTTCTGTGCTGATGTGCACAGGTTTCTTGCGTGTGCACAAGTATTAATGGCTGTTCTCCCTAACATGGATAGCAAATGCTAAGGTTTAAACATGGCTTCAGTGTGTGACTCAGCCCCCATGGTGTGTGTGCCAGAATCCCAGTCACTATCACATTAGTGGCGGTGGAGTAGTGCTGTTTTTAGGTAGGGGTAGTAGGGAACCATGGGAGAATTGAACTGGTCTTGGAAGGCAAGCCTGGCGAGTTTTTGGAAGACAAGCCTGGTAATCCAAGTTTAAATTTTGGAAATCATGTAAAAGTACAAGGAGAGAACTGACTCCACAGAGTTGATTTCTGGCCTCTGGCATGTACACACACACACACACACACACACACACACACACACACACACACAGACACACACATACACACGCACATACACACACACATACACACAAACACATACACACAGACACAGACACACAGACACACACAAACACACATACACACAGACACACACATGCACACACACAAAAACACACATACACACAGACACACACATGCACACACACACACGCTAATGATAATAATACCAATAGTAAATAAAAATGAACGATGTAAGTGCAGGCATCCGAACTTAAAGACAATAGAAATATTCATAGTACTCATTTTCTATTCCAGATATTTCCAGGAACGCTCAACTGTGGGAGAAGGAAAAAACCGGGACAGTAGTTGGCAATGTGCCATGGAACTAATTACCTGGGGGACTTTAAACAACTGGATGGCTTATGTATTTGCATTGATTTTGTGGATTAGCTGCAGTAAACGGGGAAACCTAATCCACTTTGTTCATCTGCTCATTCGCTCATTACAGGACCAAGTTCAAACTCCTTAGCCCAGCAAATGAACAAGTTTTCAATCTGCGTGCTTCAAATGCTCCCAACTTCATAGAAATCTAGATTTCCCATTGATTCATTTATATATTCAAAAGTAATTATTTTTCAATGTGCACTGTGCAGTGGACCAAGCTCTACGCTAAGGTGGAAGGTACATCGGGAACTATTGTACCTGGCTCACACTAAATTCAAAGAGCCTTCATTTTTTATTTTTTTGGAGAGAAAATATTGCATATATCTATAATGATAAATTAGTAGCTCTAAATCAATTTCTGGTTGGGGACTATGGTAGGGAAATATGAAGAGTCTGTTCTTGCGAAGCCTTGAGCAAAGGAACACAAAGGTTCAAAGGTCAAGCTTTTTGGTTGCAGTCATGATGTTATGTAGGGCTCCTGTTATCAGATGAAATTACCCTAAACCAGAAAGACTTGAAATTCAACCTTATCACTATTGCCACAGTTCTGCTGGTCTAGCTTCCAGGCTGAGCACAGTGGGAATCCTCACCCATTCTGTGTGATGGCTGCCAGGCTGCAGTGAAGCAAATGTCTCTCTACTCACAGGGCATTTGACTTGGTTTGGCTGCTTGATGGTCAAGGGTTGGCTAGGACAGCTCACATGGAGTCTGGGTTCTCTCAAGGCTTTCCCTTGTCAAGGAGCCAGCCCACCCTGCAGGTCCCTCTGGACATCAGGCGAGTTGGGCAACTTACCTAGAAATACAGGGGCTCCCAAGAGCTCAAAGCAGAAGCAGTTGTATCTTGATGCACTTGAACTGATTTTTCTCATCGCTCACATTCCATTTGTTGAAATGGGTCACGGGGTAAGTAGGAGGAAGAGTCATAGGATTTACCCAGAGGCTAGGTTTAGACTTGTTTCTCCCACTTGTGTGTACCTTCAAGAATGCAATATCTCATCTGAACCACAGGTTTCCACCTCTGTAACAAAACATCAGTCCTGATAGGATTACCTGGACATTTCAGAGCCAGGCTCTATGAGCTAAAGTTTTGTGGTGCTGATGCCAGCATCACTGGGGTTCTTTCAGAAGCTGGAAAGTATGTGATAATCAGAATCTACCTTCTCGACATGGGGCAAAGATGCTAGAGCCTGGACACCACACTGGCTTATTATAATCAGCTTATAGACGGAAGGCTTGGGTTGCTACGTCTCCAAATCTCACACTCTGAGCCCTTGAGAATGGGAAGAGAGCTGTTGAGGCCCGTGACAGTAAGGCATATGTGTGTGTGTGTGTGTGTGTGTGTGTGTGTGTGTGTGTGTATACCTTGAGCTTTAAATCCAGTCCTTCCTGGCCAGCTCCAGGAGTTGCTCATTTTCTGTATTACTTTTAGAGTTCTTGCTGCTGATACACTCCACATCTGAGAGTCCCACTATTTGGCTGTATTTGGAAGAAGCTGTGTAATTAATTCTGTCCTGTACTTCTGGCTAAGCTACAGTTTCTGATGTGCAATTTTCCCTTTACTACTACTACTACTACTCCTACTCCTCCTACTACTACTACTCCTACTCCTCCTCCTCCTCCTACTACTACTACTTTTCTTCTTCTTCTTCTTCTTCTTCTTCTTCTTCTTCTTCTTCTTCTTCTTCTTCTTCTTCTTCTTCTTCTTCTTCTTCTTCTTTTTCTTCTTCTTCTTCTTCTCCTTCTCCTTCTCTTTCTTCTTCTCCTCCTCCTCCTCCTTCCCCTCCTCTTCCTCCTCCTCCTCTTCATCATCCTCTTCCTCCTCCACTTCCTCCTCCATCTCCATCTCCTTCTCCTTTGCCTCAAGACAAAGGATCTGCTATGTAGATTAGGCTGGTCTCAAATTCACTATGTAGTCAGGCTAGCCTTGGACTTGCGATCCTTCTGACTTAGCCTCCAAAGAAATGGGTGCACATCACTCCCAGTGGGGACTGGTGCTTATAATAAGCAACATTGAAGAGTGGCTCACTGGACTTCTGAGGCACAGCAGCCTGACCTGCACCAAGTTAGTCACCCACCAGTGTGTGACTCTAGGCAAGGTGCTATACTTCTCAGATCCTCAGATCTTTCTCTGTAAAGGGAGGAGAATTGTGTGGGGCTATAAGGATTGGAGATAATGTATGTAAAGTTATGGGTCTTGGAAAGATTTCCCACATGTGAAGCTGCTTTTTGTTCTGTATATGCAAGTGTAGGAAGAAGGTCACACATACAGTGCACCATGGGGCTGTCAAGGTTGATGAAAGGCTATTCTCTCTCAGGGTCTCCTAGTGCCAGACTTGAGTCTGGGATTTAGTTAAATCTTAAACTATTGACTTAAGAACTTACTTGGCTTAAACACTTACCACAATCCTCCTTACTGTGCTGTCTCCACATATTTATTTCCAGCCTTAGTCTCCAGTCCCACAGGTGGCTGGAAAATAGCTAGCATTCTCTAAATGCTAAATAATTCTCAGTGACAGTGATAATGACCATCACAGTATCAGGACACTAATAGCAGGTTTTAACAAGGCCCCATAGTGACCACAAATAAGTGTCATCACTTGCTCCCCATGGTGCTGCTGGGAGCCTCATTTTTTCCCCATGCAGCTCTGACCCAGTTGCAGAAACAGACAAAGCAGATGCAGAACTTTGGTGGAATGCAGAGTGTCTGTTCCCAGAGCTCCCATCCCTCTGAAGTTCTTGGAACATTACTAGTCTCTTTTGGCCAGGAGGCGAGGGAGTCAGCGGCCGAACCTTGGCCGTCATCTCCCTGCCAGGCGTCCTGTCAATACCTGTTGACATTTTCCTGAGTAATTGTTCCAGGCACCTCAGTATATTTCTTCATATCACGAGATAGATTAAGGGGGCTCTATTGATTTTGTGGTTTCATGTGTGAAAGATCTAATCTTAATCCTCCACTGTTCATTTTCCTTAACCTTTTAATAACATGATAGGGAGGCAACCTGTCACAATGGAAATTGTTTCTGAGGCGTGTTGCCATACATACATGCCACAGTTGGCTTTATTGTATGAGAGAAGCCATATTTTTTGGAATAATAATAATGATGATGATAACATTTGTAGGGTGCACTGCCGTTTACCGAGCACTCTCCCATATCAACTTATTCAATCCTGACAGCAGTCCAGCTGGGTTAGAATTATTTTATTCATTTTGATTTATTTATTCCCAGAGTCCTTCCACAACATGAATTATTATCATTATCTGCCATGTCACAGATGAGGGGTCTGCACTGCCCAAGGTCACATAGCTCTGAGAGACAAAGTATGAAGTCAGGGTGATCAGCCCTCGGGTGCCGCAGAGGGTCCCTGTGTCACCTTGGATGTGAGCCACAGACTCTCCAAGGTGCATTTCTTCATTCATGCAACAGGAAGGCTTCCTCTCTGAGATTTTTGTCAGGATTAAGGATGATGTGTGGGAGCCATCTCTATGATACCTGGTACCCAGAAAAGAATCAGCACAAGTCAGATATGGTATTAAAATAGTAATTATATTATTTGATAATGGCAAGATGAGAACTTTATGTCAAACCTCCGCATTCCCTTCTTTTTACTGGTAACAAATTAGAATCCCTCCTTTCACCAGCAACATTCAGCCAAGGCCTCTTTAGGTGAACATAAAGGTCTCAGTTGACGCTGGTAATGAAGTCCCAGGGTATGGTGAGGAAGAAATATTTGGGAAACTTCCCCTCTTGAGTAGCTCCCAGCTGTGTCTTGGGGTACACACAGCCCTGGAAGCATGCTATTTAACCTGAGCCTTATATTACGGAAAGGTGGGACATGCAGGTGTTCCCATTTTATCATAGGGGCATCAGAGGCACAGAAGATACAAAGATCATAGATTTGAGCCAGATAAATAGAGGGACTGGGCCTTCCTTGATGCCATCTCTGTGACCCTATAGCTCTGGGGTCTTAGGAAAGTCACTTCTTCCCACAAGCTATCATTTAAAAAGTGCACAGATTTACTTGTAACCCGTGTTCCCTAAATGAGAGTTAGCCAGCAATGGGCTGTAACTGAGGCACGAGCATAAGGCAGAGCTGTCTTTCTATTGAAAGGACAGTCAAATAGCAGAATTTGTGGATGGTGATGAATGAGGAGATGTGAGACTCAGATACTCAGGCTGGGAAACCCTGAGGGATGGTGTCTACATCCCCCTGGGACTCACTCTACAGCTTCAGCTCTCCAGATTGGAGCCCATTTTCAGGTTTCTTTTGTTCTTGAATGTAGTGGATCAGCGCCCCTGGCCCTTCCCTCTAGGCATCTCCCTCCTTGCCATAAGCCAGTGGATCCTCTTTCATTCTCTGGCCTGTGATAGTTGGTGTGCATTCTTCTCTGCTTGATGGCATTTCTTCTCTGAACCCACGTTCTCTCTTTATACCCAAGTGCTCGAACTTCCTCCTCCTTTGAGACACAGCCCCTCAGCATCCTGCTTTGGCACCATTGGACTCTTTGGGATGGTTTTGACATGTTCCATTATAATGTGATTCTGAGCTCTTGTCGCCGGTGTCCCTCGGCCTCTGCGTTCCTCCATAATGAGACCTTGTCCTCGTTCATCTGGACACGATCAGCCCCTTTATCGGTGTCTTTCCGGTATGACACACTCCTGCTCAGATGGAGGTTAACAGCCCCACTGACACCAATTCCACATTCACTAATGCGTTTATTCCCAGGCTCGGACTATTTTATAACACTGTAAGATCATAACACCCATCCCCAGAATCTTCACTGCTGTCAGAAACTGAGGCTCTTTAGAGGAAGATAACTTTTTCCAAGGCTGCCCAGGTATGTAAAAGCAAACATACAAGCAAACTTTAGATTCTCTGAGCTGGTCCAGGCTTTCTCTCAGCCCTACCTGGTTAGCCAAGTGCCTCCCTGTGGAACTCACCCCCTTCATGGTAAACGGGGTGCTTTGTGCAGTGATAGGTCATGTTTCTTCACCAAAACTTTGTAGTGAAGTCAACCATACTATTATTCCTCACACAAGGACCAGTGGGATGAACAGCTTGAAAGAGGGGCGTCATGGAGACACCGGTGGTCTCTCAGGAGCCCTGTTCTGTCTTCTCTTACCCTGGCACTGAACCCTTCTCTCTGTATTCTTGATAATAGTTTCTGTCCACTTCCTCTCTCTGTTTATGCTGGGGTAGTACTTTATCTGATTTATTTTTTTGGCATTTTTATCCCCAGGCTCCTTTATATTTCTGAGGCTCCAAGCTCCCTGTCTTGATGAAGGTGCCCAACCCCACGGCCAATCATTGTCCTTGATGAAGTTGCCCAACCCCACGGCCAATCATTGTCCTTGACAAAGGTGCCCAACCCCACGGCCAATCATTGTCCTTGATGAAGTTGCCCAACCCCACGGCCAATCATTGTCCTTGATGAAGTTGCCCAACCCCACGGCCAATCATTGTCCTTGACAAAGGTGCCCAGCCCCACGGCCAATCACTGTCCATGCTCTGGTGAAGCTAACACACATACAGATAAACAGGATCTGGCACATTTAAAGACCCCTCCTTGGGCCAACGTTTTTTACACATCTGGTATGTTGATCTTTTTGTTGAAGAATCTGGTAAAGACATTCTTTTTTTCTTGAGATGATGAAGGTGCAGCAAAATTACATCATTATTTGGAATAACACATCCTTGCTGTTCCCGATGCATCCTCAGAACACATAGCTTTCTTGCCACTATTTATTTTTAAGGATGCCTATTTGGGTTTTGATAAAACTTATTCCAAAATTGGTGATGTATTCCCTAGAACTGGAATTATAGATAATAATTAGCAATCATATGGTACTGGAAACTTTCCTCTGCAAGAGTAGCTAGTGCTTTCAAATTCTTGACCTTTCTTTGAGACAAAAATTAATAATAAATATACTACTATGACTACTACTACTAAATAAAACATTACTATAGAAAAGTAATTATTTGTCAAAAATGGGTATTGTCATGAGAAGGAAAGAGGACAAGCATATGTATGTACTTGTTTTCTTTTGCCACAATTTACTGTTGTTGTTACTTAATACAACATTCAAACATTCTGCAGTCTGTATATTTCATCTAGTATGTTTTAGAAGACTATATTTGACTGTTATTTGTTATTGAGTTATAAGAATTCTGTACAGAGAAGGATAAAATACATCTTTAGATATTTAAAAAAATAAAAATGTCTATTTGGGGTTTGATCAGAAACCTATCTATTCACGTATAAACCCAATGTTTTCACAGAGATAATGTAGCATGATTAACAGTGAATCCTATCCATAAATACACCTCCTCAGATCAGCTCTCTCTATTCGGGTTAGGCAGATCTGGAATGAGCCAAGAATCTCACTGGGCAGAACAGAGACTCCAAGCTTCCTGAAAGTATTTTGATTCCTCTCTTTCTCCTGGAAGCACGGGTAGTTAAAGAGCAAGGGCTTTGGAATCTGTGAGTCAGAGGTCAAAGGCTGGCTGTCACATGTATCTAAGCATGGTGTTTGTTTCCCTTGAGCTTCAATTTCTACCTTCATAAAACCAGCGTTACAATATACATATTTCCTGTGAGAACAGCAAACCAAGGATGCAGCTATGGTAACTCCAGACTCCAAACACACATACACACACACACACACACACACACACAAATTTAAAAGGGATAGGGAAGGAGGAACCTTGTGGAAAGAGAGTAATTTGAATGATAGAAGTGACTTATGAGCTAACTAAGGTACAGATACTTGAAGTAGGCATTTGGGGATGCCAGGGCCTGGTAAATAGGCAAGCAACCATAGCTCGACAGAATAGATGAAAGAGTTTGGTATCTCCCATCAAGTAGCCAAGTGGATTTACAAGGCAGGGGATGCAGACCCTTAGAACAGTAAGATAGGGAAAGTCTTCTGGGGACAAAAAGACCCTGCTGCAGAAACTGTGTTGGAGCTCCGGGTAGACAAGCTTGATGTTGTAGGAAACACTGGTCTCAATAGATATTACTCAGTAGAATTAAAACTTGATTATTAGGGATGGGTAGTCACAGCCAGGTATGAAATAAAGGCCCTGGCTCTTTGGAGATCCATTCTAAGTTTGGGATGACTCAGCATCTCCAAATCTACCTGCTGGTTGAGTAGAGTTGCTAAACCTGACCCCGGTGGTCACAACCTACTCAGTTCCGAGCAGAGTGCTGAAAGCAATGAACATACGGCAGAGGGAGAAGAAACCTGAGAAACGTTCCCCGGTCTAGCTAGTTCCCCATTTGGACAAGTTATTCCACCAAGTCTCATGGGATGACTAGGTGAATCTGAACCTGCCCAGGTCATATCTTAGTTCTGAAGCTTCAGGAGCTCTGCCACTTGCAATTTTAGTTCTTGCCCCTCCCCACAGTCTGGTTTGAGTGCCTGGGAAGCAATTCTAGACTCCCAATTCTCTGTTGTCTAGGAAACAGAGAAGATGGAAAGCCTTAGGATATCAGAGTAAATCAGCAGAGAAGTTAGGAATCCTTTACCAGGCATTATTTAAAAGACAAAGACAACAACCTAAAAGATTAGTTTCCCAATGGTAGGGTGTGCTAGAGATGTTCACTTGACAGGTGTGGTCAAGGTGGAATGATGAGAACTCATCTGTAAAGACTGAGAGGAAGCTTGGATAGGAAGAGGCCCCAAAGATATCAGGGTCCATTTCTGCCCTCACCACTAAGCATGCCCATATCTATAAGAAGGAAGGCAGAACTACTCTACACTTAGTGCTACCCCAACCTCACATGCAATGGCAAAGCCCAGGGCATTTAGTATACTAACAAAGGATGAGGCTGAGAAACCGGTCGGAAGAGAGAGACTCAACTACCTATTCCTTAGTGAAGTTTCCAGCCACTTGTATGGTTGTCCACAGATGCTCAAAAGAGGGGTGGGGTCAGTGATGGTTCCTGCTTTGGAAACAGCACTGTAAGTAGAACAAGCAGCAGCAGCCTGGCGCACAGATGGAAGAAAGATACAGCTTTGATGTGCACCGTCTATGGGCCTCAAACTTTCAGGCAGGAATTTAGAACTTACCTTTACCACAGGCTAGACACTTCACACACAAGGAATAAAACTGGAAGATAGACGCACTTGACCATGGTAGCACCTCCACACTGTGTATATATAAGGTGAGTTCCCCAACACACCCCAAAATCTATGGCTCAGTGAGGAAAATCAGATTGCACAAAGTACATGAAAGCTACTTATTTAAAAAGTAAACCCCTGAGACAGAGCTAAGAATTTCTGAAGTAAACATTCACAAATGTAGACTTGGAAGAATGAAGGGGGGGCTATGTGAATTAGTGGGTTTCCTGTGAAGAAACCAGGAGCAGATTTATGAATATTTAATACTCATGTATTTTATAGCTTGAAATACTTTAGCATTTATGTTTACTAAGACAAAGCAATGCACACTAAGCAGAGGTAATGCAGCAGCTCCACACTACCCGGGCTTCTTAAATTGTGGGTTACAACAGAATTTATTCTCAAACATGTACTAGATCCCAAAATGCTTCATGCTGTATACTTCTGATGTAGCACATCTGTGCTATGTCCTGGGATCTCACTCCAGCCTTGGTGCTGCACATAGTGTGTATACTCCTGTGTGTGCTATCACACCACTCAGCTCCAACACACAGTGTCTGAACACTGTGGCTGAGATCTGAGACTGTGTTATAAACTGCATGGTCATTTGTTCCATCTTAGGCCTGCTACTGATCTTTCAACACTCTTGTGACATTCATTTATGACCAAGAATTATTATCTCTCAGCTCATATATGTCTCCTTATTTCTTTTTCCAAGTTTCCCTTCACTCCACCCAGGCTGGATTCATTCCTGGTGTCCATGACTACATACTCTGCTGTGCCACACTGCTTGTTTACAGCCCAGTGAAGATCAGCATCCTTCAGTGAGACTCTTTTGGCTGTTCTTTACCTACAATTTTCATAGGTTGATACTATTTAACCATGTTAATATTTTTTGCACCACCTTAAACTGTAGAATAATGCCAATGAATAGTATAATAGCCGACATCTTTGATCTCTAATTTTTGTTTTGGAGACAGGATCTTACTATGTAGCCCAGGCTGGCCCAGAACTCATAGAGATCCACCTACCTTTGTAAACCCAAGTACTTGGATGAAAGGTATACTTCACCACACAAATCTCTGACCTTTAATTTCAATGGAGATCCTTACCGTTGTCCACTGGAGAGGTTTTTCATATTAGCTACTGGTTTGAGGTAAATATTTTATGTGTGTACTGGCTAGTTTTAGGTCAACTGAGGAATAGGGAATCTCAAATAAGTAAGTGCTTTATGAGATGAGGCTGTAGATAACCCTGTAAGAAATAATCAGTGACTGATGAGGGTGGACCCAGCTCATTGTGTGTAGGTATACCTAGGTAGAACAAGGCAGTAAGCCGCACCCCTCCATGGTCTCTGCACCAACTCCTACCTTAAGACTCCTGCCCTGTTTGAGTTCCTGTCCTGACTTCCTTCAATTATGGACAATGATATGCAAGTGTAAGCTAATCAAGCCTTTTCAACTTGCTTTTGATTATGGTGTTCCATCACAGCATTAGTAAGCATAAGACAGTGGACTAATAGCATGTTACTATAATTCAACTTTCTAGTACCTTTTCTAGCCCCAGGATTTAACTCAGGTCCTTGCACACGGTAACCAAGTAGATAAGCACTCTACCACCGAGTTATTCCCCAGAGCTTGCCCTCCTTTTGGCAATGATAAAACACAGTCTCCGAAGTTACTGAGTTATTTAACTCACTCTGGAGCCTAGGCTGACCCTGGAGAACTTGGGATTATGAGCATGCCACTGCCAGGCCTGACTCTAATGTCTTGAAGAAGTTAGTGAATTGTTCTGATGTCTTTGACAGTCAGACTTTTTTAGACTTACTTATCACATCCCCAAGAATCACCTTTGTTTAGTCATGGTTTACCAAGGTGTTTGATTTGGGTTTAATCAAGGCATTTCTGATGATTAGATGCCAAGGCTGTAATGTGTACTCTCTATCGATGCTCTGATGTCCTAGCTTAGAAATATGAATTGAGAACCTTCATGTTGTTCAACAGCACAAGTGGGGCTTCATTTTTAGCTACTGTAGGCACTCCATGCACCCTGGGTCTGCCATCTCTGTTGAAGCTCTTCTACCCACTACCCCTGATCCCCTCCTACTCAACTACTCATACATGAGCACCTAGCTCAACCAGTTCCATGA
Source organism: Micromys minutus (assembly GCF_963924665.1). Taxonomy (NCBI): domain Eukaryota; kingdom Metazoa; phylum Chordata; class Mammalia; order Rodentia; family Muridae; genus Micromys; species Micromys minutus. Next base: position 24,344,721 of record NC_137978.1, on the reverse strand, counting down.
TATTAGCACACACCCTCATGGGAGAACCAATCTTAGACTAGGTTATGATTCTCCTAACATATTCTCTTCTTACCAGGCTTGGAACGTCCTGAGGCTAGGATAGTCGTGTATGCATTTGCTTTAAAATTCTAAATCTTCAGAGCTCATCTCAGGAACTGGCAAACAGCTTACACTTAATAATTCTTTGCTGTGGAAATAAATCCTTGACACATTTTGGTAGTGAAAAATTTCAGAGATTTGTGTGTATACTTCTTTTTTTTTCTTTGATTAGAAAAGAGAAATAGTAATCCCTCTGTGTTCCGCACCTTTGCAGTTATGGTGCTAAGATGATGGGCATAAAGGGGAACCTGAGTTTAAAGTGGAGAATTAAGTACAAATGCACACCACCGCTTATACCCTTTCTTTGATAACAGCAAAAGAAACACACATTAAGCATTACTGAAGGTGTGGAATTATCAAAGTTATGTTTCATAACTGCACTCAAATTTATATGTGCATTCTAGAGAGCTTAAGTGACTTGTCTGAGCTTGAACATCTTGGCAGACCAGGGAGCCAAAATTGAAGGCAAGAGTTTTCTGGATTCAGAGCCCACCATCTGAATACAACTCTCCTGGACTCAGCAGTAACAACAACGCCCTCCACGTAGACGAGAAAAGAGAGATGATCCACAGAGAACAACAGCTTGCTCAGATACAGTTTCTCAGGTTTTCCTTCCTCTTGGTGTCCAATAGGAAGATAACAAACTTGTATGTCTTTGCCTTCTCTCCTCTGTCCGAAGACAGGCTAACCACTTTATTTAGTTTGTGCTATAATGTGCTCTATCCTGAAGGGATAAACATGGTTGTGGGACACTTGGGTGCTTTCTTACTCTTTCCACAAAATCCCAAAGGGCACAAGACAGATACAAGGTAACAGGGTTTCAGCCACTCAGCAACTTCCTAGACTAGTGGTTTTCAACTTGTGGGTCATGACCCCTGTGAGGTCCTCCATGTCAGAAAAATTACATTATAACTGTAGCAAACATAGTTATGAACTAGCAACAAAATCATCCCTGGGGATGGGGAATCCCAACCCGAGAAACTACTAAAGGGCTGCAGCATTGGGAAGATTGAGACCCACTGTCTGAGACACTTGTGCTCAAGACCCTCAGCTCTTAGTTGAGTTGTGATCCCATTCTCTGAGATGAGAGAGACATCACCTTACCCACACCAAAGCCTAGGTGCAGTAGAGCTGTTACTGGCACAGTACCAAGAGAGATGGCTTGACATCTCACTGTTGACAATATGCCAGCTCCTGCTCTGCTTATTCTGCCTCTCAGCCACACAATGGGTTCTACACTCTAGGTGGTGACCGGTGATTGAATGACAGACGTAGTAAGAGGCTGTTCAGAGGATTAAAGATCCAAGTCACCAGTGTCTGTTTTCGCACAAGACCATTTAGACATATTCCATTTGGCAGGCAGAGGATGAGCAGGAAACCTGCTCAAAAAGATTCCTCTTCAGATCTCTGTACCTTGGAAGATAAAGAGAGCTCAAGGGTTTTCTTTTGGAATTAAATATTCATTGGACTGGGTTAGAGCTCTTACTGCTCTAACCAGGAATAAATAAAATAAAACTGAGTTTCCTGCTTTGTTTAAAAGAAACTACAAGCATTTTACTATAGAATAAATCTCTGTATCAATCAGAAAGAGGAATGCGTGCTGTGATTTTTCTGATATAATAGCCACACCTTGGAAGCATTTTATAGAAGGACACGGTGGCTTGAAGCTGCCTGAAGAGACCTCCCAGAGTGTGGCCTATTTGGCTAGGCCCTGGGCCACCAATGGAGATCTGTTCTAGAACCTGAGCTTCAGTCCAGGAGGAGACTGTGAGATTGGGGAAGCCTGAAGAAAGCAGGAGCAGACAGTGTCACCCACTACTCACACCGCAGCTCAGAAAAGGAGAACTGGTCCAGGGGTGTTCTGGAGCTGATCACACCTGTCGCCACTGCCCTTACACACCCCATCTTTCAGGCATCATTGCTTACATTTCCCTTGAATTCAAACACCTTTTAAAGTCTTTCAAAGCTCTGAAGGTTGATTTCAATGAAACCCATTTTTATTCTTTGCGTTTTTCCAACTGTCACTCTCGGGTAAAACAAAAAACATTCACTGTCAAAACAACAAGGGTTTGCTCTCAAGCACAGAATGAAAGAAGGTATGTCTGCTTGATTTATTTTGGCAGATGCCTCACAGTTAAATAGGGCACCTTTTAATTTGTCACTTCTTAAAGATTCACTTAGGCTGGCAAAGTAAGTCCTCAGGGCTCGGATTCAGCTCAATTTGAACTAGTTGGGCAGAAAGGTTTATACCCTACCCTTTGCGCATCCACCTCTTCTAAGGTGCTAATTAAAGAAGCAAGTGTTTATTTAACAACTTTAGATAGGCACACTTAATGGTCTTTTGTTTTTACTTTAACCTGGAGATGTTTAGAAATCAAGCTTACTATCAAATCTCAACTAGAGGTTTGCAGTGAGACACAGAAGCCAGTGTTTTCAAGTCCTGTGGAAGGCTATCAATTCACTGGCTATCCAAGTATTTTTAAAAATAGAAATCAGCTATAGAGAGGAACTCGATCATCAAACTCTCTAGGCTGTCACTTCCAACCACACAGCTGTGAATTTCTTTGTCTTAATTTCTTTGCCTAAGGCTTTGGTGATCACTTGAAACCACTCTGATACACCAGGTGCTCAGCAGGGTACATGGGTATTAGTACCAAGGGAAACTGCTGGAACGCCTTAGAGCTCCTCCCCTAGGATTTAGTATTTCTTCCTATGTGGAAACTATTTCTCTGTCTCCTCCGAATTTCCTCTGCTGGAATAGAAGCCATCCCTCTCCTTTTCTCAAAGTGGGTGATAACATCTGTTTAGTCCCTCCAGTGTAACAAGGACAGATTGAAGGTTTGTGTTTATGCAATCATCAACACAAACGCTGTTAGACAGAAGTGGGGTTTGGCATCTCAATCACCTAACTTGAAATCTAGTTCATTACTGGATATGTAAACTGATTCAGTCACACACACGCACACACACGCACACACACACACACACACCTACCACATTAATATGTAGATGCATTTTTGGGTTCTTAAATATACATAAATTGTCCATTTCCTCAGACTCGTATTTTCTAATAATGTGCATGTGTAAAATACTCAAAAGAGAAAAGAATGCTTCCTTCTTTAAGACCCTAGGAGCAAGCAACTTTTGATGAAGACAGGAAACTCCTTGGCAGCACCAGTAACTATAGATTTTCAGTCCCCACTTACGTAGACTTCTTTCCCTTTTCAAGCCCCACAAGACCTGCCTCTTCGAAATAGTCTATGTTTTATCAATCCGAATAAGTCAGAGCACTCCACTGACCATGAACCATCAGGGAAACATGCTCTTTCCAACTCAGAGCCAGGTAAACTGAGGTTGTTTTTTGGTGGGGTGAAATTTTATACCAGAAACCAGTTCCTCTTTGAATCCCTTGCTTGACTAGTTAGAAACTCGTGGAACAAAACCAGGCTAAGCTGTTGTTCTCAAACGTGTTTATTTGTAACCGTTTTACATGGTGTGTTACAGAAATTAATGGAAAATTTCTAAAAATTTTGCTGTTCTGTTGAATGCATTGTACATAAAGTTAAAAATAATGTGTCCATATATGTTAACAAACTGTCATCTGAGGTAAAGTAGGTCTAGAAACGTACTGCAACAGTCATTTTCTCTTTCTCATCTTTATTAAAAAAATATGTGTCAGAACGCAGAAGTTGAAAGGAACCAAACCCACTGAGTAAACATTTTCTTAAAAGAAGGTGCCCGGTACATTACATGATGGGGTTTCCGTAGACACTGGGGTGGATACGAGTCATCAAAAAAGTCTTGTGGTATGTAAAGATCAAAGAGCTATGGGAAATGGGGACAGAATGACAGGTGGCGATTCCCTGGTTTCAAAATGTAAAGTGATGAATTTAATGCTAGTAGGAAGATGAGGAAGTAAGCGTTGTACATGTGAATCTTCCTATCGATCTAAGCAGAACTGTGTAGACTCCCCGTGCTCTTTTGGTATTGATACCTCAGCTCCTGTTTAGACATGTCACTATATTTCTGGGATACTGGGTACTGTGGTACCAAATGGTGCTTGGGAAGGTGATAAAAACCCAGCATTCTGCCAATGAATAGATGGCTGTTTAAAAATCTTGACTTTATCACCCTCATTTTAATGTGTCATCTGGGCATCTTGCTTAAGTTCTGATCCAGTGTGACTTCAGTCGTGCTCACTGAGGGATGGAAATCGGCTCAGCTGTCACCACCTGCTAGAAAAATGACTGCAGTTGGGACACCTGAAAACAGCAACATCAGAGTCCCCTTCGTGTCATGGTAACCCAAAGGATGGGGATAAAGGTGTGACACTGATGGACAAAGTCAGACAGCCATACTGAGGGAGGCGACAACACCACTCACACAGACCCAGCACCATGACACCATAGCCATTGAAGCTGTTTCCTATCTTGCCAACACTTCAGAGAAGCAGGGCTGCTTTCAGGACCAGTTGTGGCCATTATACCTCCCCATTTCTGCTTCACACAAGAGTGTCCCCTCATCATAGCATGGATCCATGTTTCTGGAGGCATTGTATATAAGCAGGTAGCAGCTTCAGAGGGCAATGGACAACCCTTCTTGTTGTCTAGTTCTTGGGACTTTCTACAGTAGGGTAGCATTTCCACAGGAGGGTAGTCATTTCTAAGGGACAGACATATGGTTCATGGGAAAATTATATTCCAGTGTAAAATGTTAACTCTAAATAACAACAAACACTTGACACTGTAGAGTGAGTTTTGTGTGAGGAGTCACTTTACAATCATCTTCAAATTCAGTTTAGTTCCTATTGATAGGAAAACGCCAAAGCTTACCAGCCAATTTCAATCAGCCATATAAGGGTAAGTTTGACTTTTCAAAATTTAAAACTTAATAAGAGTATTACTCCCAGATCCAATCACATGATTCTTATGGGTTTCCTTCTTAAACCACTAAACCCAACATGTAACTGCATAGGAGAATCAGGAAAACACATCTGACCTGTATAACAATTCTCTATAGGGTAAAAATATATAGATTCTTTATGAAAGCTGTGTGCTAAACATAGGAATGAACACTAGAACTTTGTCCCATATGTGTAAAACCAGGAAGTAAAATTCTTCTGGTTCATGTACAACCAGTCCCGTGACTTATGGGCGAGTACGTGGGAGTGGGAGAAGTGAGCGACTTCCCAAATCTGAAGGTCAGACCTTTCACGTGTGAGCTTCCTTTCCCTTCTGCTGGGAGGAGAGGAGGGTGAAGACTCTCAAAAAAAAAAAAAAAAAAAACAAAAAAAAACAAAACAAAACAAACAAAAAACTGACTATGGAGCTCCACCTCCTCCTGTTCACTAGCTGCTATTGGCTAGGGCTCCTGCCTGTCTCTGAACTCTAGCTTCCTACCAGAAAGCAAGTCCCGCCCATCATGTCCACTGCACCTTACGCTCCCTCTGCTACCTTCTCTACAGTGTAATGGCATTATTAGAAAGCATCTTTATTGACAGTTATATTTACAAAAAAGGTTTTTTTATTAGAACTCCTTAAAGCCATTTTCCTTAAATAGTTAAAGAGTTTAATGGTAAGGTTTTCCTTTTCAAGTTAGAAAAAAAAAAAATCCCATTTGAATTTTCTGATGTACAAAAAGAGACAGAGATGAACCATTTGACCACAGAATCAGTTTGTTACATGGAGCATTTATGTTTCCATTAGAAAGTTGGATTCTAAGATCCAAAACCACATTACCAGAATTGTACCAGAATTATTTGGCAAATGACTTTTCTTTGAAAATGGCGCATGGAGAAGACACTTGTCTGCATAGTATCCAGCAGCAAAGTATCAGAAAAATAAAGACATCATTTTATTGTACTCAAGAGTTCAGAATTTCTGAGGAAACCGGATGCATTTTCCATCTTTCTCATCAATGGGATCTGATGTCCTTTGCTACCCCCAGAATGAAGGTTCTATCCAAAAGCCTTCTTTCTTCACCAGCACGCAGGACAACTAAAGAGTTATTTTGGCAACATTCTTGATCATAATAAATCACCAATCACTTACTTGCCTTGTGATTTCAAGTTAATTCTCTTCATAAGAGGCTTTCCCTCCCCAATTTAGACTTCTTCACCCAGTCCTAAAAAAGTCAAAAGCAATACAAAAATTTGTACACCCATTAATTCTCAAACATGACAAAGAAAGGACAGGGAAACAGGATGGCAGACCAGGCCCTGTGGAGAGATGCCACACACACACACACACGTTGCCACAGCCAGAAGGCCTATGAATGATGACACTGTGGTCACTGAGGATACCTTGCTTTGGCCTAAAATGAGTCAGTGCCAACCTTGTTGCGATTCTCCAATGCCTGCCACTCCCAATCTGTGGTCTCTACAGTGGCCAACAGGTAGCAAAAAGGAAAACACAGTAACAGTTTCAAATCCAGGGGCATCTTAGGCCTGGCTGAGAGAGCTCAAGGTATTTGTTGGTTAAGCATCGGCCTGACTGGTAATTAACGTTCCGTTCTGTTTGTTCAGGTTTTTTAAAAATACTTTTGTTGGGTGTTGTGTTGTGTTGTGTTTTGTTGTGCTGCCATAGGTATCTGCCATTGGTTGCCAAAAAACACTTTGTTCCCTCTTCGGGCCGTTTCACTGGGCGATTGTGAGTTTTTTTTTCTGTGGGATGAGGTGAGGTGAGAGCCCAAGAGAGCCTGTTGCACTGTGGATTCCCAAGCCAGTCGTGAAGCACCCACCATGAGCTCACATTGATGCTATTTCTTAGGTCTGTTGATCTGCGCATAGAGAGGCTCCGGCTCCTGTGGACAGAGACACAACAGTCAGGCCTGCCTGGCTAGCAGCAGGCTTGGGAGACACTTTTAGGAAGGAGAGCTCAGGAGTGAAACAGAAAGGTGACAGATCATGATGGATGACCTTAGGTTATTCCTTTTTTCATTTGTCTCCTCATGGCTATTATTATTTTGGCGACAATTTAAACACCCATAAGAATACAACCAGATTTTGTTGTTTCTGTGTGTGTGTGTGTGTGTGTGTGTGTGTGTTGATGCTGTTTTTGTGTATGTGCATACGTGTGCATGCAGTGGAGGCCGAGTCAACCTTAAGTATTGTTCTACAGGTAAAATCCACTTTGTTTTTGAGATGGGATTTCTCCTTGGCCTGGAACTCTTCGGGTAGATCAAATTGGCTGGCCAGAAAGCTTCAGATATCTGCCCATCTCTACCTCCCCAGTTCTGTGATTATAGGCTTGAACCACCATGCTTAGGTTTTTATGTAGTTGCAGGGAATTGAACTTAGACTTGTGTGAACAATTGCCTCAATTCCTTGAGGTGGCTCCATCCTTGGTTTTGAAGCTGATTTCCTTGTAGGGTAATAGCATGGTACAATAAAGCAAGCTCGGTAAGCTCTGTGTTGCAAGACACTTATCCTTGCTGAACCTCAGTTTCTCCAACCACATCACGGGTACAGTATTGTTTAATCCTAAAAAGTTCTTGAGATAAGTAGAGATAATTCACAGACAGTATTTCGCACAGTACTTGGTAGTACTGGAGAAAAAAGGGGTTAAGAGAAGAGAATTCCACAGAATGCTTAGACTTTTTGAAGCACCTTCATGTCTTACCTTTATCTACCCAACAGCCCTGGAAGCAGCTCCTACTCCTTCTGGCCTCATTTTAGAGACAAAAAGCTTAAGTTCATGTGCAGAGGACAGGAGACCGTGGGATGCTCAGCTCTAAATGGGGCACCTACATGACAGCCCCTCCTCCCAAAGCTCAAGGATCATCTCAGAAGGGGGTGGGGGCAGAAAGATCTAAGAGCCAGGGGTGGTGGGGACTACAATGAAGCGTTACTTCCAGGACACAACAGGCAGTTGCACACAGGAACTCACACTGGTGTGGCAGCATACACAAGACTTGCACAAGCTCAAGCCAGACAAAATACCAGCATGGAGCAGGGTGGTGGGTGTGCAGTCTCACCCCCTAGCTGTGGAGCTATTAGCAAGTGATGGCTACTGGAAGAGAGTCAGAGTTTTTCAAGGATGTAACCCCCACCCCCAGAGGCTACCCAAGCTCCAGTAGATGGTCCTATATCCAGGCACATACTGGCATTGCTGAGAGGACTCAGTAGACTAAAAAAAGACCCCCCCCAAAAAAAAACCCAAAACCCATGAAGTTTGAGAGGAACTGGGAGTGGATCGAATGAGGGAGGGGTGAACATTATCTGTGTGCAAAATTCTCAGACAATAAAAACAAAACCCTCAAACTTGTAAGTTGAAAGAGATTGTTCAGTCAAGTGCTTCCTCTTCCCTATGATCTAGCACACGGTTTGCTCCATGTTTTATACTGAGAATGGCTCAGAAGATAATGTCTGAAAGATGCCCGCGCACCCATCAGTTTATAGATGAGGGATCTGCAGAGCTGTACAAAGTGCCTCTGTGTTTCCCCAGTGGAACAGGACTACTGGGTAATCACACTGAAGTCAGAGCACTCTCCTCCAAGAATGGCTACATACACACAGACATGCTCTCTTGGGAGAAGAAACTTTTGCCCTTCTAGACATCCTGCTCCATAATACAGCAAAAATGTTTGTCCCCCACCCATGGAATTCACCCCACTGAAGGAAATGCAGAACTAAGTATAATCTGATGAGATGCCTGCCTAGAGAAAGCCCCCCATTTCCTATTGCGTCCCAACTGCCACTTCCCCTAACTTTTACCATAGAAATGTGACATAGTAGGTGTCTGGTGAATTAGTGTATGACTACGACAAGATTTCTAATGCCTTTGATATTTTGAGCTGTCTTCAACACACTTCAATTTGGCATTCCTCTCCTAAGGCTGAACTTGTCAAAATCTGTAGCAGGGTAATCTGTTAAGCCCTAGTCCATGTTTTCCCATCATCTGAATTACCATGAGTATCTGCTGTTGGACTAGACAGAGACTTTGTGTTCTGTGCCCCCTCAAACCCGTGTGTATGCACACATGTATGTGTATGCACACATGTATGTGTGTGCATGTTTTCTAGGCATGAGGCACACTGAGTAAGCAAGAATGGGGTAGGAAACAACAGAGAAGAAACATTTGCCATCCCCCATTCGGTCACCCCAATGCTTCCTGAGTAGACTTCTTCACTCACCCAATTCTTCCTGGGTCCCTAAGAAGTCAGCCTGCCTTAAACTCACCCTACAATTAGCTCTATTCCAATTTTGGAAACTAATTTATCCAACTGAGAATGACACAGAAAAACAGAAGACAACAGCAGGTTCAGACAGGGTAATTAATGCTGTGCTGCATTAACTTTCTGCAGCGGAGATAAATATGCCCACAGCTCCTGCTCGCCGGAATCTAGCTTCAAATACCCATCACAACAGTGGCAACAACTGCAGTCAGCTCTCAATTATCCCCACTAATGAAGGGGAGCAGTGGTGTGGAAAACCCCAAGCAGCAGATAATCCCAAAGTCTGACACTGTGATGCATTATATATTGGGCAATAGATTTACCTTCTTGTTACAGAAGCACCGGCTGCAGAAGCTGGAGGTGAACTAAGAAGTCATTTGACCCAGAAATTTCTACCCTGGCTCTGGCAAGGTCATGATGGAGACCTCAAGCTATTTTCAGGATTTCTGAAAAAACTTTCCATAATTCAGGGATTCTGTCTTCTTGGTTAGCTGGGACTAAGGTTTGCCTGAAAAGGAGGAGCTGTTGGGAGATATTATTTGAAGCTTGGTTCTTCTTTGCTGTAGCTGAGTGAACTTGGGCAAATTAAAGGGTTCTAAGATGTCACAACTGCATGAACCTGTGATTAAAAATTGTGTTGCAGATAGGACAATCAAAGGTCAGAGGTCAAGTCATCTGCCTCTTATCATGCATTCACTAAATCAGGATGTTGCTAAAATCCAAGTCCTCGGTCCTGCTGGACTGCTGCTCAGTTGCTCAGTCTGTACTGAGTCCCAGGGTAGATTCTCCAGCAAGTCTATAATTTTAGCAAATATCTGTTTCTTTCTTGTCAAATTCATAACAACAACAACACAAAACAAAAACTAAATAACGAATTGAGTGATGTCAACAGTCTTTATATTTTGGTATCAGTAGGAGAGAGGTACCACGATTGCTCCCATTGAGGGATTCTAGAAACACTGGGTGGGATCTCCATAAATGGGCAAGCAATCCAGTCAGTTCAGGAAGTTGCTTGGTTTTGTGCACAGAGTAGGACCCAGCCACCTCCACTCATGATGCCTCGTCTTTGCTACTTTCTGTTCACAAGGGCAGAGAAACTACTGTAGTCTGCAGCCAACACACCCACACAGTACAGTCTCCTGACTTTGGTCTACATGAGCAGCATATTCTTGCATCATCCACCACTCAAAATGGCTGAACACCATGTTGAAATCTTCACACCTCCCCTTATTTCACCTTTGACCTTCAGAGGTGCACCCTGCATCCTACTGGCTTCTCTATTTGTGTCTTGAGCATCTCAAGCTCAGGTGGTCCCAAAGCACGCCTGCTTACTTCCTACTCTAGCCTGCTATTCAGTGCTCTACAAAACAACTGGTACAACTTAGTTTCTCATTTCAGAATCTAGCTCAGTTCCTTGTCTTCACCCCTGTGTCCCTTTGGTCTCATCTCCAGACAATTTCATCTTTTGAATACCTCTTGACGACAAGTCTCCCTCTTCATTCCAATAGATACCACTCTGAGTCAGACCCTGGTACTCTTTACTACTCCAGTGAATTTTTGTCTGTGCACATCAGACATGTCTCTCCATGATGATCTGATGAAGTAGGACTGTTCCTTTCAAAAGCTGAGGCTAGACTTGGTTCTAGCTTGTACATTCAGATCTGATCTCTTTGTCTTCAACACTCCTCAATTTGGCTTTATTTTCCGAAGATTGGATTTTTCAAAGTCTAGATTTCTAAGGTTCTGTTGTTCAGTTCTATTTTAAAAGGAAATGATGCTATGGCATGTGGTATGTGGCTGCAAGGCTGGAATTCAGAGGCTGAAGCAGAGGAGTGTGAGGTTGGGGCCAACCTAAGCTATACCTTTCAACAAAAAGAAAAAGCAATGTGGAAGAGCGATAATACTTCCAAATTCATGTGTTTTACTTTGAGACCTTCCAAACTACCTCCTTTGTATGTGTGGGTGACTGTCTAGATATGTGTGTTAGGGTCTGTGTGGAAGTCAGAAATCAGTCCTGGATAGAGCTCTTTCTGAGCATCCTCCTTAGTGCTTGAGATGGGCCTATCACTGGGACTTGGATTTCAGTGATTAGGCTAGCAGTTGGCCATCCAGCCCCAGGGAACCCTTTGTTCTCACCTCTTAGCACTAGGATTGCAAGTACATGCTGTCATGCGTAGCTTTATAGGTGGGTGCTGGAGACCAAGTCAAGCACTGGACCACTAAGAGATCTCCCCAAACTCTCAAGTACTTTCATATTCATCCCTTGGCCATTGAAACTCCTGAGCAAGGCACTGTTGTATTACTGGTTCTTCATGTGAGGGAAGACATACTTGCCTACGGCCACTTGATTTTTAGACTCGTTCAGACTCTGGTCCTCTTTCTTTCATTCATTAAAAACAAATAAACCAAAAGCTAAAAACCGAGCACTCACCCATCCAAAGCATTAGAAGTTCATCTTTCTTTCTCCCTGAACACTAGGAATCTATCAGGCAATACTTTATACGCTTTGGGTTCCCACTACAGAGATCAGTATTAAAAAAGTGACAGCGACTTATTATTTATGGCAGCATCTATTGTTACAAAGGAAGACAGACCAAACGGTTCCCATTGTTACAGATGCTACTTTGACTTGACAGCTGAGGAAGTCTGATAGGCAGTTTATTTACTTAGCCATTTAACCAAATAAATGTTTTCATTTTTCTTTCGTCCCTTCAAAGGCTAACATTTCGCCTTTAAAATTGCTCCAGCAACACATCAGTGAAGTACAAATTACCTGCTATTCCCACGCCAGCCATTATAATATTGCTTCGGTTCTCTTTATTTATTTATTTATTTATTTTGCCCCTGTTGATTCAGTCTTTAAAAGACATATGATTCTCCCAGATGGAAAGGTAAGGGGAATAAAGTGAAATAATAAAGTGGAGATATTTTCCTTTATTGTTAAAACAGAAACATTTGGTATTGGCCCCTAAGCTTCCACCTGTGGGGATTGAGTCTGTTTGCTTTCTTTTCTTCTGGAGCTATATGGCTTTAACTTATCAACAGATGTCATCCTTGCTTACTCAAAACTGGGTGGCTATTTCTAATAAAAAACAGCTGGAGATAGTGGCTGCAAGGGTGATAAGGATAGGGACTTCGCCTTCCAACTCCGTGACAGCAGAAGGGAAATAAAGCCACCGACACAAAAATCTCTGCATGCAATCATTTTTCCAAGTGTCCACAAAAGCACTAAGAAATTATAGTCCGTACATTTCCAGTTGGTTCTGTGGGTAAAGGGGATGGAGGCAGAAAGATCACATTTGGCTTGTGCTATTTTGACACTGATGGTGGGACACAAAAGACTCACAGGAGCTTCCTCTATGGGCATCATAGGAAACCTATCTGCAAGGTGGGCTTTAATTCCACTGCACAGCTTTTGATAGGAAATTGTGAAATGGCCATGCTGAACTCTTGCTTCATCAAAAATTAAAATCTAGCTCCCCTTAAAGCTGAGAGGGTGTTGCTGCAAATATTTAAATAGGTGGTTTAATCTTTCTATTTGGGCCCAATGGATATTTACTGCAACAAGAGGGTTCTAATATGATTTACATATGAACCCCAAGATGTGTGTGTGTGTGTGTGTGTGTGTGTGTGTGTGTGTGTGTGTCTATGTGTGTGTCAGAGTTGGTCTATGAGTAGCCAGCAGAAGTCATGATTATGGAACAGAATGTCACAGGATTACTGGGAAGGCTTTATCTCTCCATCTGCTTTAATCTTTTATCAGGCATACCACAATTTACCTAAAAGCAAAAAGTGTCAAGCAGACTCTCCTAGTCATTGACTTTATTCAACATGGGGCTAAGTGGATAAAGTCTAAGAATATAGAGCACCAGTGTATACTGAGTTCATACTACGTTGATTATGGCAATAAAGGTAGTGATGAGGGCAATAGGGATGCTATAGCTGTGATGTTGGTGGGTGTGCTGAGGCGGTGGTGGTGCTGGAGTGAAGACAGTGGCTATGATGGTGGTTTCCTGCAGTAATGGTAGTGGTGCTGATACTGACTGTACTGCTAGTGATATGGAGATGAAGAAGGTGGCAGCCATGGTGGTAATGATAATATTAATGATGGTGGAGGTGTCAGTGATCGTGATGGTAATTGTGATGATCGTGGTGGTGATGATGGTGATAGTGGAGATGGTGTGGGGAGCTACTGATAACAAGGGTGTTGGTGGTGGATATGATGGTAGCTACCAGACACTCCATGTGTCACACACTGTATTGAGAACTCCATACACACCACCTCGTGACTTCACCCAACTCTCCTGTAAGATGGGCATTATTTTTATTCCTATTTTCAAATGAAGAAAAATAAGATTAGAATCATGATCAAGGTGACATGGTCAAGGAGGATGAATCCAGGTTCTGAACCCTGACAACAGAAACCCGAAACCAGAATAAGTTTTCAGGTGAATTTGCATGGTCTGACTTTATGCCACAGACTAGACTTAGAAAATATCAGTTAATATCAAGGATAATATAACCTCCTATAGCTAATAAAAAAGAATCAGTATTCAGGAAAGAAAAAATATCCCTTGCCCAAGATTTTCCACTTTTACGTGGCTAAGATTTGAATTAAAGTTCCAAATCTGGAGCTCTTGCTACATCAGCATACAATGTCCATTTACAACCCAGCTACGGGCTGAGGAGCTAGTAGGACCATCAAGTGTGGAAAAAAGCAAGGCCTCGTGAAACTGTTCGGCTTGTGTAAGCCAAACTCATGAAGCAGAGTGTGAACCACTGACCTACCAATGGAGTGAGTCATCTTGGTTTCCAAAAAAGGTTTCACTTCTAGGATGATGTTTGCTGATATTGGGATGAGTGGCTCTCGTCACCTCTATTTCATTTATCAAACTTTCTAAAGTGAATTTGAACTCTGAAGTACAACATACACACAGGGTGAAAACTTCCTGGAAGTCACCTGGAGGAATCTACTGAGGATCCTACCCTTTTGCATTGACTGTGCCTGTAAGAGACCAGCTCCCAATATAGTGTAAAAGATCGATCCCCCCCCCCATGGGTGTTTGTGGTTTTGTATAGTACAGGGTATTATTATATTTTACAGATATAAGGTGTGACAAGTTATAGTATGCTAAATTTCTAAATCTCAAAGTCTATTAATGGAATGTACTTTCACATCCCCGTATTAGTTGTCAAAAGAACCTACGTGTGGACCGTGACTGACTGGCATTGTCATAGAATCCAGTTCTAAGCAGTGAATGCTGGTCACCATTTTTAATGGCCATGATGTTGTTCAGAACTAAGAAAGTTTGAGTAAAGAACTTCGAGTCTGGTCTGGCAGTCCTACATGTTTGTGGAAAACCAGGAAGATACTTGACAATTTGAAACGTTTTTCAAAGCTGGCCCAAGAAATTACATTTGTGCAAACAAAGTGTCCTTCTGTCTCCTGAGAAGGTGACTTCATCAGCTCCTCTTTGGATCAAATGAGGTGTATTGAAAGGTGAGTTCCAAACACCACTGTAGCAGGGTAAGGATCTCTCTCTCCAATAGCCGAGAGTATCTGAGGTGATGTGGTGGCAAGACAAAGACGCGGCACAGGCTCGGAGCCTCCAGAGTGACCTTGGGTGTCACTGACACACTGGAAGGAGGTACAGAACCCTTCCTGGATAGATAGTTTGGGCTACTATGACCTTAAATCTTGATCAATCTTATTTCAAGCATGGCTTGTTTTTGTTTCATAGTGTGGCTTCTCAGTGTGTTTGATTAGTGACCTCTTTAGATCTGTGGCATGTAGGCAAATGCAGTGACATTTGGCTTAAAAGAGTAAAGCATCAGGACTTCATTTCACTGAGAAATTATCGAGTGTGTATGTGTGTGAGTGTGTGCGTGTGTGTTTGTCAGAGAGTGGGTAGGAGTTTGTGGGTGTTAAAGAGACTAAAAGAGACAGTATATGAGTGTGAATGTGTGTGAAAGAGATAGTGTCGAGTGGGTGGGGAGACTGACTGGGAGTGTGAGTGAGTGTATAATGTGCCCACTCCAGAGGGCCAATGTTTTCAGAAACTCAGTATCCACGAGGTACTATTGATTGGACCTCATCTTATCATTATCACCAGCCACCAACTCAGAATGTATCATCGATTAAGTAATAGAACTGTTCGCCATGTTCCGTCCAAACCTACATTTTGGTGTATGTCAAAGGTCATTCATCCATGAGCAAAAGAAAGGATTCAGGAGGCAAAGAGGGATGGTGCAAGCACTGGTAACTGGTGAGGTGGCTCAGGCAAGGAGAGGGGGTATGGATATTGGCAACATAGAAACAGGCATGAAAACAACCAAATTGGAGCAAGCATCAGGAGCAATCACAGACATGGGGAGATGATGTGGATACTGTAACACAGCACAGGCAAGGACAAAGCATAGACTCCGGTACACAGCAGTAAGGAGCAAGCAAGAGGGAAAACCTTGCAGGTGAAGGAGATAAAAAGGCCGGATACCTACCCAGACCTGCGCTATCTAGCTACCGTCTTGTGGACTTAAATTATCACCACTGGGCTCAGCACTGGGCTCCCCAAATGGATCACTGGTGGAGGAGGCCTGTGATCCATCAGGCTAGAACACAAGAAGATAACACTTTTTTTTTCTCTCTCTTCAACAACTGAAAATATAAGCCAACTACGATTATATTCATGCGGCATATGCAACCAATTATTTTACAGGAGGCTCAGACTTTTGCCAGAGGATGCCACCTCCCAGATGTGAGAGCTCCTAACAACTTAAGAAAAGGTCAGTGTTTCCGGTGGATACACCCTTTAGTGGCTCTTCAAATCTCAGCTCAGAGCTGGCATTCTCTTTTATGTTGGTGTTCTTATTGTCTACGGGCAAATTTTAATGTTAAGGAAAGGTAGAGCTGTCTTCAGGTTACTTACAGCTTCTTGTTCTTCACTCTTGCTGGGACTTTCAAAGCCTTCCTCAAAGATGTCATCTGCAGTCGGATCACTGGCGTGGGATGCTGATGATTTGGATGGAGAGCTCTGCCTAGGGGCTGGGGTTGGAGCTACAGAGATCAAACCAAGAGAGGAAATGAGGTAGATGTACGTAATAAGCTACAACCATTTATATCCCATAGAGATACCCGAGGTCTCCTATTCTTGAGTCAAGTCTTCCCACTTCCCATCTCAATTCAAATCTGAGCATCTAAATTCCTCCCCTGATTCAGGAATGCCAGTCCTTTGACCCTACTGCAGAACCACTGAGTCAGGAGCTCCAAACAACGCCTACAGTGCTTCTGACAGACAAGCAAGCTGCAAACTGCTGGGCATGGCCTCTCCTCTCCTCTCCTCTCCTCTCCTCTCCTCTCCTCTCCTCTCCTCTCCTCTCCTCTCCTCTCCTCTCTTTCTCCTCTCCTCTCCTCTCCTCTCCTCTCCTCTCATATCAGAAGGCATATTTTTGAATGACGTTTTGTGAACCAGACACTGTTAAGAAATTTAAGGACACTATCCCTCAAGCTTCTAGATAGAGATAGAGGTTACCTAAGTTTTACAGAAGAGTGGAGATTACTAAAACTTCACAGCAACTGCTAAAGCAGGTTTCACATTCTTACAAACACCCAGTGTTTAATGAGCACGGGCTGAGTTGGAAGAGACTCAGCCTTTAGCAGATAAGCTTGTTGTAAAAAATGTGCATCTGTTGCCATGACCCTCCGCTGTCTTCCTCTTCTTATTTGTTCCTGAGGTTCCTGACACATGTGACACTGGAAGCTCTTCTTTTCCTAATGATTAACTTAGCATAGGACATTCTTGTCACTGGCTTAGTCCAAAGGCATGGATTGATTGCGTAGGTGAGAAACATTGCCAATGGTAATGCTTCCCCATTATACGTAGCAAAACCCAGGTATTTTGTCAGACAGTGAGATTGCGAAAGTTTGTGCTGATCTTTAACCCCGTGAACCCTATTTCAAATGGCTCCTTTGCCATTTACAATAAGGAATGAGGCTAACCCTGACTACACTCTTTCCCTTCATTATTTATTCCTGATACAAATAACTAGATGCAGTAGTACACTTCCTTCAGATATTAGGAGTCAGAGCCCAGAGGGACATTGGGGATCATTCACCTCAACACAGGCATGGGTATGAGCTATGGGATGTGGCACAGATGTGTCTAACACTGAGGTGTTTTGCTTTTATGTTTTCCTTTTTTTTTTTTTTTTTTGTATGACTCATCTCTCAGTCCTATTTTGAAGGAACACTGTCAGGTAAGGGTATGAGAAAACTGACTCTACTCATTTTATTTAAAATGAAAGACTGTGTATTTCTGGTTGCTTTGTGAATTGGTTTCAGAGCAAACTGGCTACACTGGGTTTAATGCTATGTAAAGATTCATCACTCGGTGGGTGATATTAGCGTCATTGGATTCTGAATTGTGTTTGAAGTGGCCTATTGCCTACAAAATGCTGAGAGCCCTTGACTCTCCTAACAGTAAACTGCTCACCGATCCCCGGTGGAACCAACAGGAGCACAGCTAGAGGTTATTTATGCCAGCGTCTTAGCTGATCAAGGCTTTACAGGCAGGGCACTTCAGTATTCCGAGCCTGTGTTCTCTCAAGGTGGGTGGGTGGGGTCATTTCACCCACAGGGAACATGTGGCAATGGCTGGAGTTATTATTAGCTGTCATTGACTAGAAGAAAAGAATGAGGATGTGTTTGCATTGGTGGGTAGATGGTAGAATGCTGCTACATAAGAATCGTTTGTCCTCAAATGTCAACCGGGACACACGGGCTAACCTTGTTCTCAAACACAGTTTCGGAGACAAGGCCTCTGGTCAGCTGGCTTCATTGTCTTTAACCTTCCTAATATCTGTATGTGCCCGGGGTCCACTGCTCGAATTCTGAGAAGTGTTCGGAGAGTGACTAGACAGTCCCGGTTCTGGAAGAGCTTCCTTGTGTGTAGGCAGCCCATGGTTCATTGAAAACGAGACATATGTTTCTAAAAGACTCTTGCTCATTTATGCATGACTGTCATTCTCCAGTATTTCATTTTTTATTCATTATTCGTCATTGAAACCCCATGGTTAGAATTAATAGAAATGCCTTGTCTATACAGCACCCATGGCCTGAGCGCGAGGCCTTCATTTTCAGAAGAGCATTCTGAGCCTGGCTGAATGACACAATCTAATTGTATTCACATTAAATTTTTTTTTTTTGACAATTCATGGTATTGGCCATCCAGTGATCCATGTCACCAGTGACAGTAATGAAAACGCCAAAGTCATTGTACCACGAGCCTTTTCTTTCCCCTTATCAATTGTCAAAGCACAGGCTGAGTCACTGGAACACTTTTTCTGATTGTGTCTGACAAGCATATGCGTGCTCAAGTGTGTCTGGCTTCTGACTGGGCAGCAGGCTTTCTATTTTTGGTGTCTGCAATAGGAAAGTACGGTGGAAGCAGAGTCTCCCAGGGCTAAGGTGAGAAGGAAGCTGATGCTCCTACAAGGAGTCCAGGGACTCAGGGCAGTGACTTGCTTTGTCTTAAGACACAGCTCATCATGATGAATCGAGCACTAGAAAGCTGGCCCAGAGACCTGCAAACACAAACAACCCTCCCCCTCAAAAACAACAGAAAAATCCCATTGACAAAAAACACAAACAACCCCCCCCTCAAAAACAACAAAAAAATCCCATTGACAAAGAACACAAAAGATCTTCTATGTTGTAAAGTCTTTAAATAATTGGGCTTTAGAGCTAAGTACCACAAAGGCCATGGAGGCAAGACTGTTGCTTCAAAGTACACAGTCAGTAGGATTGACCAGCCATGTTTCTAGCCAGGGCTCATTGTCTACTCAGTGTCTGTTGGGACCTCATAGCTGTAAACTCTGCCTTGCATTTTCTTCTGATCTTAACTTCTAATTTTAAGCCTTGTTTCTAAATTTGTGTGTGTGTGTGTGTGTGTGTGTGTGTGTGTGTGTGCGTCTGTGTGTGTGTGTGTGTAAGTATGTAAAGTCAGAAACAAAACTTTTGGAAGTCAGTTTTCTCCTTCACACAAATCTAGATGGTAGATATCAATTTTATATAAAGAGATCTGTGGGTAAGAGGCTCACGTATGTGCTATCACTGGTATCTGAGTTGGTTGCTATGGGGATGGTTATCAGTGAAGCTTAAGATGCCAGTGAGACAGATTCTGACCCCAGGGCTCTGGAGCCTGAACTCATGTCTTCAGGCTTACTGGCAAACACCCTTACCTTCTGAGCTCTTTCTGGCCCTTTGTTTCTCCTTAAAACACACACACACACACACACACACACACACACACACACACACACACACACTACATTTGTTTCCATTTTAATACTCCATGCTAGAACTTGTGTGCCATAAGCTAATGCGTTCAGAAACATGAATGATCATATCAGCAAAGTCCTAAGAAGCATGGTAACGTTGTGACGAATACCACTTTGTGTACTATGGTCGCTGAACCTTACCGCCATTATCTGTCACACAGATCTGGGTGCAACTTGGTATCAACGTAATATAAAAAGAGACCCAAGGAGTAAGGGTCTCCTGTATGTGCTATGACTGGTAGTGAGTTGGTTGCTATGGGAATGGTTGTCAGTGATACTTGCAAGCTTGAGATGCAAGTGAGATAGATTCTTCCCCCAGTAGCTTAAATTATAGGATAGGTTTTAGAACTCAGGGGAAGGACACTCACGTGAGTTGGTAGATGGTGTGGTCGAAGTCACAGGGGTCAAGTTCAATTGGGAGATGTCAAAGTCATCACAGTCGTCTGTATCCTGTGCCACCCCGACTTTGTTGAAGTAACTGGAGAAGGCCTCTGAGGTACAGGTCAGGGAGGGCTGGTCAGGCTTTCGGGAGGGTATGGGTGGAGGCTGGACCATCTGGAAATCCTTAAACATTTCCTTCCCCATTTTCTGCCGAGGCTTGTCACTCTGTGGACTTGACCTGGCAGAGTCATTCGTGCCTGGGATGGTAGCAAGGGGGGTGAGGGGACCTTGGAACATGGCAGCTGGTAAAGGCATAACAGTTTGTGTGGGCATGAAGGCGGCTGGCGGGAACTGCCCGGCCACAGTTGGCCAGGGTTGCTGGGTTGCAGGAAAGAGACCTGGCTGGCCCCATGCGATGGGCTGAGCTCCTGGTATCACCTGAGCGACGGGTGGCTGAGTACCCATGGCGATCTGCTGTTGAACAAGGGGCTGCTGGCCCCAGAAGGATGGGAGGACGGCGCCCATAGCAACATAACCTGGGACGAGAGAAAGGAGGGTCAGACATCCTGGAGAAGGAACATCTATGGGTTTGAGTGATTGCCAGAAATTCACTGTCCATGTACAGAGTCCTAGGCTGTACTAGGACTTCTTGGGTCTTGACTTCTGAATACTGACCTACTGGTGGAGGGGCCAGGCTGACCTGTCATGGGAGAGGTCATAAGTAGGAAATGAAACACAGCTTGAATCCGAGAACATTTCCCCATTGCTCCACTTTCCTGAGTCTCACAGTTCAGGAGACAGGGTGTCTCAGTGAAAGGGGCAGGAGACTGAAAGGTAGCCTAGTCTACGTGCCTCTAGTTGGTGAGCTGAGAATAGTCTCAATGACTGAGGCCATCTGGGAGCCAGTCTCTGCTATGCAGTCAGGCACTGAGACCTAACTTTCATTACGTTTCTCTTCAGGCAGGCAGTGTATGAAGGGAAACTCAGAGGCACAGATGAAAAGCCAGACCTCTGCTTCCTCAGTGTGTCATCTGGAAGCACCCTTTACGATCTGCAAGGATTCAGACTCTTATCTATAAAATGGGCATACGTTATCTCCTATTTCCGTATTATATATTATATATTCTTTTTCAGTATTCAAGAAAGGGACTATTGCAGCTGACACAGTAGACACCCAGCAAATGTTGGCCTAGACAAACGCTGGAAAGTACTTGATATGACCTGCTCGTTATGTAACAGACAACACCTCACTTTGAAGGTAGGAATTATGATACATTACTTGTGCATTATTACCTTTTAAGTTTACAAACCAGACATCGGAAGTTACTAATACAATGAGGATACTTCTTGCTGTAGTAGTTTGGTATTACAAAAACACTAAGGCAGGTTCTCCCATTTATCACCATGGTGACTATTTGCCCAATTATTCTTTTTGGGTGAGATAGTGATATTGTGATAGGAATGTAAATGCTATTTATTAAAACAGTCCTATAGAAAGTAATGATTTCCATTCATTAAACTCATACAGTATGCATGGTCCACTATTCTGCATCTTTACAGAATCCTTGAATGTTAGTTGCCATTATGCCCATTGAAGAAAAATGGTGGTCAGAGAGAAGTAATTTGCTTAGGGCTACACAGCTTGCATAAGGTAGAATCAGGGTCGAAACTGAGGTGAATTCATCTCTACTCAGAATTATCTTCCTCGTGTTAAGTGGTCATCCAGATGGCCAACACCTATTTCGGGTCTTTCACGGTCAATGGGTCTGGGCTACTGTGGAATATGTCAGTGTACTGTGGGTCCACTGGAAATTCTTACATGCGTTCTGTGGTCCTCATGCTTCTCAGGGGGCATAATGGTCACTCACATGGACACCTAAGCCTAAGAGACATGTGGCAGTTCAGTGATGGCAGAGGGAAGAGAAGCTAGCTTTGCCCAAAGAAACACTTCAAAGTCGGCCAGAATAAATCTGTAGGTGCAAAACAATGAGATCAGGACAAACTGGGAGAGGATTCAGGGTATCCTAGCAACACCCAAAAGGATGATTGACAGGCGCCTTGGCAAAGATAACATCATGATTCATGTCAGTGACTCTTTGGAGCCCACAGTGATTATATACAAAAGCACCTGGTTCTAGCCTCAGTTCAACTGCCCCTCAACAGACTGAAGCTGGTCAAGTCAACATTCAAAGTCTGGTCATTTCTCCATCCCCTAGCCAAGATGCCCCAGGAGGAAGCTTTAGACAGGGCACAAGGATATCTTACTGGTGAATCCAGCCAGTGTTAAAGGCTTTGAAACAATGAAGCAGACAACATCTTTGTAGAACTCTAAATCCAGTTGTACTGGGAGGGGGGGACACTGTTCAAACTTTTGATTTATTCACACTGTTTGATAGTTCACCTATTAATGCAGTTTCTTGACCTCTGATTGCTAAGTGACAACCAGGCCATTTGTTTCTCTGGTTCTCTGAGTTGCTTTGACATAACTAAATTATTCTCAGAGGGAATGCTATCACCCCCTCTAGAGATGTTTTAGTGGTTATGGTAACTGCAGAAAAGTCTGGGCTCTCATGGTATTTAAGGGGCCACCATCATTGACAGCAGATATCCATCATTTGTGAGACCATTGCACAGAACAACAACTGATCCTGCCTCCTGATACAAGCCTATACACACCAAATGGCTCAGACATTTAGTTTCTCTGCACACAGAGTTAATAGCTGTGGTTTCCCACGAATGTGACAAGCCTGTACACTCAAGAAAGGATGTATGTCATGTGATCTGGAACATGCAAGAAAATGGTGGTCCCTGGCAGAACCCCTCGTCGCTGTGGCTTGTCTCAGCCTGTATTTTAGCTGCAGTTTTCACTGGTGACTCTGCTATCAGGTACAATCATCTCATTGCTCATTATGTGCTGCACTATGGTCATGCCCAAGTATTTCTTTATTGAAATACATGCTTTTATTATAAATCACTTCTCATTTCAATTCCATACTATCAGTGTGACATTATACTGATTAAAACTGGGTACAGGAAAATAATGAGTTCCTACAACACTGCAGATATTTGTTATATTAAAAAGAAAAAGGATCTAGGCTTCAACCGTAGCTCTTTCTATGTCCCCAGAGACTCTAATGCCCATATTAATGAGTGAGCAGAAACCTTCAGTTTTGACCCAGTCATGCCCCACCCTCCTTCCCACCATTCCTCTAAAGCACAAATAGATGCACTCTTCAATGATGGGGTTATAACCTATAGCAGAGATACCGCAGGCACTAACCTACTGAACAGCCTAGCTTAGCAGCCCAGTAGACTATGGAGTGACCTTTCTATCTGACTGCATGGCTGACTGGCAGTTCCCGGTGGCTGTCCAGCCCCTAGTGAGAGAGCATTGTACCGCATATTGTTACCCTGGTGAAAGATCAACATTCACAGTGTGGTTTCTACAGAGTGCATATTGTCACCACATAATCCCCAAGAAAGATAATTTTAAGGAGAAGCATCCTGAGCCATGAGTGAGGAGTCCATGCGGCACTTCTAACTCTTGAGTATAAGGCTCAGATACATGGCTTTGGTTCTCGAGTGCTGCCTCAACAGATCCAGAAGATGGGCATCTTCATGTTTTTCCAAGAGTGCAATGGAACCTAAGAGCCACAGGTAGATTCATTTCTGATAATTGTACTGCTGGTTGCAGCACCCCCCTCATATTTTCTTCTTTCCCCCCACAGGGAGCTAACAGATGGGTTTTGCACAATTTTTGGGAAAGAGCTATTAGCATGTCTCTCTGGCTTTACGCCATCTGCTCCAGACCGAAGTATAATGTTCAGAAGAGAAAAAGGCAACACTGGTAATTGGTACCATGTTGCGGAGTTTACAGATCTCATTCAATTTTCCTGGTTGAGGGAGGAGGGGTTGTTAAGCCTGAGCTCTCCCCAAGTCTGGGAGCTACTGCTTTCTAGCCACAGGCCATAGGCATCACTGAAGGGACACTTCAGCCACAGGACTAAAGCAGCATTGATTCCAGGGGGCAGTTCCACGGCAGCCAAGGCAGCTACCAAGCAATTTGTTAGCTGGAGACTCGTGAGCAGCAGTGGAGGGATGAGGTGCCAAGAAACATCTGTTTGTGTCACTAAAGTTCAGGCATTACAAACCTCTTTGCTGCTTGCAAAAAGGGAATACCCACTTTCCCACCTTGCAGTTAAAGGGTGTGTGTGTTTGTGTGTGTGTGTGTGTGTGTGTGTGTGTGTGTGTGTGGTTAAATATGCAATCTATAACAAGATACCAGCTCTAGAGGCACCCATATTCATGACTGAGGAAAGAAAAACAAAATCAGACTAAGCTATAAGAAAAACATTAGAAACAAAGGCTCGCTGCATTTGTATAGGACATGTTTGGTTTCTCCTAGCTACACTGCCTCGTTTAACTCATTCATTCATCCAAAAATATCCACGCTGGATGCTTGGCTCTGATTCAGTCTCTAGAGATTCAGAAAAGAGTGAAAAGACACCGCCCCTCCCCATTTTTGGTGGGGGAGTAGATGCTTGCAGTAACCCTCTGGGGTAGCTATTACCACTCTCTGTTTATTCTTATGCATGCAATTCTGCTTCTGTGAGGGCATAGCTTACACCAGCTGAAAAGCAAAGATGTCTGCAGAGTTCTTCCTTAGATCACACTTCCAGGCAAAATCACAGAGGGTTCTGTAGCACACAAGGCATGGGGATGAGGCTCTCAGCAGAGCTCTGAGAGAGCCAATTGCCACCTCTCATTTTACAGGGTTAGGGTTTGAGCAACTAGGTTTCAGTGGAGAGGCAGCTGAGCTGTTTACAGCTAGTTAATAGCAGAGCTTGCTTCTCCAGACCATTCCAGCCATCTCTGCCAACTGGTAACCAAGACACCAAAGAGCTAAGCTTTACTACATGCATTTAAGAAAGTCCCAAGAAGGTGGGGGTTGGGGGAAAGGTAGGACAGGGCTCTGACTTTTATAACCAGAGCTATGATAATAAAGTAATAACAATCTTTTCCACATCGAGCATCTACAATGCACCAGCATTTTCAGAGGCCCTTAGTTATCTCCTTTAATTCTCAGGATATTGACAAGTTTTGTTTTTTCATTCCAGTTATGACGATGAAGTTTTGCTTCTGACAGATGATCAGCTCCAACATCTAACTAAAAAGTAAGCCAAACTGGGAGATTCAAAAGTCCTCCGCAGCTAGCTGTCCTTTATGTGACGTGGGTCACTCCCTGACCAGATTAATCTGGTGGCCAGATTATTGATGCAAGTGGATAGAAACAGAAGATCTAGTGACCTTTTAATACAAGGTGAAGATACACAGGCTCAGATTACCACGACCAAAGACTACTTGAAGCATAGCTTACATAAAGACAGAAAATAAAAATATGCCATTGCAAATTGATTTTAGACTTATGCTTTAAAAACTGATCAGATTTTTCGGTAACCCAAAGAGACAGCATTTCAAAGATCAGTAGCTTGACACAAAGCTGGCTAAGTAGTTAGAGACTACCTGTCCTCAGTCTAACCTGGGGAAAACTACAGTACTTTCTCTGTGTCTCGCAGTACTGAGTCTGACAAAGGTCTTCAGGACATTTGTAATCCACCTACAGGGTGAGACTCGAAACCACACCTCGTACCATCTTGCTGTTTACAGAGAAGAAGAGGAAAGTAGGGAGGCCAAACTTCTTCCTCCTGCCTAGAACACTCGTAACCAGGAAGTTGGTCTTATTCTTTGACCCTTCACCCTATTGATGATGTTGTACTCCAGAGATTCTCCTGACCACACTCTCCTCGGAGTCCTGTCTCTGCTCTGTGTACCACTTCATCCTTATTACTCTACTGCTCCAATGTACTGCCCACTCATGTAGGCTCTGGCTTCTGACCCCAGCTAAGTTCAGCGGTGTATCACAAGCACTTAGAACAGGTGCCTACAGTGGAACCCAGTGAATACTGTAGAGTGAGCATGTCTGAAGATTAGTAGCCATGAGGTTTATCATCGTTAGCATTAATCTTTATAGACAAAGCAATGGTGACAGTGTGTATGAAGTCAAGGCACCAGCTCAGGAGTGTTCCTAATAGAAATTTTTACTCATATTTTAAAGGACACATCCTGTTTTATTCTTTCCAAGATTTTAATGTCCATTTTACCCTCCGAAAACAACCCATCACCACTGTACCATTTCAGAGTCCACCAAAACAATTCATCAGGGGATCTTGGAAATGAATATATTTCTAGGATTCCTATAGATTCTAAGCTATGAGTCTATCAACTATGTTGCTTCTAAATGTTTGTAATGATCCCTAAACTCAGGAGGAGGAGCTGCATTCTAGAACAGGGTACGAATTTTTAATTTATATATAAGAAAAGCAAGGTTTATATTTAGTAGCAAGAACTCGTTCCTAACACCATATAATTAAAAGTAATTATTTACATAAAAAAGCTCAAGCAGATTTGTATTCTAAAATATTCAAGCTCTCATGTGCTGTTTAGAAGAATAAAGCCAGGAAAAATAGTGAGCATCAGACTCAGCGCTCAGGAGAACACAACACTGTTCCAACCTCAGCTATCGGAGGCCATTTCCAAGTGGAGTGACCTGGCGACATGGAGTGGCAGATATTGCAGAAACAAAGTATAAGCCCCGAGAGGCTAGCATTTCTGATTACCTGCTGAACTGTGATTATGGGTATTTTTCTATCCCCCTATAAATACAATCTATGCATTTTAAAGGACACTTGGAAAATAGACACTTTCTAAATCTCTAAATGCTACATTCTCTTCGAAATCAGCCATTAGCAGCTTACTTTTGTCCTACAGGGTTCCCCATGTGAGTGGGGGACCTCTCTTTCCTTGAACCCAGCAAGGTAGTCCCATCTACCCGTCAGGATTTAGGCGGCACATTTCCTCTTTCCCTTGCACCATCTTTTCTGCCTCTGGCTGAAGTGATTGGGAAACAATAGCACTGATTCCCATGCCTGTGTGCATGATGCCATGTTTCTCAAAAACCTTGAGTCTGGAATTTTCCAGGTGGAAGGAAGCCATCCCCAAATTCCTGATGTAGGCACCCACAGCTTTGTACTGGTACTGGTTCGATCAGTTGTCTGAGGTCTGAAGGAAGTAGAAAAAAGGAGGGTGGGCTTACCTGAGGGTACGGCAGCAGTGCCAAAAGACATAGAGCCAAATACATCTGCACTCCCCGGAAGCGTCTGGGATGATGACGGGAGGAAGGCATCACCTGGGGTTGCAGGAGTCTTTCAGACAGAGAGGGAAAGGGAACAGATGTGTGAGACCTGCTCAGAAATCCACATAGATAAGGGGAGTAAGGTAGGTGTCGCTAATATTAGAAACGGTTTAAGTCACTTATGTGCTCCACTGGCTGATGACAGAAACATTATCTTACTCCTCCTCTGGGGTGGGGAGGGGGATAAAGGAGCTGCTGTGAGGACTACATGAAACCATGCATCTAAACAATTTATTTACTCAGTTTTTCTTAAGCACCATGCCTGGGCATATAGTGGATGCTCAGCACGGTATGGGCAGGATTATTTATCTGAGCCCTTACTTCTGGGATTTTTTCAGGCTACCAACTTACTCTGTCATATATGACTTTCACCACTTGCAAGCGCCTGATTCAGTCTAAAGTATACCTGCCTGAACCCTATTGTATTCTCTGTTAGAGGGTGTCATTTCTTAGGTGGTCAGTAAATAGCTGGCTAAATAAACAAAAAATGCTTGAGGAGCGGATAGAGTGCAGGCCTATATGTCCTGGAACCTCACAGACTCTTGTTTGAACCCTCCCTTTGCAAGAGAGAAGGAGCTATTTTTAAGACGACAGCCAAACCGCAGCAGCATATCAGGAGACTTCTAGCCTCAACCTGACCTCAGCTGCAGCTCCAGAAAGGTCAGCCACATTAAGTGCTGGATAAAGGGAAGTTATCAAAATAAGGATGCCCACTCCTGCTCGCTGTAGGCTTTTGCCTACAGTGTAAGTCTGTGTGATGCCATAATATCCTTGCTGGTCCCCGCCTCCTCCGTTGGAAGAGACTGGGGCAAGCAATTAATTCTGAAACCATGGCAATTAGACAGGGCCATTTTTAGACCGTCAGCTTCCGGGACGAATGGCATTGTTCTGAGGATTACTAAATACTCATTTGGATTGCACTTGGGTTCAGGGCCAGAAACATAGCCCTGAGCTGCTGTGTTAAGCAGTTTTGCACATCAAGAACACCCCCACCCCCATACACATGGCCTTGAAGAAGTCACATGTCCTCCCTGGGTCTCAGTTTGCTCATCTGTACAATACAGGGGGTAAAGAAGAAAGCCTCGCAGGCCCACTCTTGCCTTTTCTCTACCCAGCTGTTATGCACTGAGGGTGTTGTAGGAGCAAAAGGCTCACGAGAGTGGGCTGGCTTCTCTGGGAACAAGACAAGGTTGCAAAAGACATCAGGGGTTGGGAGCAGGGCAGCTGTGCCTGGATTCCCCAGTGGCAGCTGTGGGCTGCAAGGTCTCAGGCCATCTGTCCCCCGTGGTGAGATCACAGCCCTTCCTCTGTGAGGTGCATCTCAGCAATGAATGGTAGCACTATGCCTCTGTTTGCACACTGTGTGGTGCTGGGAGGGGCAGTCCTTTCCCACCTGCTTCTGTAGTGCAGCCTGGATCTCTTCATGCCTCTGGGAAGCAGGAAGGGGAGGGGCTGAAGACTGCATGCATGCATCACAGTGGCTACTGCAGTGACTGCTCATCAAAGGGTCTAGTTTTTAGGTTCTATTTTGCTCTGTTTTTAATTCAATTTTCTTTCTTTTTCTTCTCTTTCTCTCTTTAAATAATTTGTACTTTCAAAGGAAGGCTCTGTACAATCTCAATCGTCCTGCTGGCTCTGTGCAATCTCAATGGTCCTGCAAACTGTGCCCTGGATGCCCCTACTGAGCTCTGGCTGTGAACCAGAGGCTCAGGGAAGCACAGGTCATGCTTACCAAGGCACAAAGGCAAGCCAGTTTGGTGGGGGGGGGTGAACATAGTAAAGTGAGAGGAAGAGAAAGGAAGTGGGAAGGGGAAGAGAAGGATGGGAAAGAAAGGGCTACCTTCCCTTAGCTGCCACTTGTACTGTGGAGGACCAGGCCTATGATGACACATGCCTGCTCATGCTTCCTGCCGTGTTGCATTTCGTGTCCATATTCTCAAGTCAGCTGTCCACCCTTGGAAGGCTCAAACTATATATCTTTCTGGTCTCCCTTCTTAGAACCTTAAGAGGAAGCCACAAGCAATGTCCTGTGGTTGTTCTAAGCATGGTGCCATTGGCTCCTCAAATGAGGGGCATTGATGCTATTTCCTTCTTCATAGTAGAGAAGCTCCATATTCAGGAGCATTAATTGAAATGCCCAAATAAACACAGTTTAGCTTGCAAGAGCGAGAGTTGAAATTTACTAGCCAGGCTCTCTGAGCAGAGCCCAGATTGCATGGTTGTGTGGGTAGAGAAAGAAGAGCCAGCAGTAGGGTTCAGAGGGTGGGGGATACTTACAGGGGGAGAGGTTATATCAGGAGGGGTGGACATGTCTCCAAAAAGTTCTAACTGGGTCACAGCCTGGAAAGACACAAAAGGAATCATGTAAGCATTAGAGTGACATCACTGGGCTTGCTTTAAGATGGTATACTGAGAATAACTACCCTCTTCTTCCTTACCACCATGGAAATGGTAAGGCTAGACATTCCCTATTACACTCCGTAGTTCCAAGTCCATAGACAGTAATGCAGCCCTACTGATTGTTTTTCTCAATAGTGGAACCACCCAGCCGAAAGCCACGCACCTGCAAGAACGGCAAGGAATGACTATGAGGTCCTCTCTCAGTTAATGCTCCCAACAGCACTAGCCCTGAGAGGTGACATCAAAGTCATCCAGGTCAGAATTTGTAATGTCTATAGAGAGAGCATACAGTCAAATATGTATCCTCCCCACCCCCGGAAGTCTGTCTTTAAGATTTAAAAAAATGTGGTTGGATGAAAAGAAAATATTTTATTTAATACCAGGAAAGGCATCAAAACCAGCCCAGTGTACATTAACAATCACTCCCAGGAACTCCATGCCTACAGACAGGGCTCCATCCATCTTCCCATCATAGGGGGTGTGAAAAAACCTGACCACAAGAGCAGAGGAACCATTTTAAGATACACTTAGAAATTAATCTGCATACACTTCTGCTTCAGAGGCCACAGGGAGTCTTTGGCCATGAACCAAATGTCCTGAGTTAATTATGCAAAGCGTATAATCACACACTTTGTGTGAAGCTGTCCACCGCACAAAACCTACTTCCCACGCATCTTCTCATCTTAAGTGAGGGCCCCCAGTGCAGGCAACAGCAAAAACCAGTCAACAGAAAACACAAGGAGAGGCTGGCTGCACTGCTACTCAGGTCCCCATGCAGACATCAGCTTCAAAACTTGGTCATAGCTGGATCTCTAGGATTCATACCAAAAAAGAAACGACTATTCCTTCTGAGGAGTGAGCAAGCTTTCAGTGTAGAAGGTCCCACTGTTGGGTATGTGTGTTGATTCACTTGCCAAGCTCGGCGATAGAGTTGATATGGTCAAGATTTATCATCCCTAGTCTGAAAGCTCTAAATCTCAAATACTCCAAATCTCAAGCATTCTGAGTACAGATACAATGCCACAAATGGAATATTTTATACCTGACCCTCAATAAGGATCATGGTAAAAAATGCTAGCACACTAAACACACACACACACACACACACACACACACACACAGAATGATGTTATGAGCAGAAGTATTTGTGACATAGAATTAGGTGTTCAGACTTTGGTTCCATCTCCACGGTATGTTATTCTGAATATGTCCCAACTTCAAAACCCAAACCACATTTGGTCCCAAGCATTTCTGACAATGGATGCTCTTAGGAGCAGAGCTTGTTTATTCTCATCCTAGGCTAAACTTGGCTGAATGGCACAGAAGATTTTCCTGGACAAGAAAGAGGCTCAGCGCTGTGCCCACCACTTCCAATCCTTCCCCTTGGGCTCTCAGACTGAACAACAGTATCTGGCACACACCAAGCGGTTTGCTTCTTTTGAAGGATACAACATTCTTCCCACAAATCTTGAAGCATAAGGTGCTGGACACTGTGCTTGGTGTTAGGGGCATACAAAGAAGAAGTGACAAGTCCCAACTGCAGGGAGTGGGTGGTCTGACACGGTAAGGTAGTCCACAGGCAGACCCCTTCAAGGTAACAGGACAGAAAGGCTGCCCAAAGTCTCTGCTGGGGAACTGGAGCCCAGCCAGCTAGGAACAGAGAATTTAGTCAGTTTTCCAAAGGAAACAGCCTGTCTCCAAAATCTAGCAGGAGAGGGACAGTTAGCTTGGTGACAAAGAAGTGGAAGAGAATATGGAACTGTCAGAGCCAGGGAGAGCACTGGAGTAGGGCGGAAGCCGTTTGGTGCTACTAGCGTGGACCTCTCCTGGGAGAGGACATGGCAAGGGGATGGCAGAGGCTACTGCAGGCGTTTGTGTACATTTCAGTCTTCTCCACTGACTCCCTAACACCTTCCCTCTCACACACTGATGGTTCAGAAGCTGATGTACACATGCCAGTCGACGTGTAGCATGAGTTGTAAATCTGGACTCTTCTGGTTTTCCTCTGCAA
This sequence comes from Micromys minutus, assembly GCF_963924665.1. NCBI lineage: Eukaryota > Metazoa > Chordata > Mammalia > Rodentia > Muridae > Micromys > Micromys minutus. Next base: position 24,313,069 of record NC_137978.1, on the reverse strand, counting down.
GTCTTCTTTGGCATGCCAACATCACCTCACCTGATAGGGTGAACCTACCCTCTGGTCCCTCTCCGGCTGCATAAAAGACTGACGCTGCCTAATGAATTCAACTGAAACTTCTGAGCATCCTGGAGTCTGGATCTCCATGCTTATAAAATGACTGGGGACTATTTTCAGAGTTGGGAAAATATTAAAATGAAGTTAATAATTAAGTCACACAATTTACATCTCAAATGTGTTGAACTCGTGGCATACTTTTACTAACATCGTAAAGATAATTTATTGGCTAATTTTCTCCTTAAGCACAACTTTTAAAATAACCTTCTTCCTTGAGATATAGCCCTTCCTCTTGCCAAATGATTTTCACTCAAGGATTAAACGAGAAAAACATGGGGAGGCATAAAACATAGGCTGTTATTTAGTTTCATTGAATTTGCTGTTTAAATAGAACCCCGAGTTAATTAAATTTTATAGAAAAAGGGGGTTCTTGGGCCATAAAATTAAAAATAATCTGAATAACCATGTATGATTGAGAATCAGGGATAGTTTCTATTTTCATAGCCCTCCCCTATGTGAACCCCCGCCGCTTATTTGTAACCTAATAAACCATGTTCCATCTGAAAATATCTGAAAAATACTGTCCTCATCCATCATGTTAAAGGCCTCAAGAGAATAAAGCTAAGAGTTCACATTTGTAAAACACTTTACAGCTTACAATAAGCATTCCCATACATTATCATCATGTTTGACACTTGCCTGAGCCCAGGAAAGTGAGCTCCATTGTCACGGTCTGCACTTTACAGACGCCTTAACTGAGGCTGAGGTAAGGGACCAGCTGCGACTAGTTGGGGACAAGAGGATTGGAATGCATTGACCTGCAGAGTAACCACACCCTTTCAAAGTCTGTCTGCTGGTTCACGGGTCCCTGTTCGGCTTTTCTTAATGGTGGTAATGAGCTCGAAGACATCTTCCAACCAGAAGCTGCGGTTCCCAAGAGACCTGCTATGGTGCACACCCAAGGAAGACCATTTGCAGCGTTAGCTTGAGATGTCTGCTCATGACAGAGGATTGCTGACCAACACTAGCATTTCAAAGGTCTTCTCGTAGACATAGAACTCTAAGTGGCAGCAGCGTTTCTTTTAGTTTCTTTTACTGGGTACTTTGCAGCAATAGGTGGAGTGATGCTGAGGCCGCTAAGGCCAGTGTTGGAGAAGTCAAGGTGTTGAGAGGTTTAGGTCCATCCCCCTTGATATCTCCCATCAGGCTTGGCCCTGGCCCAGACACTTTGATTTAAATAAGTTATAGTTTCCCAAGTATCAGGAACACTGTGCAGCTGCTTCAAGATTAGTGCCCTATCCCCTCTTCCAACATGACTGTGGCAAGGTCACACAATTGAGAGATTATGTGCCACGGGCTGACCTTTATATTACATTCTCTCACAGGCTCACTCCCTATGTTATGGCAACAGGAGATCCCAGAACCCTTCATGAGATGTGTAGGATTTCCTACCACGTGTTGGCTGCTGTGTCAAGAGCAGGGACACAGACCTGAGGACATCAGGGGGATGGAGTCCAGAGGATCTGAAAGGCAACACATCTTCAGTTCTTTGCATGAGCTCACCCACCCACACACACACACACACACACACACACACACACACACACACACACACAAACCCTGTTTGTGCATACACTCTTCCTACTCAACCTCACAGCACCTTTAGCTTTCCTGGGAACATTGCAATGGGTATCTACTGGAGCAGCAGAGAGCAGAACAATCACCATTTATGCAGGTAGATGAGGAAACCACGCGACACATGAGGAGGATAAGCAGAACTCTAATTTAACAGGACCCTGGCGGACTCACCTTGGTTGCCTCAAGAAGCTCATCAAAGTCCACTGACTGGTTTCCGTTCTGCAACCACAAGGCATGATTGATGAGCATGGAATGAGTGATGTTCGACAACATGAAAACAGCTAAACAGACAAGGCCCTCTCATTCTTACCGGCGTGGCTGCGGCAAAGCGCGCTTCGAAATCCTCCAGCGGCTGGCTACTCTGCAAGTGCAAGGGATGATGAATGAGGATGGAGTGAATGACACACAAATGACGTGGATTGATGGGTTTAATGATGACGGCAGCTATGCTTTACACTCCCGTGGGCTCAGTAGGAGGGAGCTGACTCTGATGTATGGTGAAAAGCCTGGGATATGTTTCCAGCATAACCAGATGATAAAGCATGAGCCCGACTGGGAGACACAGCAGCAGCATGTCTGTAAGGTCCATCGTCCTGGGATCATGCACCCCACTCAGCTAGGCACAGAGGTAAGAGCCAACGTGTCTACATTAAACAGCGTTCTTTGAAAATGAAGATGTACTATCGTATAATTTTTGCTAAACTCATTTATGGTATTCAAAATAATGGGGTTCATTATTATATTTTTATATTTACTCTCTCTCCCTCTCTCCATCTCTCTCTCCCCTCCCTCCCTCCCTCCCTCCCTCCTTCCCCTGTCTCTCTCTCTCATCAACCAGTTGTGACTGTCTTTTGTGCCAGCCCTGCTCTCTGCTCAGCCACCACTTCTTATCCCAGTAAGCTCAGTGTTCCCTACTTTCCAAAGCCCAGGTAACTGCCACCGCTACTGGAGGACTTATCCTTCTGAGAGTTCTCAGTGCCTCAACACCTGGCCATTCTATAGCAAGTTCTTTCACACGTATAACTTTTCCAATGCCCAGGGTCTAATATATAGCAATGTCCTACTAATATGAATGAATCCATGCTCTAACAAGCGGCTGGCAGCTGGCCCAAACTCACTGTTCTCTTAACTCTATGGTATATATCATGTATTATGTATAATATCTACCACACACGCATGTTTTAATAACCCCGTTTTGGTCTATACATACAAGCTAATTATTCTTTGGATAATTTCCAAGTAGCTCAATACTAATAACATCTGTACCTACTGGCATTCAAATCGAGCCACCCCGCACGAGCAGAGAGATGTCAAGACTTCCTAATATTGAGCAGGGCTTGGTCCAGTCTTAAAATACTGTTCGTTTGCCAAAACTGTCTTCCTCCATCCGCAGAAATTGCGACTGCTAATTCCTTCATCCCAGACACAGGATGTGCACTGGGTTCTGTCACCTGTCTCCATCAACATCTAGCTCACCATGACTCGCCCGTGGTGACGACAAGACGGAAAGTTGCCATGGGCAATAACTAATGTGCAGTAACTACAGAAATATGACATCCACTACTATTGGCACTGATAATTATGACTATTGTTATCTAGCTACAGGTGTGTGGGAAGATGGCAAGAGCCTAGGAGACCATGTAATCTCTGGTGTGGTCCAGAAGGTTAAGGTTATGTCGCTACATCCCTTATAAATTCACATACTCCTGGGGATTTATGGCTGGGCCCCTACCAACTAGCTCTGGGTCATAACTTTTAATAAAAACATTTTTTAGTGTCCAAAATCTCATTACATCTGTCCAATATAAAAAAGCAAATGGCTTCAGAACATGATGGATGAATTAAATAAATTTGAAAAACAGCCCATGGTGGAGTCTCATAAAAGCCTCACCATGTCCCACATAATGAAAATGTGGGAGGACCTCTGGCATCGGCGTGTGCCTGTCACCCTGCTGGTGACAAAAGACATGGCCTCTGGGGAGTTGCAGAGGTGACTTTTCTATGTGTCCTAGGAGTCACAGTGGCGATGCTACCTCTGGGTCACATGGCTCTGAATCTCAAGGGGCCTTACTTTTCCCCATTTCTAGGTAGTAGTATTGTGGAGTCATTCTCTGAGTCTTACTGAGAAGTGTGCATAGCTTTGTTTGTTTCGTATTAGGTACAATGTAGATGCTCAATAAATCACAGCCATTGTTTAGTATTTTCTCCCATCTCTTGGCTCCATTTCCTTCCTTCTTGTTCCTAGGCAGTTTCACCAGACCATCTTCTTCCTGGTGACACCTTTGGTCTGCTGCTCTCTTCGGACTTTGACTTGGTCATTGTTCCAGGCTCCTCCCACCTGTCTGGCTTGAGCTTAGCTGACAGTGCACTCCATCTGGCCAGTGGAGAGGTAGTTCTATCCAATGCCCCATTTCCCAACTGAGATTCATGTCTAGGGCCTGGAATCCATCCCTTGAATCCCACCCAGCACTTGCTTTACCCACACCTAATACAGGCCTTTTGGCTTGGCTTACCAAATATCTTCAATTCTTGACTTTTCTTCTGGAATTTCCTCCATTTGCTTTGTATTTTGCTTTTTTAAAAAACTCAACAGGTACAACCATACCAGGCCCTCAGCATTCTGAGAAGAGTTTTCAGCGACTCCATTCTCCCTCACTGCTTCATATGGTTCTATCCTGACTCTTGGAGAAGACACTGAAATAAAGTTCTTATGGGGAGTTTCTTTCCCCATGGCAGAGAAATGATGCTCTGCACTGGGCACTGTGGGAGAAGGGGGTCAGAGTGATGACCCTCATGCAGTAAACATGACAGTGGATGAGACAGGCTGTGGGGTACAAACATCAAATAGGAGGAAATCATATTTATGGCTGACAAGTCAGGAACTTGCCATGGTTTATGATGTAATCTTGGGCTGCGGAACACAATCCCACGGGGAGGCATTTACAAAACTGAGTCCTGAGCCCCAGGCTGTGCTATGGGATTCTGCTGGAGGAAGAGTGGCAGGTGGTGGCTTTGCCAGGTTTCCACAGATCCTCAGTGACTCCGATGTGCAGCTGGCTTTTCAAATTGCTGTGCTGGGAAATGGATTCTCTTCAGGGATAATCAGTGAGCATCCTACTGGGAGAACCAAAGGCATCTTGATTGATTAGGTAATGGATTAATTAAGGCCTTCAACAAACATTGCTGGTGTATTTCCCACCTGCTAGGACCTAGACAGGTGCTGAAGATACAATGAAGACTGGTACGTGGTCCGTGCTCTCTGCAGGGCCATGGTGTGCAGTCCTTGTCATCCGAGGTGGGCAGGGATGTGCATATGGCTGGGTACAAGGCTTTTAGATCTAAGCTAGGACCTAGGCCAAGGCTGCAAAAGAATCAATCCAATTATCCATTTAGATGGCCCGGGAGGAATGGATTAACTTAAGTGATTTGTAACTGTGCACAGGTGGGTAGTATTAAGGACACCTAGTGATTGGCAGTACCGGAATGCACGCTGCTTTCCCAAGTGCATGATTTAACAAGCAAGGCACATGCTAATGAAGACTAATTCTCACGGGGTAGCTAGCAGCTTATGGCCTGCACCACTTATACCAAAGAGGAGATGGGTCACTTTCTTCTTCCTAGAAGACAGTTAAGAAAAGCTTTGTATGGGAAGTGAATGGCAGGGTGGGGGCAGCTGTGGAAGGAGTGTGAACTACTGTGTCAGCATCCGGTCAATCCCCAGAGCAGCACTGTCTGGTAGAACCATCTATGGCGGTCAAGAGTTCTGTGCTTCTCCAGTCCCAGCTGCTGGGGGGTGTGTGCTGGGTACCACAGAAATACTTAACGGGGCTGAATTGTAAAGCTTAGCTTGAATTAGTTTCACCTTAAATATTCACCGGTTACAACTGCAGGAGCCAGCACAACCAGACAGAAACTACATGAAAAAGTAGACGATCAGCCATGTTCCCAGTGCTGGCCTTTTTCTGAACACCGGACATCTCTTTCCTTGTGTCATTTCTTCTGTTCTTTTGAAAAACCTCTCACACTTGCACTGACTGGAAATTATTTTTTGGGGGGGGGGATTCAGTTCCTTGGTATGTCTAAAGAGTACCACGAAATCACTGAGTTCAGTTTGCAGTGATAACAACCACCTTCCGGATCAAAGTTTTCTCATTTTCATGGCTAAGCCAGAGCCAGATACTTGTGGGTCTTTTTCAAGGAAGTTTCAAATGGAAATTCATGAAGCAAGTTTAGATTCATGTTTCAAGTGGAAATTCATAAAGCCTCATCAACAGTCAAATGAAATAGAACTCCACTGACTGCTCAAGTGTGCCAGGCCTCATGAGATGTAAGCCTGACTCCTGCTAAACTCAATGCTATGATTTAATGAGAGGTTTGGAGCTGGTGTGAGGACTTGGCTTTGGAATGACTGAAAAACTGTCTCTAAGTAACCCACGCTGGACATCGTTCTGCAGCCAAAAGCTCTTCTTCCTCCAGCTACTGCTTCTGGACAGTTCTGAGGAATGTCTGGAAGCTTGATGGGGGCATGCCTGAATCCAGTAATGAAGATGGCAACCTCCCTCAAAGAGCATATGGTGGGCTATGTGTGCAGTCAGTCCTCTGACAAAACGTCAACACCTGACTTCCCTCAAGTTGTACTTCGTTGTTGTTGTTGTTGCTTTTTTGACACTCTTGATACAGGGTCTTGCTTTGTTCTGGTCGGGAATGGTATATGCAGTGAAGACTTGGTACATTAGGGACTGGATGGTGGCGACATTGTGGTCATGAAAGACACTGGGGGTGATGCAGCTATTTCAGTGGTGATGGCAAGAGAGGGTGGTGATGGGACTTAGAAATGTGGAGAAACCTGAGCCTGCACAGTTCTGGGGAGGACAGTGCAGACTTCTGGGACCTATATATCTAACTAGTGACATCATCTAGGAGCCAGAAGATAAGGAGGACTTATCCTCACCCCTCCTGTGGCTGGAGGAACAGGCTGAGAGAGGCTTGTGCTACTTTTGATGACTTTAAACAGAACAATCTGACTTGTACGGCTCCAAAAAGCTCGGAAGACTATATACCAAAGGTGAACGGTTCCCAAAGGCTTAAAGTGAATTGTTTCTCTTTCTTCTTTTCTCTCCTTTCCTTTTGAAAATCTATTGTCCTATGTCCACATTAGCCAAAACTCAAGGAGATTTCACAACCTTCTAACAAGCTTTGGCATGGCTTCAGAACTCTGCAAACGGGGTGAATTAGAGCCACAGGAATGTGAAATTGGCTCCTGTCAGCAGCTGACAGGCTCTCGGCCCACTTTTTAGGAAGAGGGCAGGACACACAGCAGAGTCCATCACTTTCCCCGATGCTGTGTCTTCTTGGGGAGACCACTGCTGAGGTCCAGATGGTTCCCAAATGGTAACAAGAAATATTGGATGAAGTTGAGACCAAGCTGAGTGGCAGAGGCAGAATTCAAGCAAATCAGAAGCAATCGCAAAGGGAGAGATGTCACAGCAAAGGAAAAAATAGCCAGCAGCCCTTGCCTGCTGCTCTGACAGCCGCTTCTTGCAACATGGTTTCCCTTCCTTCTCCACAGGACGGCAGCTTACAGACATGGGAATTCATTTCACTATTTGGTCTTCCCTCTTGGATTTGCTTTTCGCAGTATGAATTTGGCAACCTCCAAAGTGCCCTGTGTGTCTACTGCTAGTCAGGCACGGAGAGGCCCTTGAACTGCCCCTCTGAGCTAGAGCAAGTGAGGTTAGGGGAAACTGATGATGACTAACTCTAGCTGCTGTAAGGGGACTGTCACAACAAGGGAACCATATTGAGCATTTTTACAGAGAATGCGCTTTTCAGTCACAATGCCATTCAGAGAACAGAAGCCAACACCATCCATTGGTAATAGCCAAAGAAAGCTTTCTGTCATTCTCAGAACATAATCTGTCCACTCGTCCTTTTTTTTCTTTGTGGTAACATTAGGGAGATGCTGATCTGAGGTTGTGTTGAATATCATCTTCCTGTCTTAGTAATGGGTACCTTTACTGCAATGAAACAAAACAACCAAAAGCAAGTTGGGGAGGAACCAGAGTAGGAAGGCAGGAGCTAATGCAGAGGCGATGGAGGGGTGCTGCTTACTGGCTTGCTCCTTGTGGCTTGACCAGCCTATTTTCTTATAGAACCCAGGACCACTAGTCCAGGGATGCCATACCCACCAATGGGCTGTGCCCTCCTATATCAATCACTAATTAAGAAAATGCCTTACAAGCTTGCCTACAAGCCTGTCTTAAGAAAGCATTTTCTTAATTGAAGTTTCTTTCTCTCAGAGAGATGACTTTAGCTTGTGTTAAGTTGACATAAAGCCATCCAGCATATTTCCTAAACTTGGTTTTTGCTCATCTTTGGGTTTCTACATAGTTGCCAACTCATGACTAGAACCCAAAGCTGGTGGGTGTACAGGTTATGTGTGAGAGTGAGTTCCTGCTGTTACGGTTAAAGAGCTTGAGAAGACCAACTTAGACTGGGCAGAGCTGGGCATTGTGGCGCATGCCAGTGACTAGCTAGCATGCGAGGGGGTTACAAACAGAAATGGAGTCAGCTGAGCTACAAAGTGAGACATCATTTCAAGAAAGATAGCTAGATAAATAAAAGGTTCACTTTGACTCACAAACTTTGAGGTTCCTGTCTATGAGTTATTGGTCCCATTGCTTTTGGCCAATGGCCCTTTGTAGATAAATTGTGTGAGTGCCCACTTATGACCAGGAAGCAAAAGGTAAGAGTGCAGAGGAGTGTACAGTTCCACAGTTCCCTTTGAAGGAACTTCTAGTGCTCCTAGGACCCCCTGGTTGACATCACTCTGGAAAACATCACCCCCTGGTTGGAGTCCCTGGGGGCATTGCACATGCCTATTATAACATTACCCTTCATTCCCACCCACCTGTGCTGTGACTTCCAGGCATTTATGAGGAAGTATCGATTCTTGGTCTAGACCATATTCTTGTCTGCCTGCCTCTGTCTGTGTACAGCCTTTGGCCTGAGACCTGGTTTCTAATCTCACCTTTTACATTCATCAGGCACAATGAGCAAGTGACTGAAGAGTGTATCTGGTGGGTTTCCCATCACACTTGGCATAGCTTCTAACCCTTTCTCCAACTCAGGGACTGTGCACACACAGGGGGTCACAAAGTCTGAACTCCTCCACCATATTCTCTGTCCTGCCATGTTCCAGACTATGAATCCACCTTCCCTCTCTTCCCCCTCCATCCAACAGTTATTTCTAGTCTTATTTCTAGTCTCAGGCTGTTTTTCCTCCATCCTTATTCTGGCACAATCTGTCTCTGGTTGATTTCTTGTGTCACAGTTGTTACCTTTGTGAGAGACCTCTGTACTACCGTGTTTGGTTTATTGGGGCCATTCTCTAAGGTTTGTTTGTCTACCTGTCTGTTGGTGGTCTTACCATGGAAGGAGATCTGGCTCTAAGAAGGAACATGGGCTGACTTATAAGTCCCCTGTCTTCACAGTGCCTGACACACAAGAGGCATTCAACAGTCTCTGTGGAATAAATGAAAGATAAATGCTTGAAAGGCGGATGTTCAACGCCTCAAGAATGATTTCAGGAGGTGACTTCCAGTGATGTAGACACTGTACTGCTATTATAAAGTGGATACTGTGCATTCCTGTAGGGACAGAGGATTTGTCATTCTGAAACCTGGACTCCTGCATCTATTTCCTATCCTGCTTGTTCTCTGGTCCTGGGTTACCTTGAGAGACTGTATAGCTATCAGATAGATGGTATAACCAATCTTACATGGACACATTTCCCTATATATGCCACATAGTGTTCTGTGAGACTCTTTAAGTAAAAGCAGTCTACATATGTTGTGTAGGGCCATGGTTGGTTGGCACTGTTTTTTTTTTTTTTTCTGGTTTTGACAAGTATATACACACACACACAAACACACTCACATACCCCACTCAAACATATCACACAAACTATTCAATGTAGTCAATGTAAACTAGAGAGGAACCATTTGTAACATTAAGGCCTCCCTCATGTCTTCTTGGCTTGGCAGAAGGTTATGGAGGACAATGGTAATTCCAGTTGATACTTAGAATTCCTCTCTATGCAGCAGACACTATTCTATGTGCTTTCATGTAGTAACTAATTTATCACAACTGACATGGCACCATTACTACCCCCATTTTCAGCAGCAGATATGGAATCACATGGGTCGCACAACTTGAAAATAGCAGAGTACGTAGTTTTACCAAAGTGGGGTAGCTTTGGAATATGTACTCCTAAGATTCAGGCTATGGTGGTAGTCAGCCAAAGGTATATAATGACCTATGTCATAAGACCAAGGTATCTGGCAAGAGTCTAGAAGGAAAAAAGCTTGAGGACCGTTTAGGAGCCTGCCCTAGTACAGGACAGCCTGGTCCTATTTGTAAGGCATGGCCAGTGGATATCCAAGATATGCAACTGATAAGTCAGTTCCACAGAGATGCTCAAGGAGGAAGGCCAGGACCGCTGGTGAAGGTTTAAAGAGAAACACGGAAGCAGCCAAAGGGATAAGCCAGAGAGACTGGACAGTACAGGAAAAGTCGGGAGAGACCCCAAAGCCTGTGCTGACGGGGTGCAAGGTGGGAAAGAGGGCTAATCCTAGAGCTAAGGATGGCGACAATGCTAACTCACCGGAGAGAAAATGACGGGAAGCTGCCAGAAGCATAAGCAGAATTGGATGATGTAAGTGTCATACAAAGTAAGTGTGGATGTCTGTCATTGGAGACCTTCTAGAGACAGACTGCTGCTCTCTACTGAAGACATCTTGGTCCCAGTCTTTTTATGCACATCACAGACAAAACAATAGCTGCCATGTTAATTAAACTGCATAAACTCATGGAGGATTAGAGTTTCTTGTGGGGGCTTTGGAGGCCTCATAGAAACACACATGCTTTATCCTGTCTATGGAGGCAGGGCAGGAAGTGCTGGTCTGAAAAGTCACACAGCATAGCGCTACCATGCAGTCTTTGGAATCACAGAACAAGGGAACCGTGGAGAGCTGAGCACAGCCCTGACCCTGGCAAGGGCTCCGGCAGCGCTGGCTTCTTGATTCCTTTCAGAGCTGCCCCAGAAGATGAGCTCTGTGCTTCCTTCCGCTGGGCCTGCCCCTGACATATATATTCTCCAGCCTCGAGATCCTTCATGTAGCTCTTGTTCTTCTATGATGAGAGTCTGTTCATTACTCTCCTGTAGCCACTAATAACGGCAGTTAGGAGGAAAGAAAGGGGTACAGCAGGATGATTTATCCAGAGCAGCGGAATTACGGAATGGAGAGAGGAGGCGCTTCAGCACCGATGGATATTTATGGCAAAGCTGTATATTACAGCTTTGCTCGTTAAGATGCTGTAGTTAAGATTCTGTGAATGTTAATGATCTGTATTAGTGGAATAATGACGGATCCACAGCAGCAGCAGCAGCAGTTGACAGATACCCACACGCTGATCTTCTAGTCTCTGGATGAATGCCACAGAGGGAGCAGGCGCGCGCAGGACACCTGTGCATGCAAGAGTCGCTGTCCTTCCTTCTGCTCAGGAAGCGCCATCCACAAAAAGCAGCAGGAGCAAGACGGCCAGGGGCTTTGGGTGTCAGGCATTTTTGTTTTAGAGGCTGTGTGGTCCAGCAGGAAGACGAACCAGTTAGAGGGAAGGCAGCCCCAGACCCGGGTTTGTTCTAGGCAGCCCTTGCTCATGCCTTCTGTCTATATCAAATTGTTAATAGCGACTCTTCTCTCCTTCCAGTTTGGACCAGTTTGGAGGAATAACTGGGTCACTCTAGCTTTAGGGTCAAAGAGGTGGTGGAGAGAGGCAACCTAGTTCTGCTTCTCGCTGTGTAGATTAAATGCCTCTGCTCCCAGCATCCCACTGGGTCTTGAGGACACCCACTGTTATAGTACTTTGGGACAATTTTGACATAACAATGCATAGTGTCTAGCACAGTGGGGCGCTCAGTGTTTGTTACCAGTTCTTGTTTGTCACCCCTGCTGTGGTGGCTTGAAAACTGGCTTCCAAGAAAGCCTGTCCGTGTTTGAGAAACTGGTCCCTAGTTGGGGGCCCAGTTTTGGGTAAGTTTAGGAGTCTATCTTTGCTGGGGGCCGTGTAGCACTGACTGTAGGCTTTTGAGATTATACAACCCACCCCACTTCCAGTTTGCCCTCTCTGCCTCCTGCGTGTGGAGGATCTGGGATGTCTCCACTTCCTGCTTCTGAGGGCATGTCTAGTACCTGCTGCTGTGCCTCTCCTCCATAACAGTCCTGAAGTTTTACAACAACAACTCTGCCACCACCACCTAACTAGTGTGATTGCCATGAAGGACTGATTGTGTCTCTTCCTCCCCTGACTAATGAGCCTTAGTCCTAACTTTCAGTGTGTCTTTCTCTCCTCCCTCTCTCCCTGCCCCCTCTTCCCTAGCCTGCAAGCACAGGCCATGGTAGGATGCAATGCAAGCTGGGACAGTTTTCACCTTGAACGGGGCCTCTGCAGCCTGCCCAGGTTGTAAACACACTTGCTTCTATTGCTTAGGCTACCACCCTGCCTCTGGTGCTTTGCTCTGGCCGCTCAAGGGGATGCCACACAACCCTAATAGCCATGTGTGGCACCAGGGTAGTTTAGCACCATCCTGGGTTGTCAGTTAAAGCTGACAAGGGATGCCATAGCCTGGGGAACCTCTGGCTCCCCTCCTCCCATCAGACTGCAACTTAGAAAGGGCAGAGTCACTCATGTTTACACCTTAAAGCCCTTTGTAGAGTCTACATAATGGCTCACAATAATAATACGGCCACTGTTTACTGAGCACTTATTATGCACCAGGCACAGTTATAAACGTCTGATTATGAATTATTTATTCAAAACTCAGAAAAACTCTGTGAGGCACAGCCATCATCCACGCCGCACAGGTGGACACACAGAGGCAAAGGGAAGTCACAGTTGGCACAGCTGGTAACTGAGGGACACAAAATTGAAGCCCGGCTAGTTGCAAAGCTCACACTCAACAGCATTCCCCCTGCCAGTCCTATGCCATTTATGACACAATGCTATATCGATGTCTTATCTTAGTCAACCTCCATAGTGACACAAGAATTGTGGTGCTGTGTGTTCTGTCAACTGGTCACCAGAAAATCCAGGAGTTTGCTGAGAGTCGTGCACCTAAGAAATCGATGGTCCTGATTTTCTCCCAACTTCCTGTTCTCTCTATTGTCACAGTCTCAAGACTTATAAAATATCCAAGTTCAAGATAGAAATACTGTGAAGGACCTCTGCTTCTGCCTTTCCACTTCCATCTACAGAATCAGTGAGTAGGACCCTCTGGACAATGGCTTCCAGAGTATTCTCTCTCCATCACTTCCCTTCTAGAATCTTTTATACTTTAGAGTACATCCTTCAGACCGTGTACTCTTACTGATTTCTCTTGAGGGTCCAACTCAGCCTCAGCCATCTCCCCGCTTTGGTCTGTTTCAATATCACCCTGCCCAGCAGGTTTCATACAAATAAAGGCTTCTGAGTTTTACAGAAATTCTAAAGATCACTCCTCTGGGGTCCAGGGGCAGACATTTTGGCAGAAGAATGGAATAGCCACTGTTTTATTCGGACATGATTTTCTGGTGCACAGATGTGAAAAGCTTAGCAGCCGGGAGGTTCACAGGTAACACTCACTCCTTTCATGACCAGTGTCATCCAATGAAAATGAGTTTCAGGTGGGACCCAAGAGCAGGCTGCCTAAAACCCAGCTGGACTCCACTCTCCACTAACTCAAGGTTTTCTACTCTGAGAGAAAGCTAGACTTCATTCACACGAGTAACTTTATCTGAACCAAATGGGCGTTGCCGAGGAAGATGCTTGGGTTTACTGCTGTCTCTCGATAGAACATGAAGATGGCTGGTGGTAAGACTGATGTACAAATGAGCGTAGACTTAGAGAACAGATCTGGGTGCTCAGAAGTGACAAATCTCAAAGGGAAGGGGAGTACTTGGTCCCTCTCACCCTGTTCCTCCAGCTTGCAAAGCTCATTATCTGAGCTGTAGCAAAGGCTCTGCATGGTCTTATAGATCTACTCACTACTCCATCCAACCGACTTACTAATCTGGGCCACCCAATCGCCTTGTGAGGCTAGGCTTTTCTGCTCCTCTAGTAACTTGTAAGTAGCTCCCCCACGATAATTTCTCTCCATTAAGCCACCTGGCATGTTTCCCTGAGTCCCTTGCTGGTTGCACCTAGATAATTGTATTAGCACTTTAATGCTCTCCCCACATGCTCAGCCACCTGCTGCAGGCCATCAGACAGGCACCGAGAAACACGGGTCTAACTGTGACCAGAAAGCACCAGCCTCTTCCTGATACATCCCAAAGACCTGGCTTGTTCAGGACCTTTGCTTGCTAGGGCAAGCTTCCTTCAGTGTCCCTGTCCTTTGCTTCCATGAAAACACTCTGTAGGCTGACCATTTGAGGTGAGCCATCAGTTTCTGAGGTAGACCAGATGTTTCTTCTCCCATTTCAGTCCTCTGGGAAATTCAGTTGTCTCTTAAGTCTGTTCCTGTTTAGCTAGTGACAAACTCCTCTGGTCTACAAGACACCACCACTACAAGAGCATGTCCTGGCTGAGGCCTTCACTCAGCTCTGCCGTACTCATGTGTCTTCTTGCCCATTCTTCTGATGGCCTTGGTTATTGGTATTAATCATTATTTTCTTTGCCTGGCCTTCTCTAACTGTCAAGCTTCTTCACGGACCTATCGTTTCCATCTTTATGCTGATAGAAAACAAAACACTGTCCAAAGGTAGGAGGGTCATAGTAAATATTTGATCACTAAATGAATGAATGAATGAATGAGATTATAAGAGGGCTCATTAAGGAGAGCGGTCATGTCACACGCCTTCAGAGCCAGCATGTAGGAGGCAAAGACCAGTGGTTCTCAGAGAGTTCAAGGCTAATCATTTATATAGAAGCACTTTCAGGACTACCAGGGCTACACAGAGAAACTCTGTCTTAAAGAGACAGACATAGAGAGGGAGAGGGAGGGAGAGAGGGAGGGAGGGAGGGAGGGAGGGAAAGAGAGAGAGAGAGAAGAGAGAGAGAGAAGAGAGAGAGAGAGAGAGAGAGAGAGAGAGAGAGAGAGAGAGAGAGAGAGAGAGAGAGAAAGAAGAGAGAAGTTTTATAATAATCTGTTAAGAGTTCTAGGCTCTAGGAGAAGAAAAGTTAGAAAGGTCTTTCAGTATTACAAGTGCCAAACCAATGGAGATTTTTCTCCCACATCTATCACAACTGTTTAGGAGGAGTTTGGATTTTAAGCAAGTATAAATCTGAAGCCTCATTCCAATCCATGGGGATTCAGGATTCTGTTTCAGGACAACTTTCTTAAGTAACTCTAAAAGGAAGTCCACCTAAGGAACATTGGAATGGACCACCTTCCCCTCCCCCTCTGTAAACGCATGGATTAAAAAATGATATCCACTGAAGAAACATGTGAAGGGGCCACCTTCCCCTTCACCCTTCACATCTGTAAATGCACGAGTTCAGCTTCCCTTCCCTCCTTCGATTCTTCCTCTTGTGTGACATCTCTGTTAACTGCCTTGCAATAATTATAATTTCTGTACAATGTGGTGCTTAATGAGGAAGTGAAACTGACAAATGTTCAAACTAGATTTAATCCAATTATGCAACATCTTGATCCAGATTTCCTACTAAAGAAAAAACCAACTGCTGAATTGTGAATGAAAATTTATTTGCCATAAAAGATGGGAGTTGCAGGGGGGAAGTAGTGAATAGTTGTCAAGAGAATTCTTGCAATTCTTTACTTTAATGGATTGGCTCTTCCTACGTTTGTAGCTGGGAAGCTGAATTAAAACTTGATCGGAGAAACTCAGCCATAAGCCGGCTGTTGGGGCACAGGGGGCTCGTATACAAATGTATAGTATGTGGAGTAAAAGTGGCAACTGTTGCAAAGTGTGACTTTTCCTATTCTCAGCAGTGGGGCTACTTCCAGTAGGATTTGTTCCTTGGCATCTACAGATGTCTCTAACATCAAGGAACTGCAGCAGTATGCTCGGTCTGACAGGTGTAAAGGTAACATGATCTCCTCATCTGAAGCTCTGCCTAAATGAGGAAAGGCATGTCTGAAGCCAGTCAGGAGTGCTAGGCCCTAGGAGGCAAGATTAATATTTATAAACATACTAGAAAAGGACGTTAGGGGACAGATGCGAGGCCTGGGTACTGATTCATAGCAGGGTGAAAAGGGAAGACCCAGAGAACAGAGGAGGAGCTCAGTGGGTAGGGTTAGCTGAACATGTTGGAGGCCTTAGTTTGATCACCAACACCTTATAAACTGGGTGGGAAGCACTCAGAACCCTTTTCCCCTGCACTTCGAAAGTAGAAGCTTCAAGATCTGATGTTCAAGGTCTTCTTTGGACTTAGGTGGTTCTTAAGTTCTTGGACTACATAATGCATTCAGCAGCCTGAGACCCTCACCTGCATACACTATGCTCACACCTCATTCCAAACACTGCATTTTAGCAGACTGTTAGAAACCTAGGTCCTCCAACATACCCCCCTCTGAGCAATGGAGTAAGTTTCCCTGCCTTAATGTCTTATCTAGAAAAATAATAAAATTGATAAAAAAAATACATTGTGTTTCAATGAAAACTGTGTGGCTAAGTCATACAAACCAGGGTTCGAGTCTTGGCTCTGTCACTTACCAATCCTGTGAGTGTGGGTG
Source organism: Micromys minutus (assembly GCF_963924665.1). Taxonomy (NCBI): domain Eukaryota; kingdom Metazoa; phylum Chordata; class Mammalia; order Rodentia; family Muridae; genus Micromys; species Micromys minutus. The sequence continues at coordinate 24,296,649 of NC_137978.1, read as the reverse complement.
ATTGTTGTAGCAAGTTCACATCCCTCCTAGGCCCATGATAAGGGAGAACGACAAATGAATCCAGAGCTCAGGCTGCCCACACTGTCTAACAGATGCTCTGTAAATTCTAGCTACTTTTTTCACAGCTAAATTACCCTTAAATTCCTAGTACATATGGTAAGTGCCTGGCACTATAAAACCAAGAAAGGCACTGAATTGTAGGTTGAATGTCAAATCTCATTACTGGGAGGTTTATCACTTCCAGTGTGGCTCCTTTTTAAGGGTACACAGATCTACCTCCCTGATCTCAGACTTTCTTGAAAAGAACCAGGAAGGAATGTGCTTTCTAGATAGCTGTTTCATGGCGTCCACTTGCTCAGGGAGTTGACTTGATTAGCACCTGATAAACTGCTTCTCATCCAAAGCGCTAACTTCACAGCACAAACCCATCATTGACTGCTGTGTCTCAGAGAGTACACTCCTATGAGTCAGAGAGATAAAGAAAGCTAAAATGGGCCACAATTATATCTGATTTGGCAGCAGAGGTACTAGGAGAAGCTTAAAGTATAAACACTGCCCACTTAGATAGACATGAGAGCAAATGGGACATGAATACGTGAGTAATTTTGAACCCTACTAGGCAGTTCCCTTCGCAAGGCAAATAACAAGGAACCATTTATGTTGCTTCAGTGTTTTAGAAGTAGGCTGTCTACTCGGTGAAGCTGCCTCACCCTCTGGACATCACTAAATGCTCCTTCTTGTCTTGAGCCCACATTTACCCTCTTTTGTTATATGACTGGTGCCTCTTAGTCATAAAATAGAGGCAATAAAGCCCAGTTGAGGCAGCAAACATCAAGAATAGCTTAGTAACTTGGAACTCTATCTGGTCTGAGCTATGCACACATACCTCTTGTAATAATGCACTTAGCAGCCTGAGACTCTTACCTGCATATATTATGCATACACCTAGCCCCAACAATGCATTTTAGCAGCCTGTTAGAAACCTAGACCCCCCCCCCCCACTCCCTGCATCAAGCTTCCCACATACCCTTCTCTGAACAATGGAATAAGTCTCCCTGTATTAATGATAATTAAACTGAGATCCTATTCAATCTTACTCAGGTTGTTTCTTGGTAAAAAGGGTAGGAAATCAGGTGATCTGGGCTAAACTGGTTGTGTGTGTGTGTGTGTGTGTGTGTGTGCGTCTGTACATAAGATAAATTCTGTCCTCAAAGTGAATTCTTGGCAAAAATATTTCTATTTACCTTCTTATACCTAATTACTGTGCATATAATTAAAATCAGACACATCTTGGGTAGGGGCATGACCTATAGAGAAATAGTTATATAACGTAATCAAAATAGATCACCTAAACCATACTTGTAAGTAACCAAACTCTTTTCTTTGTACCTCATAAAAGGAGGTACGTCACAGAAATCAGGGCCTGTGCCAGGCCACTCATAGGGTCCGCCGACAATCATGACAGTGAATTCTTTGATCTGTGCAGCTGCTACACCTGAATGAAATGGCATTGCCCCTTGGAAGTCTGTTATGAGCCGAGTTTATTCCTGGCTCCTTAAAAATTTGTTTTTGAGTTATACTATTTATTATTTGTATATATGTGTGTAGGTCCACACATACCAAACTACATATGTATAAAGGGCAAAGGACAATTTGCAAGAGACAGTTTTCTTGTTGTACTATATGGGTCTTGGGGATTGAACTGAGGCCATCATGCTTGGCAAGGGCTTTCGTCCGTTGAGTCACCAGGAAGCCCTGTTGCCCGCTCTTTTTGCAGAGAGGGTGGCTGTTAACTTGGTAACACCCTCCAGTTGCTCAGTTTTGACTTTCATGTGGAGCTGAGGTCTATCAGGAAGTTTTTAGGTCTCCAGTTCTGATTTTGAGAAACTGAAGATAACAAGGTAGGGCTATGCTGGAGAGAAGGCTTGGTGGTTAAGAGCACTGACTATTCTTCCAGAGGTCCCAAATTCAATGCCCAGCAACCACATGGTGGCTCACAACCATTTTTTTTTGTTTGTCTTGTAAAGACTTATCTTTTTAAAAATGCTATAAGGTAGGGAAGGAAACCAGCTGCTTGGCTGGTGCTGCCTACATTCCCTGCCAGCCTCCAGATTTAATAGTTGTGTATGTGTGTGTGGTGTACGGTCTTTTGTGTGGACTAAGCACATCTGTGTGCCTGGACCCTGCTCTGCTGCTCTCCTTACTTGCAGCGGCGTCGGGGCCAGGTGCTCTTACTAATGCAGAGCTAGCAGCACACGCCACGTCTGTCTGTCCTCCAGCATTACAGGCATGAGAATGAACACAGGGATCTTTTTCCAGGATCTCTGAGGATCTGAACTTGGGTCCAAATGCTTGTCTAGCAAGTGCTTATCCACTGAGCATCTCCTAATACCTCCAGTCCCTGTCCCGGGAGCCCCTGTCTCTCTCCAACTCGTCTTTTCCTTTTCCTCCTTTTCCTCTCATCCCACCAGTTATGGGGGGGGGGCTCCTCCCTTTACCTGTAAAAGGGGACCCAGGACCCCTGTGCTAATAAATGTTGAAAAATCACCAGATTACATGGACCACTGAGGCTAGCTAGTCTGGGCTACAGAATGAATTCCAGGTCAGTCAAAAGGATGTCTCATGGTCTATGTTTGCAGTTGTCTTAAGGGTTTTACTTTAACGTAGGACTACTGTGTGGTATCCCTTTGGACGCAGGTATCCTAGGGAGCTAGCTGCCATTCCCACCCCTCCCCTTTCCTGCTACTGGTGCTGAAACCCATTTTTCCTGTCAAGCTTTTCTTGACTTAGAAGTAGTTCATTATTTACTTTGGGACACTTCACTGAGGCTAAGATTCTTCAGGAGAGAGAATGTGCAAACATGTCAGGTTCTTCTTCCCACAGGACACCCTCTCCACTGAATTCCAGACTATACTGTCCCTTTGTATGGCTTTCTTATGGTGTTCCTTGAGATAAACACACATGGTATGATTTTGGTTGTTTGGTATGGTGTTGGGTTGTAAACCCAGAGCCTCATGCATTCTAGGTAAACGTCCTGCCAATAGGCTATTTTCTTAGCCCTAAAGGTCTTGATTTAGGGGTGAGCAAATTATTTTAATGTAGTTATTTTTCTAATCTTTCATTTTATCATGTGAGTTAAAACTATGAACCTGGATTTTAAAGCCAATGTGTGAAACTCACTGTTTGCCAAAGTTATTTTTTCCCCCACATTCTTATTTGTGAAAGAATTTTCAGGGAAGGTTTCCTGGGTTCCCTGTATTAGCATTAATGTCCTTTTGAAAAGTCTCAGCATCACTATGAAAAGTGCTTTTGGATAACTGCAGCTTTTGCATGGACAGGGAAGAGCTTGCACCATGTGGTAGAAGCTGACACAGAGACTTGCCTGGGACACATTGTTGCAATGGAAAAGGTAATGTAAGGGTAATGCAAGGGTAAATGCAATTCTGGCACACAGGAGGCTGAGCTAAGACAACTGAAGGTCTCTGTATGGCAGCTGAGGTCCTTTATTCTTGAGTAAGAAGCCAGGAATGTGGAAAATGCCCAGTCTAGACCCTGGCTACTGCTAACTGTACCCTTCTCCGTACATACTTTTCTGGGGTCTTGTGCAAACAGCTCTATCCTATTTAAAGACAGTGATTTCACATGCTCATGTCTTGAACCTCCTAGGGGTTCAAGGTGTCAGAAGGCGTGGTCAGTGCTTTCATTGTGCAGAGGAGGAAAAACAGCTACAGGAAGTTGAAGAAACCAAAGTAAGGGAGAACATGGGGAAGCATCTGATTATTCTAAATCCATGTTTCATTTCAAGGCGACTAATGCCCAACCCAAGGTATCAGCTTGGCCACCTTCTTATTCGCCTCTGTGCCAAGACTCTTAAGAATTGCAGTGAGGCTGAATTTTGAAGGCTGGGCAGGGAGAGTGGATTCTGACAGAATTCACCCTTATTACTGATAATCAGAAAGTCTTCTATGCCGAACACTATTTACTATATAAGAGTTTTAAATGGGGGCAACTACAAGGTTCAGGATAAAAGACCTTCTTTTCTTCTCAAGCATAAGAATGTTACAAAGGGGGATGAGGACCATCAAGAAGAAAAATTTATCTCTCATCTAAAATGACACAAAGGTTTGGGTCTGTGTCACTGAAACAGCCAAGTGGCGAGGGGAAGTCTCACCCTCCTAGGTGTCAGGGCGCCTTTCTCCCTCGCATCCTCACATTGGGACTAAATCACTCTCATAGGCTAGCACAGTGCACACAGCCCTCAACAATAAATGCAGTAATGCCACACTTAGCAGCAGCCCATATCTCCCCTCAGGACTCTGCATTTCCAATAGTCACCCCAAAGGCCAGGATATTTGGCTGAAAACATGTCCAGCATTACGATCTGGCGGATACAAAGAATATCTGCATTTCCTCTCTCTCTCTTCTGTATGGGAGTTGATGAGTTCATCAGCCCAGAGTGCCGCTAGGTAAGACCAATATGGACTCAGACGTCAAAACACTTTGCAGTCTAATCAGTCTCCAAGAGGCTGGCATTGTGCCTGGGGTTTGTTCTTAATCCTGCTCATCCACAGAGATTTGCTCAAGTTACAATTTCCACCCTAAAATCTTCCTCTCTCTCTCCAGCTAACTTCCCATCACCAAGCATGTACGCCCTTGGCATTGTAAGACCTCTCCATAAAACTATACCCATGAGTTTAAGATTACAAAAGAGATTAGCTCCATGTGCAAAGCTTCCTACTGTCAAGACCAGGGAATGGCACGGGAAGGGTGTGTGTGTGTGTGTGTGTTTGTGTGTGTGTGTGTGTAGGATGACCCTAAGGAGAAATCTGCTAGAAGGACAGCCCAGACTCATGGTAAAGTCAGCACACAAAGGTATCCAATCCTATAGAAATCATCATAAAAAGGGGCCGAGTTGAGTTATGAATCAGGTGGAGACAAAGGTGGCACATGGGTAAGTAACTGAGCAGGAGGAAGGAGAGAAAAGCGGGAAGCGAGCTTTCTTAAGCAGCCGGTTCCTAAGCAAGGCGAGGCAGGGGGTGAGCATTAAGAAAGAATAAATTCCGATAATCCTCAAACTCTGGCATTTCTAGTCCATCCAATGTGTCTGGTGTCAAGGCCATTGCCGCTGACACATGTGGTGCCGAGCTGCTCCCTGGGGTTCTGGGACAGCAGACATGTCACCTCCAAGACCCACAGAACTTGACTGGAGTGCTTGTGTCTTTTTATGGGAAGACAATTTACCATCAACATCTCAAAGAGACCAGAAGTCCCAGAAAGTATTCCTACAGAGACAGGATGTGATTTCTGTTCCCTGGCAGTTCACAGATCCTCAGGTAAATGCAATGCAATGACAACTTCTGAATGCTCACTGGGCCGTGCTGAAGGAGCCCAGTTCACACCATGCTCTGACAAACCCGCTAAGACAGGTGCCAGCATTAAACTCCATCTTCAGAAGAACAAACCTCGACTTAGAAGAGCTAAGACAGCAGCCAAAGTCACAAAGCTCAGGGAGTGAACAGTGAAGTTGAACTCCAATCCAAGTGCCCCAGATTACCAAGGCCATGCCTTCAGTCATGGAGAATACCTCTCTCGGACAATGATAAAAGCATCATTACAAACGCTATACAAGTGAATGCAAAACAGCAGTTTCTTAGGGGTTCCAGGGCAGTTGCAAAGAAAATATTTTAACTGAATCTTGAATCTCGAAGCAAGAAAGTTTGTTGCATGAGGTGTGAGGGGAAGATGGAGGTTTGTGGAGAGGCAAAGGGGGACCCCTGAGAGTCTCATCATCTAAGCTGTCTCCAGGGGCAAATGTTCCATGGCTGAGGGATCTAGGTTGGTAGGTTAGGATACCCGATGGGCCATTCTACAGAGTGAACAATCAGAAATCACCCCAGATAATGGCAAAATATAGACAAGGCAACAAAAAGGCAGTAGTGAGGAAGCAAGTATTTTTCAACTTGATTATTATGATTCAGTAGTGATTTCACATGCTGACTGCAATAAAAGGATTGCATGAGAGACCCTCCCGTACTCTCCATGTATCTACTAGCCTTGAGACGAAATCTACAATGTCTACCAAAAATGTACAGCCTCTTTTCTAAATGTCAGTCTAGAATAGACTTGAATGACTTTGGCTGAAGAATACCTTAGCCTCAGAGGGTCTGGGTGTCTCCACTCACACTCTGGAACCGTTGTCACCGCACAGTGACTCTGACCTGTTGATAATGGAGACACTACATGGAAGAGAATGAGTTTGCCTTTCCTGAGGCCATCTTGGACCATAGCTAACCAAACCCCCAAATTGTGAGTTGGCTCAGCAGGGATATGCTGCCTCTTGACCCATGGGTAACCTGAGACACATAGGTCAAGAAACCCTGGGAAAGGCTGAAGGAAGAAGAACCACATGGCTAGCTCACAGACCTGTAAGTAGAGAAAAACAGTGTTGCTTACTCTTGAGTTTTGGGAGTAGAGCTACTTACTAGTATCATGCATGTACCTACTGTCTTCCAGACCTCTTGCCTAGTAAGTCTTTGATAGGATGAGTCTCCATTTGAGTTGTATTTGAGGCTACATTAAAAAGAGTATTCAAGTCAAAGAAAATTCAGAAACACTCAATTTATGTAATATATATATTCATAACTCGAAATCTATTCCTATTGCATATTCATGCATAAATACACATTAACATTCATAGTATATTTTTAAATGTATTAAACACCTGAAAGCATTAACAGTTTGATTTTTGGAATCACTGATGAACATCTCATTGGCCCATGCTCCTACAAACACCAGCTTGGAAATGGATGCTGTCTTTCTTTCTTCTGTTGAAGAGACTGGTAAGCCTCACGAGCCATTGTGGGCCGAGCAGGGAAATGACTGGGTGGAGTTCAAGGTCTGCACATCTCCTTTTATCTTGTTCATAGCTTATGTTATATTATATTATATTATATTACCATATAAACTTCTACTTTTTGAAGGAAAGCCTGCAGCTAAATGAGGTTTAAAATTAAACTGTGCGATTGCTATTTTTAATTCTAGATGATCTAAAAATAGGTAAGAGATATATTGATTCGCTCTTAAAAATGCAGGAATTATAGTGGTCTTCAGACGGGTATGTAGTAAAATCTATGGACCCGCTTCCCTTCTCTAGCCTTCTTTGTGACATATAAATGGCTCCAAGGGGTTCTGGGTAGAAAGCCTATGCAGATTCTTAATTCTATTCTGTCTGGCCATGTCCTCACTATTTTATTATGTACTGGTATCTCTTCGAAACGTTAAACGCTGTAAGGATTCTAACCAGTTTCCCCGGGACTGCCGCTCTGGACCCAACCCTAGGCTTCAGAACACAAAACAAAACCCCAAAAATAACTTTGCCAAGTCAGCAAACTGTTTTGGCTTTGGCTGCTGCCGAGCTGCTGCTGTGGGAGGAGAGAGGTGCAGGTGTGCGTGCGTGCGTGAGTGCGTGCGTTTCCATGTGTGTGTGTTCACGAGGCCATCTGTCAGCTTGGTGTTCCAAGCTATGAAGAAAAAGAAACCCACACATATTTATGAAGTGTGGAGGCAGAACAGGGCATAAGCTGCTGAAGACAAAGTGCAGGGCGTGGCTGGGCAAGGGGGCTGCTCTAACAGGGAACACTGTCTGCCTCTGAGACCCTGCTCTAGAAGAAAGAACTGAAGACATAGCTTTGGATCCAGAGACATCCATTCTTTACACATCCATATTCGCTCTCACACACTCTGTGCAGCTTTTCTGTGCTAATGCTCTCTAGTAGGCAGGTCACAGACAGGGCATCGTTCCCTCCTCAATACACACACACATCATTTAAAGCAACTTTATTCAGTTCTATCCATAGATACTGTATGCCGAGTGCTTCAGATAAACTCTTAGAACACAATGGTCATGGCTTTTTGTTGCCATTACAAACACAAGAAGAGTAAAGACTGAACAGAAAAGGACTCAGGAAACCTCCCAAAGGTAATGATGAAGTCAGGTAGGACTCAAACCCAGATCTCTGCCTCAACATGGGACATTACCTCCAAGTTCACAGACAGCTAAATTTTAGGCAGGGTGCTGGGTTCCTGAACTACAACAGCTGTAAGTGCACTGAATGCTTTTGGGGCACACAAAAGCCAGGGGCTCATGTAGAGAAATCAAGAAAAAAAACACCACCCACTGTTAGCATTGCAAAGGGAAGCACAAAAGCCAGCAGAAAGGAGGTATCTCTGTTTGAGGTAAAGAAAGCTTCCCAAGGGAGGCATACACTCAATTTGAGAAGTTGACCATCCCCAGATTGGTCAAAACTGTCAGCTCAAGCATTGTTTATTACAACAATACAGAAATGCCCTAATGCAATATAATTTACATCCTCTGTTAAGGACTTTCTTAAGATGTTTTTCAATCTTCCAAAGATAAAAGGGATGGAGTACCTCTTTTATTTATTTATTTTAAACAGATGGGGCCTCTTAAGAGACCAAGGTTACTCAGAGACCCCCAGAAAGAGCCAGCCTGGACAGCTATGTCCAGCCCTTTGACTTGCAGATTACATTAACCCTTTGTAGCTGATGATCAATTTCCCAAAGGAAACCTTCAGGTAGATTCTCTCACCTGGGCTTTGTGTAGACCTAGAGGCAACCAGGGAGGACCTTAGAGTGAGGAGCCATGCCAGCCTCTTGTTTCCCTGTGGGACATGTGTAGTGGTAGCCCCACAGCTCCCTGTCACCTACCTAATGTGCATAAGCAGGGTTCCCTCTGCTTTCTATCTCTGTGAGGACAGCAGACAAATGGGACAGCCTGGTAATTACATTAAGGGTTCTCAAAGCAGAGAGCTGCCCTCTAAAAAGAACACATGATCAAAGAGGCGGGGCTTTATGCCAAAGCTTGTAGGGCACTGAGACAGCAAGGCAGAGGGACCAAAGGGAATTCATGCTTCTCTGTGAGATTGACATAAATGAGACTAACATTCCAAGACACACACTACCTTTCCTTCAAGTCTTGAAGTAGATGAAAAGCCTTGGCCCTAGGGTTGTAGAAATTCTACCAAAGCTTGTAGGATGGGCAGGAGCAGGAAAGTCTGCTTATAAATCTGTAAGCTACAGCCTGAGCTTCATGCCTCCTGCTTCTCTCTTGCCTTTGAAATGTGGAGATTTGTTACCTCACTGGGTTAGTCTAGGAATTGGGAAACACAATTGAGCACCAACGCAATCCATTCAGGCGTTCATGCCTCTCAGGCAAAACTTCTTGTGTCTTTAGGTAACAACCTTTTAGGGGCACTGGTAAACAGGGAATCCCTTTAAGTAGAAGACCCAGGACTTCTTGTAGATTTCTTCTTTAAGATAGAATCAATTGTCTTTCAGCAAATATTTCCGTGCTTGCTGCCAGCTTGGCATCCAGCTGCCAGGGCTTACTTCTGGTAATACAAGAACCCCAGGAGACTAACGGAGGTGTTGAGAAAGACATACTATTCATAAAGGAATAAGCGCTAACAGGGCCACAAAAATAGGGGTGATCAGAGCAGGAACCCCAAATCTCCCTGATAACTGGATGAAGGAATATCAGGTAGCAGACAGAGCAGGAAGAAGGCAGGGTCTGGAAAGCTCGACCAGAAGAGGCATAAGAAACTAGTGAGCCAGTGGAGCCCTTTAGACAGCCTGTCTGCCAGGCTAAGAGGCTTAAGTTTTTTTCCCCTTGGAGCTATTAAGCATGGAGAGGGTGTGACCAGAGTGGCTAATAAAATCAGAAAAACTAGGGCAGCAAATAGAGCGAGTTTCTTCGCATATCTAAGCCTGTCAGGGGCAAGTGAGTCAATCCCAGCACAAACTGAACTGAAGGAAACTATAATAAGGGATGAACCAATTGAAGCCCAAAGAGCAGACCGGTCCTCAGGGCTGCCAGCATTAGGAATACGAGGCTGCTTTCCATGCCAGGGTAGAGCTCAGTTTTCCTTTCTGGCTTAGATGCCTAAAGACCCTCCAGCAGATGGGGTCCAGATACATGTCCTTACCATGGCCCCACCCACCTGCTAGTTCCTCTGATAGCCTGTTATACAGGACCTTTTCTGTAGGTCCCTGCTAATGGTATGAGTCTTTACATACCTCAAAGGCTCCAACCAACCCTTTCTTTGTTCCTTTGAAATGTTCCAACCATTTTCAGTAGGAAAAAAAACCCAATGTCACCCTATACTTTTCCATATACTATAAAGCTGCAGTTGGAGACCTTTATCCTGGAACACTTGGGACCTTGAGCCCCTCAGCAGAGCTGCTTGTGTCATCACACCCCATCACTTTCCACTCACAGCAACAAGAGGAACAGACCTCATTGGTCCCCTGCTCATTTGTACCATTCTGCCCTCATGTCTCTGCTCCTGTATCCATTAGAAGCCATATATGAGGCTAAGACTGGAAAAGAGGCCCCCACCAGGTACAGCCTCTGTGTGAATCTGGCCACCAAGGCACATGTACTTACACTTATAGGTTGACTTTTTGGCACATCATAAACACCTTCCTTCTTTTGGCTGGTGGGAACCTAGAGAGAAATCAAATTCAACAGTCAAAACACTGGGGTTCCACTTTCCTTCTTTTTCTCTACATAGCCCTGGATGGCCTAGATCTTGCTCTGTAAGCCAGGCTGGCCTTGAATTCATAGATTTCCCCACCTCTGCCTCTCAAGTGGTGAGAATAAAGGTTTGTGCCAACATATCTGGCTTGGAATTCTACTTTCAACGCTGGTAAGTCATGTTTGCAAGTTTGACTGTCCATGAGATGGTCCCTAAGACAGATCCAGCACCCATCCATCCCCAAGGGGTGTTGTTAGCCGTGAAAGCCTCAAGCCAAGCTCATTCCCTAGAGAGAATTCTATCAGGACAGGGGTAACCATCTTATAATACATTTCTGCTCTCGAGGTTTCCTTGGAATCAAAGAACAGCTATAGAGACCTCAAGCACCACATGGCGGGAATTCAAAAACAGAACAGACCCAACAACAAAAACCCAACTTCATTTGATTAATCGTACAGGAGGTTGAGATGTTATGATTTTCCCTGATGTAAACCACAAACAGTTTGCTGTTGAGCATATATGTCTCTGTGCTTCTTTCCCCTGCCCATGAATCTGGCTTCCTGGGGCTACTTAATGCCTCCAACACCCTGAGGGAACATTTGCTGCTCCCAAGAGGCCTGACCAACAATGTAATCACTCAGGTTATGTTAAGGAGCAGAATCAGAAACTGGGTATTAGATAATTAAGAACTACGGAGCCCCAGAATTCTGCAATATGGTAGGGGGAGAACTTCCTTTGTCACACACAATCATATACATATGTATACGAACACATTTTGTGATATTAATAGTGTTGAATACTTCTCTAATGTGTCAATCAAAGGCTCTGCACTGAAACATTCCAGATTGGAAGCACTCATTAACTGCTCCTCCCACCCCCGACTGCCACAGCTTTGCTCTCCTCTGCAGAGACCAAGCAGCAGTGGATGTATAATGTCCTGACAGTGGGACTGTCTTTCCAGCAGGTGGGATGCTCCTCGGGAACAGATAGAGTATGTCACAACCAGAAGGCCTGCTATGAATACCCGCTGGGGAAATCTTCCATGGCAGGGTAGGAGATACTGAAAAAAAAAGAAGTGCATGCCAAGCAAGGAGCAGCCATACATTCCGTCCCTGAGAGTAAGAACCTGAGCTGACATGTTGAATTCTTCCATTTTTACCCTTATTTAACTTAAACTCCTGACGCCAACCCTACCCTCAAACTATAGAAAGTGAGGCTCAAGAGATGTGGACTTTGCCCCAAACTTTAGATCTGGTGGTGTGCAAACCCAGATCTTTCTGGCTACAAAAATAAGACTTGTAGTCTTAATAACTAGATAATATGGCACTAGGCAAACTCGTGGAGCTGGCAGGGTGGCAAACATTTCATTTTCCTGTAGACATCATCTCTTTGATGTAGAGGAGGAGGATCAGGCCAAGAGGGTCCAGCAGTCAGGGATTGGGGTGGCCAGGTGCTGCACCTCAGGCAGTTTGCAGTTTATTGCTACACTGTTCAGGCAGCTGCTTCAGGCACATTCTTCTTTATAAAACATCATGCCCTGCAATTCCCAAAGGCCCATGCGCATCCTTGCAGAAAACCCGAACTATGAGGAAGCACGGCCAGGCAGAAGATGCCCTTCCCTAAGCCCAGTTTGCAGGTATCCAATGAAGAATGTAATTTCTTTGGTCCTGATAACTGGGCCCCATTTAGAAGAAATCCTCCCCGAATGTCTACAGAGTCCTTGTTAACGAGGGCCAATAAATTACTAGCCCTCACTTTTGTTTGCAGCGGCCCATCCTTTCCTGCGCAGAGGAGGAGTGTTCTGTTGCCCCTAATTCACTGCTCACCACGGCCACTTAGCACAGTTGAACCGAGGCTGCTTCTCAATTATCCCCGCAAATGCAGAACAAGCCATGCGGCGGAGAAACCCAAACTGTGCATAATTGAAAACACTTTTCCACCGGGCTCTCCCATGGGGGGAGATATCAATCTGCTTGTTTGTCCTTTAAGATTGATCTCAGCCAGAACATCTCACCAGTCCTGCCCCCCTCTACAGAGCCTCTTTTGGAGGTTTTTGATGGTTTCTTTTGTTTTCCCTGCTCAGGTACACCCTTTCATTAAAAAAAAGAAATGTCCCCAACCACCTGTTCTATGCCAGGTTTTGTGCCTTTTCCAGACAGGGAGAATGGAAGATATGACCCGGAGTCAGCAGAGCTCCTTGTGTTGTGATAGATGGAACTAGACACAAGCTACTACTGCAGAGTGTGAAACAGACTTTTTCTATTCATAGGAGCTACGATAGCACTCACTGTCTGTGTCTCTAGGACCACAGCAGGGTAAGCTTGCTTAGCACCAGGTGCATACTTGGTAATCCTTGGGCTTTTGCATTTAAACACCAGGCAAATCCTTGACTCATTCACTGCTGAGGGCTAAGGTCTGGCTCTGCACAGGTGATCTGTTCCCACCCACTGCAGTACACAGCAGTGATGTCCAGTGCTAAAACATTTAGATGAAGCGGTGGAAATCTGGTCCCTAACCAGGGCTTGGCTCTAGAGTGGGTGACTTAGAGGAGACACGTTGCTCAACTTGAGCCTGTTTCCTCAACTGGTTGACGTGAGCATGCAGGAGGTTATCTATAAACTTCTTGAGGACAGGGACCACACAATGGTCACTGTGACTTTCCCGGGTGCCCAGCAGATACTTAAGTGCCCACAAATACATTTCTCAATGAACAAGTTAAATAGACTATTTCACCAGGAGTGATACACAAAGAGGGTATATTCGGGTCAGCAGTGTGGTAATTATGTGTGGAGAGGACACTCAGGGCTGTGTTGGGTGACACAGGGCTAGCGTTACTTTTTTAAATTGGCACTTAACACATAGGGAGATTAACAATAAATTCTGAACAAATGAAGTAAAAAATACCCACTTGGAAAGTGGGGGACCTCGCTTATGGACCGAAATTAGAGCCCCTGGTATTGGCACTGAGAGTCCCTTATGTTGAAAATGACAGCCTCGGTTTTTCTTCTCAGCTCACCAAGTAACAGAAAGGTCACCAGTAGGTCACATATAAAATTGCCCTATGGTGTTTTAAAGAGAACTGATGTTTCCTGAGGCATGTGACACAAGAGGCAATTACGATTATTAACATAGTTGGGGACGTATTGCACTCCTTGGAAAGATGTCTCAATTGCCCCAGAGCCTCTTCATCTCATGTTGGGCACATTGGCAAAGAAAGGCTTCAGCTTTCTGAGGGACTCTCCCACAAAATGGGCTCGATAAGTAGTTTCTCTGTTAGTACAGAATCATCAAAAGTGGTTCCCGATGATGATGATGATGATGTTGATGGAATCATGATAATGATACAGAAGTAAAAGGAAGGGATGGCTACACAGAAGCTTCCATGAACAGGGCATATCAGGGCATCAGAGTGTGGAGCCCACACTGGACTAGCCCCAGTTCACAGTCCAGGAAGCTGAGAGGCAAAATTTATGAATATCATCTAAAGGCATACAAATCTGAAAGGCTATTTGGCCTCAGGTCTGTGTGCGTGCTTCCTTCTAGAAATAGAGGCCATGATAAAAACGAGATCACCTTGAGCCAAAGTAGTAGAAACAGTAAGATGTATGCAGCAGGATCAGCTATGTAGTAAATGCCAGCACACACACACACACACACACACACACACACACACACACACACACACGCACACATACACACACACACACACATACACACACACACACACACACACACACACACACACACACACACACACACACACACACAACAGGCTTTCTAATGGCATTGCTTTAAAGGCCTGGTAATCTTTAGGCCTCGGGCTTATCTCCTGTTAAGTGCACCGAGCCCAGGTGGATCTGAAATACAGGAGAGGAACATGGCCACAGGCCTTTCCAATAGATGGAATAAAATATTCATTCTCGTAAATGATGCCTTCCTGTTAATGATAGGCAGATGGGAAGATCAAGAGGCCAATGTTATTAAAACAAGTGAGATCTTTAGATAGCTACTTAAAATACACAGGGCCTAATTGGGAAGCCCAGAGCCATGTAACACTGAGCTGAAGAGAGCTGAGAGATAGAGGTGCTTATTATAGAGGTCAGAGAGACCTGCCTTAGAGATCCGATCTCACCTGCTCTGCAACCTCAGAAAGATCCCTGGTGGCCTTAAGCACTGCCCTTGTCTGAAAGGTAGGAAAGTGACTCAAACCATAGTGGGAATTTTGAGAGATGAAAGTTGTATATAACCTCCATGTTTAGGGGCATCAATCTTCACACATGCACCCCATTTCTGAGGTAGCACTTGCTGCCCTGTAGAGCAGAGTCAGCATGATTCTGCAAAGAGAACCCTGTCTTGTGTGGTTGAGCTGCTTCTTGCAAAGCGTGTGTTGCAAACAGCAGGAAAAAGCTTACCCAGAGAGATCTTTGGACCTTATTTACTCATTCTACAGGTGGGTAAACTAAGGCCCAGAGACGGGTAAAACACCTACCATTTAAATCAGTGGCTGGAGCTAACGCTTGCTGCTAAGATCTGGATTCACATATTTATTCATGGCTCCGGGTGCTGCCTCACTACTTCATCCCCATATAAGCACGTTTCAGTCTCGCACTGACGTGTGTTGGGGTGGAGCCCCCTACTTTGGAATTGGAGAAGTAAAGTCTGAAAAATAGTAGGTGTCTTGCCTTCCAACCATGACCCAAAGGTAGATGACAGGAAGCATCAAACTGGACCCCCAGCTCTGCGCCAGCCTAAGGCAGTTCTTTCTGGTACATTATGGCACTTTGCAGTCCCCCAGTGCTACATACTACAAGC
This sequence comes from Micromys minutus, assembly GCF_963924665.1. Lineage (NCBI taxonomy): Eukaryota > Metazoa > Chordata > Mammalia > Rodentia > Muridae > Micromys > Micromys minutus. Next base: position 24,281,281 of record NC_137978.1, on the reverse strand, counting down.
TCAGCTGGATTTAAGCGCCCCTCCTATAGAGAAGGTGCTCTCTCCCTGGGATGGCAGGTTAATGTCTCTTTGACCTCAATGCTCAGACACCACAGGATGGGTCAGTGCTTTAGATCTGACTCTGAGGACAACTGCAACTTCTCTTTCTAAAGACAGAAACTCTGTAATTGAAGAATAGATACCTTGCATTTCAAGTAGATGCTCTTTGAGGTCATCCCTGCTCTAGCTCTTATTGGTAGAGGCCCAGTGGGAAGAGTCTGGGGTGGACCCAGGGAGGCATAAATAAACGACTAGTCTGTGAAGCTGGTTTAAACTGAGTTGCTGGGAGAAATTGGGTTTGCTCATTTTGAATTCTACACATTTGAGAGAAACTGAAAATAGGTTTTATTTTGATTTCACAATTAACACACGCCTAAGGCTGAATAATAGAACATACAACCGAGTAAATTAAAACCACTGATTAAATAAATGCATCAAATCACTCCTTCTCCCATAGTATTTATGCTTTAAGTGAAGACTAAGGTTCTCATTAGTGAAAAAATTATCATATTTACTTGGTATGTCACTATACCATGCTACTGGGGCCCAAGGTCCAAACCCTTACATGGAATCCCAGAGGAGACTGGGGCTCAGCCTCCACATGCATCTGCTTTTCAGTCCTGGCTCTAAGTAGCTGTGTAAGCCTGAGGAATGTGTTCTAAACTTTTATCCATTGATGGCCCTCCCTAAGGATTAAAATTGTCATTTGATCACCCAGTTCTAAGAGTTGGATGTGTTTAGAACAATTTTAAGTGTTCTCCACAGTCGTGAGTCACAGAGCTTCCCCTTCAGGATGGCGAAACCCTTCAGCTGCGCTCCCCTTCATCCCAGTCACCCTCCCAATGCTGCTTTCATGTAGAATGTTTTATATAGAATGTTGTCCGGTAATGCATAGGAGGGAAGTTTGGTGTTTGAACAAACTGGATGCATGCATTACATTGAGAGGTGAAAGACCCTTCTGCTTGGTAGATTGCAATTCTACAGTGTGTTATCTCAGTACAGTGGAATGCTTGGGTTTTTTTGCTTACAGTGGTTTGAATAAATATGGCCACCATAGACTCGTGTGTTTGAATGCTTGGCCCTTAGGGAGTGGCGCTATTAGGAGGTGTGGCCTTGCTGAAGTAGCGTTGTTGGAAGAAGTGTGTCATTGTGGAGGTGGGCTTTGAGGTCTCCTATGCTCAGTGTGAGACAGTCTTACTCTGCTGCCTTTACATCAAGAGGTCAAACTCTCACTCGGCTCCATCTCCAGCACCAAGCCAGCCTGCAGACTGCCTTGCTTCCTGACATGATGAACATTGACTGAACTTCTGAAACTGTAAACCAGTCTCAATTAAACATTTTCCATTATAAGAGTTGTCTTGGCTATGGTGCTCCTTCACAGCAACGAAACCCTAACCGAAATAATGCAACTTAAAACACCTATGGTCTGCTCCAGATTTAAACACTATACCCAACTGGCCACTAAAGAGGTCAACAATGACTACAGGAAACTGCTGGGGAACCAACATCATTGTTCCCAAAGGCACCTCCCACTCCTGGATGACCAAGAGACCCTGACTTCTTGAACCTCTCAGTATTGAGCCTGTTGGTATGCTACTAGCATTTGCTGGCAAAAGGTGCAAAGGAAGAAGCAAGAATCTTATACCTGGTAAATGTTTTCTTCTGTTTCAGGATCACGGATCGGTTCATGTCCAGCCTCAAACACAATGTACTAGTGCAGGAGCAGCCAGAGAGGAAAAAGCAGAAGGAAAAAAAGAAAGAAAGACGAGAAAAGCATTTCGAATTTAGATGCAAATCACAGCAAGCATCACAGAAAAAGGCACAAGAGGTGTATCGGAAATGGGGACTGGGGTGAAATGGACCCTGCCAAAGAACACTGCAGAGCTTTGCTGGTTGGCCTGTGCCATGAGGGCACTGGGCAACTGCACGTCCTTCTGGAGAGGTGATGTCTTCATCCAGTGGCATTTTGTCTGCATAGCAGCTGAATGGAATGGTGTTGTGGGGCTATAGCCTTGCAAACTGCACGCTATAGTCCCGTTGCCTTCCTGAGGTCCCAGGCTATTGTTCAAGAGCTCAGAAGCCCCAACCTCCATGATCCCCTAAACAGAATCTTATCAGTATAGAATAGTGAACTTTGACTTTTTCTGTGTACACTGCAGACATTAAAGGGCTAAGTGTTTGCAAAAGGCCACCATTCTCATCCTCCCTGAGCCCAGTAAGCAGTGGTGGAAGCTCCCGCTATAAGTTCTTTCTCTTCATCCCTCAAAAGTAGAGGTGTGTTGAGTAATGTATTTCTATATTGTGTTTACCATAGATGTGCTTGATACTTCTACTTTGAGACATTATCTATGCATGTATCTATTTATCATCTTATTTCCAGCATAGCCTTAGTAGCTGTTGCTATGAATGTATGCATACGTAGGAAAGACATAAACCATGCCCGAGTATCATGGTTAGAAATACAAGTTGAAGGTTTGCTTTTAGGTTCATTAAGTCGAGTGTGAAATTTGTTGCACTTTTTCTCCTTAGAAGTAAGCACAGGAGAGAGTGGGTAAAAACCACTTCTTCCTTTCTTTCTGAATCTTTTTATAGACCTTGGACTTGACCTCAAGAGGTCCGCTGTGCTGTGGACCTTGACGAGAGTGCAGAGGAAGCCCTGTACGGAGGTGTCTGAGGATTTGCTCATTTTATAGCAGCTTTGTGCCCTGAGCCAAATAATCAGAGGGTTAGCCTACATCATCGGGGCTTCAAAAATATCCTCACAGCCTTGCTAAAGCTCAAAAACCGTTCATTAGGTTTGCGCTCAAATGTCATGCAAATGTCAGCCCCTCAACCCTAATTCTTAGCTTATAGATTCTACTTCATTATCCATCTTGTCTCTAAGAAAGTTACAACAGTCGAGAGACCACTGAAAAACATTTATTTCTAGGATCAAACTTTCCAGATATTGGAGGGGTCTGAGGCAGGGGTATGAAGAAGGAAGTGGATCTCTAGATCTCCCATCGCGGCTGCTGGCTTCTTAGTGTGGAAAATGTCTCTCCCTGCAGAGGCTGGCAACCCTGGCCTTCAGAAATCATCTTAATTCTTCTGCAGGTTCTGCATTCAACAGAATGCTCAAGTTTCAGTCAAAAGGGCCTTCACAGCTGCATGCAAAACCCTAACGTGGTTCAGAAATTACCTGGTACACGGGATCTTCAACATCCTCTTCCAAAATGGTCTATCCCAGCGAGGGAAGGGAGGGTGAAAGCAAAGGATGCAAAGGAAGAGAAGTGAGATTATCTTCAGATGCTACAGCACAGTAGAGAGCCAGCATTGATTAGGATAGGAGAGGAGGCCATTAATGCAGAAAATACACAAAGAAACTCCAAATCCTGCAGCTCTCTCCCCACCCACTCCTGGCATTAACAACAGGAAACCCAGCAAAGCTGCTCTGGGCCTTTCCTCTTCCTCTCCTGAAATCTTCCCCTGGATTAAAGAGTTCCCTTTCTCTAACCTATCTAGAGTCTCAGAAACAAACAAACAAACAAACAAAACAAAAAGGATCACTTCTAACGGCTTGGTGTGGGTGTCTGTAATCTACACAGGAACCTTTCATCTCTGTTTACTGCTGCTCAGCACCAGGAGGAGTCAGCTTGGAAACTGAGGAGTTTCCCATCTGTTTATTGTGGGCCCCATCTTCTGCAGCACTGGGAGAAAGGTATAGAAATACCTGGTACACGGCTTGTTCACACTGCTTATCCTTTTGTGCCTTTTTTTCCAGTTCTTCTCTTTGCTTCAGCTCATAGATGAGTTGGAAGAGATCTCTCAAGTCCAGGATAACAGGCTCAGCCTGGAGTGAAGGGTGGTGGCGCACATTAACCAAGAGGACTGCTGAACCACTGCTACTAATTTCTGTCTCTGGCTCCAACCCGAAGCCCTTCCTTTTTCTATTAAACTGAAAGCATTCCATTCTTAATTAATTCTACCTTGTTTATATTGGTTTAGCAAATTGCTTCTAGGCTAAAGTTCATTTCTTCAACTAATTATATTTGCAAGTTCATAATAATCATAAGCATAAAAAGCATTGCTTTTATTTATTAGTGATTTGGAATACAATAAAATTAGGGCAGGCCATATGCAAAACAGCTATTTGTTTTCTCCTATTTTCTTTTTAAATGAAGCTATGAACACAAGAAAACTTATTTGTATACATGTCTCTATCTAGCTTAATCAGAAAGGGAAAATAATTAGTCATTAGGAAATACCCATTAGGATTAAAAAAAAAACTGAATGGGCAGGGCCACGTTTCTTTGCTATAAGGCTGTATATCTTTCCTACGTGTGATTCTGCACATCAGCTCACAGTGGTGGTACATCACTTGGTTAGGCTGGGTCTTGGAAAATCAACAGTGTTGGCTCTTTCCTGGACAATTACAAGGATAACACCTGTATTGGACAGGAATACTTACCGCCTGGGCGGTTTTGATGGCCACAAATCTGTGATTCCCTTCCTTCCCACAAACGTATCCAAAAGCCCGGTGATCTGTGATGTCCTTCGCGATGTAGGAAATTTCATGAACAGCATGGTGATGCTGAAGGGCCTGGGGACACACAAAAGGATGAGTATGTTTCAGAGAACATACCCCCTCGAGCTGTTGATCAATAAGAGATGTGTTTCTGCCACATGTGAAAGGCCCAAGGGGCTTTGGGAAAGCTGTCTGATACAGATGGAAGGAAAAAGAGCTATGCCTGCCCTTGAGAAAGGGAGGTCTCCCTCCATGGTCTCACTGCTGTGACCAGAGATAAACCAGGACTGTTCATATGGAAGTGAGCATCTGCAGAGGTGACTGCCAAAGCCTCCCAGTCGAAATCAGCCCACATGCTTCTGCCTGCAACCTTCACAGCACAGCTCGGTCCAATCTGTCTCAAGAGTGAATGCACTTGTTCTCGGGCCTTTGCCTACAAAGGAGGGGCTGTCCCTTGAAAAACTCCAGGGAGTGCTGTGAACGGCACAGTATTCTAGTTTTGCGTGATTACTGAGTTTTCCCAGTAGTTGTTGAAAACTCTGTGTTGAGGAATGAGTAACTTTCTCTTTTGCAAAGTCACCATTTTGGGCAGAGGTTGGGGTGCACGCATATGCCAACGTGCACACACATGCCAACGTGCACACACACACTTTCATCGGGAGTCCCTCTGTCTGCAATGTCCGATTTCATCACCATTTTAAAATTCTCTTTTAATGGCCACATGGAACAACAGCGTGTCTGTTAAGCAGCCCCTGAACAGAGCTAGCCTTCCTTCTCCTTGAAGGAATATTCCCTTAAAATTCATGATGGATTTCTCTCACTCGGATGGTCATGGATGATAAATTGGTCTGACTTCTGGACCACTGTACACACTAGACCCTATCTTCCTGAACTCTGCCATCTCCAAGCCTTGCCCTAAGCTCCACCCATCTTGGTGAACTGAGGAAACCTGGTTTGTGCTCAGTAGTTTGAAATCAGCCTTTCTGCTTTTGTTATTATTCAAGCTATGGAAGAACCAACGTGTCCCATCCTATTAGGACATGGACAGGCATCTTTTGGGTATTTTCCTGTAACAATCCCCTATATCATATCAATTAATATTCTATAAAGACTTGTAGATACAAAGAGATGCTTGCAGTCAGTTCAGAATCCTTACAAAGAGCATTTTCTTTACATAAAGAAGCTTGGGTTCTATTCCTTGTACCAATGCAAACCACCCACCAGTCCTTTCTGCACCACAGTTTCTTACTAGAAAAACCACACAAAACGATCTCAGTTCAAAAGCCATGGCTCTATGCAGATTAATAAAGGCAATTAAAAAGGCAAACTTCAAAAACCTAAAAGGATTTCAAGTACTATATTGAGCAGATATAGGGAGAAAAGACATTCTTGTCTTGTTCCTCATTTATTTGAAAATGCTTTGAGTTCATTCCCTTTAGAATGATGCTGGCTATGGGCGTGTTGTTAAAGGATATACATTCATAATTATCCCTAATATACCTGTGTATGCAAATGTTTAATTAGAATTACATCTGCTTATTGTTGCCATTTTCCCTAGCTTAACTTTTGAGTAACTTTCAAATAGTCCAACAAGAAAAAGGAATGTGTTTTATGGTGCACAAAAATTTTTCCTATTCCTGAATACCAGGAAGGAGGGAAAAACAAAGATAGCACAGGCAGCTTTTTTATGAAAGCCTTTAGAACTATTAGGGTAAGTATTCTCTTAGGTCCAGTACCAGGATTCCTGTTCCTTAAAGCCACTTGGATGTCCTGGCTCTCTGGCTTCTGGTTCTCATGAGGATCATCACCTAATTCTAGAGATGACTGTCCTTACAAAATGTCAGTTCCTCAGCCTCTTGCTTGACTAGGCTTCTGACCATGTGAACCATTTGCTGCTCTAGAATGTTCTGCCTTGCCTTCATTTGCCAGAATGCAACTGCTACTCACATACCTGCTGACCCTTAGAACTCTCCCTTCTGCCACATCCTCCTTCCAAGGACCCACTGCTTCCTGAACAGCATCGTGGCATCACCACCCAAAGTCCTTAGTCTCGAAACTGGTAATATGGGAAGTTTATACTTTGAGTGGATTTTGACGTGACTAAAGTGGGTGGAGGAAGGGTTGGTTAGCAAAACAATCAGAATCTGCTTGTTTTGTTTCATCAAAAGGACAGATTTAGCTAGCAGAGGAAAATTGCTCTGAGAGTAGTAGCTTTTTCATGGTGTTAATGATGTAAAATTGATGAGATTTATATTCACGCAACATGGGGTATTGATTTATAAGCTTTTGTGAGTTTGAATGGTATGTGGCAGGGGAAAATTGGAGACAAAGACATTCTTTTCTTCTCTCCTTTTCCCTGAAAGTATTTCTTTCCCTGCATAATGTAGAGGATGTAATCCACGTCTCCTATTAAATCCAAGTTTGACGACACTGCCTTATTGATTGCCAAGCAGAATATTGCTCTAAAATTAAACAGCGATTAGAAATCTTCCGGGTGGAATTAGATTTAGAGATGAGTGTGCAATGGTAAAATATCACCTACCCATGAAGATAGCAGATGGAGATGTCTTAATTTATCTACGGATCCTCATTAAGTATTTTAAATCAAAACATTCTTAATGCTTGATGATACCTAATATTGCCTTGCAAAGTGTTAGCTTTGTCAGTTCATGCACACGCGTACTTAAAGATATTTGTAGCATTATCTTTTCCCATATTTAATTTTATGAGAGGTTAAAGAGCAGTGCCCTCCAAGTGTCTCATCCACTCGAAAACTAAGCATCAGTGAAGGAATATGTCTCTGCTTTCCCCTACCTTCTACTCTGCAGACACAATATAGGACACACAGAAATACACACACATTGGGATTTGGTAAATTCTACAGTTGTGTAATTCATATTCTTTCTAGAAACTCAGAGCATCATGCAAATGCTTCTTCACTGAGCCTAGAAATTAGTCTTCTGATAGAGATTTTTTTTATTACACAACACAATCAAAGGCACGTGGAGCCAGAAGGAACCTTAAATATTACATAGCTTGGCTCTGAGTTTATTCACAAAGAGACTGAAGGATAGCACTGTCCTAACCATTATCAAACCCAAGACGTGTCTTTCTTACCCAGGATGGTGAAGTGTTGATGATGAGAACAGGGCTATGTAGAAGCTAGGTCTCATTTTCATAGAAGCCTGACTCTCTAGTGTGAACAAGCCAAAGATGATGCTTATAAACCGTGAGAAGAAAAAGCAAGAGAGTGCAGAACTGGGTAGATGGAAGGAATGACTCTGCAATTCGGACAAATGTCTGAGGTCAGAGAGGGTAGTAAACCAAAACATAGAGAGGTGAGTTACAGGGGTCCCAGAGAAAGTAGTCAAGGAAGCAAGGCCTGGACTACTAGTTCTTATGAATCCCTTCCAGGTCATGCTGCCTAACTTTCCTATGTGTCTGCCGAGCAGCCAAGGCCAAAATGTCAAAGACAGGCTACCACTGGTCATAGGTGACAAAGAACGCTTCAGCCAAGAAGTGTGTTTCTGTGGGGGAAACTTGGGCTGTGGCAGAGAGATTGAGACCTGAGGGGAAAGCTGAGAGAGAGAGAGAGAGAGAGAGAGAGAGAGGGCAACTTCCATTCATGCCTGGTTTGTGTGGCTCATGGAAACAGTGCTTCGGAGACACCTGCGCTTGCCAGTAAAGCAGGTTGTTGGTCTTAAGAGCAGGGCTTTCAGGACTCCATATTTTGCACCCTCTTTCCCTACATGGTGGATCAAAGTTGGTGGGAGAAATCTCAGGGATCACCCAGGCATCACCGTCCTCAGTCCGGTCTGACATCAGCTTCTCCAGGAACATTAGGCCCCCCCACCCTACAAACAACCCTCTTTCAGAGTTTTCACCTTCCTACCTCTGTACCACTGCCCCTGTGATTTTCTCTGTGATTCATTCTCTCCCCCTTCCCCCGTGCTTCATTAGCTACATAGGCAACTATATTATTTCCAACACTCTTGCAGCCATGCATCAAAGTCTAAATGCAGCATCTTGCTCATCAAAGAACTTTCCCTTACTCCTCCATTTCCTTTGGATAATTCCCACTTCTCCAACCCCAGGGTGCCAAATCTCAATCTGTCATTTCATGTAAGAGTTCTTTGATTTGTTTTGCCCCAAATGTATCCAGGACATTCAGTGATTCACATCACATATATGTACTAAGGGATGACTATGACCTGGGTCTATGCAGATGGTCTCCTGGTCTCATAAAACAGACAGGCGGCAAAGCCCTAAAACCACAACATATCATGGTAATATTTAGCTTCAGTGAATGTTGCATAGGCTGGGAGCAAAACCAGGGAGGGGACATGTGGAAGACTTGCCAGAAGAGGCTGGGAGCTCAGTCTAAATCTTGACGAATAAATGGGAGCTTCCCAGAAGACTAGGGCAAAGGTTGTGTTATGGGAGGCCCCTGGCTTCTAAGCACACGTTCCTCTTTGCTTCGGGAATGTTAAGTCTTCAGAAAAAGATCCATGGTGGGTTCTCTTCAGTTCCTAAAAAGTTTTCTCTGGGACAGTAAGTGGTACATAGTGCGTAGAGAAGGGGATTATGGGTGGCAGAGCCATCTCTGTGGAATGCTCAAGGTAGGCGCTCAATAAATGCTCATCGAATGGCTGCATTGGGTTAATTCATGACTTTTCACACAGGACACATTCTGTGAACAGAGGGATTCTTAGCATCATTAATTCTTTTTCTTTGAATTTCCATGAGCCATTTAACAATGTTTAAATGAAGTATCAAATTGTTTGGGGGGCTACTGTCTGACAGAATAAATTACAGAGAAGGCTTAATTTGTACTATGGTTCAATACAGCCAATTAAATACAGTATGGATTAGAAAGTCATCTGCTGAAGACTGTACCATTAGCTCTTTTTAAGGAATAAATTCTACCCTGTTTAGCTTTAATGCAATTATTGTGCATATGCCCCCGACGCAAGACTGTTCATGGAAAAATATCCATCATGTTTTAAGTATGCTAACAATACCACCATCAAAGAAAACCAAAATTCAACAAACAAAAAAAAAAAAAAAACAAAAACAAAATACAGATAAGTAGAAAGACAGAATAAAAATAGATACACACACACAAAAACCACTACATCACATGATAAGCAATTACAGTAGTTAAAACCTCACAAGACAAAGGGAGGCCTGGGCTCATTATAAAAAGCCTTTCTCTTTTCTAACATATTTTTGGATGCATTCACTGTGATGCAGTGCCAACAAGACTGTGAGGCAACCTCTGTACCAGCCCCCTGGGCACCCCATCATCAAGTGCTCCATGGAGCAGGTCAGGAGGAAGCTGTTCCCTGGTTGGCATCTTGTTTTAGGTTTTTCTCAAGAACAAAATTTCGGATCATGCTGTATCCAGCTGGAGAGGCCCCTTGATCAGTAGTACCTTGATCAGCTGCCTGCTGTGAGCAGTACCTTGATAATGGGAAGTGGGGACAGGCTCTCGGGCCAGGGAGAACATAGTTCAAAACAGAGCTCTCCCATCTGCCTGTGTACCCCTTGGAAGCCCACTCTCACTCTTTCTTGGATTTCCCTCTCTGATTTTTGTAGACTATGAAGAATGACATGGAACCCCAAATGTTGCCAGACAAAAGTGGCAGGTATCTCCCCTTCAGAATGAAGAGGATACAGCGCAGGGTTGAGAAGCTATGGAGAAACGCAGACCACACAGAGTGTATAGGTGTAATAGAGGGAAAATGGCAGCATCTCTCTGGTGCTTTTAAGAGATTAATAAGTCAGAGTATGAAATGCTTAGTGTGGTTCAGGGCACCTGGGGAGGAGGGTTTCTTTCTTGTTATCTGTGGAAATGCAACTTCTCTGGGGAGCTGGTTGACTGTGTTTCAAAGACTGAAAATCATGCACCAAATGACCCTATGATTCCTCTCATAGGGAATTAATTATCCAGAAATAATGCAATCTGCGGACAAAGACTTGGATGCAAGATACTCCCCACGATGCTGAAGAACAGTGAAAAATTGGAAACATCCAAAGGTGTGCGTAGTCACTGACTAGCTGAGAAAAATCCATGTTTCTATATTGTAAAACGGTTACGTAGCATGGCAAGAGTCCTCCGGAAACGTAGGTATTATTTTTGCTATGGAAATCTCATGCAGTATCCTGTTGAGTTCGAAAAAGCATATTCAAAATAGTTTGTTCAGAATGACCGTGTTTCTGAAGAAAGAGAAGGATGGCTATCTCTATGTGCACCAGAACTTTGGAAGTCTATTGTTACTGTCCTTAACGGAGGCTGTTTCTTGGAGGCATTACTACTAATTTTTAAAACAGGACTCCCTTTATTTATACCAATTGTTGGTACAACAATTGCTTTATGCATGGAAGAAAATACAGAATAATTTTATTTCCTGTTATAAACTTAATGCACACACCATCTTCTCTCCATTCCCACAAGCAACCCTCCTGGCCTTTCAAGAATCCCTCCTTCTCCTTCCAATTTCAACTTATTTTGTCTCCTTACTGTCTTTCATTTCATCCACTCCTCACATCTTCCATCCCCAGAACCCAGGGTAAGTAACCATTGTTTCATATATGGATGAGGAGAGTAGCCTAGTCAGTCCTCACATGGTAAGAAAGCCTCTGCTTCCTGTGATGTCACATTACAGTGTGAAGGGACTGAGGAAAGAAAATGTGAAAAATGTGGCGAATTCCCTCAAGGCTTTCCTCGGTATTGGAATCACACCAAAGCTTCCTTTGCCTTTGGGATTAAAGTCGGAGAGCCTAGCAGGGCCTCCCCATCCCACCAGTGGGAAATGGCTATTTCCCTGGGTTCTTCCAACATTTCCTACACATAATGCCACATAGTCATTTGTCTGGCCCTTGAATGAGTCACAGTCTCCCTTCGGAAATATTCTGTAGCTCCACATGCAGAAAAAGATCGGCTCTTTTCTGAATACAGAATTTAATACAGATGCTACTTCTCTGTGTCCCCCATGTCCTCTTGAATTCTGTGCCTTTCATTGGGGTAGGTGGGCAGGGAACTGCCCAGTTTGCCCTTCTGTGGAGGGGACTGTGTTGATTAGTATCCATCTCAAGGTTACAATGCTGTTTCCTCTCTCCCTATTGATCAAGTACAGAGCCTGATACATACTAAGGATTTGGAGCATTTATACTTAAAAATATACATAACTTAGACTTTGGCATTTTAAATATGCAATTCGATGGCATTTAGCATGTTCACATTGTTCTGAAATCATCCACCTGCACAAAATCTTAATCTTCCCAAACTGACATTCCGTATCAATAAACAGCTCGTCCCTTTCCCTCATAGCTACTGGCAGCCACTAGTCTATCTCTGTCTATGTTTCTGTCAGTATATATTTAAAGTGAAAGTTTGCAATGAATGAATCAGTAAGATCTGGGGTGCAAGTCTGTTCTGATCCCCTCCTCTAGCCCCTTGAGCTCTTCATCTGTTTGCCTAACCCTTCCTTTTCCTTGGCAATTAAAATGAGGTGTGGGACTCAGGAAATGTGTGCATCCTCTCTAGCCCTCAGCATTTCTTTCCCTCTTTTGTAAATCTCCTAAGACGACAACAGCTATAACAGTTTCTTAACAGCTCTCTAGTCATATGGTATAAACACACAGATCTGGAAAGATGTGACAAGGACCTTGCTTAAAACAGAGAGATGAGTTAGTCAACTAGCAAAAAGCATCCCAGACCTGTGATAAAATGTGGTTCACAGGCAAAGAGCCAGGTATGTTTAATCACTTAGCAATCAGCCATGTGACATGGAAGCTGATTTGTAAAAATTCACCAGGGAAACAGGCCTGAACAGTAGATTCCTAACACGGGGGCTCACTCAAAATCCCAGAGCTCATGAGATAGGGTACCTATAACATCATCATAATTGGAGGACTGGTCTGGATGTCCCCATGATTCAACTCCTAGTCTACACACAGCAGGCTCCAGTGCTGCTGTGCAGGGAATGTCAGGTATGTCATGTGACAGAGGGATTTCAATCCTTCCATGGTGCTGTGGCTTTGAAAAAAATCACCTTCTTATATAAAGCCTCAGCTCCTTTGCTTGGAAAACCAAAAGGTGTCTTCCTTCATAGGGCTGGGAAGCAGTCTGCTTAACGTATCTAGCATATTGAATGGAAGGCACTTAATTTAGGGATTTTTTTTCCTGAGGCTAATAAGTTAAAGATTCTCAATCCAACATGTTTACCTTATACATTATGGCTATGCTGGTAGCAAGGGCTCACAAACTCAACAAGGCTTCCTTGGAGCTAACAGAGTCAGGTCTGGGAGGCACTAGAGTGTGGTAAGGGAGTGTCTGGGAGATCAAGTTACTGAGAAATGAAAGAGCTGAAGGTCAGTTTCTGATTTACACTGGGATCTAAGAGCCTGGATCCCATCACTATTGAGAATCTACCCTACAGTTCTCAATGACACACATCAGCAGTTTCCTTCTGTCACTAAAAGTTTTTGAGATCAGTTTATTTGATCAGTTTTCTGGCACTTGAAACCCAGGGATTTCTGAGTATTAGCCACTCTCATTATCTTTGTCACAAGAGGAAGCAGGCTTAGGACACAGGGACCAGGGCAACTCCAGTGCGTACCTGGCTCATTATCAGCCATAATGCATGTTGGAATAAAATTTTTCAGACAGCTTTGGACATATGTTAGAATAAAGCAAGAACATAAATACACCGTTACTAGCAAGCAAGATGGTCCATAGGATAGAGGTGAGACATAGATATTTGGAAAACTTAAAAAGAAACCCTGTAATGCTAAATCTGAAACGGAAGCATCAATATTGGGTTATAATTTAAAAAAATATTTTTCTTGAACTGTTTGCTGAAAGGGTCTAGAAACAATGAGACTCCAGTAGCTCTGAGCCCTTCTGACATAGCTAGTATCTGTTCTGTTACTGATCTCTTAACCCATTTAGAGCCAGAGAAAGAAAATGTGGCAGAGGGTTAAGTTTTAGAGTTAGCCTTACAAAACTATCTGTGTGGTTGAACGTTTTCATAATAATACTTTGAGGACAGACAGATCTCAGTGTGCTCTCTCGCCCTTCTCTCTTGCACATTTTGAATGTGGAGACATCAGCCATGGGGTGGGGAAAATAGCACGTTTTAACGTCCTTTCCCAAGAGCAACTTCTGTGACTTCACTGAAAGCAGGTCAGAAGGAAACCTTGACCGTGTCCACCCGAGCAGCCACTGCTCCTACACCCATGGGCAGCTCTATAGACTCGCTAAGCTGAGAAGAGCTGGACAGCCACCACTTTCCCAAGCTCCTCCCCTATTCCAGGAAGGCTAGTGGGATATCAGCTGGGGTCTTTCAGTCTGTCATAGCATTTTTAAATGCTCAGGTTGAACGGGCATGGGGACAATGGGGTCAATTTATGCTCTCAAATAAGTGATGTGTGTGTGTGTGTGTGTGTGTGTGAGAGAGAGAGAGAGAGAGAGAGAGAGAGAGAGAGAGAGAGAGAGAGAGAGAGAGAGAACTTAGAATATCTCAGTATGAATAAGGATTCAGACTTTATATTTTTATTTTTATCAGACTTTTTTTTAAATAAAAATGATACTATTCAGAGCGTTCTCACTACCTGCTAGGCATTCATTATGCTAGGTGCTCTGTATGTGCAACTCTCATTTGTCTCACCCATTCAATAACGTTACAAACACCCCTCCCCTGCTTTCACCGTTGAAGTAACTGAGACCCAGCAGGGTTGAGTAACTGTCCCAGTTTGCTTTTCTGTTGCCGTGGTAAATGATATGGCCAAAGGTAAACTGAGGAGAAAAGAGCTTACGTCATCTTATCCTTCATAGTCCCTCGTTGAGGGATGCAAAAGCAGAGAAAATTAGGGCAAGAACTAACGCAGAGGCCACGGAGGGATGCTGCTCGCTGGCTTGCTTCCCCTGGCTTGCTCAGCTACCTTTCTTCTACAGCCTATGCCCATCTGCCTAGACCACAGTGGGCTGGGTCCACTTCCATCAATTAGCAATCAGGAAAATGCCCCACAGGCGGATCTTATGGAGGGAGTTCCTTAATTGAGGTTCCCTCTTCCAAGGCATGACTAAGTGGGTGTCAAGTTGACATAAACTAATCAGCAGAATAGCATATCTTAGGTGACACAGCTAATATGGGTTGCCACCAGGCACGGCTGGTTCCATGTTCTGGCTGTCTCTGTGCACCTGAATAGTTCCTAATGCACTTAGATCGCCTCTATTTCTGTTTCCCTAAAACTGTTATTTTTATTTCCTTTTCTTCCTGCATGAGGAATCCTAACTGCCGACGTTGGTATTTAGCAATATAACTGACGATTTCAACGTTTTAACTTGTGGTATAAAATTATTGTAGCAAGTAGGTAAATGAGTGTGATTGCATGAGATGAAACAGCATGTTTTGCTACAAGTCACTACAGAAACGAGGTCATTATATTTAACGGAAAATTACTCTTTATGTGGTTACAAATTTGAAATTAACCTTTGTCTTGGTCACAAGAAAGCGCCTCATGCAGACAACTTGCAAGAATGTGAATTGATTACACTGAGGCCCATGGAAGGAGGGGTGGGGCAGAGAAGCTGGGGATGCCAGTGGCTTCCTGCACACAGTGAGGAAGTGAGGAAGGGGGGGGGTCTGGTGATGGGCAGAGGCAAAGAATGACTCTTATGACCCACAGACATAAGACCTCAGGGTAGTGTGTCAAGACATGATTCCAGCCCGACACAGGCCACACCTGAATTGTACATTTGCCATGATCTGCACTGTTATGTAGGACAGACTTCCCAGACTCTCTGAATGGAGGTGAGAATTAAATACAACCATGGAAACTTCTCAGCGTTCTGCCCTGTGTAGGGCGTGCTTAATAATGAAGAGTTGTTACCCAGCCCAAAAGTTCAGTTCTTGAAACCATATGCTCTTGTTGCAGACTGAAACAAGTGCTGTCCTTCCTCCCCAGTATATACCCTGAAGTCCCAAATCTCAGCATTTCAGGATATGCCCTACTTTGGGACCACTAATTACGTACAGAGTAAGGAAAGGTCATATTGGAGCAGGGTGAGACCCTAATGCGAAATCACAGATATCTTTATCCAAGGGGGAAACTGTAGAAAAACAAGCATACATAGAGAACTCTATATAGAACTGTAGCAGGAATCACGGGCTGTCAAAGAAGGTCAGCAAGCCATGAGAAGAACACCAGATCCTTTCAGAGCAAGGAAAGAATCATCCTGTAGACACTGGTCTGAGACTCCCAGCCACTGGCACGGGAGACAGCACACCCCACTTGTTTCCATTACCCAGTAATTATCCAGGACTTTGATACAGTATCCTTAAACCATTAGGCGTCGAGATTGTACTCCTATGGCTCTTTATTTGAGAAGGCTGCCAGGACAACAGGTAAGGTCAGGGTTAAAGGGAACCAACGCTGAACAGGTGCTCTGGTATCTTGTCCAGCCTCTGTTCCCTGGGTGAGCCTCCATGTCCCCCACTGTAAGACAAGGGGGCAGGACGGTGCCTCCAGCTGGGCTGGTTTTCAGTGTGTGACGGGAAGCCTGGTAATAGTTTTCCCATTACTGTCAGGCCATGCGGCTGCCATCGGAAGCTTGCAGTGTAGTGCAGCGCCATGCAATTTACAGCTGCATCTGTCCAATTAGTTTCCATTTAGCGCTGTGCAGCATTCCCCAAATACGCCGCAAACCACCGAGGCGGTGGGCTGAGCTCACAGAGCACAGGGATCAATTGTTTCTCTTACACTAATTGGCCCCATGATTTGTTAGGCTGTTGCTTTGGAAAATGAACTGTCAGTAAGCGAAATTAGCACAAAACTGCTCCCTTCTTCTTCCAAAAGGCATCAGGTGCAAATCTATCATCACTTCAAGCTACCGTAGGGTGTCGGAGGTAGAATGGACAACAACTCAAAAAGCCTTTTCCTATGTGAGAAGAGAGAATTGTGACTCGGGGTGGTTAAGCGACTTGCCTAATCGATTCTCAATCAATAGTGAAGAACAGGCTGCGGATGAAGGGCACTGTGATGTGAAGCTCCATGTTCCTTTGCCTACAGTGGGTACTCTGGCTCTGTCCGGTTGGCTTCCCTCCCAGCTCTCCTTCCCCTTCTTCACACAGCTTCACCTCTGTGCCAGACTCGAAGGCAGCAGCACTCAAGTGAGGGTAGGTATACAGATACCCACCTTCTGCAGTAAATACCACTTTGTGCTGGCCTAGCCCTCGTAAGTAAGCCTGACCCCAATAAATGACCATCAGGACTGTTCAGGATGCCTTTGCAGCTCATTTCCATAACACTGGCAGGGAAGTTAATGTCACAGGACCCCTTCCCAGTCTCTTAATGCACATCGTGGTCTGTAAATCTCCCTTTGTGTGTCTGTTTCCTTGCTTAGCATTTGATTCTTCCATTAGACTAAGGAAACCAGGGAAGTACTTTAACTTCTGCTTTTTCCTCTGTATGAATTCCCCATTGCCTAGCATAAGGTCTGAAGGTGCGTGTGTAGGCCCGTGCGGGCGTGTGTGCATGCACACGTGTGTTGTAATGATTTGCTGATGACTGACCAAACACTGTGCTTACATCATAATAATGAGGTATAAATAGAGGCTTGAAGTGACTAGACCATAGGGACTTGGTAGGTAAAAGTGAAGGAATGAGGAGGAGATAGGTTTTAAGATATTCCAACCGGAACAAAACCAGAGTCGCGCAGCTGTAAAACACACCAGATAGAGAAGTGCAACAGTCTGGGGCCAGAAAATGTGATATCAAGGATGACAGGCAGGAAGGTGACAATGGAAGGAAGGGCCAGGGGATGCCGGAGTTTCAAGCTAGAGTGAAACCGAGAACTGGTAGAAATGATCAGCTCAGCTCACTGCAACAAAATGCACCTGTGATTCTTGGATGACAGCCACTTCATGGGGCTCACCCTGCTTTTTGTCCCCCCTGTATTTGTCTAAGGACCTGGGCTAGGGTACACAAGAGCCAGGTGACTTTGCCCTGGGCTGTGAGAGCAGACAGTGGTTTGGGAGAAGGTCTAGAAATGTGCTTGTGAAATGAAGATGAAGACTGGTCTCCCCGACCTAGTAATTCTTACTAGCCAGGCTTCAATCTGTGGCCACCAAACTTCAAAGTCTCCTAGCAACCAGTGACAGGGTGGTTAGCTGCATCTTCTGACCTCACTATGTGGCTTTAGGTTAACATAGGGTGAAATGTGATTGAAGTGATTTTTGTATTGTCCTGGCCTCTCCAGTTTCTTCTCCAATCTGTGATGTGGGGAAGTCACCAATCTGGCATGTTTAGCATCCTCTTTCATAAGAAGCGATTCTGAGGCATCACCTTGAAGACTGCACGGTGAACTTAGGTGCTTAGATGGTGTAAGAATTCGAGTGGCACCTGACGTGCCAGAAACAACCTTAGACATGGCCTGCCCTGCCAGTCATTGTGTGACCCTATGAATAAGATATCACAGACACACAGGGCATGAAAAATATAATCGAGGCAGCTCCAACCCTCCAGGAGCTCATGGTCAGGAGAGAAAAGTCTGAACAATTAGAGTCTATCAGGTTCTCAGAGACCTGGAGATACTGAGACCAGACCCAAGGTGGATTAAACTGGGAATCTGGCCTCTCTAGTAAGAGTTGCAAAGAACAGATATTTAGGTCAATTAACAAAAGTTAAGGATCAACTAATGGACAACCACTTTAAGGCATGGGTAGTCACAAGGGCCAAGGTAGAATGCAGCTGGCTTTGGAGACTTCTGAAACCTCCCGGGGTGATTGATAGGTGTGTACCAGTGTGAGGCCATGTGTGTGTTCCTTACAGAGCCACTCACCACTGTGAGCTAAAGGAGAGAGAGGCCAGGGATAATGTATGGAGGCCCAGGCACATCATCTTGAGAATTCTGTGGCACTTTCAGGGTAAGAGAACAAAGGATCATCACTCTGGGTTCCAACTCATCTGGCTGTCCCACCTTGTCTCCAATTCCCTTCTCTTCTAAATCTGCCTTCCCTTTACCAGAAGCCTTGGCAATATTCTCTGCCCAGGTTCTCTGATCTGCTTTGTAGACTAGGTCTCAATCTTGGCCTATAAATACACGAATACATTTAGGTTTAGTTTCCATAGGATCAAGGCCATTGTCCTGGGAGGAATCTAGCCTGCCTGAGAAACTTTCGGGAAGTCAAAAGAGCTTTGTTCTAGCCATCAGCTATAGAGAGGGTGCCTGTCTGCTACCCTCTCAGGGAGCTTCAAAGCTGCCAATGTGTGAACAAACCCCGGTGGATTTGATAATGATTAGCCTGACCTTGAGATTATTGTAATATTTTATTCTCTTTACTGCTTCATTACCCCTAGTCCTCTCTGCATAGACAGGGATCGAGTGTAGCTCTTTTCTATGTTAATAGTTTATGAGTTAAATCTGTTTTGCCATTTTAGCTAACATGGAGCTGGGCTTCCCTTTCCACACTATCTCTAACTGCAGCTTGAGGTCCAGACTTTAAGCTTAATTTACAATCACTTTGACTATTTCACTCCAGACCCTGAGGCAGTCTGGCTAAGAGTGAAGACTCTGGAGGCAAGACTCTCTACTCATAGCTGTATATCTCTGGGTTGGAGACTGCTGGTGGGTCTGCTTTCTGATAGGTAGGTAACTGATGAGAAAACCTATTCCCACCTCAGATTAGTTATGAGAACGACATGAACTCACACTCAGTACAAGCTTAACCTGTTGCCCCTGAATACAGTAAGCACACAATAATTGCTACGCCATTTCAAGATTATTTAAACTGTATCACAAAAGGCAATTAATTCTCTACTTACGCAAACGATCTCTTTACCTAGTGGCTATCTTAGTGACAAAAAGGTAATGGTGGTTGTGGAGTTGACAACTCTGTGTTGGGAATGTTTGTCCTGGTTTTCTTATCTATATGGTTTCAGCTTTGTCTCAGCCTGGCCCAAGACTGCTGCTTCAACGTTCACAGCAGTGCATGTGGTATTGTAAGCTTACTCTGAACAAAATGAAACTGAAGTGCATGAGTCTTCATGTCATGGCTGACGCCCTGAGCTGGGCCACCATGTAAGGATGGGAACAGAAGAAATCCTTACAGCTCTGGGCTTGAGATTGCTATAACTCACTCTCCTTTTGTGTATCAGAATGGGATGGGGGACCAAGTGAGAGGAGTTGTCGAGTTGTTTGAAATGAATAATAAGATGTCTTCAGTGTGAGGCATATAAAAGAGATGAGTTAAAAATATTCTCAGAGCATCTGGGAGACAGAAGGATTAGCAAGGCGCCTTTAATTGCAGGAGAACAAGGAGCCCTGCTGGAGAGGATGCTCCCTTGCCAGTTGCACCTGTAAGCAGGTAAACACAGGGATGAAAATGTGGCTGGCTTCTTTTTTCTTTTGCTTTTCTTTTTTGTTTTTTTCTCAGAACACCCTCATACCACTTTAGGAAACCAATTCCCAGAGGGAAGCACCTGGCAGCTTCCCATCACGTGGGTAAAGCAGGAGTCTCAGGGGACTGGGCCAGAGAGGAAGTGGGGAGGGGCTCGGCAGGAAGGGAGAACTTCCCACTTGCCTGATGCTTTCCTTCAGGATCAGAGTTAATTTCATGTTGAGCCAATCATTTATTTGGCAGGAGCATTACTGAGGCTCTGAGAGGTGGGTTTGCAGACCTAAGTTCTACTGTCTCAAAGAACCCCAGTCCACTCCCCATTCTCGAGTTTGCCAGCATTACAATGGGCTGCCTCTTACCCATTTCCTTTTACAAAAGCGTCCCAATAGACTATGTCTTCTAAGTTACTGATAAAGCCTGGCAACGCCCAGCCATCCACTCACCCAGTCTGCCCTATTCTAGTAGCACACAAGGCAAATGTCTCCCTGAATTCATTCAAAGATCTTTGGCTCTGAATAGTTCATAGGATTTTTCACATCTGTACATGCAAATCGTTTGCTGCTTTTTAAAAGTTCTATGATCTCTTTTTATTGTCAGATATTTAAAAAAGTGCTTATTTAGTTCTGAGAGGGTAAGTCGTTGGTCCAGAGGCAATGTAGGACGCTGTAGACAGGAAACTAGTGTGTTTCTGATTTCTCAAGTCAAATATTATATTCCTGTGGTAAGATGGGTAGGCTTAGAGGCTAAGAATATGGACTGTGGATGCTTTATCCAGAATGCTTGGGTCCTGGCCCTTACCCATATGCACATACTCTGTTCCAGTATATGTAGTTATTACCTGAGGAAAGAGCTATGACCTGCCCCATGTGGCTGTGATCATGTAAAGACACTGGGATTAGTACTTAAGATACGTCCTGGGGCCTAGGAATATGTTATGCTGAACTTTTGCTTATTTAGGTTTTAATTTATCTCAGAATACTCTTCAGTTTTTTTTTTTTTTTTTTTTTTTTTTGTTTTGTTTTTGTTTTGCTTTTTTTGCTTCTGGACCTATGACGCGAGGGAATGGAGAAGTTTGGATTTGAATCCAGGTTGTCCGATTCCCTAACCTCAGTCACTGAGACTCCCATTTGCTTATCTTCAGCCTTTGATCCATGGCTTAACTACATGAAAGGATGTGGCTGAGTCTCTCTGTTTTGACTCACATTAAGAAAGTGTATCTGTGCCCACTCTCCAGGGAACGCTACCTTTCTCCACTGCATAGATACACGTGGCTCAACACTATTCCCTTCCCAAAGACTCAGTATATCTAGCACTGAAACCGTCATGGCTGCTGAACTCCCATGTTCATGGATTCATGGGGACCCAGCATGAACAAGACTCCTGTGTCCCAAAGAGTCCCAGAGAAGCTGCAAGAACCCACATGAGGTTCCTATGATGCGAAGAGGCTACAGGGCAGTCCCAAGTTCCTGCTTCAAATGGGAGAAACATTTGAAGGCTGTCACAGTTTGCTTTTCCATTTTCAAAAACCAGAAATGATTTTAAGGGTGAACAAGCATCCCTAGACACAAACTAAGGGTGGGAGAGAGTGGCTGAGCCTCGGCAGCTTCAGGCTGTAATTTATGGGACGGAGGGCCGAGCAAACCCAAGTCCTGGGAGGAGAGTGGAAAGTACCAGGTAGACTTGACCTTAAACAGTAACTCTTCCAACACAGAGCTTAGCCTCGATCCAAGTCAGAGTGGGTTCCAAGTCTCCAGGTAAATCAGAAAGGTGAACTGGGTTCGGGTGGAAACTATAGCAGTGGTGAGCATCTCCCTGTCGTCCACATCTTTGTCAAGGTGCAACCTTGGCTGAATCCAGGCAGCTCCCAGCGGTTAGAGACACTCACCGGCTCCAAGTGCCACCCTCAGCTTCCCCAGCTTTGAACCCTTTCACCCCACCAGTCATGTGCATGTGATGTGATTAGAATCATCGGGATGCGACTCTGATGCCAGTCTGACAGCTACAACACACCCTAGTCCCCCCAAACCATCTTGTCTGCACTGGAACGACCACTGCTTGTCTCACCTGCACAGCTCGGGAGCCATAGCTTCACAGTGTAAGGAAGTGGAACAGTGCGTATGGGGCTCGGAGCTGGCCTGCAGGAAGTGGAAGTACCAGTGCAGTTGGAGCCATTTTCCTGCACTTGGGAAGTGTGTGTGAAAATGTCACAGGGAAACCCCATTACTTTTCATGCTCACTAAAATATACAATTAGAAATTTTAAATTAAAAAAAAGAAAGTGCTATTTTATGAAAAAAAAAGTCAGAAAACCAAAACCATTACTAGACTCACAATCGGTTTCCGATAAACTGGTTAGGGAATCACAGCTTACAAATGAAGGATGAGTTGCATGTCCTGCCTGGAGTCAGCCACTGCATGAGGATTAAAAGGGACCATTAGCCTACCTGTCTAGATCACGAATTCAGCAAGCTGACTGTGTGCCCAGAAGAGGGTTAGTGTGTCAGCTGCTTGGGAGTTCAGGAGCTCAAGAACTGCAGTTGCAGTGTTAAAAAAAAACACACCCTCACACACACACACACACAGGGTATTACTTCTTTGACTTTTTCATTCCTTGGGTAAATGTTATGAGGCCTGGCTATCAGCCAGACTACCTTCAGAGAAAGGAATCCCTTTCTTAGTGGTGAAGACCCCGTGATCACCTATATAAAGCACCTGCCTTAATAGCAGATGTAGAGTAGGAACTCAACGTATTTTATTACCACCAAGCAGGGGACATTCTCCAGTGGGTGGGAACCAGCATTTGTAAAGAGCACAGAGACAGAGTGAGGAGGGGCTCCCGGGGCATGGTGTAGGTAGGCAGAGTAAGAAGGAGATGCTATTTAGACACAAAGGAAAAAGAGCTTCGAATACCATTGAAAATCTGCAACTTGATGTGCTGGGGACAATTAAGCTACCTATAATTTGTCATATAAGTGAAAGCCAAGCCCCCAGAAAACACATCGATCCAACAGGGAAGAATAATGCTTCTCACAAAATAAGTACACTGATGATGACGGTAACGAAGACGAAGCTGAGAGCAAGAACGGTCCCCCCATGACAATTTGACAGCTGATGACGTCCCCTGAATGCTTCCTTCTCCTCAGCCACCATGCTCAAAATATGCAGGCTTTATGTCACCAGAGCCTCACAAGCCAGCAGGACTCTTTCTACTAGCACCAGGAGGTGACTGCAAGGATGTGGAAGTCACAAGACCGAGCTTTGCAAACAACCAGCCAGCTGGAACAAAGGGTCCTGGGCTGTCCACTAGGCCTTTGGACTCCTGGCTCGTGTTTCTTGCGGATCCACAGAGTACATCAATTTTCTACTGTCAACCTCTCTGCTTAAAAGCTTATTTGGTCATCTTTCCTGCTTGTTCTCAGAACGCTGCTCTCAGAGATGCCTAAAATAAAAACACTCAAGTCCAATAATAGATACCTCTTCTGGAAGAGATATATTTAAACTCCCCGCTGCAAGCAAAGGAACATGAAGAAAAATTCAACCCAGCAAGAGAAAAGTTAGGTCTCCTGGCAACATTTGAGATGAAAATGAAGCCTCTTGCTGCCCCATATCCTCTCATCAGCAAAGTGTCCCCTCAGACCAGGGCTTCACGTCAGAGCTCATAGTTGCTGATAAACTTGTCTCCCTAGGTTGTCTCTCACAAGCCATTTTCCCATCTCCAAAGCCCAAGTCCCTCCTCTCAGTGAATCCCTGGCATGTGACCATTTTTTAGTGGCTTTGTGATTTTCAGAATTCTCTGAAATTAATTTGCCGGTTTGTCTGCATTTATCATCTGCTTGTCTTGTTCACGTCTCTGTCCACAGCACATGGTACGTATTAGCTAATTACTGTTTCTTCAGTCAATAAAGGTGTCATTTATCCACTAAGGTGCAGCTCAAAGGGGCCTAAACCTGGATCAGCGTCCCTTTCTTTGGTTCCCATTTCTCTCTTCTCTCTGGTTCTTTTATCACACATCATAGAGTGGTTTTCTTGTGTGTCCAGCTAGGTCTGCGTCCTCCGAAAGCAGAGGCAGCAGGGCCTTTTTCAACAACCAGACTAATGTCTGACAATGAAAAGGTATTAGAAAAATGTGGAATGTGGGTAGATAAAGAGATGGGCAAAAATTAATTAAACAATTCTTTCCCACTATGTAAATTAAGTACAAAGACACTGCTCACAGCCTGCACCCTGCAGCTTTATAGATTCCAATAGGCGAGGCTGACTATTAACTGGCAGCAGCTTATTCATTTAAGTTCCAACTAAGCCTGAATTGGCACAGGCTCTCATTCAACTATCCCAGGTTGAGTGTCACTGGCTCCATTCCAATCCTGACAGCCTTACAGTTGTCCAGACAAAAGGAGCAGGGGCTAGGGCTGTGAATGATGCTTGTGTGTTCTGATCAGCACCACTGCAGGGCAGACAGGTATGCCCACATGACTCCTTTTTTTTTTTATTCTCTGTATTTACATTTCAAATGTTATCCCCCACTTGCATCTCCTTCCCCTTCCCCCTCCCCTTGCTTCCATGAAGGTGCTCCCTCTCCCAACTAGCCTCTCCACTTCTGTGCCTTGGCATTCCCCTACACTGGGAAGATGTGCCTTCACTGGACCAAATGCCTCTTCTCCCACTGATGCCAGACAATGCTACCCTCTGAAAATACAGGAGAGATGTGGCTGCAAGGCAAGAAGCGAGGTCTCTCGATACTTGAAGACCAGGGGATATCTGAGGTCCTGTGCTGTCCAGGTGACTGAAATTCACGTAAGTTATCTCATGCATTAATTCGTCATTGTCTGTTTAATATTTATCAAAAACATGGCAGTCGGCCAGCAATTGAATCTATGTGTGAGCATGTGTATGTGTTTGTGTGTATGTATTTGTGTGTATTATGCTCCTAGATCTGATGTCACTGAGTTACTATGGTTCTAAGTTAAGGTAGGAAAAAAATCCCCAAGGGGAATATATATGTGTGTGTGTGTATGTGTGTGTGTGTGTGTGTGTGCGTGTGTGTGTGTTTGTGTGTGTGTCTGTGTGTATGTGTGTATACACACATATACATATACACACAATACATATATATATAATATTTAGTATAAATATAATAGCTATACATATAATATATATGTATGTATACATATACATAAATATAAACATTAAAGCTAAGCACAACTTTCTTTCTTTTAACTAAATTCATGTACTGAACACTCAATGCCAACATTTTATGCTTTCTAGTTATAGAATATCAATTCCAAACCACACAATGATGTAGTTATGCTATTTTAATTTGCAAAAGTAGAAAATGAGACTGACTCAAAGATATTAAAATTTTTTGATTATAGTCACAATAGTTCATCTTGACATTAGACTCAGGACTCAGTGAAAAGAGTTCACAGACTGTTCCCCCTTCCAGCCCCCACAGCCATGGAGCTGGAACTTCCTCTTGCATCTGTAGGGCAGAGTGTGGATTGTGGGACTGACTCCTGGTGTTCTTTGGGCTGCCACATCTTGCAAGAGTATCTTACAAGCAATGGAGTGTGTGTAGCAATCTGTATTATACAAAGTTCTCTTGTTTATCCTGAGTAAATCATGTCTTGTGCTTGGGTAAAAGATGTGAAAAGAAGAGGGCTAGAAGAAAGAGATGGATGTTTTACAAACTGGGAAGCAATCCCAGGGTCCATTGGAAAACTGAAGGCCAGGTACCAAAAAATGGGACAGTATAGACTTACACTACACCCAACCACAACTGATCTGGGGCCATATCATTGAAAGGGAAGGAGAAGAAAGAAAGGAAGGCAGAGAAAGAGGAGGAGAGAGAGATGAAGGTGAGCGAGATGGGTTGATGGGTTCTAACGCTACACTACAGATAATTAATACAGTAAGATTTTACCTTTAGGCTAAAGCTTTTCAATATTTAAAAATTCACATTATTTTTTCTTGTGTGTGTGTGTGTGTGTGTGTGTGTGTGTGTGTGTGCATGCATGTTTGGGTGTGCATGTAGACATCAGAGGACATCTTGATGGGGTTGGATTTCTCCTTCTGCTATGTTAGTTCAAGGACAAACTCTGGTCTTGAGGTGAGGCTCTCATCTGTTGAGCTATCATGTCAGTCCCTAGACTTCTGTTTACCAGGAGAGCCAGCAAGACCTAAGGCAGAGTAATAGAGAATACTATAATTTCTGGGGAAGATTTTGTAAACACAAGCATTAATCTATCCATTTAGCCTACTAACAAATACTTACTGAATATTTAATAAGGGGCAGAAACTCTTGGGCATAAAAGGATGAAGGAAAGTAGATAGAACATATGTATGTCTATGATGCTTATATGACAAAATGTATAGCATTTGTGATTCTCCGTGTATTTTCAGTACTACAGGACTACTGTAGGGGACTGAGGTGCATACATATCTCAGCACGATGTCTGAGAGACAGCAAGTGCTCAATACATTTCAGTCGCTATTATTAGCAGCTCTTGCAGCTGGAGGCTTGGCCATAATTAGCTCCATTCCTAAGGCATGAGTACTCAATACACATAGTTGGATGACAAAACAAAATGAGCTATTAATACTACAGGCTGTATGGTAGAGCTGTGATTTATCATGGGACCAACCCTACGGATACCATGCTCGTTTAATCCTTCATTACTTCAGGGACTACTAAAAGAGGACGAGTTTGGAGGGGAATACAAAGATTTCTGAGACCTACCTATCCTCAAGTCATTGATGGCTTAGCATGGAAACATTTAGAAAAAGTTATCAGGATATAGACTCCAACAATCGATAAAGTATCTGCCTACACCATCATGTGGCTTGTTTTCAAAGGCTACTATAAGCAGATTCAAAAGGATGCTTTTTCTTGTGGGACAGAGTGGACTCCAAAGACATGATGAGGATGGGTTAGAATGAAGTTTGAAAACACAGGAGTGACTGCAGGCAGAGGAAGGAAAATAATCAGATGGTAAGAGGAGAGTCCAAGAATGGGTTAACCGGATGGACTGCTAGGTGAACTGCGGAGAACAGAGTAGGGATGACTTTAAATGCTCAGTAAAAAGAATTAACTTAAGTCTACAACCACACAGTAAAAGATCCATGAGTAAGAGTGTGAGATGTGGGCTTGGAAGCCAAATAACCTGGGTTCAAATCTCAACAGCTCCAGGATCCCAGGCATCCTGCTTAACCTCCCCCAAGTTCCTTCTTCCCATCTGTGAAATGGAGATAAAAATAGACTCCAGCTCATTATATTTTCGCGAACGTGAAGTAGGTTAATTAATACCTATGATTAATCTACGTGGGACTGGGTACATCACTAAGTGCTACACTGTTGCTATCTGTTGTCATCCGTGAGATGTTCGCATTTGTGCAGAGACTGTGCACTCACTACCTGATAAAATCAACCGCCACTTGTGTTGGTTGTTCCTTGACGGGTATTTGATTGAATACTTTGTCAAGCCACCAAGAGTGGAACCCTAGCATGGATTCTATTTTATTCAGGTTACAAAGGCGTGGGCACGAGGACAAGAGATGCAGGAAGAATGGATGAGCTGTAGGGCACTGAGGAGAAGACCAAACAAGCTATCAAGGGACCCTGATTACAGACGTGCTAAGAGATGAGGAAATAATATTTTAAATCCATGAAACAGTATTCGCAAGGGACAAAGGGCCATAGGGAAGGAGTGTCTGGTTCTGCATGAAAGAGGAAGGGAAGCTTCAGAAGTCTGGCAAAGATTTAAAGGGTAATGGGTACTTGGTAAGCTGCAGAGGGGGTACTCAAGGGACAGGAAGTACTCAGAGATAGGTAACAGCAGGAGGGCCTGAGATGTTCAGGAAATAGGGGTCATAGTGGAAAATGCCAGGAAATGAGGCTGGAGAGAAAAATTCAGAAGCTACTTGATGATTATTAATTATATTAAAGCATCTTCAGCACTTTGCCTGTGTCAGAAATAGTCCTTAGAGTTTTCCCCTCGGTAGGCATTTCCAGGGCTGGCCAGTGGCAGAGTGAGGATTTGAACCCACAGCCCCTCCACACCAGCACACTGTGTCAGAGACCCTCGTCTTTCCCCGCACTGGGAGCCACTGGGTATGATTTCTACTCCTGGGACTTGTGAACTGCGGCCAAGTCAGAGCAAAATGCAAAGCTATGCCCAAAAGGGACTTGGAACCAACAGACAACCCTTTCTGATTCTCTTTTGTACACTGACTTTCTAGCAACTGTCCTCCTTTGGTGATGTAATTATTTTGGTATTTAAGAACCAGTAACAAATTAAGGGAGCCACATAATCAACTGCTACATTAATTAGTCACCCTTTGTTGAAAGGCAAACATCCTGTTAAATGTGTGAGTTAATAATACTTCTGCATCAATTCTCGGTTCTGCACATTCGCAAAGGCTTGACTTTGGTCCCTGATGTGCAAACCTCTTTGTCTCCCTCGATAGCTATCTGAACCAGGTCCAATCGTCTCTGAGCAGGCTCAACTTCCAACAAAGGAGAGGCCTGGATTCTGGCAGAACCAGTGTCGTGAAAGGAAAACTATGGGTTTGAAGAAGCAATGCGCCCGCTGGATCATGGCTGTGCTGCTTGTTGATGCTTCCACTCACTCCATAGAGGGCTTAGTCACAGTCTCTCAGCCAAACACCATCCTGGGGGCTGTGGACATAGAGAGAAAGAAAGCAGGAAGCACCCAGGGGGCTTTTGCTCTGAGCCAGGAGCCTTTCTAGGACTCTATTTACCTAGACCATATAAAAACTCCACGGGCTGAGCATTCCTACTGTGAAGTTAATACAGCTTACAGATAAGGAAACTAGGGTACAGAAAAGCTAATTAGCAGCACAAAAACCACCGAGATGGTATGTCATATGGCTGGAGTTGATTCTTGGATGCATGGCTTCAGATAATTTGCTTTAAATGGCAATGGTAAGACCATCATCACAGTACACCCTTTTAGGGCGAAACGCTGGACAAACAGCAACTTAAAGGGTTTGCTCTGGCTTACAGTTCTAGGGGACACATGTGTTCATGGAGAAAGCATGGCATGCCATAGAAGCAGAGGCTGGCTGGACCCGCTGCATGTTAAACCAGGAGGCAGAAGATGATGAACGCTTGTGCACAGATCCCTTCCTCCTTTCATTTACTCTAGGACCCCTAGTCATGGCAAGTCCCACCCACCGTTAAGACAGTCCCTCCTGCACCTCATGTAACCCCATCTAGACAACCCCTGTTAAGCATGCTCGAGGTTTGCTTCCAAGGTGATTCAAAAGCCAAGCAAGTTTATCACTGAGGGCAAATAGCACAGTGAGGCAAGAGGACTGAGTCTGAAGCAAGCCCGGGACACAGGAAGTTCCAGCTTGGGCTACCTAGTAATACTCTGTCTCTAAGAACAAAACGAAAGTAGTAACATTAAATGAACCACTATGCTATACTGCCACCAGAGACAAACAAGAGCCTATGCTTTCAATGAGCTCTTCGTCATTGCTGCAACACACAGAACCAATGCCGTGCCAGTGATGCATGAGCTTCTCAGGAGCAAAATCCTGCCCCTAGGAGTGATGGGGGTCTTGGTTCTAGCAATATCCAAAGCAGCCTCGGCTCCTCCTCTCTTCTGTTCTCCCCAAAGGAAGCAGCAGCAGGTACCACACACATTGGTAAACGCAGAGTAAGAACTGCATTCTTTCAACAACAAAGTTCGTGATACAGAGATGGCTTAAATGCAAACTCTAGACGGCTCTGACAAGCATCTTGCGGGAATGCTTGAGGTCCGTACAGAACCGGGCCACCCTGCCTCTTCATTATATTAATGCACTGTAATGACTCCATCCCGTAAATAGTGTTTGGACTTGACTGACATGATACCAAATTTGCACTTGCATGAATAATTCTAGTATTTTATTATTAAACTGAGCCCACAGATTGAGCACCAGGATTTAAAACAAACAAAAATCTATAATTACAGAGTGTGGATTTTTCTTGCCGCTGGCGCCTGCCCAGCCATTTTCATTGACGAGTTCACTTTCTCTTCTCACAGGTTTTCCTGCTTCCAGGGTGGGGGAGGGTGCTGCTGACACAAAGTCTAGGATAGCATGAGGATGTGGAGTTCAGGGGCTCTCTGGCGCCTATTTTAAACTGAAAAGATGTTCTCATCTCTTGAATAGTCCATTCATCTGGAGACATAGATTTCCAATTGCAAATGCTATATACAAGGCCAGAATGCACTTGGTGCCTCCTAGAAACTGGGCTCAGTTATTTTTGGTTGGTGCCAAGGTCAAGGAAGTTTCAGTTCAGGAAGCTGACAAGAGGCTAAAAGGAGGAGGTGGCTCAGTCCTTGAGTTGGCAGAAGAGAGAGCAGGTAGGGGCCATCATTGTTATGACTGGCTTGCCGACACCCCACACCAGGGCTTTCTAAAGGAAATGGACCACGTGGCACCATTTTAGTTGTTCTCGGCCTCTTCTTGCTGATAATGATGCCATGCGAGCAAAGAGCTAAATGTTCATGTTAGTTGGTGGGTGAGATACTAAAAGGAAGGCTCAGCGGCGTTGCGGGGGGGGGGGGGGTGGAATCAAATAACAAGACACAGGTTTAAGCTGAGAGAGGGGGCAGACAGGTTTTAGGGCCCCCAGCACTCTGCATGCCATCTCAAGTGCTTTGGGATTTGTCCCAAAGTGCAAAAAAAAAAAAAAAAAAAAAAGCACAACAGGGTTTCCATACCAATGGGTTCAACAGGACCAAAATGTGTTTGCACTGAACAGGACAAATTTTCTTTGTCTTAGTCCCAAAACAATGCAGTGTAGTATCTATGTCCACAGCATATACATGGCATTACTTTGTATAAATAAATAGCATGGCAGAATATGCGTAGGTTACTTGGACTACAGTTTAATTTTATACAACAGATTAGAACATGTTTGGGTTCAGTCTCAGAGCCTACATCCAGGCAGTGACTGTGTGGTAAAGATTCCCGAGGCTTGACATTTGAAGAACAGATTTAAATGAGTCCAGAAGGGCCACAGTGGGGCCACAGGGCAAAACAATGATGCAGTATTCAAAAAAGTGCTGATGGGACAAGCGACAGACTTGGGAAAATGGTGTGTGTGTTTGTGTGTGTGTGTGTGTGTGTGTGTGTGTGTGTGTGTGTGTGTGTGTGCGTAAGATTAATGGGAAGCAAATTTAAGAGCTGTGATCAAGTATATTACTGTTCTTAATGTCCTGACTTGTTCTGCCTCACAATTTGAGGAGGCGGCAGTCATCCTGATAGGGAACACGGTAGCAGAAACTGGAGGCAGCTCCTCACATTACACAACATTACACTATGCATACCTGTAGTCAAGGAGCAGAGAGTGAACAGGAAATAGGGACTTACAAAACCTTAAGACCCATCCCAAGTGACACACTTCCTCTAATAAGGCTTCACCCTAAAGGTTTATTGTACCCTGAAACAGCAGATGGTCAAGTGTTCGAAACCAGAACTATTGGAGACATTTCACTTCTAAAACACATTTCACTTCTGGCTCCTATGGGCTTGGCTGTCTCATGGTGCAAAATGCAAGTATTCTAACTTTTAGAATACCTAGAGTCTTTAAACAGGCACGGAACTGTTCAAAAATCTACTATCTCTTCTGAGACTCAAAGCAAGGTCTTAACTGAGAACCTCAGGACTCAAAAACAGAAGACTACTTACTTCTAATACACAACTGCAAAGAATACATTTTCCCACTCACAAATGGAAGAACTGGAGCTTAGCAAGACAACATGAGGCCAAAACAAAGTCAAACGTTTTAGGTAAAATGCTGGAGTTTGAAGCTCCATGGGCAGCATCTGAGGATTATGATGGAATCACATGAGCTCCAAAAGGTAGGCCTCCACCTCCAGCTCTGCCACATGCAATGCCCATAGCTTCTCTCCAGGACCAGCTCCATGACTTTACATGCAGTGTTCCTCATCATACGTATGATCTAAGGTGCTGGTATCTTCAACATCCTGGAGACAGCTTTAAGAATGGACTCCCCAAGGCCACCCTGACTCTGCTCCATACTGCCTGCCTCCGTTCTCTGGAACTCTAACACAAGGCTCCCTGACTCTCTCAGCACTGTTTCTTCTATGACCAATGCCAAATTCTGCTGCCAGCACAGAATGCAACCTTGTCCACCTAGAGTAGCATAGTTGTCCCCAATGCACATGAACACATACCTCCCAAGGGAGTTTCAGTTTTGTTTTGCTTTTTTTTATTTAAGACAGGGTTTCTCTGTGTATCCTTGGCTGTCCTAGAATTTGCTCTGTAGACCAGGCTGGCCTTGAATTTAGAGATCCCCCTGCCTCTGCCTCCCTAGTGCTTGTGCCATCACTGCCCCGGGCTTCTAAGATTTTTGAACAGGGAACCCCTTCGATTGCATTCTCAGGTTAGCTTCTCTCCTTTCAAATAAATTTGCATTTCATATGGAACATTTGATAGATGGGCCTTTTTGTCACAATGAAGACCAGGTTTTTCTTGAGGGAGGATATCACTAATCCCCCCCCCCCATATGATTTCCTATTTGAATGCTTTCCTCAGTTGGTAGAACTGTTTGGGAAGGTTTAGGAGGCATGATCTTTTTGCTAGAGGTATGCCACTGAGGGTGGGCTTCAAGGTTTCCAAAGCCCATGGTATTCTCAGTTACCTCTGCCTCAAGGTTTTTGTCTTAGCATTTAAGCTCTCGACTACTGCTTTAGCACCATGCCAGCCTATTTGCAATCATGCTCCTACTTAGATTGTCATGAACTTACCTCTAAAATTGCAAACCCAAATAAACTCCCTGTAAGTTGCCTTGGTCACAGTGTTTTGTCACGTCTATAGAAATGCAACGAAGCCTCTGGGTATGAGTGGGAAGCGGTATCCACATTACATCCTGAATGCTTTCCTGCTTCCAAACGTCCTCTGTCAAACACTAACTTAATACTTTTAAATTCGGCCTCAGTCAAATTGTCAGGCCAAAAATAGAACAAAGAAAGACTCCCCAGCCTCCTTCTTGTTCATCACAAACCAGCCTTCACTGTTCATGTTTCTGCTAACATTCTGTTCTAAATGCACACCAGAATGGGCCCATTAACAACTGCTGACCGGGGTGATTATAACCCTCCAAACTCTTCCATTCTTCCTTCAGGTCAGTTTCAAATATCCAAGAGCCACATAATCAGGGTTATCACAGCAATGACCCATCTTCTCACTATAAATTTTCTTATTAGTTACTGTCCCCAATGCTCTGATAAAATATCTCCCAAGAAATGACTTACTGAAGAAATAGTTTATTTTGGCTTACTCTTTGAAGGAATACAGTCCATCATGAGAGGCACTAACAAGCTATAACTGGTCACAACCTTTAGTAGTCAGGAAGCAGAGTGTGAACAGAATTAGTGTGGGTTACAAAACCCCAGCATCTACCTTCATTGACCCATTTCCTTCAGTGAAGTACCACCTCTTAAGGGGTCCTTTCCAAACAGTGTCACAAGGAAGGAAACTAAGTGTTCAAGCACATAAAGCTTTAGGGGGAAATTTCAAACTACATTAAATGTCTGGACTGTCCATATGGATAAAGGGTCAGAGATACATGTCCCTGGAGGAGACTTGGTCTTGGGGTAAGGAGCGAACAGTGTCCTGAACACAAGTTCTATGCTTTACAGAATGGTACTGCTCTGCCCGCAGGCTGATACTGATCACATCATCTAAGTACAGTGTCACCAAGAAACTGGAAGCTTTGCTGCCGTGACAGTAAATATGCTCTCCATGGGCCTGCCACACTAGACAGCACACAGCTGTGTCTGCCCATTTGCCATATCCAAATATTGAGTTATATATGGTCATAGTGTATACCATTGTCCACAAGGCCCTGGACAGCAGTAGGCAGGAAAAACACAATATTTAGTCTTTCAACATAAATCATCCGAAGGCGAATATTGCCATAACCTAGAAGAGATAATTTACATTTTAAAATAAGCTTAAACTTACTTTTAACATTGACGTGGGCTGACATAAAGCATGCTGTGAAATAGGGCTGGGAGAGCTTTAATTAATTTAAATGATGCTCTGTTGTTTGAATCAATGCCTTATGGTGGAGAAAAGCTGTTTGCGTAAGGTGAGCTGTTTCTCAGGTTCAGATTTTGTGGGAAAGCTCATGTGAGAAGAGTAGAGAGTTCACAAGATACCCAGGCCCCATGTATCTACAAGTGAGGCTGGTGATGTCTGCACCGAGACCTCTGAACTATACAGTACATGTTGACATAGGCATAGGTCTTGGGAGGAGGAGGAGAACTGAGGTTATGAGATCACAGTTAATAGTTATAGAAAAGTGTACCAGCTAGCGAGTCCCACCAACAGAAATGGACTGAGACTTGGGGAGGCTGGTCAATGAGAAAGCATCTCTTCCCAGGCTCCTTTACGACTCTCAGAAAAATCAGTCCTATTCATAAACCCATTCCTCAGCTCTCCTCTGGGTTAAGTCCCTTTGTTTTCACTCCAGCATTTGTTCACACCTGAAAGGAGCCACAGCCCTGTAGAGTTGGTGGGGAACCTCTGAAACCATCTAACCTTTGACAGACCTGCCACAGGTTTGGAGTCTTTGTGAACAAACCTGGATAATTTTTACACATTCATTCCTTCCATCCAGCGGACAACAAATACCCTAATTGATGCAAAATACCCCGATGGCAAGAGCTCTCTGGGAACTGAGGTGGAATGGGGTGGATTAATTGGACCCTGAAGCGAATGAGGGAAAATGTGCTTTTCAATAAAGCAAGCCTCAAAGAACCTTTAAAAGAACAAAGCCTTTTCAAGTGCTTCTCTTTCTGTGTGTGCCTTCGTGTGTGTGTGTGTGTGTGTGTGTGTGTGTGTGTGTGTGTGTGTGTGTGTGTGAGAGAGAGAGAGAGAGAGAGAGAGAGAGAGAGAGAGAGAGAGAGAGAGAGTGCATGTGTGCTTGTGTGCATGTGTTCCCGTGCATGCTGAAACTTGTTTGAATGTATATCTTTGTATATACTTTTTTCATCTCTGTTCCTGCTGCTTCAAGGAGAAGCGGGGGAAGCTTCAGTCCTTTTTCCCAGCCCACCATCCTATAGGCACCTGTCACATTGTGTTATTACAATTCTATATTTCAATTAAAGCAATGTAGCCAATTTAAAAGTTCTTCTGTGTGCCACTCACAATTCCGAGATCTAAGGATTCAACTCGCAAATTTTAATATCCCACTTTTCCCTTCTTCTCATTTTCATGTAAATCAGGTTGAACACTGTCTTTTTTCTTCTTCCTCTAATCTAACCCTCAAAATACAACGCCAATTAAACAGTCTGTGTGGAGACAGCCTCCAACACTCAGCATGATTTCACTGTGCTACTTTGATTTTCCAGAAAGTTTTTTTTCCCCTTTAAAATTCTTCCATTTTAATTTCCATGTTCTAATTTTACAAGTGATGTCATTTCCTTGTAGGGCATACATGGGGCTGGAGCAAAGCAGACGGGGATGCTATTCCTGATTCTTTTTCAATTGGCTTAGGGGGAAAACACACAGACAGTTGCATCTGGGCTTGACACCTTCTTCCTGGGGTCCCAAAGCTGGCAGATCTCACTTCATGAGCCCCTGGATCATGACCATGTCCAATGCAAAGACCAGCATCTGCCTTGCTGGAGTATCTTGTCCACTGAGCCCCTTGGCAGGCACCCCATTCTATTAATCTCCTTTTTCTTCTCTTAGGCAATAGTATTCACATTGGGTTAACCTTTTCTCCAACAGAAACAAGATCTTAAATGGCATGGGGAGCTCCTGCTATCTGATATTTATTTGATGTCTTGAAATCTTTCTTCCTGTTCAGTTTATTCCTCTGACGACCCCTCCTCCAGCCCTAGTATTTTCTATGCACTTAGGTTTTTTTTTTTTGCGGGGGGGGGGGTGGTTAGTTCTTTAATCTTCACTAGGCCTGGGCTCATTAAAACCATTCCTGCACAGAGGGTGGGAGGAGCAAGTGTTCTATTTGCCCAGTTTAAAAGCTTCACTGCAAATTTTAGGTCATTCCCCGAGTTTGGCGGGGCATGCATCTCTTTTATAAACAGCCAGCATAAGCCATCTTTGATGTACGTGGGTCTGGATCAGCCCCAGAGGGCTCCAGTTGGTAGGACGGGGCTTTCTCTTCCTGTCTTGTCTAGGGACTGCCAGGCAAGATTGCAAATCACAAAAATTTGAATTTCCACTCATAGTGTAATGCTTCAGAGAGAAAAGAGCTTGAGACACACAGAGTGGTTTCCCATTGATTCAGTGATAGGACAAGGAGGTACATTTAAAGACAGAAAGTTAGCAAAAGAGTAAAAACTAGACAGACAGACAGACAGACATTTTTCATCTTCTGAGCTCCTTCCACGTGTTAAGTTTGGGAGAAATTAAGGTTCATGAGATTCCATTCTTGTCCTCAAGACTCAGACAAGACAGAGGGAAAAACCACATAAATATGTCCATTGCAATAAACAAACAAACAAACAAACAAATAAAGCCAGGAAGAATAGACTAAGTTTATCCAGGTCTTGGGAAGGCAACTGTCTAGGTGCTCTGGGCTGATGAGTCAGGCTCTCATGAGGTTAGAAGAACTGTGTTTGATAGCTCTGACTTAGAGGTAAGGTCATGAAGGCCCAGGAATAGAAAGTGATTTTCTTCACATTGTTAACCAAGATCAATCAACTGGCCATTTTGAAGTAATGCACATGAGCAGCCAATCCATATGTGACCCCGCACTAGATGTTAGGAGCACGGATACAGAGTCAGCCCTTGCAATGTGATGTGGGTAATGAGAAAGAACAGAACAGGCCTGCTCAGGGAGCAGGGCACCGAGCACTGTCTCAAGAAGAACTTGGCACAACTTGAATTAGTCCAGCTCAGAACTGAGGACCAGTGCTTTGTACAACATACATTTTAGCTGGACGAAGTCGAGGGGACTGTTCCCATGCCAGCCACTTACATTTAGGTAAGAATGCAAATGCCCAACTCTATGCATCCCACTTGATGGGCTCAGAAGGAGCAGTCACAGTGTAGTCCAGGTATGAAATCACAAAGTCTGGGGTGCAAGCCATGTTCTGCCTTTGCCCAAGCTGCCGGACCCTGCCCAGCTCATCTGACTCTCGTCTACACTGGGAAGATCACACTCAACTACGAGAGTGTGGGAAAGAAGAATACTCGGCTACTGTGGGCAACACCAAGACAGTTTTCAATCTAGCATCCAGTCAGCTCTGGACAGGCCTTTTTCATCCTAATCTTGTGGAACTGCAGAGTGTGGACTATTTCCTGATAGTTCTCCTGATTAAGAGTACAGGACAAAAACAAACTCAGTTATTCAAACACATTTTACCCCAGAGTGGACAGAAGACTTTGCTGAAGATATAGCTGTGTATACAATTCAGGAAGGAGAGCATATGCCAGATGGATCCTTATAGACCTTCCCCATACACATAGTTAGTAGTTCATCTTTATCCATCTGCACTCTTGAAAGCCTCAGTCTCCGCTCCCCATAGAGTAGCTCCCCCCCCCACCCCCACCCCCCGCCTAACATCTAAGCAGCAGTCAGAAGGACGGCTTCACACTCCTTATCACAGTTCTCTTCTCTGTGGCTGCTTTTCCCACATTCTTCTAGCTCTTTAGTTAGTGTCCTCCCTCCATTATTAGATGTGTCAGCCGTCGCCAGGACACGGTGCTGCTGTCTTTATCAGGGACCAAGTGCATGGCAGGGGGGCATAAATGTCATTAATAAAGTCTAGATTTCAAGGGAACATTCTATGGTGTCAAGTCTCAGTCTGTAGCTGGGTAAAGTAGGCTGATGTACTCACCCATTGGCAGTGTCTCCAGGAGTAAAGAAGACAGCATTGTGAATAACAGAGCAGCCTTGACTATCCATGACTATCTGGGCTGACTCGTGTTCGCCTTCAGGGCATGATGCTACATCCTCCTCCCTCCTACTCTGGCCCAACTAGTTACAGCCATATCCAGGATGTGAAATAACAGTTTTTCCAGCTTTCCCTTCATGTACTGTCTTCGTCTGTAGCAGACCAGGTGTTGGGTTTGGTAACTGAAACTTTGACCCTCCCTGTATGTGCCCTTTGGATTTGGTTTCTATTTCCCATGTGGATATCACTCTTTCCGACAGACCCAACACCTGCTTCCGTTTTTTCCCCACTGTTTCAGGGAGTCTTCATCTGAGAATCGGGTGCTCATTTAGCCTCAGTTCTGTCTTCCAAGGGTCAACAGACCCCCAGCTCCTGAACTTAGATCCTGTCATACTCCTCCTCTCTCACTCAGGATGGGTTTTCAACATGCCTTGCCCCTGGTCCCCAGTGATGACAAGAGTTTCACACGTGCTCGTGGAGGGACAGGACTGCATAGGTCACACATATTTTTAGCAACCCCCTGCTTTGATCACCTGCAGGACAAATGTTATCCTCAGCGACGCTGGGCTTTATCAACATCTGATTTGGCTGGAACTCCGATAAGGAGTTTCAAATTGGGACTACCAGCAACATGGTGATCAGAGAGCTCAAAGTAAGTCTGGAACAACTTGGAGTGCTCTGAATCACTGCAGACATCACCATAACCTCATGAATACATAAATTTTGTAGATACTAGCTAAGATGCTGAACAATCACCACATGCTGAGCATTGCCCTCTGTGCCCCATCTGCAGAGTTCAGCCCCCCTCCCAGCCACACAGGGAAGACACTATTATTTTTCCAAATTCCCAATAAAGACTGAGAAAGTCCTGGTCACACAGTAGGTGTTCTTAAGCATTTTCTGAGTGATTACATGAATCCCAGGCCATTAAATGATCTCTAAACACAATTTGCTGTGCCACAGTCACTAACCCTGGATGTCATTTAAATACTCCCAGGACTTCAAATCATTGACGGATCAATGCATATTACCTCCCAGGCCACAGTGACAGTGAAGCCCAGGGTGACAAAGGACTCTCTGTGACACAGGACACAGAGCCATATCACCCTCAACATCCATTTGCACACAAGGCACATTAGGTTAATGTGCCATCAGTAAGAGGCCACATGTGTCCTCTCGTTCATCACATGCACACAGAACATCTGCTTCGTCCCATAGTCTGCCCTCTGCTAGGCATAGGAAGATACATGGAATCAGCCCCTACCACCATTTCCATATGCTCAAGGAACTTGAGTATTCTGACCACACAGAATATTTAGTTCTGATTAGTCACAGAGTTTTCTGGCCCCGAGTGGCTTCTTACCATCTTCTGGTAATCCACAGCCACTCTGAGGAGACCATAGTTTCTGCTTTCAAACCCTCAGTCTGATAAATGGGACTAAATAATTTCTGATGAGGCATATATTTATCATAACCAAGGCAGTTACTTTTATCCACTGGGTGTTTAATATTAACGAAGTGTTCTATGGCATCGCTTCATTTTCAGGTTAATCTTAGGCTACAGGCACTGTAATTATACCCAGTTATAGGTGATATGACTGGCATCTAGAGAGATCGATGCTTCTGGCTTCACAGTGGACAGCTGGGCCTCAGTCTAGAGCTTACCCAGCCTCATCATCGTTGTCTGGACTACTACACTGTCCACTGGGATTTGAGAAATGACCAGGAGCGCGTTCCAGAAAATTTTGATAAGAACAACTCGTGATGCATGCAGATGAGGGTGTGGGAAGGACAGACTGCTCATTCAGAATAAAGGAAGGTGTCTAGTGGTGGGGTGGACATCAAAGCCAGCAGACCTTACAGATGAGTGTGCTGTTGGTGGATAAGGGGATAGGACCACTGGACCACGTCCCTCTTGAACTATTGGTGTGGTCCTAGCTAGGAGACTGGCCACACCCTCTCACAGAGAGGGCTATCCCCTCATCCACCTGAGAGCACCAGAGCCAGCCTCTCTTATCCCTTCCAGTCACTCCCCAGCTCATTATCTTCAATTAAAGAAGAGCATTGTAAAGCCTATCCCTCCCTGAAATTACTTTATTCTTACATTTACAAGCTTATTGCCCAATGCTACCAAGGAGACAGATGGCAGTAAGGGTTATGACCTTGTCTTTTTTTGTCTACTCAGTGATGATTTCTGTGTTTATTATGGGTGACCAATTAAGACTTGTTGAGTAGAGAAAGAGACTGCATCATCTCTGCCCTGCATCTAAAATTCATTTGTAGTTAGTTTGAAGACGGTGACCAGAAGTCAGAGATCTTAAACTTGGCTTCAGGCTCTGAAACACTCGTTATGTATAGCTTCTACCTCAGAGATCTCAGTTTCAATGCCTGCCAAATAAGAATAATAATATTCATTAAACACTTATAGATATATTAAAAGTGTCTAACATAAAAGCCTGCGGTGTCATTATGAAATTATTGCTGTCATGCTTTCTTTTACTCTGGGGTCTAGTGTGGAAAAAAAATTATCCATTTAATTTAAGGATTCCTTTCTGCCTGTCTAGAAGTTTGTGTCTAGTCTAGGAGACTAAATGTGTCAAATACCTTCAGAGGACTGTGTGTAGAACAAAGTCAAGAAGGCACTGCAGACTTAGGACCGCTGTTACCTCCACTGTGAGTCTCTACACCAAGTCATTGTATGTCAGTGCACAGTAAGGTGGCTGGCTTACTGCAACCTCCAACAATCCCCGGGATGAACTTCTCTTCTAGCTCAGCAGGTGACCCACCACCAAGATGGAGTAGTGGAACAATTTCTGACCTTGTAGTCTTGTGAATGAGAAGCCTCTGAACACTGACAAGCCAAAGAGAACCTATGAATAAAGCAGCCTAGCAAAGATTCAGAGCAAGCAGGCAAAGGTCTCTTTCAACTATGAGGCCATTATGTTGTCTCCAGTCTTAGAAGCTCAAAGGACCAGGTGTCATTTAGGCTCACTAAACTCTCTGAGAAGTTATATACCAAATATTTCACAACAATGCCTGCCATTCAAAGACAAATAGGATTCATGCAAGAAGATACACAAATAATTAACAGAAATCTTGTTTTCTGTTCATTCATTCATCAGTGCATTCGTAAATACTAACTTAACACCAACAATGGCCACGGAGCACGCCAGGCAATAGAGGGTAAAAAGAACACATAATATGGTTTCCAAGCTCAAAAGAGTCACATTCTAGAAATGATGACAAAGAGACATTGTCACTTGCAGTACGATTTTAAATGAGTACAAACAGGAAACACTAGTCATGGTATATAGTATTATATATTAATACTATGTATAGTATAAGGCAGAATGTGACTGTGGAAACTGTAGGCACAGGGAGTTTACCATTACAGAGGTAAAAGACAAGGGATGGAATGGTGGACATCTGACACTGAGGCCACACAGGTGAGAGTCATTTAGGCCCAATTACAGGCTGTAAGAATGGTGTGCCCCCTGACCCAGCTCTGTCACTAAGTACCTGAGATCCAGTAAGTCAGTTTACTGAGTCTTTATGTTGGTTTTCCTACTTGTGATGTAACTGGTAAATAAACAGTGGCTACTTAATGTTTCTTGTAGGTATCTCCTTTAATTTTAATTTTTTTTTTAAATCTTGTATGGTAGGTACTATCTGAATTTCGGAGATGAGAAAACTCTGAAGCATGTTATTAACTTGACCAAATCGTGTGGTCATCTATTACCACTTATTTTGCATCTGTGAGGTTTAGACATTATGCTGAGCTCTTGCACAATTATACTCCATTTGTACATTTGCCATGGGATGGGACAATGACTAAATAATTTTTTCAGATGAAGATATAAGATATAAGGAGTTCAAATAAGTAATATTAACTTTAAAAATTCTAGATCAGGTTGGCATACGTTTTCTGTGCAGGGCCAGATGTTACATACCTTCAGCTTTGTGAACATGTTGTCTCTGTGGAAGAGGACAGCTATAGCCACAGACCATATGTAAATCAACAAGTGTGATCCTGTAGTATTTTCATATTTGTGGACAAAGGAATTTAAAGTTCATAAAATAACTTAGACATGTTTTTAAAATTGCCTTAAAATAGAAATGTGTATTTTTTGCTTTTACAAACACAGATATTATGATGGACTGGGACTATGAACTGTGCTTGGATGCCTACCCACTCATTTGCTGTGGAAGCCTTCTCTTGGATCTGCCTCATCCAGCGTAGCCTTGAGTCCAGGCTTCTCTTTGCAAGCCTTATGCCCTTTGTACCAATGCAAAGTAAGTGAGAATGGTCAAAGAATTCAAATAAATTCTCTCCTAGGGTGAATTCTACTCTAGGCTGAACACTTCCTGCTGCTTTTGGTAATGCCTTAAAGTAACTGTAAGACAGTTTCTATGGAAACTGACCTGGTCTCCCTGCCTTGGTGATCCTTGTTTAAATTTCTTCCCTGACCATAGTATGAGTGTGGAAATGGGCTCCACTCACAGGGTTCTCATCTCTTCTCCCAGTCGCTCTGTATTTGAGATTTAAGAAATACCAATTTTACAGGTGAGAGTCATCTGTTGATAAACTGCTACCATCACATAAAGAAATAAACCCTGTGACAGTGGGTCACCTTTTCATCATGTTTCAGCATTCTCAAAAATGAAAATGGAACACAGATGGTACTATTTTTTTTTTCTTTGCTGTATCTTCAAGTTCAGTTACTGTAACTTAAGAAGCTCACTTAAGACAGGAAAGGGAAAGGAGCCTCCTTGGAAATGTATGGGGACGAATCAGAAGAGCTTTTATTCTTAGAGAGAAATCCCATTTATTTATTTATTTTTTAAAAGCAAGAAAATCAGGATTGTAAGACTGTAATCAGTTCTCAGATTACAGAAGACGTTGTCCATTGTTGTGCAATGGGGCTGTGACAAGAAGTCAATCAGATGTATTTGCCGCATCGATTAGCTCTTCGGTAGAGGAGGGAAAGAGTGGGCCTTTACAGAAGCACTGCTCTCTAGGGACCACAGGAGTTCCTAAGCTCCAGATACCCAATCCTCTCAGACATCTTGCCCTGTTTACCTCCCTAATGCAGGAGGAAGCTTCCCATGGTTCCTCAATGTGGAGAAGCTGAGGACACATTTTTGGAGACTGAGGCTAAGAGCTGACTCTAGTGGATTGGGATAACAAGGCCCCATGTC
Source organism: Micromys minutus (assembly GCF_963924665.1). Lineage (NCBI taxonomy): Eukaryota > Metazoa > Chordata > Mammalia > Rodentia > Muridae > Micromys > Micromys minutus. The sequence continues at coordinate 24,238,227 of NC_137978.1, read as the reverse complement.
CTGACTCTGGCTTCTCAGTACAGACCTCTGAGTTTTCACTTGCCAATCCCTCTTCTGATCATCCTTAATAGCCATTTTTCTGGTTTTAATTTTTAAAAAAATGCATTGAATACAATAATGGCATCTACATTACATGATGATTAGGAGAATTCAAAAGGGCATATAGGACTCAGTGTGCACTTCATAAAGTTTCCTAAATGGATGGCTGTCATTCTCCTCTCCACACTCTAGTGCCCAGCCTAACTGTGCAGTCCCATCGCCTAGGCTCATAGCAGATGCCAATCAGAAACTAATGGGATGAGTATACTCCTCAATGTAAAGAAATGTGGAGCCAACATCGACCTAGTCTCAGCACCGACTGAGCCAGTCCTGCTACTTCCCAGCCATGCCTCTATGGCTAAATACCACTAAGCCTTGGGTTTCACAGTTAAAAATCACACTTAATTTTAGAGTTGTTTGGGGGAATCATGAAGTACTTCTACGTGCTTAGCACAGGCTAGGAACTTGGATGCGATGGGCATGTTTCCAACACAGTGCAAAGAGTGAGCCACACTTCAGAGCAGCCCAAGACAATATAACTGTGTTACAGGGAAAGGTTTGTAGCGCCTCTAATATGGTAGCTACTGGCACTACTCAGCACTCGAAACATACCTGGTATGACTAAGACACCAAGTTCACAAATTTTATTTCATTCTGAGTCATTCCGATCACAGGTTAAATAATCACATGTGGCTGGTGGCTGCTATACAGGGTGGGGTTGTTCTCAAGAAAGACCTGAGGTTTCCTATGTATTCAGGAAGGAAAGAGGGTACGTTCAGTGGGGGAGGGTTGAATAGGAAGAATCATGTGGGCTCCAGGACTTCCCTGAGCTGAGGCCATAAACATGAGAAGGTTCTGACTTGTAGAAAATCTGGCCTTTCTTTGGGAATGAGGGCTTGCAATGCTTCTTAAAGAACTAGGGGGGTGGTGAGAAAGGCATCTTAAGCTGGGTTGTATTGGATGCCTTCTTCGCAAAACTCTGAGTACCAAGCTAGTGATGGGTCCTCATCTGACCAGGGGGCAAATGACTGCAGTTGTCCCTGCCTCTTCCATGACTCAAGTCCAAGTTCCTACACACTAGCATTGACAGCCAATGAATTGCAGACATGCTCTTGACAAGTGTGACTGCTGTTGGCAGATTCCCATCAGGAGAATAAGGTATTTCCCACTGATTCTCTCACAGGTAGGTTGGCAAAATCCCAAGGTCACTTAATCACACAGAAAACTTCTTCACAAGTCATTTCAGAATTCTCCAAACTGACCAGTTTGAACAACTGGCCTTTCCCATTTTACAACTGGTCAGGTGGAAGCTAGCAGAGCAAAGGGAACCTTTTAGTGTCTCCCCAGTTCATTCTGCATAGAAAAAACCCAAGGACAAAGGAGGATGTCAGGACAAATATTCGCTGTTCCCCACTAGATAATGGCTACAAAATCTCATAGGGATTGTAGTCCAATGGCTTTGATATCAGATCTCTCTTGAACCTGTTGGGATACCTGCTTGAAATATAAGGTGGGCTAGAAAAGATAATTAGCTCTCAGACTGCTATGAATTAACTGGAGTGCCAGGCAGAGAATCCTTTCTGCGTCCCGGCACACATCTTTCAGCGCAAAACAGAACTAGCATTTATCTTGAACAGGAGTCTGAGTTAATTCATCTTAGCACCGCACAAACACCAGTCTGCAGACAGGAGCATGAAGGGCAGAAGCAGCTGTATAGATCTAATCTGTACATACAGGAAAGAGCCCAGTGACTCCTGGCTTTGGGGCCTGGTTCCGCCCTATCCTCTCTCCAATTAAGAAAAAATAAATGAGTCATTTGGCTGAGAGTGCTAGACACTTTCCAGTGAAAAGTAGGTGTTATCCTTGTTCTTACTTTTTGATGGGAGAAATATTGTGTGTGTGTGTGTGTGTGTGTGTGTGTGTGTGTGAAGTTGCCACTTACATTGGAAAGGTCACTTTTGCTTGTGGCTTCACACTGAACATATTTCTAGGATGTTCAAAACCTCCACCTTTCCTGCCCTGGTCATAAAACACTCATGAAGGGGACAGATGATAAAATATTGGCTTTATTTGTTTATTTTGTAGGGATGAGATTCACATTCAGAGTCTCCCACGTGCTAAGGAACTGATCACCACTGAAGTACATCCCAGTTCCCAGACAATGAGATTTGAAAACACTCACAGGGAAACCCAAACTCCAACTCTCTGCAAGAGCAGCAAGCACTCTTAACTGGTAAGCCTTCTCTCCAAGCTAGGGGTGATTCCTTTATTACATAGCTTCCTAATAATTAGCTTCCTAATAATTAGTTCATTATGTTGTTTTTCCAAACAGAATTTGTATTTGTTGCCTTTCTCTCTCTAACCGCCCCCCATTCATTCCTCCTCCTCAGAAGCTCTGAGACCTTCGGCTATTGTCGGTTTACTCTGTTAAACACTCACTGTGCACTAGCAATGCCCCAGGCATTGTGCATATTTGACCTGCTTAATTTTTCGATTGGTCTTGGGGTTTTATGTTATCATTATTTCCAGGTTAAAAATCTGGGGCCCAGAGATCACCCGATGGCATGAGTGGACACATTCCTGTGGCTCCTTAGAAAAAGAAAACATGGTGGGTGTTCAATGTTGGTGTTGGTTGCAATTAATTTTATACAGCTAGCTGTAGTTAACGTAGAACTCACTAGAGAGCCTGGCACTGCTTTGCATAAGTGTCAACAGGCTGCTGCCATGCCACCCTTCTTAACAGGAAGACATCTCTCCCAGCATCTTCAATCTCCCCAAGTACTTAAATGAAGGGACAGCCTCTCTCCATCTCAAACCTCTTTCTGCCCAGACAACAATGTGAGATTTAGGGTATTCCTTTATTTCAATTGATTTGAATGTGTCAGATGAAATGAATTGCAACATAAAATAATTACCTCAAAGGTAGGTCTACAGATCCCCATTGGTTATTTATTTTAAAGTAACAGTGATTTCTGAAGGGTTGGGTTCATTTGGGACCCCTCCCCAACCCTCAAGCACTTACAGCCCTCAGCTTATAGAAAAGCCATTCCAGCTACCCTTATTACAGGCAGCTTTATCAATTTCCCTGACAGTCATTCATACTGTACAGAATATACTTTATAGTTGTCACATGCGCTCTGTAGACAAGGCAATAAAATCTACAATGCATCTTTCTTATTGGCCAACCCTGATGGGTGGTGCAAGCTGAAGATTCTTGAGTGAGGACCTCTCAGAAATGTGACAGAATCCAAGCAACTTACATTTATATAGAAGCAAATTAATGGAGCCTTTAATGCAGCTAGAGAAGGGAGTTCCCCCAAGGAAGACCAGTGACTAGGGCAAAAAGAGGCCTATTAAATCACTGTATCAATCCTCAGCTATGCGGGCTGTTGCCTATAGCAAAACCCCCTCTAGGTTAAATTACCTAAGAAATGGGGACCCCACACAGTCCTCGGGGAACAAGTGATGGCCAATAAATCTCCTCATTCCATTTTGTTGGCAACATGAAAAGAAAGTGACCAGAATAAAGGGCGAATAGAAAGTGTCTGTCTTACGAAGCTTCCTGGCCAGGTTCCTTCACTCCTTGCCTTCCCACTCTCTGAGGGCTCCTAAATCCATCCTCAGTGTGAGATATGGCATGCCACCAGCACCTGCAGGCCTCTGTCTTGGCTGGTTCCCACTGCGTATAGAGAGGGACGGCAAACAAAGGCTGGCCCAATGAAAGCGCTATTTTTGGATGGGAGCTGGCACGACCTGGCTTTCAAACTTGACCATTTATCACCCAGATGAGTTCTGAGAGGTCTGATCTCTGAGTCTGACTTTCTCTACTTGTAAATGAGGATCCATTGCTAGCATGGGAAAGGCAACAGCCTCTGCCTTCACGTGCATGGCCCACATTCTCCCTGAAGGAAGCACCTTCTTCCTGTAAGGGACATGGCTTGACACTACACATGCATTGACGGAACCCACTTAGCCTCACCATGCAGGGAACTGCCGTCACAGACAGACACACGGCCATGCACTATCCACCTGTAACATGCCTATGTGACGTTTCTGCTATTTTAGAGACTTAGTTCAGTGGTCTCAGACATATTTGTACTGTTGTGTAACCATGATCCCCATCCCCAGAAGATTGTCAGCCCATTAGACACTAATCTGTCACTCTCCCTCCAGGCCTTTCCCCTACCATCTACTTTACGTTCTGCTTCTATGAGTTTGACAACTCTGGGACACAGGTAAGATGAGTCATGAAATACTTGTCATTTACTGACTGCCTTATTTAACTTGTACAATGTCTTCAAGGTTCATCTACATTGAAGAATATACCATATTTCCTAAAGCGTATAGAGTATTCGCTTACATGTACACATATATGTGTATATACATATATATATACACACACATATATGTATATACACAAAGAGTAAATACAACTAAAGTGACCATCAATGGTCAATAATGTGTGTGTGTGTGTGTCTGTGTGTGTATGGTAAATAATGTGTGTGTGTGTGTGTGTGTACATATGTATAGCTTATTCATATATATTCATATTTATATATTTATTCATAATTATATACATATTTATACTTACATAGCTTATTTATATGTTATGCATATGCACATATATACATATATATGTGTATATAGGTGCACACACACATGCACACACACACACATATAGAGAATATAAGCTCATTTATCCATTGATGGTCACTCACATTGTATTATCTCTTTGGACAATACATTTAATAAACACTACATCAGAAGTAGCAGATACATGCATAAGACCAGAGAAGGGATCTAGATATCCTAGGTTGTTGGGACATGGAAGAATTCTTGAGAAAAAGGGGATTGAATGGAAAGACCTATCGATACTTATTCGGCATAAGTCAGATAAAGGAAGGGCCAAGAAGACTGGGTAGAGGAACTGGTTGGGGGAAAACTCTTCTAGGAAAAGGAAGAGAGAGAGGAGGTTATTTTTCATGTGAGTTTGTTCTCTGCATATGATCCCTACATTGTGTCTCTACTACACTAGTATTGCTTGCACAGATTAATGAAATGTCACCTACTGACTTATTTCACGAGAAACCCTCTCTCTGCTTTGCCTGTCAGGCCACCAGGAGAGAAGCACATAGACATGAGCCTGAGGCAAGGCTGCTACCCTGTGATGTGGCTAACTGCACCATGGGACAGTCAGCTGTTGACTGGACAACTGGGCCATCTGTGCTCTTGCAGAGGGCGGAAGGAATTCACCTTCCCATCCCAGTGCCTGATGTCCAGCAGGAACTCAGTAAAAGCCTGATAGAAAACATCCATTTTTAAAAAGGGGAGTCAGGCGACACCAGCCCCAAAGTGCTTATGGCACTCTGGGTGGGATCTATGCCTCACGGAACACTGAACCCTAATTTTCCCAATGACATCCAACCACACGGGTGCATGAAAAATCACAAGGGCATACGTTAGAAATAGTCTCTTGAGGTTTTAATGGCAGCCATGTCTCTAGACCTCCTCAGCCTTGTGACAGCCACTGAGATGTCCTGGGCAGACAAAAACCAATTATAATCGCCACGGGGACCGTGCTGTAATACCACTGCCTGTGAATCTGCCCCCACTCGTGCCATTCCCTGTACTGTTTGACGCAGATGCACACAAGTTACACACATCTGGGATAAAGTGCCGCAGAGGCAGTTTCACTCATCTGTTCGAGCCGCGCCACCTTCATCCTTCTGTCATGGCAAAAGATGACGCACCAGAGAGCATTTCACGCAAAACAGCCTTACTGGAATCCCCCTTCCTGTCTGAGTGTACCAGACCTCCAAAGAAGAACCAGTGTCTCCTTCCTCAACCCATGATGGAGAAAACCTAGATGAAGTGATCCTCCCAAGATCACAAACCATGATGCAAAGGAATGAATACATAAAAAAGCTAATTCTGCATGAAAAGGGATGCCGCTGAGCTACTATAATGTTTTTATAAGCAGGTACTGAAATTAAATCAGAGATATTGAAAGTAAACAACAATGTCAAATGGCTTAAGTCTTTTGCACACTCCATGTGGAGAGACGTGCATAGTGAAACAGACATCTGGGAGTATAACATGTTAGAAGAAAAACTAACCGAAGAAATTAAGAGCAAAGGTCTTAAAATACACATACCTCTTCCAGGAATTCTAGGTTTCGGATGAGAGAACTCATCAGAGATATGTAGAGAAATGTGTTCTAAGATAGAGATACAACCTCCATGGGCTAACAATATGCTGTTTTTAAAATTATCTTTTTAAAGATTTATTTATATTTGTATGTGACACACTGCAGCTGTCTTCAGACACACTAGAAGAGGGCATTGGATCCCATTACTGTAAGTCACCATGTGGTTGCTGAGAATTGAACTCAGAACCTTTGGAAGAACAGCCAGTGCTCTTAACTGCTGAGCCATCTCTCTCCAGCCCTGTTTTTAAGATTATAATTCTGCGTGCCCTATGCTATGATGCTTCCCTGGCTGAAAATGGATTGTAGAATTGAGAAATATTCAATACGGAATCTTGCAGAGAAGTAACAATGTAGATTATAAAGCAGCATGTATAATTAACTGTAATCTCCTCTTAAATTAAATGTATGTGAGATATTAGCTATGTTTCTAATTGGTGGGATTTCAGATGATTTTCGTCTCATTCTTTATGCCATTATGTTTTATAAATTTTCTATGATAACTATATCTTGCTTTTAGAAACAATAAAAAGACATCAGATGTAAGTAAGAATGACACTCCATCAATAACCGTCATGTGCCTTTGGACCAGCAATTAACCACCCTGGGCTTCAGACCCATCATTAATAAAACGGCACCTGTGATGTGCAAAGGGATCGTGTTGTAAGGAGCAAAGTGAATGGACAGAAAGACTGGTGAGCCTAGAAGGTCCCTTTCATCACTGCAGCACACAGAGTTTTTAAGTGTGTGCATGGGGCTGCACCATAGGATCAGTCAAGGGGGTGGAGGAGACCATGAGCAGAGACTTTGACAGCACAGAAATAAACATGAAAGACTGTGTGTGTCTATTCACATGGGTAAATACATCACAGCCCAGAGTCAGTTACGAGATGATGCATCTCGGTACCAGAGTCTCAGATGCTCTTGTTACAGCCGTTTGTATAGAAGACGAACTACCTTCCTCTTGAAAGTGAGGTTATAGCTGTGCTGAGCTTTGGCAATCACCAGAACAATCTTTATTTTCAAAAATTTAAATATGTAATTTCCAGATAGTTTGCACATCTCTTAAGACATCATAAAATATGCAAACCTTGGTCTCTCGGCGTGCTAACATTTGCTATTTAAATAGTGAGGCTGTGCTTCTTAGGTAATTTTTTTTTGCATTATAAAAAAAAAATCTCCCGATTTTCTAAATAGTTAGGAAGCCAAATGTATTCTAGAAAGCAAATCTCTGTGCTCTGCAACAAAGGCGGGTTGGAGCAGAGGCAGTGTCGGAGTGGGCTCCTACAGGAATATCTATCTGGCTGATGTCATGGTACTGTTGCCCTAGAGCTGACATGACCGCATACCGAATCTAATCTGGGGTTCAGAGGACAGACTGTGAACCCTGAGGCTTGAGACTGTGAAGTTGAAAGCTTCTGTTGTCCACGCTACGGTGCACATTGCAGTTACCAGTCTAGCCCTAGCCTGTGCAGTTTCCTCTGCACGTGACCAAGCATAGACGACATATAGCTCCCGGTCATCTCTTATCTCCTGTGTAACTCTACAAAACTGACTTCACCTTTTCCTCTCTTGATCAGACCATGCTTTCCTTTGCTCCAGAGCCTAGGGTGTCAGGCATAAGAAACCTGGAACTGAGACTTGACTGGATCTAAGGAGATCCTTCCCTGGCCATGTAGGGCAGGACAGGTAGAGGAGGCAAGACTCACAGGCTGGAGGGTTGTTCAGGCAGAGTTTCTACCCCACAGGACTTTTTGTCTTTGTGCTGAGACAGTCCTCGACACATAGTAGGTGATCAGCAGATGTGAGTTTCTTCCTCAATCTCTTCTTGTCATTTTACATATTTTGCAGCAAATTATATGTTACATCTTATAAGTGACTTCTTTGGAGAGTCTTAGAAAAACGGCACATGCATGTGCATGTGTTGAGAGAACAAGGAAGGGGAAGGAAGCTGAGTGGATGGTGGGACAGATAGGAGGATGGCAGCAAGATCATGACCATGAGAGCTGAGATGTGATGCCTCTCAGGCAGGGCTACAAATCTCTGCTCACAGCATCCCTGCAAAGGCCCAGGCATGGCCAGAAGAAAGGGAGTCTCACTACTGCCACTTCCATTATTTTGACCCTTAGAGATAATCACTACGATGTCTCCTCAGTGATCTGAGGTCTAAGAGATGACCAGGCGGGGAAGTGAACCAAGGGCTTCACGGCTTTCAGTACAATTCCAAAAACAGGTACCAGGAGCAAAGTCAATGCCAATGCCAGAGACACAGTTACGGCCACAGAGACCTGCCTTCCCATCAGTCTAGCACTTGGGTTTGCTGAGTTGAAATTCTTCCCACAGTTCAGACTGAAAACACTAGGGTAGGAATTTTTTTTTCTATAATTAGCCAGGTCATTCCAATTCTGTAGAAAAGCAGAGAAAGGTCTAGGAAAACAGTGGCCGAGACATCAGAAACAAAAATGGTTTGAGGGCTTTAAACTAACTGTAAACCCTGGTGAAAAGGTACACCAGGAAATGGTGGACATGTTCTGTTCCAGATGTGTCTAATCGTCACTGTTGGGCATTTTCTCACTTCAGCTTTTCTTGTTACAGTGAAGAAATTGAAGCACTATGAAACGCCATGGTGGGTGGGTCACCTGTCCTAGCTGAGAAGGCAGGCAACCCTTTTCCTGTCTGAATCTTCATGGCATCTTCTATTGAAAAGGAGGCAACACATCTATTTTGCAAGATCATTTTGAAAATCGGGCAGTTAATTACTTCTCGCATACATCAAAGCAGAAGACAGAGCTGCTAACAGGATCAGAGATTCAAAGTATAAAATGACATGCGCATTCAGCGCTGACAAAGATCTGGGAACCCGTAAGTGTGATCAACGTCATCACCACCTCAATTTTCACACTGCTGCCTGTATTACCACAACCTGTGCGCGTGCACTGCAGTGACAATTCAGACTCACATTTCCTAATAGCAAACGCAGCTATTTCCCCATAATATCAATCACCTTGGTCCATAGGCTTCCCAGTGGTCACCTGGTCCCAAGATCAGTCCCATCTCCACAGGTTCCAGGAGGCAGATCTCCTTTTTTTTTCTCCCATCATGACTCAGATGGTCTTGGGCTCTCTGAGAATGCATTGTTTTGCTATAGCCTGAACCCTGAGATTTTGCCACCAGGTCCACTGCTGCACAGGGCTCAGCAGAAAGTCACCCCAATACTGTTACTGTTTAATCACAGTATCGCCCTTTGGATACACGGAGCTCCTGCAGGAACAGTGCTCTGGAAACATGCAAGCACCTGTTAAACACCAAGGCATGGTCACAGAAAATGAGTTTTAAATTATAATTCACAATAAATGGAGGGAGATAGAAAAATAATCAGCAAGTCTCAACGAAAACACTCAGCCATTGAAACAGAGGAAGCACAACTGGACAGCTCTGATTTATCAAGTTAATAGCTGCCAGAAATCCTATGAGAATTTCAGAAACGTCTTTCTCCATTACACAGGCAACCCTTGAAGCTACAGGAAGCCCCAGTAACATACTCATATTGGTGATTTACAAAAAACACCAATAAAGGGAGGCCAAGGGCTTTGCACAGAGGTAGGAGGATTCCCCGATCCTCCTTACCGCTGCTCTGCTCAGTAAAACTGGTGACTCCCTAGCAGACTGCATTTTTTATGGATGTCTAGTGTAACATGCTGGTCTCGGTACCTTACGATGTAAGCTCCACAAGGTAGGAACAAACCTTCCTTTGCTTCACCAAGTACCTGCCAGCATCTCACAGAACACAGTAGGTAATTTGAATGCATGAATAGATGTATATTTAACAGCAGTCAAGAGAGCTAATACTTTATCTTTGACGTCACAGTCATCTCCTGTAAAATGGGTGTTAATAACAATCAATGAAGATACATATTGCCAATGTCAGCGATGAGATGTAGTGAATGTGTTTGGCAAAGTATGCTCAATACAAAAGAGTGACAAATAAGTATTATTTTTTGTGTCATGCCAAAAGACCAGGGGGGTCAAAGAAGCAGGAAGTGAAGACAAAGAGATCTCACCTGGTCCTTACCCTGCTATCCCAAGGGGCTCATCTTTAAAAAAAAAAAAAGACAAAATTAGGATAATCTTTAACATAAAAATTAGCCAGAATAGTGAGAAGATGGCCTATGAGTTAGATTATTGTTTAGTTTTTCCTCTTTGAAAATTACAATGTAACTTCATGGGTTACACTCTAATTGTAAGCTGAGCCTTTGAGATTATTTGTACCCAATAAACCTTCAGTGTCATTGTCTGTTGGCATGACAAGCCTAAGGGCATTATGGCTGCTCTCCTTGGGAGCCAGTGAGCATCTACATGCTGTTAGAGGCCCCGAGCAGACTAGCAGGGGAAACAAACATCTGCAGGGTGTGAAAGAGCAGGGGCCTTAAATTTCCATGGACTGAAGGTCTACTTCCATGGTTAGTGGATATTTACTTTTATGGAAGCTGCTGGATCAACCCTAGCCTCAGTTTTCTCATCTGTCTAATGGGAATAATTGTCATTACTTGTGTTTCAGGATTAGAATAAGTACTATGTCCTTACCTCTTTAAAGAATAAAACTACTGAGAGTATATACTGAAGAAAAGATGTACGTTCTGAGTTGGCCAAATATGACACAACTTTTCATAGTCTTCTACCAACTATAACCAACCTCAAGTTTGGGTTCTCTAAATTATCTTTCAGTGGCAGCTTCCTAACAGGGCCAGTTTACAAAACCATTGCTGACTTTTATCTATGAATTGTTATTGTGATACATATGTATTAATGTAACAATAATTTTAAAAAAAGAGGCCATGAATTTGAAAGGGAGGGTAGGTACACGTGGGAGAGTTTATATGGAGGAGGGGGAAAATGATATAATCATCATTATCAAACAAGACACTTAAGAGATACTGAAGTTCTGGCTCTACTCTCACATGCCTGGTGTCCATGACATTAAACAGATCTGGGGCAGCCATGGGTCTGTGGGAGCCCTGGATATTAATTGGCTCTGCATTTATTGTATGAATGTTTTGTGGGATAGAAATTTACTGATATAAATATGACTGATGAATTACAAGCCTCTAGAGTTTTGATCTCACTGGGTCACAGAGGTTTGTGAGAGATAACTGAGATGGGTTGTCGTGGCATGTGAACTAGATGGGTGGCTGCTGAAGGGGCTAGCTATGGTGGTGAGATCATCGCTGGGCCAGATCACAGCACGGCATGGTGCCTTTGTATTTTTATTTACCATTTAATGCAACATGAAACAATGTATCTAAGTCTGACCTTAAGCTTCTGGCCCTCCTCCCAGGATTGAATCCAGGGCATGGATGCTAGGCAAGTACTCTAACAATCACGGAGCCTACACACGGCGAAGCTGCTGAAGAAGGGAAGATAGTGGTGGTTTCTAAGGACAAAGTAGGTTAAACGAAATCACAGGGAATTATGGTGGACAACAAAGATTTGGAAACAATGTAAGAGACAGAGGATAAGGAGGTGTAGACACACACACACACACACACACACACACACACACACACACCACACAATTGGTCTTCTGGACTTGAATACATAGCAACTGTCATTATCAAAAGTCTGAGCCAGCCAATATGTCAAAGCAGCAGTCCACGAGAGGCCCTACCTCTTAATGGTTGCTGTGGGGATCATGTTATTTTGTTCAGTGGTGTAGGCACTGAAAAGGTTGTTCATGATTCTTTAAATCTTTTCCCACCCATTAGCATGAAGCCAGCCTGATTACACTCATGAAGTCACACACAAAACACAACATAAAAGTAGGACCAGACCTCCCCAGAGCTCCCAGAGACTAAACTACCAACCAAAGAGTACACATGGGGGACCCATGGCTCCAGCTGCATATGTAGCAGAGAATGGCCTTGTCAGGCATCAGTGTGGGAGAGGCTCTTGATCCTGTGAAGGCTAGATCAATGCCCCAGTGTAGGAGAATGCTAGGGCAGGGAGGCAGGAATGGGTGGGTAGAGGGGGTAGCACCCTCATAAAAGCAAGGGGAGGGGAGATGGGATAGGGGGTTCTGGAGGGGAAATTGGGGAAGGGGATAACCTTTGAAATGTAAATAAGTAAAATATCCAATTTTTTAAAAAAGGTAGCATGGGGCCATCTTAGAAATGAAGGGGCAGGTTGAATGAGACAGGGAATTGGTGAAGACAACTAAAATCTACTATATAAATATATTCAACAGTCAAAGAATACATTTTAAAACTGAAAATATCAGCTGTGGAGACATAAAATTTCACCTAAACGTGCAGAATGAGATCTTGAGTAGAAAATGTACAGCCAACAATAAAGTTCAGGGTCCCTCCCAAACCTGGTGCCTTGTTATGCTCTGTAGTTGAAAGAGAAGGCACATGGGACAGGGAGATGCTCAAGTTCCCTTCCTACCCAAGAACAGGATCCTCCAAGGAGGAGCTTTGGTGTCCGTGTCTTCTTTCTGTCATCTACCAACCCAGGAAGATTACACTCATTCTGTAGAGGATGGAAGGTCACACAGGCTATGTAACCAGGGCTCAGACAAACTCTGACCAGGGCTGCTGTCTGTATTTTGGGTTCATTAATCTCCCCTCCCCCTGCAATGGTCTACTCTGCTTTTACAGCAGTCTCCAGCTTCAAGGCCCTCTACCTTAGGAAGAAGGTGAGTTTCTCCATCTCTTTGGCTTAGCCAGCACTCTCCTTCCTCATTGCCATACGTACATAACTACTTTACTTGTTTTTTGACAGTTATGTGTCACATGTCTGGTCATTTTTTTCAGCCGTTCAAATACTGAACAATAAGAGAGGATACAAGTGTATTTTCTTGCCCCTTCAATAGTACATGACAACGAAGGCGGGCCTGAAAACTTCTGGCAGAACATCTTCGTGTTCTTACCACATCACACAGGCTTTTAAGAATATCATGTTGTGCAAGCAAAATAGACTTGACTTATATCAATTAAAATAATAAATTTTGAGATTCTTCTTCCTATTCACATAGCCATTCAGGTACAGGACCGACTGAGCGACTGAGGACCTGGGGTTAATTTCCTCCGTGGCTGTGTTTTTTTCATAGAGCTACACAGGTTCCAACAGTTCCAACCAGCAAGGATTGTAAACCCAGGCCTACCTCTGACTTGTGTTCATCTGATTTATAACCTTCCCACTTCAAAGACCACAGAGAAGCCTGTCTGTCTGGATTTCTACCTTTAATTCCAGCATGCCCTTTAAGCCTCAGCCTCATCTTCTTAGATCTTTTCTCTCTTTGTTTTTTTTTTTTTTTTTTTTTTATCAAATAAAAAGGAGTCATTTATTCTGAACTTTGATGTTAATTATATATCTTTCTCCTTTTACATTCAGATTCTGTGAATTTTCCATTATTCATATACCTGAGTGTCCAGGCTCTGTGTTTCTATTTATTTATTTATTTTACTTATTCACGTTCCATTCTACTCATTTCCCCACTTCCCATTTCTCCTTCCGATAATACTCCCCATCACCCTCTCCTTTCCCCCTGGCTTTCCCCCAAAATGTGCCTCTGTGTTTCTTCAAGGGGGGTTGGACTGTTTCATTCCCATATTTGTAGAATGAAAGGATACAAGGATGAACAAATCAAAATGGTAGGGACAAGATTTCAATCAATGTTACATAGCCCCTCAGTTACTTTTTAATAACATATATTTTATCATCTCTTATTTGGAAGCAGTTATAAAATCCACCATATACATAAATTTTACATACATACAAATAAAAATATTCTAATTATAACATAAAGAAAATGTAAAATATTTTCTCATTTTATAATGATGTAAATCAATCTCTCTGCCCCTCTCCCTGCTTCCCACCTCTCTTTGATGCTGATAGATAAATCCAGAGTCTTGCACCAGTTAGGCAAGCACCCTAGAATTGAGCTCTATCCCCATCACATAAAATAATGTGAATTCCTATGTATAGGGGCTTAGTTACAATTGAAGAGTTTAAGAACATAGTTACCATGTCGATTCTGTTCTGATCAATAAACATGGGTTCAAGAGAACATAGAACTCAATGACATTGACATTCCTTTGTTTAGAATAGACACCAACAAAGAGCGACTGAGCAAGCAACAATACAGTGGAACAAGAGCTGGCTGGGGTATGTGGCATGAGGGATGGCTGCAGCAAGAACGGCTGACCAAACCATGGTCAACTAAAGCAGCAGTGTGGTTTTCTGAAACCATGAAAGGTCTTGCTAAGGTCCACAAAACAAAGTGCTCCCACCCCTTACTTCAGATCTGAATATGGCACAAAAATGCTTTGCTGATATGTAAAACTGAGCTAGGTTTTAGATTCAAGTAATTACAAACAGGTTTCTCATCTACATGAATGTCTGGCAAGACATTTGAAAGTCATATCACACAGAAAAATATCTTCTGTTGTGTACATCTGTCCTGAGTATTGTAAAAATACTTAGCAGTTCGTCCCTAACAATTAAATTCTTGCATTATTACCCCTCCCCCAAAGAGCTGTGATCAGACAAAGTGCTATATGGATTCCATATATATTAGGGAGACAAGATGAGTTCATTTTAAAAACTTAGAAGCAAAAGAAAGAAAAAAGATCAAGAGTTATTAAAGGTGATTAAAAAAAAAAAAAACTACTTCTATAAATAGCAACCCGAGGCAGCCTGGAAATGCTAAGAATTGTTCGAGTCCCAGGCAACTGGATTCAGTAGCCATAAATAATGCCATTACACTGAGTGTGGCTATCAGCTTCTTTCTTAGTAGATGACAGTGCGATCTCAAAAGGTTCCCATCTCCTGACACACTCACCTTCATCTTCTTTACTGCAGTCCTCCCTGAGACCAGCCTCCCACACTGACCTCAGCTGCTGTTCCTGAGCATGCTCAGAACACTCAGTCTGAACTGACGAGGAACAGCCCTCTAGTTGATGAATACTACTAAAGGTGACACTTTGTTTTCTCAGAGGAACTTATTCAACCAGCCCTGAAACTTAAGTGTAGCCAATGCATTTAAAGCACGGTTCCCAGTCCATCATGAGGGGCAGGGTGAAGTCCTCTGTCATTCTTCACCTTTTACCTGCTATGCCCTACTTCCTCCGTGAGCCTCTGTGGTTTTAATCATGCTGTCATTTTACTGTTGCTGCAATCAATACTACTGGAACCCCACTTTGTGGGCATCACCATGAACCAAACAGACAACATCGATGAACAGGAAAAAGCCTTAGTGATCTACATGTTTATAGAGGCACCCAATAAATACATCCTGCAGGAAATAATGAGCACACACCTTCTCTTAGAGAAAGGTGTGCATTTATAGACACTACTGTCTCTTCCTGCCTTCTCCACCTCATCTGTTCAATCAGCCCCTTCACTGTCAAATTCCCGCGTCCTCTCCCGTGAAGACTGCTGGAATATTCTAGGCAAAGCTAGGCTTTAGTCCCTGAGCCTGGACAACTTTGTTCATGCCTGTGCCTTGGCAGCTGTCAGTTCACTTTGTGAAACTGCTTTTGCACTCTGTGATGGATGCCTCGGGGCCAAGAGCCATGTCTTATTCATCTTTAAATCCCTAGGAACCAAGATGCGCATGGCATAGACAGGCTTCCAAGATGCCACTGGCTAATCACCTGAGAGTCGCACTGTCAACATTCTGTCTGCCCATAAGGAAGGCATCCCGGCTTTATCTCCACAGCTTCTTATCCGCGTTCAGGACACACGGAATAAAACGACAGTGGTGACAGAACAGAGGTCATGTAAATGTGCTCTCTTGTATATGACAGAAAAACATCTTTAAAATTAGGCATGCTGCTGTTAGTTAGTCCTTGCTAGTATTAGGGTTTCTGTATCAGCCTACCTGATACCACATCCTGATTTTGTTAGCTGTGTGGCTGAAACTACTTGGATCTAAAATGGCCCATTTGTACGATAATAATAATAGAATGAGATATAAGGTAGAATTTGAGTAACTGTTGGCTTGTTCCAAGAGTAAAACTCATATGCAGTTGCAATGAGGATGACCTAGCCACTTTATAAGGTGATGCGGGCCGAGATGCTCCATCTTAAGAACAGACCCATCTTTAGGATCCTGTGATATTTATGATTTTTTTTATGGCATTAGGTATAGTGATTGTGTGGAATAAAAACTTATGTTGAGACAAAAGAGAGTCAATGATCATCTCGGGATGGAGGAGCACTCAGGGTTGCAAAGTGTGTTCCGGCTCTACACATGCGGCCAGGGACATTTTCCTCTCCATGAAATGAGAGTGACAGCGTCTGGGGTTGGTGTCCGCCAGACTGTCTGGAGAACACTGGTTTATTGCTGAGCATCTCCGCACTGCTATCGATGGGCTCTGGCTCATATGACTAATAACAGAAAGGCTATGGATGTCAATGGATGTCATCTCTCTCTTCTCGCCAATCTTGCTGATAGATTAGCTATGTCTTAAATGTGTGAATATGAGCAGCATTCAGCAATGATTTATGCCCCCCCCCAACATGACAATAATAATACAAATTTACTCATATAAGGGACTAGGAGTTCTCCGAGATTCAAGACAGGGTGTAAATTGCTGCAAAGGGTCTTTTTAATTGGGATCAAAACACTTTTGACAATTCGAAGGTTTTTAAAATGCTAGCTATTGTCACCATTTTCTAGCAAATGTTTCTTTTCTCAGCTTAAAAAAAAGTGTAGTCAAATGTGGGCAAAAATATTCAGACAAAAAAAAATCCAACGACCAGACCATAATTTATCATTCCAAATGACAAAGTCTAGTGTTCCATTTCCTCAACAGGAAGATCCCATCATGTGGTGGGTGGCCAGTTCCCTGTTGGGCAAGGGCAGAGAGGTTCAGTACAGTGCTGGAATCTCCTAGGGAAGGCTTTCAAGCAGAAAACATCAATGTTTCTCACTTTCAGAAGAAAAATCGTAAAATTCAGCTCAGAAATGAACAAACATAGCTTTGCTGTATGTCTCTTTCCTTACCTCCTTCATTATTCCTATTATAAGGTGCAGTCTTCCTGCCCCCAGGGATGGTGAACTCACTCACACAAAGCATATGCCATCGTACCCTTTGAGCAGTTCAGCCTGTCGGGAAAGGTGTCTTCTTATTCATATACCAAACCTGCCTTTTGGGAACTTCAGTAAGGAGCCTTCTTCTCATTTCTAAGGTTACAGGACAAGCTGCTTCCTTCTGCTGGACAGCTCCTTGCACCTTCAGCAATTTAAACATACTTAGCCTGGAGATGACTCAGAACTTGTTGCTCTTGCAGAGGACCTGGGTTTGATTCCCAGAACCTACATGAAGTAGTTTACAACCATCTGTAACTCCAGTTTCAGATCAGATGCTACCTTCTGACCTTCTGTGGGCATGTGGTCCACAGATGAACATGGAGAAAGCATTTGCACATAAAATGAATAAATCTATTATACATAACAAGAGTGATAAAACCTCAATTCTTTTGACTGTTTTTCTAGGACTTACGTTGTGATACATTAATACAGAACATCGACCGAAACTAGACACTGCATAGGACCAGTGCTAATCACATAAAATGGCAGCGGATTGAGGCAACATACACTTAGTTTTGTCTCCTTTTCTGATTTTCCACCAAGGATCTGACATTTTTCCAACCAAGCCAATTGTTTGAGATCTGAGGTAATTGTTTTTTTTTACTGTTTTCTTATATAAAGAATAAAAAGAGCTACTACTTCAAAGTTTGATGCTAGAGGAGGTATATAAAAGTTAAGAATGCAAACTACTTTTCCTCACTGTTAAACATTTAAATAGAAGATCTCTATCTGGGCCTAGTTATAGTCTATTTGATGGAGGGACAAGGCATAGAGGCATAGTAGCATTTCCAAAACATGGCCTGCAAACAAGAAAAGAGACCATATCCCCAAGCTCCTGCTTCTCTGCCTCTGTCCCTTTGCATACTCTGGTTGTCATTATGATAAGCAAGGCTGGAATTGGGAAGGAACCAGAAGTGACATCATAGTATTATGGTATATAAACCATTGCAAAAGTTTCTCTGAGGCTCTACCCAATTACTTGGCTCCCACAGACTGCTGAAAAGACAGACCTAAGTCTATGCACAGCTGACATTCTCCACTTTGTATGCTACAGGATTCTAGAGGTGAAGTGTGTACTGAGACTTGGCCAGTGTAGTTCACAGTCCCCTAGTCCCTGTCCTGGTACTGGTCCTGACCACCAGGATGGATTCCAATTTGCCAATATCCTCTCACCTGATTTTCATTTGAAGTTTTTGGCTGAGCAGAGATATCCAAAAGTACAATCTTTCTGAGGAAGACACCAACTCTCAAGTTCTGAAACCACAGTTTGAAGAAGGCAGTGGAGGCTTACATTTGGCTTTTAGTCCTGCAGAATTCAAACCCATTTTCTACTGACTCCTGTGCCCTGATTCTAAACTCTCTTCCATCAACGCATCATCAGGCAATCTGGTCTTTTCCAATAATATAGAGGTAAATTGTATTGATTTTCTCTTCAGGGGAAGTGGAGGTTAAATCTATATTCTGTTCCTGAACACTGCATTCTAAATACATTTCAGCTTTCCACATATCATGCTGTTTTAAGATATGCATAAACCTTTCAGGCTCGGAAAGCACTGCCTTTATTAAGGCTAGCAAATTCTTAGATACAACAGAAATTCAGTATGGACTATGCCATTGATTGATAGGCAAACTGACCAATCCAAAGCCAGGCATCCTTTCCAGTGCACAACTCATAGGAGAAAATTTGGCCTGCCTTACTCATGTGAGAGCCAGAGACAGAGGTGGGGGAGTTGATTTTCAATAGGCAGTTCCAAACTGTCCCCTTGCTCTGCATTCCCTTTACTGTGGGAATTTCAGTAAAGGCCACAGTCTAAGGTCCAAGAGGTGAGGTCCCTCTACTGCTATCTTCTAGTCTTTGGCTACCCTTGTGTCTTCCCCATGTGGCCCTGGGCGGTGAGCTATGCTTCCTCCCCAGGACTTGCCAATGTTTTCTCTTTGGTTGCCTTTTCCAGAGTCTCTCCGGACCATAGAAGATGCATCAGAGTGACTTGCTCATAAACAAACAAATTCAGACAAACAAGAAAACAGGAAAAATTAGGACAGTCACTAAATCTAAGATGTAACAGGTATTTCGGCCATGCAAACATTGGCTAAAATGCATGGGTTCTAACTGGTCTCTACCATTACCCATTTCCTGAAAGTTGTGCCCACTTTTCTGTCCATGTCACCTTTATTTGTAAAGCAGAGATGACAGGTAACTAGCTCTTAGATAGTTAGGGTGTTAATATAACTGGTACTTATAAACCATCAGGTGTCTGGAACACAATACTGCCAGGGTTGGTTATAATTTGAAGCTTTGTATCCTTCAAGGTTCAGATGCTGGCGATCAGGTCTTAGAATGGCAAGGTCAGAAATGGTGTGAACCTCCACACGGTAGAGCCTCCTAGGCAATCTCGCCCTTAGAAGGTGTTGTGGGAACCTGTGACCTACTGTCTCCCTGGTTCCTAGTGTGCTCTCTTGCTCTCTTTCAAGCTCACACTGCTGGAACACAACACACTATGGGCTCTTCTCTACAGCCAAGGGAATGCCACAGCTATGACTTTAAAATTCAGTAACTGTAGAGGAATAAGCCTCGATCCTTTATAAAGTCAGCTTGTCTCCCGTGTTTTACTACCGATTCTGAAAATAGCAGTTACCATTATCGCATGGTTGTAAGGATGAAACTGAATAATGCATGTAAAATGACTAACATAATTAGTATGTAGGAGGCACTGGATAAGCACATGCTTTTATTACTAGTTATTATTTTTATTGTGCTAAAATATATATTACAAAATTTACATGAACTCTTTTAAAGTATATAGCCAGGATATAGGCATTAAGTACATTCATACATTTTAAAGATTTATATTTTAGTGTGTGTGTGTGTGTGTGTGTGTGTGTGTGTGTGCGCGCGCGCGCGCAAACGCTCGTGCATGAACAACCACACATGTGCTCATAGATATGCCAGACAGTGTCAGGTCCCTGGGAACTGAAGTTGCTGCAACATTTGAGACATGAGTGCTGGGACCTGAACTCTGGCCTCTACAAGAGCAGTATATACTGCCGAGCCATCTTTGTACCTCGATTTACACACTCTGCCCCTCTCAATAATCACTATCACCCACTTTCTAGATCACTTACCAACCAAAACCCCATTCCGTTAAACCCAGCTCTCGTCTTCCTTCTTCCTAAGCCTGGCAGACATTGGGATGCCCGAGACTCCAGGATTTTGAACGTCTGAGGCTCCTCATCCCAGTGCCATTCTGTGCCTAGCTTATCCCCATTCAGCATCTTCTTTTCAAACTCCATCCAGACTGCAGCACTTGCCAGACAGACATCCCTGGAATGCTCCCTAGCATTCCAGTAGATATACAATTCCCATTTATTGATCCATCGGCTATTTGGGCCACACACTCTCTGGTGGTTGTAACTAGGTTCATGACCAAAATCTCTTCTCTGTCACTTTATTTAGAAGCAATTTTCCTGAGATATTTTTCTTCAAGAAAACACATTTTTTACTTCTAACTTATCATCTTCTTACCCCCATGTTACTCGTCAGAACAAGCAAGAGGTAACAGTAAGAACACAATCAAGGTCAAGTCATATGGCTGGTTGGAGTACCGCTCATAAATTGGCTGGTGAGTTATCTTGGCAAGGTTCAAAGGATGTGACGCGCACAGAGATGTTTTATAAGCTGTGAAACACCGAGTGAATACAGGGAAACCTACACTATGGCTTTCTACACTATGGGGCCACAGAATGCTTTTGTTTTTCCCGACCCTCAATGACCAAGACCAACAGTGTTGTGGGAGTTCTGGGGCTGAGCCTGGGAGTTCGGTGTAGCCATGAGCTTGAAGAAAACACAAACCTCTTTATTGGGTGGGTTCAACAAACATGTCTGTCCTGTGACTGGCTAGAGAGTGATAGTTTTTATCTTTAGATATTTTGATTGATTTATTTATTTACATTAGATTAAGAATGCTATCTATTCCTTTGATAACTGCAACTACAAAGTGTGACAAGTTACATTGGAGAGCCTGGGGCTTTGACTAACTCCCCAAAGCCAGCATGCGTCTCCCTCAAGTGCATATCAATGAAGACACCGATGCACACAAAAATTTAATGTGAATTGTCACAGGGCCACCACTCTTCAGAGCTCATCAATCTCCCATTAGATAACTGGGATAGTGTGACACATAGACCACAGTTACTGTGTAAGAGGCACGAAGCAGCAACGCTGTGGCCAAGTCAGGCAAGAGACTTGATGGATGATCACAGTTGATCAAGTTTGTCAGTTGCTTTATGTGTTTTTATGCCTGTTTGATATTCCTGCCCGCAGAAAAGAGGCTGTTAGGGGTCCATCTGTCAATGGATTCAATTTCATATTGCTCTGTGACGCTTTCGCTTACCCCCGTCTTCTCATCAAAGATTTTGATTCCTCCAAAGGAGATGGTTAAAAAGATTTTCTGTTTGTGTTCTCCTTTGGAACGAGCGCCAGCAACAACACCCTGTTGGAAGGAAGAACATGGTCTTTATTTTAGTGTTTTCATTGGAAAATTCTCTCCAGTCCAAAGGCATGTCAGACACCATCAGCTAGAGCTACCAATCACGTACACCTTTCCATTGCCCTCCTGCCAGAGTCTACACCACAGTCTCACAACTGCTTTGAGTTTTAGGATAACACTAGTCTTGCTTTTCTACATGGTCTTGCTTTTTTGACCGTCCACTACAGGTAATGCCTTCTTTGTGCTGTGATACTTGATTCAGAGTTGGGTAGACTAGTTAAGATAAAAACAATAAGGCCCTCATATTAATTTCTGTGTTGGGTTTTTATATTGAATGTGGATTTAATCTTTTAAATAAAGGCAAGTCACTCACAATAGTCTTAAATAAAGATTATAGTTCTATACTTCTGGTAACATTTTTTTGTAGTAATGAATGCATATATGAATGAATTTTAGATATTAGAGAGAAGCAAAAATATGTGAGACCTCAATCTTACCTTCATCTCTCCCTCCCCTTCTTGGCAAAACATGATCATAATATTTATGCCTGGCATTTGAAATAGTTACTCAAAGAGATTTATAGTCTTTCTCCATTATTCTTTCCTTGTTATTCTTGTACTTTCAAGTGAAAAACATAGGGAATGCATTCCAAATTCACCAAAGTATCTATTTCCCACCTGCCCAGACACTTTATAAACCCCACAGAAGCTAGAGGGGCTACTTTGTTCTGTGGTTTAGCACTAGAGCTTACAATACCACTGGCAACTGTATCAGCAGGCAGCAGGTGATCATCAGGTACTTGTTAGGTGAGTCTGTACTAACTACTCTATGGCTTACGGAGCTCATTTTAACCCTGATATTTTGTTGTATCAGCACAAAAGATTAAGATCACCCCTCACAAAGGAAAAGATATTAGGGCTGTGCTGGAGGGAAGCCCTCTTTCTTCCTCTTAGGATAGAACATCACAGGACAGGGGAGAATGTTACACCTACAGCCAGGAAGCATGGCCTTAATATTTCCCTCCACAATAGAATCCCTGGTTCACAGAAATTGCTGGAACATTAAGAAGTTATACAGTCCAGCGTATGGTGCCAACTAGAAACCCAGGCCAACTTTGCTTATCGGTACCATGAGGTTGTTATTCCTAGTGGAATGTGACTGTTCAAAGAGAACGGGAAAGGGCTGTGCTCTTGAGTTACCCATGCCTGGTGCTGCTCATGGAGAATGGAGGGAAGGGCCCTCCACATGTTACTACCTTTGGGGAAATTAAAAAGTGTGATAATATCAAGGAAGCCCTTTGTAGGCTGCTGCTGTGTCAGGTTCTGAGAACTTACACTTCCTACAGGCACAGCTGCCATCCTAGCATGCCATAGGGATGATTCCCCTCAAGATGTTTTATTGGGCTGTGTAGGAAGAGTCGTGAGAAAGAGAGGCACACTCTGGCTGGGGATCAGGATGCTGCTGCTCCTGTAGGCAGTGATTAGGACCCTGTGTCTAGGACTCATCACTGGAATCTGAGATTTGGGAATCTACCATTTTCCTAAGCACTTCTTATAAATGCTTTCTTATCTGCCCTACAATTTGCATATCACAATCTGGGGTAATAATGATTATCCGTCCCGTTTTGCGGATGAGAAAGCACAAGTTCAGTGACCAAGCGGTCTCTTTAAACCCAAAGGGGCCAACGTCGATAAACGGCAGACAAATAACTCAGGCTGTAGCCCTTCTAGCTCTGAAAGTACCTGAAACTAGAACTATTCTCTAAGCAAATGTTCTGGGATATGGGCCTCGGAAATAGCCTTGCAATAAAGCTGCAAATATGTTTCAAAGTTCCTGCAAATGGCAGGTGAGACCACCGGCTACCAAACTCAATCTGAAGAACTATACAGTGGGAATCGTCAAGTTTATTATTTCCAAGTATGCTTGGAAACCTAATGGACTCCATACACACTACCAATAGGACGTGCAAAAAATACATAGCACGCAACAGCCATCAGTGCTGAGTCCAAGAGGAGTAAAGCAATCTCCACCCTCCCACCCCCATCAAACAACAGCCAGTATTGTAGACCATGGTCGGTAAGGAAACAAAGAAATAATTATCCTGGCATCTCCCTCTGTCAACTCTCTGACCTCTAGTATATGCCTCTTGGACTCTAGGCAATAAATGTTGTTTGGGGAAGGTGTAAGAGATACTGGACCCTATGTGTCCACACCATGCCTGCTCTCCTAAACTTGCCTAACATTTGTGACAAGATTCTCTTCATGGTAGATTCTGAACCAGGACCGTGATTGGCACACATTTGTGGTCCTATCCTCAATTCTGCAGGTTCCATCTCTGTGCTAATCCCATCCTCAGTTCAGGAACCACTCAAGGTTTCTGAAAACTGACTTCTCTAAAGGTGAGTGAGATGTAGCCAGTACCTTAGAGGTAGAAGAATAAACCAAGCTAAAAGAGGATAAATTAAACCAACACAAAACTAGAATTCAACTGAGTGTTAAACTACTATTTGTTAAATACAGGGTTCTGGAGACCCAGTTCTGAGTTCTGGGAAAGACTGTGGAAGAAATAATTTAATGTCTCTGAACCTAGATATTATAGTTACAAACAGACAAACCAAACTCTAGCTTGTAATATCAAAGGCTGATGTATGTGAAGGTGCCCTGTTGACTATAAGTTGAAATATGGCAATAGTACATCAGTATATATATCTTTAAGTAGACAGTGGGCCCCTTAGATACATACAAAGAAGGTGTCTAGAATATCTACAATGCAGGAGGAAATTTTCTAGTGCATCAACTTTGGAGTCTAGCAAAGAGAATCCATTTTTCCCCAGTTCTCATGCAGTCTAATAGGAGAAATTGGGTCCTTTTTCAAGGCTGAAAGGAATTTTGTACTTCTCTGTCTCTTTCCTGGGCAGGTGGCCAAATGCAGAATCGATCATTTATGTTTCTGTGCTTCTTAGAGAAAAACCACTGGGAGCTGAAATGTCAACATTCTTCTCAGCAAGTTGCAAATAATGAAACACAATCATCTAGAAACCAAGAACCCCTCAATGTGTTCACTGCATTTGACAGGAGAGTGCTATATCAGGACAGACTTTCTGGACCTTGGGACCTCATGATTATAAGGGATGGCAGATAGAATGTTTCACTACAGATAACACACACACACACATACACACACACACACACACCACACACACACACCACACACACACACACACCACACACACACACACACACACACACACACACACACACACACACACACACACACACACGGCACTCACGGCTAGACCTGACTCAGCTACCATGGCCTAGTGTTAACTCCAAGAGTAAACTCCTGTGAGTAGAAGGAACTGCTGCCTCATACCCACTTAGATATATGTGCTTCTACAAGTCCAGCTGGTCAATAAGGCTCTCAGCATCTGGTACCCAATGAACAGCTTCTCCTGGATGCTGGGTAAAGGGGATGGATGCATAACTCCTCTCTCCTCCAAAGACTAGTGGAAAATCAAGTATATGCACATGAAGGATTAAGGAGTGGCACTTTTGCTGTCTTTTAATAAAGCTTTGTCAGAAGCACATCTCCATTGATTTGCCAGTCATCAATGACTGAGGTAAGAATCGGCATCTGGTTCTGTTGGGGTGGTTCGAGTGGCCCTTTAAGAGGGACATAGGAGGCTCAGTCTCTCTGAGGCTCTGTAAACAATCTGTTGTGGCAGAGGAGCTGCATTCTGATTCCATGTGCATACAAGCAGAATCTGGGCTCTACTTGGGTTGGGGGTCAGATAACAGTGGGGAGAACAGAGGATTCTCCAAGTCAAGCACCACAGCTTATGTTGTTCAATCATCTGCCTGGGGCCCTGTTTCCCAGTCATATCGCCTAGGCCAGCATTCAGCAGTCACAGAGGGGCAGCCGTGGGAATCTTCCTGCCTGACTGTCTCATCTCTTTATCTTTCAGGTTGGAATTTAGAAGAGAAAGAAGGCTCATTATTGAGCTGCTCTGAAATCTCATAACATGGATTCATTATCTGGAAAAAAAAAATCTCTAAGCTCTTTCCAAGGTGAAAGTGTTAAGTCATGATTACACTGTTGCCAATGCTCTTTTCTAATATACCTAAAGTTAGGTATGCACTGATTGAAACAAAGTTCTTTCATATAGTGCATTAAATAGCAAAAACAAAGATGTAGAGATAGAAACCCGAGTAGTTCTAAAAAGCCTGCTTTTAACAGTCATACCACTTGGAGACCATATCCGACAGACATGTTAAAGTCTTAAGAGACATGTATAGCACCACCAACAAAATAAAATAAAAGTTGTGACTTATTAAGCAAATAGGAAAATGGTGGTACAGACAGTAATAAATTTCTCTCACTTAAAAATACTTTTAGGTACTTTGCCAGAATGTGACCAGTTTTCACTTTTCCTATAATTAAATATATTCCACTGACCTAACAGTGCCCTTGAAAAAGACAGAGGTGTGTGTGTGTGTGTGTGTGTGTGTGTGTGTGTGTGTGTGTGTGTGTGTGTATGAGCTCAAACAAGACCAAGTACAACACTATATAAACTATAATCCATTTTTATTATAAAATGTGTATTGTTTATATTAAAGAAGTTAAATAGATTAAACACAAACATGTCAACTCTCATATCTGTGGAAATTTGGATGATTTTAGTTTTATTCCTTGTATTTCTGAAGTTTATAATTAGAATTTTATGTTGAGAAAAATAAGATTTATACGTGTTAAATGCATATGAAGCAAGATTCCTGTCAGATCATTTGCTTTTCTACTATTTTTATACCTCATTTTTTTAATTAAGAGGATGTGCAGAATCAAGATCTGGGGGCTAGGAATTCTTTCTCGTGTGTTTGTAAGGTTGATTGAAAAAAGAGCATGATCTTTGTCGGGTCTGTTTAAGTTTGCTTTTTTCCCCCTAAGTTATTCTGTAGTTTGATGTCAAGGAGATACATGAGTTCAAAGAGGGTGTAGTGACGGGACACACAAAGCCCACTATGGAGTTGGGATGTGTGTGTGCAAGGCTTGGCAACAGCACAGCAAGGGAGTAAAAACAACACACTAGAGTGGTTGTAGACCACCTGGGACAGAAGGCTAGGGCAGGCAGAGTTGACAGCTTGAGAAGCCAACCGCCTGGAGAGGGTGGCTTGCAGACCATATGACAGAGTGGCAGCTGGGTTGCACGTGTCATGTGGCCCTAATGGTGCTGGCACTAGAGGGGGATAATAGGTTACCATTCTTCATCTTTACCGTGGCATTATTCCCCTGGTTTTTCCAGCAAAGCCATCTTTGATGCCCAGCTGCACATGAAAGCGAGGCCGCCTTCCTTTGTTATGATACGTTTGAGTGCATCAGAGCCATTGCAAGAAGGAATGCAATCCACTGTGCACCCTCACATTCCTCACTAGAGGTTAAGATACATATAGGTTTTCTTTAAAAGTAACAAAAATAGCAAGAGAATTCAAACTATGTGAAGGACTATAGAATTTGATCATTTTGTGGCTTTCGTTTTTCAGGTGTTTTACTAGGAAGTTAACCAAGAAGAAACAATGGTTCACTCAAACAGCATGAAGAAGGCCTGGCTAAGTCTCTCTCTAGTAAGTGTCCAGGCAGTGTTTCTAAGCCACTAAGAATTTGTCCCAGGGAATAAATATGGTGATGCATCCAGGAGCCAAATCACTCAAGCAGTGTGGTTATCTGCCACAGAGCTGGTGAGCAATGCTCTCCCTTGCCCACGCTAAACCAAAGCTATTCTTAAAGAAGTGCTTGCACTCACCTTGAGCTTCATCATGGAATCTTGACATAACTTGTCTCCCCGAGCTGCGGACACTTCATCTATCCCAATCAGCTTGGCTTTGTACCGGACCCCTTCGCCTTTGAACCTCTTTATCAAAGTGGCTTCGCTGCGATCCTGACCTGAAAAACAAAGAACAGTGGATTGAGAAACAAGCATGCTGAGGCTCCGTTGGCTCACAGAATTTACCAACTGGGGGTCTACTTCCTGCATATACCTGCATGCCAGCAAAATCAAACCAATAGAAATAAAACAACATCTCCAGATGGAAACTCTGCCTCTGCCCATTTAAACACAGAACTCATTTACTTTGTCTGAGCATCTACCTTTTGGACAGAAAAGGAAAACTTAAAGATCATCACTGTAGTAAAGCAAGAGAACACATCCGATAACATGGGTGACATATCTAATTTGCTTTTGATACATGATAGGTACTGAATCAACAGTTATCACCAAGAGTTCGTGTCCGGATGTCTTGCTAGGGATAGCATCAGCACTGAGTTTCCAGTGTTTATAATTCTTAATGACGCTTTTGCCAGAGTCCAAGTCACTGCTTACATCCAATGCCACGAACTGTCTCATAGTAAAAGTTCAGAATAATTTCTTCACATCAGGTAATGACACTGACTTATGACATTGCTTCTGGTAACTCAGATATGCAGGAAAAGAGCCTCCTATAGTATTTGGTGTTGACTGTATCTTACAACATGCTGTTTTACTCATTATTAACATGCTATTTTACTACATAGATGAATCAGGAGTTCAAAAATACCCACATTAAGAACGGGACATACAGATGTTTATTATAAGCTTTATAAACATTCTTTAAAAGCTAAACCATTTCCATTTTCTAAAGGAAGATGGACATAAACTCCAGTGACTTGTTCACAGAGTTTAATTAACACTGACCACACTTTGCTGAGTCAGGGACCTAGACACTGGACCTACCATTCTAGCAACCTGGGGTCCCCCAGGCCTCTAACACTTATCAGTGGCTCTAACTCCTGACTATTTGCCTCTTAAGGCTTCCCTCATCATCACAAACCTGGAGGTCAGGATGTCAGGAATAAGTCGGACCAATAAATGCAGCACTTGGAGATACCATTTTGGGGAGAAGGGATGACTATAGGGACAAGTCTGAATCTGTGGTTCCCAACTCCTAATAGTCATTTATTACTAAATTCCGCGACTCCTGGTCTACCAATAACTAATAATAAATAATTGATACAATAGTCCTAAAAGCAAATGGTGTAAAGACACAAAGTCAGAGATAATAAGCAATATAAACATTAAATGCCGGACTTCTAATAGAAGACATGGCAGAGGGTGGTGCTGAGAATACCGGACGCTGGATCCCTTCTTTGGATATGTATCTAAGCAACTTGGCCTATGACAACCCAAGCTTTCCCCTGTCTGCTATGCTATGTTTTGTGACTGCAGACTGTATCTTGGTCTTTTTCATCATCTCATATAACCAACATATAGCCCTGCTGTTCTCATTACAAGTGACACTCCCCTCACTACTCAGACTGTCCCAGAGAGCAACAGTAACAGTGACAGCTGAAAGCACTCACTGGAAGTATGTTACACACCTCGAGTGACTACTCCTCAATAAGGCAAGTATCTTTCCACAGACCCACACCGGAAAGCCAGAGCAGAGAGGCCATCAAGATTATCCACCCACACTCACTTAGCAGGAACTGCACAGGTTTTCCAAATGCCAAAGCCTGGATTTGGGTCGGCACACACTGTGTTCCAAGCCTATCCGTTTAACGACTATGATTAATTGCTTTTCATCCATGCGACTTCTCTTTGAATCCCCAGTTTTACCTCGAATCAGAACTCACCTGGCCCAAATCCATTGTTCCTAAATATAAACACACTGGCAGGAAAAAACAAAACACAACAAAAAACCTCCACTGGGACACAGAGGGAGTTTGAAAATAGAATAGTTTCCAGAAAACTAGTCATGTCTAACCTCCCAACCCCCCTGCATCAGATACAAAAAGCCTGAAGAAACATGGGTCAAGCACAGCCCGCTGCTGAGGAGAGATTCACATGAGGAGGCAGAGTCAGGGCAGGTAGAAAGGGCAGAGATTAATAAGAAAATATTAGGTCATTTAGAAGAAAGTAAGGAGCCTAATTTAGATCAGGACCCAGGGCCAAGCTAATTTGTATGAAGGGCACTTATGCAGTAGAAAATCCAGTTTCTCATTAAATGCTCCACCATTAAAAGGGTAATTCTTCATAAGCACATCTTGAACAAGGTCTCAGTTATATTAGTTAAAAAATAAATAACAGATATCAGAGCCCTAAGTGTGTGATCTCACTAGAGTACATGCAAAGAGGGGGGCATCCTGCAGCTTCTCAGTCCATTTCAAGTAAAAGCAAACAGTGAAGCCACATCTCAGGACAGGCTAAGCAGAGGTCACTTGTTTAAGCTGAATTCTACAATGCTTCTTTGTCTAACGCCCAGCTTTTATGGTGTCCCTGACTCAGCCATGCAATCTCTCCTTTACTCCTTTGCCTGCTCTTTGAATTATGCTATGTAATGAGCACAAAGTCACAGATGACCACAGCAGTTCGGCCGATTCCACTACTTTCAGTCACCAGCAGTAGAAATACAGTATTTGCATCTTACAGAACCCACACATATACATATACAAGTCAGTGAGTGGTATTTGGACACTCACAGAATGTATGGTTATCACTTCTGTATAATGTTAGAATGCTTTGAAGTTCAAAGATTTCCCTTACCTATTGATATCATTCACTGCTGTGGTTTGAATGATAAATGTCTCTGTGAGGTTCTCAGAGTTGAACACGTGGTCCTCAAGTGGGGGTTCTGTTTGTAAAGGCTGGGAGAACTTTAGGAAGTGGCATCTCATTGGAGGAACTGGGCCACTGGGGGCTTGCCTTGGGGTTGTTTGGCTGAGCCTTTCTTTTCATTTACCCTATGCTTTTTGAGGTAG
The DNA here is from genome assembly GCF_963924665.1 of Micromys minutus. NCBI lineage: Eukaryota > Metazoa > Chordata > Mammalia > Rodentia > Muridae > Micromys > Micromys minutus. The sequence goes on along the minus strand of NC_137978.1, from coordinate 24,207,613 downwards.
ACTAAGTATGACCAGCTAGAGTCTGTGTTCTGATTCCATGCCTTTCCCTGCACAGCTACACCTTTCCTGCTTTAATGGACTGTATATCTCGCACTAGTAAGCAAAAACAAACCCTTTCTCACTTAAGTTGCTTTGGTCAGGGATTTCTTTTTTAAATCACAGAAAAAAGAAAGTAACTAATACAGAACAAGTGGTACATTGAAAGCCTGACCCCAAGGTTTTTAGGACTTTGGAACTATTTGGTGGCTTCTGAGGGTACGGATGAATTTGGTATTTGAGACTCAAAAAGCATACCATTTAACGGGCCAAGCTGAGAGAACATAAGGAGTGAGGATCCCACTCACCCTTCAGCATTCAGAGGAAAACCATAACCACCAGAAGTTGGGCTTGGGTCATTCCTCTGATATTTGGGCCAAGAATCTGGCTTTTTTCCGCCTCTGTTCCAAGAACCTGAATTGGAACAGGTTGTTGAATTTCAAGAAAATGGGCTCATTTGCCATTTATTGAGTACTTATTGTATGTTCTAAGATATTTATGAGTGCCTACTGTGTGTTCCAAGATGTCTAATGAGTGCTTACTGTGTGATCTAAGATGTGTAGAGATATGGCACATGCTCAGTATGTTGATACCACTCTATTCATGGTGGTTGCATCCTAATGGACAGGTCTTGTCAAATTTATTGATCAAAAATCAATAGATTTTTTTTTAGCCTTTCTGTCATTCTAGTCTTAGAGAGAATCACCATAAAGACAAAGCATCACGAGATCCTAAGTGACTATCATGAAGACTATGCATCAATATAGGAACTCAGAAGACAGAGTTGACTAGCTGTAAGTCATTGGCAACAACAAGCGGTGAGTGCACAACCATAAAGAGAAACTAAGGCATCTTGTGATTCTCAAACTGTAGCCTCAAGAGAGAACTGTCCAATTTGAACCTTTGCAAGTTGATGATAGTTTTCTAATCATTTACCAAATGTGAAGAAAATGATACTTGTATGTTACTAATATTCTTTGAAAAACAGATTCCATTAAGTTGGAAATGTGGCTCAGGTTCACCTGTAGCTGCCTGGGCATCCACGTCTGGGAGATGGAGAGTGTGCATGGGAGGCACACCCACTACTGCATTGATATTGTCCTGAGAAGATCATATCAAAGGGCCAACTGAGAAGCTTAAAGCCTTCTGCTCTGCTCTCATAGACCAGCTTTGATTTCCTAAGCAAGAGTAATTAATAGCACCAGAAATGGAAGGTGCTGTGGGAGGGGTCTTCAGCCAATTTTCTAAATCATGTGACAAAGGAGTTTTTAGTATCTCCTTGATTTGGATTCCAAAGTAGGAAGGTACTGGATTTACAAAGGATTGTAATATTGCCTAGAAACTGAGGTTCCTGAAAGACAAGCAATACCCATGTGAAAATAGAAGGCTGGGGATTCATCTTGTTCTCAATCACCACACCTTCCCACCAGCCATTACACAGCATCCTGGATGTCACCCTTATAGAGCTTCCTTATTGCTGTGTCTGATGGGTGTTTCTGGAGAGAAGATGGTCTCTCAAGCCATCTCTGAATGCCAATTATCCACAGGAGTATCTATGACCAATATCTGGGGTCTTACCCAGAGCTTGAACTATAGATAAATGTTGAGCATTTTACTCACAGTCATAGAAAACCAGTGTCCTTAAACTTTAGGCACTGAAAGAGAAAACCAGAGACTTTATGATCCCTACATTGATATATCTAGAGAAACACTAGTGCCAAAAAATAAACTCAGGTGTTCCTAAATCCATAGAACTTGGGCCCCCAGGGTATTATATACATTTTTACAATGAAAATTTTTTTGAACTTACAACTCAGAAGCTGGACTATTTCTTCATAAACGATGTGCATGCACTCTTGGAAATCATTCATTTACTTCATTACTTATTTTATCGTACACCTTCCTATAAAGCTAAACATAAATATATGTTTCATATTTCTCCTGTGTGCCCGTGTATTATCTGCACACCCAGGGGACTCTTTGCATCTCACAGTTTCCTTGCAGACAGTTCTGACTGAGAAATAACAACTTGAGAAGTCCTCAGGGAGTCACAGCAAACTGACAATGCTAACAAGATGTGTGTATTTCTAGCACACTTCTCTGCTGACTTTTGCAGAGTGTTGTGGGGAGCCCAGAGGCTACTGTCTTTAATCCACTGTGAGGTTGGAGTGGGGTGGCCATTATGGGAGAGCACCTGAAAGTTCATGGGAATGACAGTGGCTGTGCCTCCACGTCATCAGGTCTCAGGACGTCCGTACATCTAGAAATGACCTCAAGCTGAACTGAAGGAGGGTGTCTGGTGGTTAGATCAGAGCCAGCATTCCTCAGGAATAGATTCCCATCTGCCAATGGGAGTCATCGGCTTACTTTTGGCATAAGAGATATTGGGCTACTTGTTGCATATCAAAGCCTATGCAGACCTGAAGCCTTCTTCAGTCCCTATAGGTATCTGTTATATACTTTAAAGCCCATGCTAGCCTATGCCCCTCCTTTCTAATATCCCCCTTTTTGCTATTCCCTCTCTCTCTAGCCTCTCTCCTTTCCTCTCCTCTCTTCCCTCCCCTTCCTCCCCTATCCCTCTCATTATGCCCCTTCTCTTTTCTTGCTGTCACTCCTACCATTCTCTCACAGACAGCCCAGGTTATGTCTAGTCTGTTTTCTGTTCTCTCTGCATTGGACTCCTGGATATATTTTCCCCTTTACTCACAATTAAAACAACCTTCCCCTTAACACAGCATGGAGCAGCCACTGGGGGATTTTTTTTTTTTTTTTTTTTACTGTGCCCTGACATATGCATATAACCCCTTAAGCCAGGTCCCACAGTACCCCAAGTGGATTACTTCCTCCTATATGAGCCACCTCAGCACACTTCAGATGCCTAAAAATTCCACTGCCTCCTTCCCATTTGCCATGGGCTATATTTCCTTTTACAGCATCACCCCTTTCTGCATCTTTGGTCCAACACCTTATATGCCAATCAGAAGCCCCCATGACCATTGCTCTTGCCATGATTTTTTCCATTGACATGACTTGCCTCCTTACACACATTACCAATGCAGATCAAGTTCTGTTATGAGGCTTTTATTCAAAGCATCTCTCCATTCTTAGCCCTACCTGTTCACTAACTAAAGCTAACCTCCTTGACTCTTCACCTCTTACAAATTGCCCCATAATCTGCATCCTTGCTCAATTCATCTATGTAGCTAGGATTATACCAGCCTCCCATCCCCCACAATTACTGGTCCAGGGGCCTTCATCCAGATCAATCCTCTAAGATGTAAACTCTAATGGCCTGCTCCTGGCTCCAAGAGAATCACATGCTGAAGGATGGTCCCCAGTTGAGACTGCTGTGCTACTGAGACCTATAGGATATAGGCTTCAGGACCAGGGACTTATTCCAACTGGAAATGCCCTTGAACCAGTTATTACTTCATAGCTACATGAAGTAAAGAACAGGTTTCTACAGAAATACAAAGAAGGATTACCTCCCCCACAGACCCAAAGGCAACAGGGTAGAACAGCAGACTGAAACATTACAACCATAAGCCAAAAGAAGCCTTTCTTCTTTGGAAGTTGATTAGTTTGATGTTTCATCACTGGCAGAAAGCTAATACACTGTGTTCAACTCTGCACCTAAGGTTCTTTGGGTCCAGAAATCATTCCCATCACTTCATCCTTTCACCCCCTCCCTCTAATGTCCCAGACCCTGAGTTCTCTGCTCCAGAGAGTTAGCTGCCCAGTAGTCCCTTTGGTGATGAAGCCAGAGCATGGCTTCAGAGCTCCTATGCTCTTTTGCTGTAGACTAATCTCATTTGCACTAACTGCTTAACAGCACTCCTCCTCATTAGGCCATGAACTTCAATCAAGGCAGAGGCTCTACTGGGTCAGCTGACCACGCACTTCCTGGAGACTACAGCATTCTTAATAGGCATGGATACTTTTCCACCTTCTCCATTTCCAGCATTGGTTTCGGCACTCAGGACGTTTCAGTAACATTGTTTCCTTAGCTTTCTTCCCTATGCTTGAGCACCATGGAAACAAGGACGGATTCAGCTGTTTCAGTGTAGCCACTGGTACATCATAGGCCCATGGGGCCTCAGGCACAGCACAGAGCCGTGGGGCCTCAGGTCTCCTGAACAGATGAATGGGTAAATTTGTCCCTTCATTCTAAAGCAGTTTGCCAGTGTGTTCCACTGTCGGGAAGCCTCCGAGGAGTTTGTAAAACCCCTCCCATCATACCCCACTTCATCCAAACTTGTGATTCATCTCGTCTCCAACAAATAAAAGTGTTGATGTGCCAAAGTAAATTTCACACCTATAATTGTCTTAATGTTGGCTTCGCTTTATGTGATTAGGCAGGAACCAATGTACCTCATCAAATCCTGCTCACCTGCTAGACTGGAGGCCACTCTTTCCCGAATTAAAATCAGGCTGATTTCTCAGGACAGGAACCAACTCCCCAATTTTTGAACAGGCCTCCCAGATGCCATTGGAGGTTCCTTGTTCTGGAGCAGGGGGCACTGTTAATACTGAGGTGTGACACTAAAAGTTACTCTGCAGACACTTCGATATAAACCAACACCTGCAGGAGTCAGGTTCCAGGGAAGGAGGCGATTAGCACTTCTGAAACACAAGGGGACTGCCTTCAGAGTCTCCTGGAGTCGCACATGGCCGCCTACTCCAGGCTGATTGCTAAATGGCTAAATAAAAGACATTTCATACCCAAGATTATTGTCTTTGTAGCTCCTAGACTGCCTCCGATTATGATGAGTGGCCACACAAACCTAAGAGAGGCTGAGTCCTAGTGGTCCTTGCAGTTGTGAATGCCTTTTAACTTTTTTCCCCTAGTTACAGCATTCCCAAGTCTAAAGCAGGTCACTGCCAGCACATTCCAGGTGACAATTCATTTCTGTGTTCTGGACTCCTAACCCTTGCAGAAGTATCTTGCAGCTCAGCACACATGGGTGAAATAGGATGGACTCTGTGGTTAAGCAGCAGAAATTCCTTTCTCATGAGTCATGTGTTGGGCAGAGCCAGATGAAGGTATAGGAGATTGGTGATTTCTCAGGCTTGCATACTTTGTGTTTTCAAGAGCTACTCAGGGTCTGTCTGTCTCTTTCTCTCTAATGGACTCCACGAGCCATATGGAGTATAGAGTGTGGTGAATACGAAAGCGAGAAGAGGGGAGCAGGAGGGCACGTGCCAGAACATTCTAGGTTTTCCTTTCCTTAAGCAGGTGCTAATTCTATCCTGAGGATCCTCCCCTCTGACTTCACCTACCTAATGTGCCACTTCTAAATGTCATGTCCCTCAGAGCTAGAGATCTGCCTTATGAATGACAAGAGAACACAAACATTTAGTTATAGAATGGCTGGAATCGGGAAGAAGTATAAATGTAGGTGATACCTAAATGTCTTGTTTTAATAGAGTTCCTTTGCATTGACCTTGGAGGCAAGGACTATTATACACTCAGGAAGGGATCTGAAGCATAGGGAAGCAAGGTCACTGTGTCAAACACACCTTCAATGCGATGGAAAGGAACATTGTTGACCCTCCGTGGGAGGAAGGCATTACGATGAGCTTGTGGTATAATACCTACTATGTGCATTTGGGATAACTAGTTAACTCAACATTCTCAGGTTTTCCATCCGAAAGGGGTGTGATTATCTTCATTTCTCAAACCCCAGGGGATCTGACATGTTATGATGTTCTTAGCACTCTGCCTGGCACTTGGTGACCCTACTGTAAATTACGGCTTTGGTCCAGGAATATATTTCTCATCAAGCATCAGGAGAAACAAGTTTCCATACTGCCTCAGAATACTTACCCAGCTGCTTGGGAACTTTCTGGTTCATAGGAATGAGAGTACAATCAGGGGCTGAATGTTCCAGCCTGGAGTCAATGCAGAAATCACCTTCTAAATTATTAGCACTGAGCAATGTCCCCTCCTTTTGTTCCTCTCTCTGACTGGCAGACCCGATGATCAGAGCATTTCAAATGATTTTCTCCCAGCCCATCCAGAATCAGGCTGCCTGTTCCTTGCAAGAACCCTACTGTCCGGTAGATTTTTCAATTTGAGAACAGATTTGTCAAGGAGGACTTTGAGGGCCAAACACAGAAATAACTGATTCTACTTAGATTACTACTGTGTTACTACCAAGGTTTGATTTGCAGTGGACACATAACTGTATACTAGCTGTGTGGGAATGAAGGCTGAGTCTGGAGAATTGACTAGCTGGGTAGCAAGCAGAACAGAGGAAACACACATGGAGGGCTGTTAAAATGGGTTTTTATGAGCACGGTTGCCGTCATAATTGCTAAAGGATAAACTAATTAAAAAGCTAAGATAATATTCAGCCTACGACTCTAAAACGATGTCCTGGCAATTCTAAAACAGTAGAGACACATGACACAGTCTGTCTGGCAGAAAGTACCAGGCCTCACTCCCACATTTGGGGCCCCCAAGAATCTGCCCTTAAAGCTAACCAATGCCGTTAGTGGCACCTTATTAGGGATGGTTCTCTCATTCTTAGACCCCCATCTTACATTCAGTTCCCTGACAAAATCTTACTATCCCGGGAGCCTTGGAGATGACCCACCTGACCACCTCAGTTTCCTCTCCAGAACCCACATAAAGGTGAAGGGAAAGTTGTTGTCTGACCACCATCTATCTGCATGAATTGTCACTGGCAGACACAGATGCTCAGCAAACACCACGCATAGGTACAAACAGTAATAACAAGTAATAGTAAAACTGAAAAAAATTACTACTGTTTGTTTGTCCTTAATTCTAGGCCTGTTTATACTTGAATTAAAAAAAATCTATTGTATAAAGTATATGGTAATGTGGAGAAACTCTTAAAAAGCAATAGATAATACTCTTTGGCCAAGCCCTCTCACTTTACCTAAACCTTCAAATAATTGTCTGAAGCCACATGTAGATCTCTGTGTGGAAAGGAGCTAAGGAGCCAGGTCTCAGAGCATCTGTTCAAATACCACTTCTATGTTTCTCTGAATAAGGCTGAAATATTTCTCATGTTTGGACGGTGTAAGCCCCTGGGCACCATCAAGTAGACCAGAAGGTCCTTGAGGGCAGCTGTGCTCGCTGTGAGATGCAAAGAAGTAAATTGTACCCAGTGCATCCCGGGTACTCAATGAATCTTGGTTTGAAAGATCTGTTTGCTAAGGGAAACTGCTTTAACTTACTTCCCAGAGTTTTCAAATACCACCTCTACCCAACACATATGCATAACAGTTTATAATCTTGCAAATCCAAGTTTAGATCTTAATCACAGTGTCTGAAATCTCAGCATTTGTCAATCAGAGGCATTGGTACTGCAGCTCAGGCATTTTTGTGAAGCAAGAAGGCAGCAGGAAAAAAAAATTTAAAAGGTGACCTCACTGTCACCACCAGTGGGCCATTCACTTCCTCAGGCATAAGGAAAAAGAATGAGACAGAAAAAAAGGGGGGGGGGAATCTCTTAGGGAGCACAGCTACTACCTCTTAGTGAGTACACTATCACTCTTCCTTGCATAGTCCTCTCTCTCTTTTGTCCAGTCCTCCTGTCATTATCAATGTCACCCACGTCTCAATGTGTGGTATTTTTGCCGGCCAACTCAGGTCTCCTGCCATGGCAAGGCTGGGAGTGCAACTAAGTTGCTTCCTCGCTCTGTCTGTACCACAGGACCCACCCCAGCAGCGTTTACCTCTGGACACTGCAGTGCTCATCCACAAGCTTCCTCTAGCAGATTTCCTGGAGCACAATGAAAGGCAGGACCACAACCAATGCATTTAAAGGAGTTTTCTGAGATAGAGAGTCTTGGAGACAGACCAGCCAGAAAGCCTCCATGGTAACTTGGGAGGAGAGCTTAGAGGTACAATGGGGACAGGAAGAATTCACGTTCTCCAAAGTAAAATACGTGATTCTGAATCTCACACAGCCCAAAACAATTCTGAGCCAATAGTTTATCACCAAATGTGGATCCAAGGCACCTGGCAGCACCCCCCTCCCCGCCCCAGTAGCCAGGTCACATCTGTATGGGTGACAATAGGAGTACCAATCCAAGGTGACATCACTGTCACCACCAGTGGGCAAGCAGTGTACTTGCAGCCCACAATTCACAACTCTTTGTGGTGAATGTGTGTGAGTGGGGATCTCAGCCAGCAGAAAAGCCCTAGAGGCAAAACACAGGGTGAGTAACAACCTCAGGAAGACAAAACATAACAAACAAACAAAAAAGAAAGAAAGAAAGAAAAAGAAAAGAAAAATACAAACCAAAGCAAACAAAACAACCAAAACCACCCCCCAAAAGAACCCGAAGTCAAAACCACGATAAACAACAAAAAAACCACCCAAACCCAGCCAGGTGTTTCCTTTTAACTTTTGCAATTTCTGTTCCTTAAACTAAATGCTTCTTAATAAGCTTCTAATTATAACGTAAAAATATGTGCAGGACTTAAAATGTAGCAAATGCAAGAGAATAAAAAGGGGACGACACCCCTAATGCCACCTGGTGATATTTAAGGCTGCAACGGAGTACATGCTTGTCCAGGTTTTCCTGAAGTATTTATACACACATAAACATCTCTTTTTTCCAATAATAAGTGTATGAACATATGTTCATGCTGTAAATATAGGGATGGAATCCTGGGGCCCCAGGCACACCAGGCAAGCACTTAACCACTGAGCTCCAGCTTCAGCCCTGTTGCTTTAAAAAAAAAAAAAAAAAACTGGCAAAGAATGATGTATTTTCTCTCCTACATAACAGAGTTTGCAGCAAGATTAGTCTTGGCTGCACCACATTGCATCCTATAGATGTATCATAATTTATTCAACAGACCCTATTATTGGACAGTTACAATGTTTCCAATTAAAACAGTACAAAGAAATACAATCCGGAGAATTACTTCTAAAGGCAATACAGAGATGTACTTGCCCCCTGAGAAGGCTCACATAGAGGCTTCAGTGTTGATGCTTCATCATGTTCCCCTCCCCCCTTCCTTTCTCCAGTTTCAGAAACATGTTGGCTCAAAATAGACAAATGTGTGAAAACAGATGTAAAACTTTCCTCTCTTGTCAGCTTTCTTCATGAGAGGCAAGAGGGCACTCAGAGGATAGACGCAGACTGTGCAAGAGCCTGGCCGAGCTGTCAAGCTAAGCCTGACAGACCGACAGCCAGGCTAAGCCTGACAGACTGGCCGCCAGCGACCTAGAGGTTCTGAGGTAGGTGGAAGGCAGTGCTGGTCAGTGGAATCCCTGGTTTGAAGTTCTCCAGCATCCTGCATTCATACTGGGTATTTGAGAGTTTCCTCTGAGGCTCAGGCAGAGGTTAATTAAAACACAAATGAACAGGAGTTCTCATTGTCACGAGTAGCCTGCAAACAGCTACTTTCTTCTGTACTGATACAATGTTCAGGGTCATCTTCATTAGAAAAACACAGGATTTAGTGGGATATCTCTGCTGCCAACTTACTTGAAGAGTGCCTCTTGTAAGTGAGATTATTTGGGTGCTGGTATATATTCTGGTGCGAACAAAGCTTTATCTTCCCTCTGCCTTCTAAACAAGAGGGCTGTGTATACTCTCAACTGATTAAATCATTTCTTCAGAGTACAAAGAAGTACGTGTGATGGAGACAACAGAGAGGGCAAATCAATTATTTACTGAGGAGGCTTCGGTATAAATTACATTTGATTAAACTCAGAGATAAATCTCAGTGATGGTGAGTTTAAGGAGGATGTACAGGGGTAGACAGTGACTAAGTGTCTCCAGCAGTGATTCATAATAGATGCAAGGGCACAGGCCCAGCCCTGGCTCCCCACACCTCTAATGTTTCTATTCCCTACACTCACACTGAAGCACCACTCTGTGCCAAGCACTGGTTCGTGTCCCAGGATACATCAATGAATGACAGAGAACAAGAAGCCCATTCTCCCCTGGAGATTCTGATCTTGGAGGGGCAGGGAGGAAGAAGAACCCATGAATAATGGGAAGGGTCTTTCCAGAAAGTGGCACGTGTTCTAAAGACGGGGGAGCAATTTGATTAAACAAGGAGTGAGTCAGGTTACACTTATTGTAGATAGCTGGACCCAGGGAGACGTTGCTGTAGAGAAGACATTTGCAAGGAATCCCGGTAAGGAAGAGCAGTTATGTTGGGAGGAATGGAGCTTGAACTGTTCAAGATGTGACCCCGGGGAGAGTGAGGAAGTGCAGGGGAAGGGGTTGGGAGAGTGGGCATGTCCTCAATGACTGCATTACCAGGCAGGGAAAGTCAGGATTGCAAGCTTGATTCCAAGCAGAGTAGAAAGCCACTGCGGGCTTCAAGAAGAGACAGATGCTTAGCAGGAAAGGGTTGTTCGCACTGCTCTGTGTTCAAGGGAGGAGTCCAAGCAGGGCCAGGTATGCTAGAGGAGAGCCACAATGAGAGGAATGGAGGAAGTCTAGACTAATGACCTAGGTCAAAACTGGTGTGCTGGGAGGCCTTGCTTTGGTCAATTTGACACAAACACAGACGTATCTGGAAAGAGAGAATCTTTACTGAGAAAAATACCAAGTCTGAAGAGCACTTTTGTAATGAGTGATGAAGGAGGACGGGCCTATATCAACAGTGGTGCCATCCCTGGGCTGCTGCCTTTTACAAGATAGGAGGTTGAGCAAGCTGCAGAGAGCAAGTCAGTAAGCAGCCCCCTTCATGGCCTTTGTGCCTCAGTTCCTGCCTCTGGGTTCCTCCCCTTTTGGAGCTCTTCCCCTGACTTCCCCCTGTGACTTACAGGTTCCTGGAAGTGTAAGCTGAAATAAATCCTTTCTTCTCCACATTGCTTTTTGCTACGGTGTTTTACCACAGCAAAGAAACTCTAAGACAAGCAGACAGGGCTTACCAAACACAGAGACTGGAGACAGCAGGAAAAGAGAAGAGCTCGGGCAGTTTAGTGGAAGCCAGAGCGACTTCTCCAGGTAGAATTCTTCTGACTGACATAACTTTGTTCAGAGAAGGTGGCGACTCAGTGTTCCTTCTGTTCAAGACCTTTCATATCCAGTTGTGCTAGGTACGAGAGGTTCAGGAGCAGAAAAACAAAACTTCCAAACAACCAAAAGGTATAATCCGGAGTAAATCAGGAATCTGAGGTAGTCTCTGTCACAAAGAGAGGCTCATCTCTTCATTTATCATGTGGAACAGACAGAACCAACATGAGGACATATAGCCTGTTGACATAGTTCAGACATGGTCCCCATGATTCTCAAGATTGCATGTGCTGAAATTTAATCTCTACCGTGAGATATTAAGAAAGCAAAAAAAAAAAAAAAAAAAAAAAAAAAAAAAAAAAATGTAATCCAACCCTGGGGTTTTGAGTAGAACCTTGGCAAGGTGATTCAGGAATAATTAGGATCACTAGACTGGATCTCATGATTGACTCTGTGTAAGAAACTCAAAGCAGACCAGAAGAAACACACACATGTTCCCTTTTTCTCACCATGTGGTAGTTCTCTGTTTCCTCAGGGCTCTGGCAGCAAAAGGGCAAATGACAAAAGTAGCCTCTGACCTTAGACTTGAGTATAGTGAGACAGATTAATCCCTTTTCCACCAAAACTTAGCCAGTCTGTGTGCTGTGTGTGCAAGAAGAAATAAGAGTACTGCTTCTACTTGGCAGAGCTGCCCCACACACATGAGCTTCTTCCCATTCGGTAGATTTCACACTGAAACACTTTGGCTGACCCTTCAGATCAGTATATTGGAGTATTGTAGTCCCTGGGCATTTGGAGTGCATCCATCTCAGATGTGAGAGCTGGGACCTGTCTCATTTGTCAAGAACTGATACTGGCCTTTTGTGATACATGCCTAGATTTCAGTGATTGAGCAGCTATCCAACCACTCCCCTATGACATTCGTGGTGACTGTACTTACACACTGTGACCCGCCCTCTGGCCCCTCTTGATTGCACTGGCCTGTAACACCTGGTCCGCCCGTGTGTTATTAATCAGAGGGCTGTATTCCTGGGAATTGAATATTGAGGCAGAGAGAATAAGGGTGAAGTCAGCTTCCCATTATGAGGGGATCATAGCATGTCACAGCTGGTAAATTAAAAAAAAAAAAATCGAGGTAGCTATTTTATTTTTCTTACGGTAAATCAGGGAAACAAAACCAAACATTAAAAAAGAAAAAGAAAAGGAAAAAAAAGGAGGAAAAGAATCCTAGAAGAAGTGACCAGAGAAAGAATGGAATGTTAGGGTTACGGATGCTTTCAGATTTCTGGGTCCCTGCCCAGGGTCTTTTTCTTGGCTTTAGCTGATTTCCAATTCCTGGGTTACTGTCTTTCTTGGCTCTGTGAGACATCACTGGGTTCTTACGATATGCTCTATTATTTAGCTCTCTTCAAGTTGATTCTGTTACTTGAAGCTATTTAAAATTTGTTAATAATGGATAGGAATTAGGCCATGGAATTCCCCAGGCTAATGGGGGAAACTCAATTAAAAGTCAGAAAGAAATCTGATAAGTAGAAACATCCTGCAGCTCAAAAAGTGCATCAGGAAGATGTCTGATGCAGACACCAGCTTCTCCTTCACCACCCGAAGTCAAGGAGATCCTTACACAATGCTTGGCTAAAGGAAGGGATGTGTTGGACCACATCTGCCTCATTTTTCCATGGACGTTTGTCCTTCTCCCCACTCTTTATCTTAACTTCAAACCTCCTAAAGAAGCTGTGGACTAAGGCCTTCGGGCTGAGATGATCTTCGCTCCATTTCCACATCACAATTTCAGACTCTAAACTGTCTAGTTTTTTACTTTCTCTCTCTCAATGTTCTGCTTGCATTGAATCTGGAACAGAACAGCCACCCACTTTCCTCTAAAACAACTTCTGTCTGTCTACCTTTTGCAAATGAAGACCAGAAGGGTCTTCAGGATCAGAAAGAGAAGGGTGAAAAACCAATTGGAGCCTTGACATCACCACAAAGGCCCATCTCTCCCTAAGGCTCATAATGGTTTGTTTGTGAGAGTGATTTTAATGATTATTCAAACTAAAGGGAAACAGAATAGGAGGCAAATTCTGATCATGGGCAATAACAGTAAGGCAATCAGTGGAAAAGAGAGATAAGAACTAAATTACTTTTTGCTTAATTTGGTGAATAAACAAACAAAACGAAAGGATTGGAATCTTTCCTGTGAAGGGCTGAGACTGTCATTTCCTAAGCACTAGTTCTAGGACCAGGGAAAAGTTATGTGCCTGCATTACTTTTTATATGAAGCAATCAAATCATTCAACAACCAGTGACTCATTCTCTGCAGAGGAGGAAAGAGGTTTTTGAGGTCAAGGCACCTGTCAGGGGATCACACAGACAGTAAAGTTATACAGTTCCTTCAGGATTTGGTCAGCAAGTCTGTCTCAGTCCTTTCATTTCTTAAGCTCCAATTATGCTTTCTACCTAAAGAGTAGCAAATTGTGCTCCAAGCAAAGCACTGAAGGAGCATATGTGAAGAAGTCACAATTTGGATAAATGGGTGGATGGATGGATTGATGAATGGATGGATGGATGGATGGATGGATGGATGATGGATGAATGGGTGGGTGGGTGGATAATGGATGGATGGACAGATGAATGGATAGATGGATAGATGGGTAGGTGGATTGGTGGATGGATGAATGGGTGGGTGGGTGGGTGGATGAATAGATGGATGGATGGATGGATAGATAGGTGGGTAGGTGAATGGATGGATGAATGGATGAATGGATAGATGGGTAGGTACAATGGTGGATGGATGAATGGGTGGGTGGGTAGATGGATGGATGGATGGATGGATGGAAGGATAGATGGATGGATGGATACATGACAACCAGAAGGACAGAGCATTTTTTGTGGAAGACCAAGGGGGAAGGGCTTTCAGAGAAAAACTCTTCAAGGAATACCAACACATGGAGGTTGAATATTCTCTTACCCACAATACTTGGAAGCAAGAATGTTTCCAGTTTTGAACCTTTAAGGACTTTGAATATATCTGGTCATATAAATGTCTCTGATCTGAATATCTGAAACACTGAAGTCTTCTATTCAAGTTTTGAATGTGGACACCGTTTAGATGGGGACATGGCCAACTGATAATCATCACTGTGGGACCCAGAAAAGTACTGAAGAATGACCAATTATCATATTTATGGCATCCAGGCCCTATGAGTCAGTATTACTATTTTTCAACTTTCTACAGCTCACAATTCATAGACAGCATTTTTCCACACCCACTTATATTCCATCTGGCTATGAACAAATTCAAATTCAGGTTTCCAAATAATTTATTTTTTTTCTTCTGAATCATGTGCTATCAATTTTTTTTAAAAGATAAAAGATAAAGAAACAGAAAGAGAAGAAGCAGCTACCAATTACAGGCATAATAAATTTTAAGGCCTTTGTATCACCTCAAGGAATTTACAATCAAGTCAGAGTGGTAATACATAAACCTCTGAAAACTGAAACAAGAAATCAAGATAGAAAAACATGTGCAGAACAAGAGAAGTCAAGGCCCAGGCCAGCCTAAGAACAACTAGCAGACATATTATATTGAGCAGTATTGCAGAGACAAAAGGTGACTTTGAACTACAATCCTCAGAGGGAGTTTGGAATGGGAGGTAGGATTAATACCAGATTCAAATAATACAGTTTGGGGAAGAGAGGGGACCACACCCAGACATGGCTAAACGTTAAACCAGTGTCAAATACTGCAAATGAGCCTGTATGGAATTCTGCTTAGTAGTAACTGCTTTACAATGCTGGATATTTCTTATGAGCCAGAAACGGTACTAAGCCCATTGTGGTGCACACTCATGTACAGAAAAAGAACCCAAAGAGCCATGAGTTAAGAAGATGTGACAGCAGGAAGAAGGGCTTTGAATCAACCTGGTCCCCAAATCCCAGCTCCTAGTGCACACTACCATCTATGCAGCTGGATTGATTCTGGATGGAGATTCTGGATGCCAGCTTAGATTTCCCTCTGGTCCTTAGAACCAGGGTCCAGTATTCCTGCTTATGATCCAATGATAAGGACCTGGGCAATCTCTCTTGAGAGAGTGCATTATAATGCTATTCTATTTATCTCAGAAAATGTCACAGCTTTCTAACTTTCTTCCACACCAAAGAAAACAAATTCTGGCCCGTTTTAAAAATATAACATCCAATATTTGCTCCATGCCCACCCCCTAAATAACAGATAGCAAGAGATAAACCTTGTGGACACATTCCTTGACTTTAGAGACACTGCAGTCTTTCCTATTGGAAAAGCAACTTAGTTATTTTTACACCGGTTTCCCTAACATTTGCTTTCTGCTTTAGCACTGTAAGGTTCAGTTAAATCCTGGTTCCCCTATCTTCTTCACACATGCACACATCTGTCTATTGCTTTACACCATTTTCTCTGGCTGGAACAATTCCTCTTATCCCCCACCAACCTACTAGGTCCTACCTTTCACCTTGTTGTCCCCATAGTTTGTGCCCCCCCACATTTTTCTTGTCGTAGGCTAATTCTCTTATAACCAGTGAATTTAGTTCTTTCCAAATTGCTGGTTTCTCACCCTTATATCTGTCCATTCCCAGACATGACTAGGTGCTCTTTCTCCTTTGTACCCACTGAGAATTTCCATAAGAATGATTGCTAGCAGAATATGAACCCCCTTACTGGATGTCTAATGCAGACTGGTCATCCATAAAACTCTGTAGACATAAACAATGAATTATGACATGGATTCAGTAGTTTGTATTTAGATATTTGTGCATATACACATGTATTGATGATGATGATAATAATGATAATAATAGTAATAATAAAAGGGGCTTTGACTTCAGGATGGAGACAAGAGAAGAGTTTGAGGAAGGAAGCATAGAAGAAGAAAAGGAGGTAGTGTAGTTCTATTTCAATCAAAAGTGCATTAAAAAAAGAAATAGGTTTAAAAAAGAGAAAAATCTGTGGGACTGAGATTTGCTTAAACTGAAATAGAGAATGAAACACCGGACTGCAGAAATTAACTCATTTATCAAGCAACTGTTTTTAGTCCCAGATGAGGCTGATAACCTTCAGGCAGACGTATCTAGACGTATCTTTTCGGAAGTTATAAAGAAACTCACTTTCACAAGTGTGGGCTATTGTTTTTGCCGATTTTTAAGCAGTACTTACTAGCTGTCAGGTGTGTGTCAGAACACTCAACACACATTATTTTCTTTGTTTCTCTCAAGGATGGTCCAGTGCAGTTATTCTTACTCTCTCCACTTATGAGTAAGAAACCCAAACTTCTGGGGACCAAGGGATCTGGTGAAGGTCATGCTGACAGCTGGGATTTATATGAACCCAAGTAATGCGATTTTTAACTACAAGCGTGATAGTACCTCGTTGAGCCATGTAATTAATGAACATTATTATACTTAGCAAAGCACATGGCATGTAGTAATGATGTGATAAATGTGGCAGGAGACAGATGGAGGGAAGGAAGGGGGCCGACAGAGGGATAAATAGTGCGAGCCATATTCACTCACAATGGCACATAATTCCAGGGAGAGAACTGTCAGGTCAAGTGCTTGTCATTAACCTATTTTTATAGAGAGAGGTTCGGGCAGGTGCAGGGGCTTTGAGAAGTTTTTCCAGCTTGATGCAGGGCAGGTGTGGGATTAGAACACACGCCCTTTGACATGGTCCCACTGTCCCCTTCCCCCTCCAGACTTTCAAGGGTCTTCCCCAGTCTTTGTATTCCTGCAGTGTCTAGGAAAGCAAAGGCTATCATTCTCCCCTAGATAGAAGGGTGTACAGATGTGAGTTTCAGAGGGTCAGGGTAGGGTCACCCTTCCTCTCTGTCTCTGCATGGAAATCACCCAGAGGTGTGAAGCTTTTGATGCTTCAAAACCTTCTCTCCACTGGAAGTCACAGCCCACAGGCAGCTTGCACTGCAGGAGCCAGGCTCCCTCACCTCAGCCTGTAGCACTTGAAGTCTCTGAGATCCTAGCACCTCAGATCAAGGCAAAGGGTTCAATACTGCTTGGCAGAAGAGAGAGAGACTGTATTTTGTGTTGTGGATGGGAAAAGAAGTCCACAAAACCCTCTGAGCTAAAGGATGCAGGGCTGGAATTTCTTTACTATAATGCTGCTGACAGATGTAATACTTGGTCTATTGTACAACCAGAAGGAGGATTTTTTGCATATAACATCAACCAAAAGCAAAGCAAACAGTACCAAACAGGGCCAGTTTCAAAGAAATGCTAGGGAGCTGGGTAGGATGCAACCTTGGTCACAAACTCACAAAGGAACTCTAGTGTGAAGTATAAAATTGCACAGTTAACATGAATGACAAAGTAGGGTGACTGGTGGTCACTTAATCACCTATGGGGGTTTCAGAGAATCCAGTCTCCTGCTGACTTCTCCACACCTGCAAACATCTTCCCTGATGAAGGGGAAACAGGAAACCTAAAGCAAAGAACCCTTCTTTCCCCAACTCTCTGAGCTGCTTTAAATGGTATTTCAAAACGATGCGCATGGCAACGCATTTACAACCACTCTTCCTTTTCAGGTTAGCCTCATAAGGCAATTTCTCATGGAGAATCATCCACAGCAGGATGTGTGGCAGATTACTGCAGAGGACCAACCACCACCAACAACCCACATGTTACATATCACAGGGAGAGAGGACAACTTCCATGTGCTCGGTGCAAGATCAGAACTAGGAAGCCCTGAATACATGGGTTTCCACCCTGCAGAGGGTTCCTGAGGCAGCCAATTTGAAGCTACCTCACTGAAGCTGGGAGGAAACAGGACACAGTAAAAGAGGAGTACAATAAAATCAAAGGCTAGGTGTGTTTTAGTCTGCCAGGGTGACTGTATCAAAATGATACAAACCAAGTGCCTTAAAACAAACTCACCATCTAACTGCTCTGAAGGTGAGACATCGAAGACCAAAGGCCTTGGCTGGGATAGATGGCGTCTCACTCTGAGGGACCCTGTTCTGTCTGCCTTCGGCCTCTGACTGGTTTGCTGCCAATACTTAGTTTCGGGTCTTGAAGACACATCTCCCTGCTCTCCGAGGACACCTTCCTATGACTTTCTCCCCACCTGTCATGTCCACAGCTTCTTATTTTATTAATATATCCATCATATATTGGAGGAAAGCCAAGGACCTCAGCTTAAGTAAGCTCCTTTATAATGATGGCAATTTCCCCGAAAGCAGGTCATTTTCCAAGTTGGAGCATGCCGATGCAAACATTTTTCTCTAAAGGAAACAAGAGGCAGTTTTATCTGGAGTCAAATATGAGTGACCATAGTCTAGGAACCATGCCCTGAACGGCACATTGGTTTACTGTGTATGAAACTGCAAACGTCACAGAACAAGAGCACAGAGTAAATTGAGGCATTTATCAGATACGTTGGTAGGAGCCAGGGATAGGCAGACCAAACACATGGAGAGATTTCTTCTGTTGATTTCAAATGTTATCATAGAACCTGCTTGAGTTTCAGAGTGAGGGTAACCTCCAGTTCTACTGAACAAACAGTCTCCAAGGTGGGATTTCTGTTCCTGTTGTTGTTGTCTTGGTTCTCTTTTATGTTTGCCTGTTTTTATTTTGTTTTGTGACAGTCAAGATACCAGTGAAGGTCAGAGAGAGGCCAGAACAATGAATGAGGATTAAAGACAACCTGACACAGTCCTGACTCTCAGTCGGAAACATTCTAACTGCCCAACCACAACATTCTAACCCACGGGTCCGTCTGTAGACAACCATGTAGTTTTATTGGCCGACAGGCATTAGGACTTCGTATCTGAGCTCAGAGAGAGGCAGCACAATTCAGCTCCTAACACAGTTGTTCCATCCCTGTCAGATCATTTACACTTTGAAACCATCACACAGAAGGCAGTTGTATCCACACTGACAAAAGGAAATAAAGAAAAAGAAAGAAAGCTGAAATTCAAGCAGAGGACAAATACAGTGGAGGAAAAGATGAAGGTTACATGGGCTGTGTCTCATCACCCAACTATCTGTGTTCAGCCTTCAAGTGCTCCCCCAAAGCTAGAGTGAAATCTGAGGTGTCTGCTCTGCCAAAAAGTCTTTGCTGAGTGGTACCAGAATACTACTTCTTTTTAAGGTATCTCCAGCGGGTTATGTCACAGAAGTGACCAGAGTAGCTCTGCATAACTGCCACTGTCACCAGAGTGCAAAGCTAAAATCAAGACGCTGTTATACACAAATATACCCCAAGGTCAAAAGAGCCTAAAAGACAAAGTGGGGAGGGTAGAGGTGTGTGTGTGCGAATGCGCACTCGGGCGCGTGTGCACACACACACACATACACACACACACACACACACACACACACGGGGGGCAATCTAGAGCAGAAAGGATCTTTCTGTGGAAATGTCGTAAGGGTGATTTTGTTTCTATTCTTTTGTTACTGGCCATAGAGAACAAACAACAACCCATCATTTGATGAAAATGTTAGCTGTGGTTTACAGAGAGTGGGCTTGATCCTCTGCACCAAAGTAACCAGCAATTAGACAAGTGTTTTTCTCCCCATTAAAGATTAGGAATTGGGGTCAGGAGGATTGATTGCTGAGGAAAAGCACTGGATTCCAAGTCCAGTTATTTAGGTTTTGACCCCTGAGATTCAAGTAGAAAGAACTGACTCAAGTTGTCCTATGACCTGTGTACCAGACCATGGCATATATATCAGCCCACCCCCCACGTATGAACACACACACACACACACACACACACACACACACACACACACACACACAGAGTTATACTGTCTATAGGGTTTGGGGTTTGGGGGCTCTTAATTGTATGATTTGAAAGTGTAGAATGTCATAACTAAATCTGTAATTGCCTTTTCCTATATTTATATCAAAAGAAGATATGGACCCTATTTTTAAAAACCTCCAATGTTGGAATCCCACTTTGTTCTTTCTACAATGTCCGCTTCCTTGACAGCAAAGAAATGCTGGTTGCTATCAGAGAATCTGGATGTGGGGATCCATCCGGCTCCAGAAGAGAAGGAACCAACCAGAGGGAAACCCCACAGGAGTGCTTGGAATGCTCCTCTGATTTACAGCCTTCACCTTCAGGATCCTAAGCAGACTGGACCATGGGCCTCTTAGACCCCATATCTCCATTTGTGTTTGCAGACTCACTGCGGGTCTCTCTGTATTCCATCTCTTGAGATCTGCCCTTGCCAAAGCAGCCCCAGACATGGGCCTCAGGGCAGGATCACCTTCCCTTTATCTGGTCAGAATCATTCTTGGATGCAGCTGGGTGGCATATTCAGAAGGCCTGGTAGGGTCTAAGCCATACAAGGAACCAAACCAAACCAAACAAACAGAATGAATACGGCACACAGGTTACCCCGGAAACCCCAGAAGCTAAAAGGAAACTAGATTAAAGCCAACGAAAAAGGTAAGTTACATCTTCAAAAGTTATACTTACGAATTCAGTTCTTTATATACCAGCCACTCCATTTCCAGACTCGACTTTGTTTAGAAGCTTCACAATAATGTGGTGAGGTGGAGTGAACAGGCCTAGAATGGCCTGCGTCTCAGTCTGAGGGCTGCTGCATTCTGAACACCAAAGCCAGACAGGCCCTTTGTACACAGAGGTTGGCTGCAGTCCAGTCCTCCACATTTGCTTCTGAACCTGCTAGTGTAAGCTGACTTTGATAGGATCACATGATTTTTGAAATATGCGATAAGCTTGTAAGATGAATGTAAAAGAGGAGTTGTGTCAATAAAAATGACAATTTAAAATTCGAGGATGACCCAAACTGCCGAGGTTTTAGACGGCAACACACTGAGAAGAATTCGGTGGAAATACACACAGATGCCGAAGTTCTATAAAACTCCTAAGTACTTTCTTTCACCCCTACATTATTCTTAAAGAGCTCAAAGGGGAATTTATACAGGATATGCTTTATATATGGGCTTTTCACTAAAATCCAGGCACAACATTCCAATTAGCAAAACTGTACTCTAACCTCAAGAACAGGTACAAACTGACTTGGTATCAGCATCAAAATAGCTATAATTCGATATTCATGCATTATGTGTTCTCAGTGAGGATAAAACTGAAAGGTAGCCATATTCTTAATGATTCACACTTTCCATTATTTTCTTTGTAGATCACCTGACAACTACAGGCCCCAATCTTCTTAAGTTCTATTAGCAGGACGATTTCTCTGTTCAGAACTCTAGGGGAAGTGTTCTCACTAAGTAGGTCAATTCTACACCATGTAATTGTGGTCACGTCAAAGCATCTATTTGTGAGTTTTCTTGTTCAACCCATTTGAAGTAGGGTCATATTTATAGCATCACAAAAAAAAAAAAAAAAAAAATTACAGCCAGGAAAAAAAAAGTTTGAGCATTTGGTTCCTTAGTGGACACAAGGAAAATATTAACCACTACAGTACCATATCCACCATGAAATAATAGGGCCAAATAGCCCAACCATGACCAAACCTGGAGACTTCGCAGAGACAACAGTGTCTATAAATCCACGATGATTTGGCTTCCTGGTCCCTGCGGTGAGAATTCTAGCTACTGTTGGACAAAACAGAGAGTATTAACCATATCAGATTGACAGCCCCAGTAAATGTCATGTGCAGAAAGCCAACTTCGGGGCTCATATGCTCGTGTCTGGAGTTCCTGCTTGAGGCTTTCTCCTGACTAGAGGCATTTTCATATAATAGGTGAAGATGAATAGATATGTGCTTGTTTTCAAAGGCAAGCTTTGTTTTATCCTGGCTGTGTCCTTTAGGACAAGTCACCTTACCTTTTTAAGGCAAACTTCCTCCATTTATGATTTTATTTCCTTCCTTAGGTTGTTGGAAGGCACAGACACATGATGCACCCTGGGTGACCTTTTAGTTGCAAGAGTAACTAGTGTTACCCATGGGGATGTTAAACATACATCCTGACACCCTAATCTCAATCTCATGTGCTTTAAAATAGCACAACTTCTTCACGTTGGATATGGAAAATGTGTAATTTGATTCTACTTTACTTTCCTCGAATGAGGAGGGGCTGGCTGGCTTTCACTGTTTAAGCAGTCTAAGGTTTTGGTTATAGGCAAAGATTTTTTTTTTGTTTTTTTTGTTTTTGTTTTTTGTTTTTTTTTTTTTTTGAGAAAACTCCCCAGGAGAAGACAGGTAACATTCTCCCACTCCTGTGTTTTTATAGCTCGATTTCCAAAGCTTGCGGCTACATTGCTTCACCCGTAAGATAGAGCTGTGACTATCCTCCTGATTAGAGCAGTCTAAAGATAAATGTGATCATAGATGGGAAAACATGAAAAAGACTGAGGGTATTGAGTGTCAGCAAAGGCAAGGTCCACATAGCTTAGTGTAAGCAGGACTCCAGGAAGCTGAGGATATAATAATTAGAAATTAGAAATATCTTATAATTCGAGGCAAACATAACATGCCCTTAGACTCAGGTGGCTTGAATAAGAAATGCTCTGTAATTTGAACCCTGGTTTGGGAGGGCTGTTTGGAAAGTTTAGGAAGTACAGTCTTGCTTGAGAAGTATGTAACTTGGGGCAGCCTTTGGGAGTAGACGTCCTGTGGCACTCCTGCTTGGCTCTGCCTGTTCCTGGCTTGCACTTGAAGCTGTGAGCTCTCAGCTTCCTGCTCTGAGTGCCATGCTGAGCGCTCCTATGCCTTCCCTAAGAGTTCACTGTGATGAGCTCGTGTCCTTCTGAAAACGTAAATCCAAATAAATGGTTCCTATTCTGAGCTGCCGCTCTCACCATGTTCTATTACAGCAATGGAAAAGTAACTAATCCGCCAAGCAATCCTATTGTAAGTCTCTGTGCACAAAATATAAGCGGAAGAAAGAATATATGTGATAAAAGACAAAAGGTCACTGCACAGTCTGAACCGATGGAAAGGTAAAGATACTTGACAATCTGGGTGGATCGGAAGGATGTACGTGTTTTCAATATATATACAGAATGTGCACTAGGCCTGCGCTGATGCACAGGAGCAAGCAGAACCAGAGGATTAGATTGGTCTCTTGGATAATGAAACCATAAAGACAAGCAAAGAGGACAAGAGCACTTGGGGGTGTAGTTTGGTACTTGAGCTCTTGATGAGCAAGAAGGCGGCTCTGGGATAGATTCCCAGGACTACAAAACTCAACCAACCAAAACAAAGCAACAACAACAAATCAAAAGGAGTTCTGTTATAGGACAGAGAGATAAAGGCAAAATTGATGGGAGGAGACAAGTCACAGTCGTGACTTGACCTGTGTCTGAGTGCTGATGACATACCCATTCATTAGGACACTGTGCCTCACTTGGTGTTTATATTTTCAGTGTTTATATCATACAACGAAAGTTTGGAAAATAATATACAACCCACATATGACACTACATGGCACACATCAGTTGGAAAAAAAATAGTAACTTTCACCTTACTTTCTACTTTGTGAGGTTAAGAAATACAGGTAAGAAAGGATCCTAATTGGGGACTGGGGAGATGGCCATCGGGTTGGCAGTGCTTGGTAAGCAAGGATGAGGACCTGAGTTCAAATCCTTCAAACTCTTTAAAAATATGGATGTGGTCAATGTACACCTATAACTCTGTGCCAAGGGGAAAGAAAGCAGAGACAGGATTTTTAGAGCTTGCTACCTGACAGCCTAGCTTCAGGTTCAGTAAGAGAACCTGTCACTGGAATGGGCAGAGAATGAGAAATATCCTCTGTTGGTATCCTCAAGTGTGCACAGACTCATTTATCCACCCCCCTCACACACACACTCACACACACACACACACACACACACACTCTTACATACATACATACATACATACACACACACAGACACACACACACACACACACACACACACACACACACACACAATCTTAAAGGTTTTCTGTAACTAGAAGTAACCAACTGCCTTCGTTTACATTTAATAGAGGGGTAACACATTTTCTTCATTTAGGAAGAAAAGTCTATGAGAAATCCAATACATATAAAAAATTAACCAGAGTGTTATCATCACACTTTAAACTTCCCTTAAGAACTCCCCAAATTCAAATTTCACAATTACTACAGCAAATAGTCTAGTACCCGGGACCTGGGATGGATAATGAGCCAGGCCAGACTACCCTGGGTTGTCATCAGGGCTGTTCTGGCAAGATGTGCTGCTCACAGCCACTGCTGCCTTATTTAAAGGAGAACCTGGTGCCGGCAGCAAGGCTGAAGTGTGGATCAACGCCTGCAGCAGCAGTCTGCTAAGCATCTCTGTGACTGGGAAACCCCAAAGGGCTACATCCTCATTCTTTACAACTACATCCATTAATGACTTCTAGTGCCGTGGAGCTGGGAAGGGACAACAATGGGTGAGAAGTCAATTTAATTTTTATTCCAGGCCCGATGTGTTCTTAACAGGACCCTATGAGAATTTATGTCACATGCAAATTGTCTCACTGTCCCTGATTCAAAAGGCAGATCCCGCCTCAGTAGATTCATTCTGAAGCCTTTAGCAGTGTTTAATGAAAAGTGGCTGTTTTCACTATGAACCAATTTCCCTCGTGAGTTTTATTACTGAAATCATCAAAATAAATCACCTGGAATCTTCAGTCTTACCTCGTTGGCAAGCAGGATTTCGAAATCCTTCTTTAAAAATCTGCACACCAGAAACGTGTGCTTGAGACAACAGTTAGCTGTTAAAATGAAGTTTCTCTTTTTCCTCTTTGCTCCCAGTGCGGGGAGTACGACGTTTGGTTCTCCATAAGCCTAGTGTGACTTATGATGGCTTGGTGTGATGTGTGACAAGTAAAGTCCATTTAAAAACAAAAACAAGAAAACATCGGCCAGATTGTGGTCACAGACAGATACTCTGGATGGGAACAGGCCAGCACAGTGGATGTCTGGGACCAGGGTTGGCCTTTCTTTTACAGACTTGTTTTGTGCTCTCTCAGAAACCAAAAAAATAAGTGTGTGCTAGTGCACTAATAGCCACTTGGTAAAATCCTGCTGTCACACCCGCACTTTACACACTATTGACCTCTCCCAGCTGTGTCTTCAGGACTCCAGGCATATTCTGTTTGCAAATGTGATTTGGTCACAGGTAGCAGGGACCAGGGAAGCAAGGATCATGTCTTTGTCCTCCTGGGGAACCTTGCTGTGCTCCCCCCCCACTGAAAATCTGTTTGCTCCATTTTCTCAGTGCGATTTAACAAAGATTTTTACCGGGACTAATAATTTTCACGTGACGCCACTCCCACCTCTGATCCATCCCTGGGGGTGAGCGCTGCAAAGGTTGAAGCGGCTACACTAATCACATTAAGTGTGCATGCATAGTGGTCTCATGTGTCAGCAATCCAGGACATTTAGATTTCTTTAATCTGAGGCAAAGGCTTGCACCGAAATATGGGGCTCTGGTAGGGAAATTCCAAGACTGCTGGAAGCTGAACCACAATATGTGGAGCCCTGAAATCATCTTGCGCAAGATAGTGGCTTTTATACACCGGTGTGGTCTTAGGTACAAATAACAAACCAGTTCATTTAGTTTCTTATATTTGCACCCACTATAACATACATAAGAGGTACCCCCCCTTTTCTCCTCAGAGTACATAAGTTCCTACTTATTCTCCTGGGAGACACAAAGCTGGCTTTACCTCTCTGCATGGCTAACTGCTGTTCACCGTTAAAACCCAGTTCGTAACAACATCTCTCGGTAACTCTCAACAACTTAACAGCCTCTGCCACAGAGGGATGAGCCTCTGAGTCCAGGTCTTGTCATAACACTTTGTGTCCTTTAGACACAGGACTAGTGGTCTCCAAACATGGACACTTCTCCAGTAAGCATTTCATTCTCTTGGCCCCTCTTAGGAATTTTGGATATAGAAGGCCTGGAAAGATATGTTATGATCATATTAAAAAGCATTGTGAGTAATTTTTGATGGAAAATAATTTGAGAACCACTTGCTTCTCCCATCAAACTTTACATTTTAATCATCAGTAGGATGATTTAAAATCAGAATAACACTGTAATTTTTAGCAAAGGCTAAAGAGACGGGCCACTCATGAGCTACACAACATTGGATAGGTTGTATAATCTCTTTGTTTTTGTGGCTATATAGAAATAATAGTATATAATAATGTTTACATATCACCATAACCCTATATGTTGGGCTCCC
This sequence comes from Micromys minutus, assembly GCF_963924665.1. Lineage (NCBI taxonomy): Eukaryota > Metazoa > Chordata > Mammalia > Rodentia > Muridae > Micromys > Micromys minutus. Next base: position 24,181,429 of record NC_137978.1, on the reverse strand, counting down.
AGGTTATGTACATTCTACTTACCATGGCTGATGTTATATATGTTCATGAGCATGTTTATGTCTGTGTCTAGCCCTTTCTCCATGAGCACTGTACTTCTAGGAGAGAGGAATATGTCTCTTACCTACGGTGCAAAGTCAATGAGTTTGTCAGGGCAGGAAAATGATGTTCATAAAAGAAAAGGGGGCATGTTGCTAATCAAGACGCAGAAATGTGGTCGATGTCAACACAAGGCTCTCCGTACAGACAAGGAAGTGACCCGTCTCGACAGTCTCTGAGCCATCTTCAAAACCTGAAGCTTAAGTCTTCTAAGGATGAGATGCCAGCAGCCTTTCTGCTTGACACAGACCTAATAATCAATGGCTCATCTGAGAAGGAGCTGATCAATGCGTTTCACGACCCCACCATTGAACACTGCCTCCTGAAAATGCCCATGACAATCTTTTACACAACCTAATTGAGAGAACGAATTGAATGCTTCCTTCTCGTTTTATCAAACCCTACAAACAAGGAATAAAAGTACACCATGCAAGGGAGACAACTATCAGTCTCCAAATCAACATGCTCATGGGAAACCTATGGGGTCTGGGAAAACTGCCTTCATTGGTGATCCACACTGTTGGCTGAGTATAAACAGGAAGCTATGGGCTATGGTAAAACCGTCTTCACCGGTGATCCATATTGCTGACTAAATATAGAGGCTGCAACCCGAAATAGCTACAAATGTATGCAAGAAGGCACAAGGAAGTCTATGTCAGCCTGGAGGCCTGGGGGCCCTGGCTTTGCATCCTGGATCTGCCGTTCCCGGCTGTAAGGAAATCACCGTCCTTATCAGGGATATTGAAGAAGAGTAAAATGTTGCCATATAAATCCAGTTTTTGCAGCCCTGAGCAGCATGTACATGCTTGAAAGACAACTAACTGCAAGTCAGACTTGAGCATCTCTAGATTGGAAGCTGTCCATCGCCAAGTGCCTGCACAGCCCAGGTATCACATTAAGCCAGATCAGTAAGGCTCCAGCACCTTCAGGAAAGAATGAACTATCACACCCATTGACAGGTGGGAAAGTGGAGGTACAGGATAGATTTGGACAGCGTAGTAGCAGATAAGGAGCCTGTCCTCAAAATTGATTATCACTATATCCAAGATCAAAAGGCCTGTACCCCGTACATGCTAGACAGGTATTGCATTGTGTTCTTGGGATACCAGGACTGGATCATTACTCGATAGGACTCCTTTTCCAATGTGGGTGCCAAAAGTGAAAACATGAAGAATGTCAAGACATGTCACTGTGTTCCTATAAAATTCATGTTGTGTTCTTTCATGTTGTGTTCTGTAGCTGAGGAGAGCACCGATTTGCCTGGTCCTGAGGTTGGGGGAGGGTATTATGTGGGCAAAAAGTATCTGTTGCCATTTTTCTCTTAGGTTACATGTAGGGATGAAGATTCTCGGAGGAGCAAATCTGATCACACGTGTGGAGAGAAGGGTATACGACAGCAATGGTAGATGACACTAGCAAGCAGGTTCCCTTAATGTTCAATTTTAAAAATAAAATGAGGGATTATTCAGAAGAGGAAGAGGGGGTGAAAGGGGCAGTGAGGGGTGAAAATGGCTAAAAGTTGTTATATATGTATAAAACTGTCAGAGGAGAAACATTAAAAATAAGGTTATTAATCGAAATAAAAGGAAAACTTGGCTTCTTTCGCCACATCAATTCCATTTCAAGTGTTCAATAGGCACGAGGTGCCAGTGGCTCTCACCCTGGACAGCACAGGTGAGGGACATTTCCAGTACTCCGGAAAGTTCCACTAGACTTTACTTGGCACTTGAGGCTTCCAATTCTATATGATAAATCCAGGAGGGGGCAGGAGTGGAGGTGGCAGATGGAAACCCCGAGGGAGACAGGTAGCTGCTGAGTGTGGTAGAGAGAAAGGAACAAGAGCTGGTCTGGGACTCAAAGGTCATCCAGTCCTCAGCTGGAGACCACAGTGGAAGGCAAGGAAAGGCTTAGTCCAAGACATCAAGACAATGGAGAATTATCAGAAGCCTGTAGCTTGAAAGCAGAAATGTTTGAAGTCAGTAAAGGCAGGTACTAGAGAGCTGGGGTTAGATTCGATGAGAAAATGAAGAACCAGCAACTCTCTGGATTAAGTTAGCATCATCTGCGATATGAACTAGGAAGGAAGTGGTTAGCAGGGGCTGACAATTCATTTCTGGATGTGTTCCTCTTCCCCCTACCGTACAGCCTTATTGAGATGATCCTTAGGCAACGAGGAGCAGAAATCATGAGCTCATGTCATCTAACTACTGTTGTTAATACACTTGAGTCAGACTCTAGCTCACATACAGCAATAGCAGTAAGTGCACACATTACAGTAAGTTATGCAAGTTAGAAAAAAAAAAAAGGGAGAGCAGTTGATCCCTTTCTTCATGGAGCTCATAATGTGCAGGGGCAAAAGAGGCTGTCACAGGCACAGTCCTCACTGTCACAATTAAGAACACAAGAAAGGACTGACAAAAGTGTTGGTAAAATATAGAAGGTGGTAGTCTTCCTGAAGGAGAAAATGTCTTTGCCTCAAGGTGTGCACTGGATGTCTGTGGAAGCACTAGACAGTTTTGATGAATGGGATGCATCTATGCGGGAATAAAACCATTTTCCTAGTAAGTTGTGAGCTCAAAAAAAACCTACTGCTTCTAACTTTATCTTTTTTTAAAAGATATTATAAAACTCACCTCACAAATCAGCTAAGTGTCTACTTCAGAAAGAAGTAGACAACACGGTAAGACCCTGCTTCCTCACATCTGAAGGCTTCTCTTTAGGTTGAGGAATTACAGAAACTTGGCACCTGGGGTCCAGTTCCAAAGACCTGCTCAGTGAGCCACAGATATATATTTCAATCATTCATGTTTCTATCAATGTAGAAATTTACATAGAGTTTGAGGTCCTCCTAGCTCTTAAATGGTTTACATTTCATACATGAGAAAAACACCTGAATCAGTTGTCCTATCTCCAGCATGCAAATGTACACACACACACACACACACACACACACACACACACACACACACACCACCCCTACCTATGCACTTTTGTACAATCCATTTCAAACCCCACTAATCAGACTGGCTTCTTCTTCCTCACCCAATCTCAGGGGTGTGATGGCCCAACACACATAACTGAACACAAGTTCTGACACTAAATGTAAAGATAGAAAAGCAGGGGTCAGCACTGGACAGGCACAGAGACTGCCCTGGTTCCAAATCCCAGCCCAGGGCTCTATGGTCTTCATTCTCTTGAACCCACCACCAGGCTCCTGCTCAGCCTCTGTCTTTGTTTCTTCTGCTCTCCTGCCTGAGGCATGTATCCCCTCTCTATGCCAGGCCATCTCTGCCTACACACGCTAAAGCACAGAGACAGAATCTTCCAGAGCCTTCGGAAACATAGTACACCCACAGCAAGTTGCACCCTGGGCATTCTTCTCCTTCCTTTGCTAGTCATTACTTTATGTATGACTGTCACACCCACTGCACAAAGAACATCAGGAAGAGGGAAGGCTGGAGGCCTCAAGAGCTGCTCCAAACTGCTAATGGTGCCACAGCAGGCAGGAGAGACCAGACTATGGAGAGTGAGGACTTATATGTCTCCAGGCAGGGCAAGGGGAACCCAGAGAGAATGGCTTCTCACATGGGAAGTTATTAATGAGCTAAAGGAGGAGATAAGATAGCAGAATTGAGGATCCCAAGGCAGGGTGAGAACAGCAACAAGTTTTCATAGAGAACCTCATCCTTGACAAACCTCCACCAGACAGTCAGACTTAAATCTGCAAACAGCCACAAGAAAAAAAAAAATATGTCACCCACGTGCTCAGCCATATTAGCAGAGGTAGAAGGTTGGGCTGACACAAAGAACTCAGAATGCTGTCACCCGAAGGATAAGGCTCCAAAGTTTAAGAGAGGACTTTCAGGTTTTTCTCCAGAGTAAGACAAATGCTCAAACTCTCTCAGCTTGGAGGCACCAAGCCTCCTGTGTTTTATACACTCTGGTTCAAGAAACTTTTCCTTATGAACATTGATGCAAAAATACTCAACAAAATCCTTGCAAACCGAATCCAAGAACACATCAAAACCATCATTCATCATGACCAAATAGGCTTCATCCCTGTGATGCAGGGATGGTTTAACATAAGGAAATCCATCAATGTAATCCACCATATAAACAAACTTAAAGACCAAAATCACATGGTCATCTCACTAGAAGCTGAGAAAGCATTCGACAAAATCCAACACCCCTTCATGTTAAAAGTCCTGGAAAGAACAGGAATCCAAAACCCATATTTAAACATAATAAAAGCAATATACAGCAAACCAACAGCCAACATCAAACTTAATGGCGAGAAACTTGAAGCAATTCCACTAAAATCAGGGACTCGACAAGGCTGCCCACTCTCCCCCTACCTATTCAACATAGTACTGGGAGTCCTGGCTGGAGCAATTAGACAGCAAAAGGAGATCAAGGGGATACAAATCGGAAAGGAAGAGATAAAAACATCACTCTTTGCCGATGACATGATAGTGTACTTGAGTGACCCCAAAAATTCCACCAGAGAACTCCTACAGCTGATAAACAAGTTCAGCAAAGTGGCCGGATACAAAATTAACTCAAACAAATCAGTAGCCTTCCTATACTCAAAGGACAAACATGTGGAGAAAGAAATTAGGGAAAAGGTACCCTTCACAATCGTTACAAAAACTATGAAATACCTTGGTGTGACTCTAACTAAGGAAGTGAAGGACCTGTATGACAAGAACTTCAAACCTCTAAAGAAAGAAATTGAGGAGGATCTCAGAAAATGGAAAGATCTCCCATGCTCATGGATTGGAAAGATCAACATCTTAAAAATGGCCATCCTACCAAAAGCAATCTACAGATTCAATGCAATCCCCATCAAAATTCCAACCCAGTTCTTCATGGAATTGGAAAGATCAATGTGCAATTTCATATGGAATAACAAAAGACCTAGAATAGCGAAATCCATCCTCAACAACAAGAAAACATCTGCGGGAATCACTATCCCTGACCTCAAGCTATATTACAAGGCAATTGTGCTGAAAACTGCATGGTACTGGTACAGAAATAGGCAGGTGGATCAATGGAATAAAATAGAAGATCCAGAAATGAGCCCTCATGTATATGGTCACCTGATTTTTGACAAAGGAGCAGTAAACATTCAATGGAAAAAGGACAGCCTATTCAACAAATGGTGCTGGTCCAACTGGCACTCAACATGCAAAAGAATGAAAATAGACCCGTTCTTATCTCCTTGTACAAAGCTCAAGTGTAAGTGGATTAAAGATCTCCACATTAAACCAGATACACTGAAACTATTAGATGAGAAAGTAGGGAAAACCTTAGAACACATAGGCACAGGAGAAAATTTCCTGAACAAAACACCAATGGCTCAAGCTCTAAGGTCAAAGATTAACAAATGGGACTTAATGAGATTGCAAAGTTTCTGTAAGGCTAAGGACATCGTCAAGAAAACAAAACGGCAACCAACAGAATGGGAAAAGATCTTTACCAACACCACATCAGATAGAGGCCTAATATCCAAGGTGTACAAGGAACTCAAAAAGCTAGACACCAGAGAATCAAAAAACCCTATTAAAAAATGGGGTACAGAGCTAAACAAATCATTTTCAGTTGAGGAACACCGAATGGCCGAGAAACATCTGAGGAAGTGCTCGACATCCTTAGCCATCAGGGAAATGCAAATCAAAACAACCCTAAGATTCCACCTCACACCAGTCAGATTGGCCAAGATCCAAAACTCAGATGACAGCAGATGCTGGCGAGGCTGCGGAGAAAGAGGAACACTTCTCCACTGTTGGTGGGGTTGCAAGCTAATACAACCACTCTGGAAATCTGTCTGGCGATACCTCAGAAAATTGGATATAGTACTACCTGAAGACCCAGCTATTCCACTTCTGGGCATATACCCCAGAGACACTTTAATACACAACAAAGATATATGCACCACAATGTTCATAGCGGCTCTATTTATAATAGCCAGAAGCTGGAAGGAACCCAGATGTCCTTCAGAAGACGAATGGATACAAAAATTGTGGTACATATACACAATGGAATACTACTCAGCCACCAGAAACAATGACTTAACCAAATTCTTAAGAAAATGGCTGCATCTAGAGAAGATCATCCTGAGTGAGATAACCCAGTCACAAAAGAACAGACATAATATGCAGTCACTGATAGTGGGATGCTAACCCCAGAGGCTTGCACTCCCCCAGAAACAACTCACAGACTGTATGAAGTCCAAGAAATAAAGAAAACAAAAAATATACATATATTCACAAAACAAGAAGACTTTGACTATTTCCATGTTGCGTTTTGTTTGGCATGTACTTTACGCTTATTGCAACTAGTAGGTTTTCAATGCATACTGCCAAGCCCTTGAAAAAAATCAAGTACTGACTAAAAAATATATTCACATGGTTTTATGTAAAATTTATTTTAATGTCTGAAAAAACAGTACTGACAAAAATGTATAATTTTAAGCAAAAAATGTTTAAAATCTGTACATTTATCTTTGTTTTGCAAAATAAAGTCGTTTAAAAAAAAAAAGAACCTTTTCCTCTGCAATAAATGCATGCTCTGCTCCAGTGAGCATCCAGGAGAACCCTAGAGAACCTTTAATAACAGAATGCTCAGAATAGACTTGAAACTCAGCTCAGAACCAGCACATTACTACAGATTAGCCCTTGACTCTCCCAGGAGTACAGATCATTTGGTCCTTAGTCTAGGTTGTAAATCAGGAAAACCTTGGCATTCCAGAAAACTATGGAGACCCTGTTGCAAGAGGTAAGTCAATCCCAGAGGACTGGGCCTTCATGAAGGTATTTAAACGTGTCCTATGTCAGTTAAGGTACGACCACGTAGTCAGACCCCCAAAGCAAACCTCACTGAACAATATACTAGTATTTAAATGCTTGCAATATTCATCAGGGTTTTTTTCCCAAACAGCCCCAAGTCCAAACCCAGATTAACTGAGGAGGGACAAACTTGAAACTCCACACCAGAGTTCGGCTCACTACCACTCTGACGCATGCCACGTTCTCAGCCCATCATCAGCACAAGGCCCACATCTATTCTCAACTCTATGGCAGATAAGGATTATAGGGGTATAAAAGAAGAGCACCCTGTAAAAGGCTATTTATGAGGAGGGCAATGGATTTTCTCGTGAATCTGGTTTTACACTCTCCATTTTCCACCGAAACAATGGAGTGCTACAAGGCTAATAATAAGACACAGGCCTTGATTAAATACCCAATCCATAATTCAATAAAGCGGTTGTGCTGACATAATCAGCACAGAGGGACTCTTATGAATACCCAAATAAGCCCAAATCCGAATAGTCTGAGTCAGCACTCGCCCCTCTGAGATTTTATTATTTGTAAAGTGTGCAAAACATTTTTCTTCCAGGACCAGACTTCACAAATTTTGTAATTAGCAAAGTTTCGTTAGTGAAATAAGACACATTGAATTCCAAGGGAAGGCTGGCCAGGAGCCTGGGAATACTCTAATAGAAAAGCAGGCACTTTGATTCATCTGTTCAAGGAATGATATATTCTTGACCATTGGATAAAGTACTCTCAGTTGGGGAAGTCTTGGAAGTTCTTAGACACTCAATTCAAGGCTGACTGGTTTCTATTTGGAACCAGAATGCCAAATTGTGATATGACCCCAAAAAGGGGGATTTCAGAGAGCCTAAGTGTAGAGCTCCCAGTTTATTTGGAGTAACAGCAAACCTTTATATCATGCATTAAATTTTAAAACATGAACATATCTCAAATAAATTATATGCCTTCTGTGATTTGGACAGCCCCCCCCCCCTTGTTCTATGCAGTTCCTTTGAGTTTTAAAGGCATTTCTTTCCCTCTGATCACTAGGTAGCTCAGAATAACATCTACAGTCCCAACTAAATATCCAGGACCCAGCATGGTTTACATGCCAGCTGTTTCTTTGTTTCCATAGTCACCCAACTATAGTCTTTTAAAAAGCACTTATGGTTTATTTTTAAAGGATTTTTGTTATTTTTATTTACGTGTGTGTGTGTGTGTGTGTGTGTGTGTACTGAGTACAGGTAGGTACTCTCAGAGGTTAGAAGATGGTGTTGTTGTTATAGATAGCTGTGAACAGCGTGTTGGTCGTGGCTGGGAACTAAATTCTTATCCCCTAGAAGAGCAGCCACTGTTCTCAATGACCCAGTGAGCTTTCTACTTCTATGTCATTATAATAAAAACAGTTTTCTAACCCCCTCACATTGTTTGTCCTCCTAAATCTGCCATGTCCTGCACAGCTACAGTGCTAAGGCTTCTCCAGATTGGCTGCACTACTACTGAGATCCTCCTTGTCCACTCAGATTTCCTAAGTAAGTGACCTGCTGTTTTCTGCTCATCAGGAGCTACCACTGTCAGGAGATGGCCCACATGTATGGCCTTTCCATAGAAGGCAGAAACAAAGATAGTGTTGGTGATGGCAGAAAAAAATGTCTTGTGAAAATCATTTCAAATCAAGTGAAGGTCTGAAAGACAGGAGTCTGGGTCCGAGAAAAGTTACTGACCGAGGGAGGAGGCTCAGCTTTGTTATTTGACGTCATAGGGAATGAAGGTGGGACATGAGTGCAGAAAAACAACGCCTAATGTTTCTCCATCTCTCCTACATTGCTTCCTACTAATACTTTCCAGTCTTGAGATTTTCTTTCACTTTGTATCTTTCAGGACTAAGCTCAGTTCATTACCCACTGCTTTGAGAAAGAAACCTCGGGGAGGGGGACATAGTCCAGGAATTTGCTGTTCAGTGTGCCTACTGCTGTTTTGTCAAAAGAAATTACAGCCAAATGACTGTTGAGTCTTCACTGTCGGGCTTTGCCAAGACAGACTACCTTAAAAGAATTTCAGGCCAAGGATGTAGCTCAGAACACTTGTACAGTGTGACCAAGGCCCTGGGTTCAATCCCCAGTACAGTGTGTGTGTGTGTGTGTGTGTGTGTGTGTGTGTGCACATGTCTGTGAGCATGTGTGCATGCATTTGTGCATGTTTGTGGAATGCTACAAGTTGGGAACGTCATTTATTTCCAATCTGTATAGAAATAAAGTCACAAAGTAATAGTTTGCAGAGGGTTTAATAGCTCAGAGGAGGGGTGGGGGTAGGAAATAAAAGCTTGTCAGATGAAGTGACTTCTTTCTCAATCAGTACTCTCTCTACCTCTTGTCTTCATAGCAAAATTCTTGCTCACTTGTTCTTCTTTCTCTCCTATGTTTTCCCCCTAGAATCTAGAGGTTGATGTCACTCTCGTAATGGTTCTGCCATAACACCTAGTAGCTAACAATGGAAAACTCATATAAATGTGGCCCTTTATCAGCATTTATCACAAAATAAACCAAAAACAAATGCTTTGTTCCCTTTCAATCAAAGCTCCTGGAATCTTGTTGCTGGAGATCCTTTTCCCCAGGGGATGTGGCTATCTAGTTATCTACTCAAATTATTCTGACCTTCCAAGGCTGAGTCCTGTTAGCCTTTCTTAATCCAAAAATAATTAGTGATAACAGACCCAGGCTTGTTGAGACAGAGAGTTATTTGCAAGGAAATTCTTGACTGGAGCAAATGGTTTTACAAGAGCCACCAACTCTAATAGATTGTCCAGAGCTCCTGCCACCTGCTGTCCTCAGCTCTCCTGTCATCTTTGACAGTAAAAGGTCAGTAGGTCATGATGTTGAGCTGGGAGATATCATGTCGCTGTCACATTGTCACCGATGGGGAGAAATGAGGCCAATGCGCCAGCCATCTGGAGAGGACACTGGGTGGAGATTCCCACTCACTCTAAGCATGCGAACACAGAATAGAAAGGCAGAGGCCAGTCCAAAACTGCTGTACCTTGCATTTGGGGAAGCAGAAAATTCCAAGGGGACAATGGTAAGATAAAACAATCCTAGTGCCCTACTTCAGTGTGAAGGACTCTGAAATAGCAAGGAGTGTGTGGTGGCATCTTCTGTAGCACTGAACATAATTAGGGATTATGGGTGTGACTGGGAGGCACTATTTCTGTCTCTTTCGATCCCTGAGAAGAGAGCCAAGACTTTGCACTCACTGTGTCAGAAATGCCCACAGAGCTTATTAAGGAGAAGGTGGTAGAACTCACCCCCAGAGGTGCTGATTCAGTAGACCTGATTCAATAGGTGCACAAATGTGAGGCCTCCAGTCAAAATTTCTAATGGCCATCCAGGTAAGGATGCTCTGCTGGCTCACAGATGACACACTCGAAGAACTGTTACTTTAGACAAGATAATTCACAAGAAACCCAAGGAAGGAAAAAACCAGGATCAACTGTGACCAGCACACACACAGTGTTTGTCAGTCCGTAAGAATCATTTCATGTAATCTTCTGACTACAGTTGGAAGTAACTGAATTTGTAATTATGGTAGGCAGGCAGGCAAGCAGGTAGTTAGGTAGGTAGATAGACAGACAGACAGACAGACAGACAGACAGATAGATAGATAGATAGATAGGCAGGCAGACAGACAGATCCATCCATCCATCCATCCATCCATCCATCCATCCATCCATCCATCCATCCATCCTTGATATATAGATAAGGAGACCCAGGTCTGAGAAGACACAGGTCCAGAGAGGTAAAAGCACCATGGCCAAGGCCACACTGCTACAGAGCAGAAGTTTTCAACCTGTGTGTTATGATGTCTTTGGGGGCTCGGGGACCCATTCATAGACTATCAGAAAAGCACAGATATTTACATTATGAGTCATAACAGTAGCATAATTCCAGTCATAAAGTAGCAACAAAACTTTATGGTTGTGTGTTGCTGCAACATGAAGAGCCCGGGCCAGGAGTAGAATACAGTCTTCAAGGCCTTATAGTGACCCAGATTCTTGAGATGGGTTGCAAATGATCCAAGTAGGTCTCAGGAAGATGGGCAGCTTGAGAACAGACTCATCTCCAGCAAGACGCCCTTTTACTAGCATGCTCAACCTGCACCTGTCCACCTGAGACATCAGGTGACACATGCAGAGTAACATGAACCTCCCCTCATCCTTGGATCAGCCCAAACAGAGATGGAGAGGTAAATTACATGCACTTGACAGTTGAACTTGGTAGTTATCTGGGAATGAGAAAACTGAGGACTTCCATGACTTCGCCATCTACAGGACAAGTTGGGGTACTTATGATACATAGCTGGTTTTGTACAAAACACATCTGATCTAAACACAAGGCTTCAGATACAATGAAAATACTGATGTACCAAAGATCTAGGGGTAAGTCCTTCAACTCAGCTGAGGTTTAGTCACTTTACCGTCCAACAGTCATTTCCACTGGCTTGGCTATCACAGAGCAACCTAGAGTTACAAGTGAAAGAAACATAGAAACTGGATATCTTGTGGGGTGTTACGGTTGCTATAACGAGGGAAATTCTATGAGAGATAACTGGTTAGAAAGACAGGCTATTAGAAAATAGGATTGGGGATAGTTGCTCTTGATTTGTGACATATTACCCAAAGCTATCAGCTTCCTGACCACCAACCGCTTTCTTCCTCTGCGACCCAGATAGGCACACATCTGGAAAAACTCTTAGTACGGTACAATGGCCCAGCGCTCCGTATTTATGACACATTCACAGATGCTCCAACTTCTGGCAGTATATTAATGGATTTAAAAACTCAAAACAAATCATCAATGATTATGGTCCCATACTATTATGGTCTATGTCCCCCTGCTCATCAGACCTCCCTGGAGCACTAGCTTGTTCCTGAAGGTTCATCAGGAAATCTGGTCCCTGTTGGATAGTGACTCATTCGGAGGGAGTCCCTGATATTGTTTCATTCTGTGGGAACTAATACTGATCCTTAGTGGCTGTTCATGACTGCTTTGAGAGTGCAAAGCTAGTCAGGCAGTGCAGCTGAACAGAAGGCCATACCGTACACATGAGGCACGGTGGTCATATCAGACACACGCATAATAAATGTAACCAATGTTCTTCACGACACAAACAAAGCACAGCATAGCAGGCCACAGCACAATATAATACGAGGAAATAGGGTGAAGTATTCAAATATATGTGAAGGACCTATATGTCACCCCATCCCGAGATCTTCACTCTGTTTACTAGCTGTGTGCCTCTGGGTAAGTGCATTAACCTTCCTGTTCGCACGGGCTATTCATTTGTGACATAAAATAAATTAGGGTGGGAAAAGTGTTAATATGCCTAGTACATTGTAAGATTACTGAGAGACTGAGAAAAGACTATCAGAAGCATCACTACTCCCATCACCACCAGCATCAGCACCACTATCCCTAGCATCACTACCACCACCACCACCACCACCACCAGCAGCAGCAGCAGCAGCAGCAGCAATACTTTCCTCGATCTGCTTAGCCCCTATTTTCATTATATTCCTGCTGTCCCCGTGCCCCATGTGTTCTATCTAAGTTAGAGAGATTCTATCTCCAATCTCCAGGCCTCCATTAGCAAGGGAAACAGAATTCCATTACCATCCCTTGTCTTTTAAAGTGAGGTTTAATTCACTTACCATAAAATTCTCTCCTTTAAAGTGTATGCTTCTAGGTTTGTGCAACCGTCGCCACTGTCTAATTTCACAGTTCTTTCTGTTTAAATTCGATTTAAATTCACAAGATTACACATGGTTTATGGCTTAAAATGTGATGTTTTGAAATATGCACCCGTTATGACATCGCTCCACGCTGCACACATTCTAACACTGAGAGCCCTGAAACTCCTCTGGTTTCAAGAGGGCAGGCTGTCATTTACCATAGATAAATATTGATGGTACACACTGAAGCTCTCTAACTTCATCTTCCTGTGGAACTGAACTCTTGCACCCCTAAATCCCTCTCCACCCCAGCCCACAATCCCATCCTTGCCTCTCCTTCAGTACCCACTCCACAAAGAAGAGAGATCACTTGTTGCCTGTATCTTGTTACCTGGCTTACTGAACTTAACACAGTGTCCTAAAGATTACAAATCTACATTGATATGTAATGTTTAGAAATTCTAGAACTCTGTTTCTACATAGTCTTTTCAAAGACTTCTTCCAATTTTCCTCTTTTTAACTATTTATTTTAATAACCACTTTTCACAAAGAAGGCCCTTCAAATGAGAAACAGAAGAGTGTGGCTGTCTGCGCCAGTATGGCTTGGATCCTAAATCCAGTGTTAGGATGTGACCCTGGTTAGGTCTCTTGTTTGTGCCTGTCTTCCATCTACAAATGGGAACCCCACAGTGCTAATCCTTGTCGAGGGGCTGATGTGAACTTACTTTGCTTCATCAAAACTGCTTACACAACCTGTAATGCATGGCCAGGACTCAGGGGATGCTAAGTTATTCTAGACATGCTTACTGAAGCCAAATGGCAATGCATAGAGCAAAAGCTTTACTGTGTTTTGAAAGAGGGCAGGGAAGGTACCTCTCCTATACCATGGCCTGGGATAGCTTATTCACCAGAACTGTGCTTCAGTGGAAAAGCTCTTTTGCCACTTTGGAACTCAGTTAAGATAAAAATCCACTGACATCTAGATGCATGAAGTTCTTTCCTCTCTTCTTAGCTTTCCATCCTCGGTTCTCACACACTTGGCCTGTATAATGTGGGTGCGCCTATCTGAATCACGCTGGTTCTACTGTACACACAGCACAACATAGCACACACACTCTTCCACCACTGGTCACACTCTCATCAAATACTGACTGAGTCCACTTGCAGTCATATGATGCTCTGTGGAGTCAAGACGGGAACACAAAATCCCATGTGACTCTCTACCCTTTACCAGTTCCCATTTCCCCGAACAAACCTTCATTTGTTAATAACACAGGGTGCCCGTTTAATGCTAAACGGGGCCACTTCTGCCCTTCCTAAACGTTTTCTATTGTGGATATGCAGTGCATAGTACATGATCAATAATGGAACTAGTCAATACTCCTGAGCAGGTCAGAGTGGCAGGCAAGTGGCTGTTGCACATATACTATTTGGAGGGAGAGGAGTAAGATGGAAGCAATAAGTATCTTGCCTGACTTTTGCTGCTGTAAGTGAGGCAGGCCTGGATTTACCCTGGTTCTCTCTAGAATCTCTGCCAGCCTCCTTCCAACACCAGCACAGTTTCCAGCAACCAGTGGATGGAAAAATGTAGGTCTGAAAGTCAGACAGACCTGTGTTTGAAAGTGTCCTCATTGAGGAACATCAGTGACCATACTCCTTGACCATTGAATGACAAGAAAAAAAGGCTGCCATGAGAATTTCACTGTACTCACGAACACACACACACACACACACACACACACACACACACACACACACACACACGCTAACTGATCACTATTGTTAGGAATAGTCCAAGAAGTCAACTTCATAAGCAGGTAGTGTAGCCTCAGACTTCAGATAACTACATCAAATCAAATGTCCCGGGATTCCTAGATATACAGTTCTAAGGAAATATACAATGACAACAACAAGATGAATAGTAACAGAAGTCAAGGCAGCTGTGAGGACAAGAATGCTTGGTCACATTAGTAGTAATGTCAGATATATAGGTGAAGCCAAATCTATGGAATGTGTGCTTTCCTTAAGTGCACTCTATCATTTACTGTCTGATAGTGCTGTTGATTTATGGCAGGGTTGATTTTTCCATGGTGCATGGCAGTGTTAAGGATTACACTCAGGATTTTCTAAGTGCCAGGGACATGGCTCTAACACTGAGCTAGCCCTCAGCTCATAAAGTCATCTGTAGAAGGCATTTCTAACAGAGTATGTTCTGCCAGTGGGCAGACTGGTTTGTCTTCACCTTAGAACATCCCCTGCCCCCCCCACCCCCCCAGAGCTGGAGATGGTGCTGAGAACTTATTTTCCAGTACACTTCTTCTTCCCTACTGCCCCATGTAATAGAAATAACCAGGCAGGGACATGGAGGTATATGGGAGCTTAGCAAGCCAGAGTTTAGTAAAGCTTGTCGGGCCATTTGATGAAGCCCTGGGCAGGATGATGAGAAGTTTTCACTGATGGATAGGCTTTCAGACTTCTTGGTCTTGACTCTATACAGACTCTAAACGGTTCTGTTTAATTGAGGTAATTTTTATGACTGGAGTCACAGTGTATTTTTCAATGGGGTCAACCAAGCTATAGGCAATGAAGATTTCAGATCATTAGAGTCACCACAACAAAGGCAATTGTTCAGATAAACCAGAAATTGAAACTACTTTTGATTTGCCAGTACCTTCCATTAAGGGAAAAAAATCAATAAAGTCTGTTCTAGTCCTTATTGCTTGAGCAATTCAAAATTTAGCCTTTATATGGTCTGACAATTCATTTTATTTTATGCCTGAAAGCAAAGGGCAAGCATACATGATAACAACTGATAAGAGAACAACAGGGCTAATGTCTACCGTGGACTCACTGGGCTGGCTATTTCCTAATCAGCTCATGGGTACTAATCCATTTCATCCACACAACAAACCTATTAGACTGCCTGTCCCTTCCTCATTTTAGACTTGAGGATATGGATACACAAGAGCTCCTCCTGTCAATTGATTGAAGGCGCAGGGTAAGACCCAGCATTTTACACATTAACAATAGTAGCCTTTTTCTCTGCACCTGCCATGGGCAAGAACAATGCCAAGTGCACTAGAGCTTTTCTGTTGAAAAAGTTTGAGTGGAACCACAGCACACAGTCATCTCGCACACAAGGCAATGGGGGCTTAAAATATTACAGCACTTGCCTGAGATCTTTCAGTCAAGCAGTGGTAAGGTTGGTGTCTAGTACCAGGTTCAACTCTTTCCAAGGCCAAGGGCTGCCTGGGAGAAAACAAGGTTTACGGCCCTGTTAAGAGCCTCCCTCTCCCCTCTTGGCATTCCTGACTTTCCTTATTCACATGGGAAAGATGGGCATGGAAAAGGCTGAAGAGGACAAAACATTTGTCTAGTTTCACTTGTATGTTTCAGAGTGAGTTATTTTTTTTTAAACTTAGGGAATGTGATGTTACTCGTAGGAAATGCTTTGGAAAGCAATAAAGTGGATTAAATTAAAGTATGGTTTGATGGTGATGATTTAGCGAACTGCAGTGGTGTTAGAAAAAATGAAATAGAAGATCTCTGCATATTATCTCCCTAAAGAGTTGCGCCTCGGAAACACTCTTTGCACACAAAATAATGAGAAGTTATACATATGATAAACATAAACTACAATAAATGAAATTTTGCTTCTCCCATAAACTCTGCCTGCCAAATCTATACCAATAAGGTGGAAGGACATTAAAATATGAGCTGGAGGGACCAGGAGGGACAACATGCCACTTCCAGCAGGCTTGGGTGTGGAAATCAAGCCAGCCAGGGTCTTGATCTGAGATCCCTTCTTTCCTGTGTTGGCTCAGTGTGGACTTGTGATCCCCCACCCCATGTCGGAGGAGGGGCTGGTGATAAGGAGACAGTGCTGCTCCCAGGGCAGGGCAGGCATGGTCCTAAGTAATAGGACTACACATACTGTAAGAAAGCCCCTAAAAACCGACTCACAACATTTACAATAAAAACTGAATCCTCATTGTTCCCTAGCTCGCTCACCTAACCCTGTAACTACTTCCGCCTGCTCCAAAAAGTTCCAGAACATTGGCAGCAGACATTCCTCAATGCCGTAATCTCTACCCTCATCCCTCCCTTCTCCTTTATTATAGGTTAGTCTCTGCCTGGAATATCAGCAGATATATCCTGAGCAACAGATGTTCTCTCGATGTTTCTCCGCACCATCATCCCTCTCTCTCTTCTATGACTAAACCTCAACTCTTCCTGGCAGAAAATGAATAGGGGTTTTCAAAGCTAAAAGTATGTAAGTTGGAATTTGAAGGATATAAGGTCTGTGAAGTCAAGGATAGGGTTGGGGGAGTGGAGCTAAGACAGAAGGAGGATGGGATGTAGCGGGTGAAAGAAAAATGGAGAGCCCTATATGGGGCACTGGGTTGAATGGCTGAGGGATCAGATAAGAATCTAAGTAGAACTAGGGCTGTAAGGTTCTGCCAGCTAAAGTTAGCAATGCACTGAGGTCAGCTCTAGTAAATCATGGCCTTAAGAAAATTCCTGTTTTAAGGGAAACAGCTTTGGGGACCGCACAGAAGACTGACTAGAATTTTCCACGTGATGAACCGGGTGGAGGTGGGAGACACTTCGGGAATACTGGTGCCTGGTTCTAAAACCACTGTAACACACGGCTACTCATCAACACGGCCAAGTGTCAGCAGGACATTAGCATCGCTGTCACCTTGCTGAGAAGACCTCGCCTACATGAGAGGAGACCGTCTGGGTTCCTCTAGAACACATTGTCATTTATTAAAAAAAAAAATCAGATTACAAACATTTTTAAAAAGATAGTTAGCCCACTCTGGAAATCAGTCTGGCGATTCCTCAGAAAATTGGACATAGTACTATCTGAAGACCCAGTTATTCCACTTCTGGGCATATACCCCAGAGACACTCCAATATACAACAAAGATACATGCACCACAATGTTCATAGCAGCTATATTTATAATAGCCAGAAGCTGGAAAAAACCCAGGTGTCCTTCAGTAGATGAATGGATACAAAAACTGTGGTCTATTTACACAATGATGTACTACTCAGCTATCAGAAACAATGACTTTATGAAATTCTTAAGAAAATGGATGCATCTAGAGAATATCATCCTGAGTGAGGTAGCCCAGTCACAAAAGAACAGACATAATATGCAGTCACTGATAGTGGGATGCTAACCTCAGAAAGCTCTGAACACCCCAGAAACAACTCAGAGACTGTGTGAAATTCAAGAAAAAAAAAAGAAAGAAAAAAAACATTATGTTTACTCCTTACACACCAAGAAAACTTTGACTAATTCCAGGTTACATCCTGTTTTACATGTACTTTATGCTCATTGTAACTAGTAAGATCTTAATGCACACTATCAAACCTTAAAAAAAAAAAAAAAAAAAAAAAAGCCAAGCCATGACAAAAATGTATTCGTATACTTTTATGCAAAAATGCTTAAAATTTGTACATTTGTCATTGTTTTTTAAAATAAAGTTCTCCAATTAAAATAAAGGATGGTTAGCAATCGTATGCCTTACAACACCCACACAGAGACTTCAGGAAAGGGCAGGGAGGCAAAAGTATCTCTAGCAGAGGGATAGGCCATAGAAGGGCTGCCAGAGCAAACATCTGGAAGGAATCAGTGTGTTGTCACCTGTATTTAAGGAACTTAATGGGAAAAAGCAGCTGGCTTCCCTCCTGAAGGCTTAGCAGCCACTTACGGAGACACACACACACACACACTTACTGAGAAGTGTGCGCTCTGGGAGAAATGGGGACGTGATCGTGTGAACTGAGGGAGCTGAGGACTGTGGGATATGTGTGCATGGGTCATTCCTCTCATGTCTCCTAGCAGGAGAGCAGCTATGACTAGAGAGAAGTCATGGATCGCTGACAGGGCAACTGCAGACAGCCATGGCGTGAAAATGCTGTTACGAAAGATGCAACAGTACTAAGAGAAAGAGGGTGGGATGTGGAGTGGGAGTCAGAAGGTGGGGGACAAGTGGAACTCTGAGACCAGCTCCTTGACCTTGAGTCAATCATTCTTAGCTCCCTGAGCTTCCCTGTCTGTCAAGAGGAGAGGAGGTGAAACTTCCTAGGAGGGTTTGTAAGAAATAAGTATCAGAATGAGTAGCAAAGGCACCCAGCCATGTTTACAAGGCTAGAGAGCCTGGGTCCACACCTCTGTGATCAAGGGTGGGGCCAGTGCACCCTTTCTCAGGACAGAGCTGACTGTCCACACAATGGTTCTAAGACAAAGGTGGCCCTGAACCATTATTCCACTTACTCTTAGTCCCAGCTTGAGCATGACTTCTCTAAGGAGGACTGATCTCCGGAACATGCCTACTATGTGCATCAGCACATCCACTATGTGTGACAGTGCTTTTAGTCTCTCTCTCTCTCTCTCTCTCTCTCTCTCTCTCTCTCTCTCTCTCTCTCTCTCTCTCCTCTCCTCTCCTCTCCTCTCTTCTCTCTCTCTCCCCTCTCTTGGCTAGCATTCACATGAGAGACAGAACATGTAGTTTTTGTCTTTCTTAGTTTGGGCTACCTCACTTAATGTTAGACATTCCAGATCCATCTATTTTTCTTTACAGCAGAATAAAATTCCACCGTGCACATATGCAGCTCTCATTATTCGATCCCTGTACCCCTGCTGATGGTCTCTGGGGCAGGGGCTACTTCCTTGCTGTTATCAACAACACAGAAACAAACGTGAATGCACAAGTCTAATGGGAGTGCTGGGGCACCAATAAAGGCCAATTAACAGAAAACAACTGCCCAAGAGTCTAGAATCCTTGGTCCTGGTAAAAACATCCCAGTGCTGGCAGGTCAAATGCCTTACCAAGGACCATCTCTAGAAAGGTAGGTTTACATTAAACCATGTCAAACAGATATGGGTGGAATCATTCATTGATCCTTTTAGGAGATATTGTACTTTTCCTTTCCAAAACTCCCCGCCTTCAGCACAGCCCCAAAAGCCCTCATTGGGCTGGCATGAGGTTTGGGTCTGTTTGACTTTCTAAGTTGCAACTTTCCCCCTTTTTCTTTCTGTCTCTTGCTTGCAGATGCCACCTCAAAGTATGATTCTGTTGATATTTTGGGCTTCCTTAATGTTTCTCTAAAGCACACCCTAGCCACAACAAACACATGTGCATGAATGTGTACACACACACACACACACACACACACACACACACACACACACACATACACACACACAGGCTACTTGCTCCTCCAGGAAGACTTCTATGTTGGCATATCAAATGGACAAGCCTTTTTCATCCTATAGCCACTGAGGTTAAAGCTTCTCGCCCTGGGGTTTTCTTTGGGATCCTAATAAACTGTCCTAGCATTTCCACTGGAGTCTGCTCTTAAGTTATTGTATTTAATGAGATTAAAACCACCAAGAGGGGATCCCAGTCTCTCCTGTATCAGTAGGTAAGGAGTCCTTTAAGCATTTGCCTGGGGATGGTATAGCAGCTGTCAGGAAAAGGATGCATGGAACATAAAAGAGGAGAAGAGATGGGGTGGGTGATTGACAAGGAGGAATTAGGGATAACAGAGTTGAGGAAATCAGGGTGAGAAAGAGAATCTACTAAAACACACTTGGTTATAAAATACCACAGAGATAACAAATACCCTATATAATAATTAGAAAAAAAATCCTGACATGATTGTCCTTCAAATGGTACCGTCTTATGTCCTCTATTAAAAAATTTAGTAGAACAGAGACTTGTCCAGTTTCCATTACTGGATCCTCAGGGGCCAGTACAGAGCCTGAAGCCTGGCCAGTGCTAAACAGGTTACATTATTAAAGAATACATGAAAGATGAGTGGATGGATAGTAGAGTTTTATACTTCCACAGCATCTTAAGCAGAGTCAAGAATTACAAAAAAGAAGAGGAGGAGAAAGTGGAGGAGGAGCAGGAAGTGGAGGGGAAGAGGAGGAAGAAGAGGGAAAGAGGAGGAAAGAAGGGAGCCACGCTGCAGCTGTAAGATGCTCAGGTACCAGCATCTCTAAGGATTCCCTTCATCTTCTGATGTGCTGCACACATCTCTGCCAGGCAGTAGTATTTCAGAGCAAGTCACAAGATGGCAATTATCCCCCTCAATATTCCTATAAATAGTTTTAGGCAGCCCTCCATCCCATCCCTGTTTCATTACTAGGTTTCTGGGTTGAATTTGAAAGGCAGATATTTTCTTTTTTGAGCTTTGGCAATTTGGAGGCTAGAGTTGGCTTAGAGACTATGCTTGCAGGTGCAAAAAAAATACATTTTGCATACATTAAAAACACAAGGGGGTCAGACTGAATTCTTTGAAAATGTCCTCTTACATCTTTTTATTTTACTGAATTTTTGATGAGCATAGATTTTTGTTGGTCTGTTGCCCATTTTAATAGCAAGCTGGAATTTGGCTGTTCCATTGGGGAACCCATTGAAATGCAAAGAGAGGCCAGGTCTATAACTAGGGTCCTTTTACCTGCATTCACTTTGGAAGAAGAAAATATGCAGAGTGTAATTAACCATTAAATTACGGGTTGGATCTAGACTGGAAATGGGGGTGGTGGTAGCTCACTGAAATACTAATTCTACACTATAGGTTAAGGGGGAAATTCTGTAGTAACTGGACCTTTCATTTGGATGAGCGAGCACTTTACAGTTAAGAAAAGCATTTTTGCATTCATCTATTATTTTGTTTCAGCTTCACCGAAGCCCTGTGATTAAGTCATCACATTGGTACCAATTAGCTTTAATTGTACAAATTAGATCATGTAACTTTCAGACTTTCATAAGTTCAGAGCGGTCTTGTTGTCTGAAAAATGGTATCTAAAATCAAGACTCATCCTTTCTTAATTCGATCTAACCTTAGCAACTCCATCTTCTGCCTTCATCTGTTGTCTAATAATGAACAGTCGCAGAGGCACAGCCCTTGCCTGCTAAGGAGAGGCAATTCCTGTGAAAGCAAGGGAGAATCCCAGCATAGGGCTTCGGAAGACTCAGCTGGGAGCTGAGTTAGCCAGTGAGCTATGGTGGACCAGACAGTAGAGTAAAGCTGACCATCAGTTGCAGGGTTGGAGCTGCCCATAGCAACGTTTCCACAATATCCCATCTTCAAGTTCTGGAGTGTCTGACAGAAAGGATGAAAATGAACACGAGGGTCTTTGCACCACCCCCACATACCTTCAATAGCTATGAGCTTGTATGTAACTTCATGGCCACGGTAGTATAACATTTGGTGATCTCTGCATTGAAATGCACGCCTTTGCTTCACCCCAACAGTTAACGGGAACTTTTGGACTTCTGTCTCTCGGTGTCTATCAGCTGGAGGGATATTATGAATCTCATTCTGGTCTTAAAGCCCTGTCCTGGTTAGGGAGAGAGGCCTTCCTAATGCTGCTTGTTCTTGTCCCTCAGCTGAAGCATATGCTTTCAAATGAAAGAGCATCAAGACTGGCTTTGTTCTGCACCATAGGCAAGATAGAAACTCAAACAGATCTAAAAAGGTTGAGCTGTTCATCTGAAACAGCAGTGGGTAACGTGAACGCGCATTAGTACCCGTCATCCTGGGTAGACCCAAGGAACCTGTGCAGACTTAAGTCTCATGGGAACATAGAATCATGCTGTTCGGGAAACCGTGTCAGTGTTGGCCTCAGCTGCTGCAGCCTGTGAACCCCCCTTAGGAACTGAAACCTTCAAGGAAAAAGAAATTTGCTTAGCCTCACCTGAGGTTACTGTGGCATGGTCACCAGCCACTTACTGGATGGCATGCTCTGAGATGTCTTCTTAGCTTACTGAGCCTCAGTTTCAGTGTGTACATGTAATGTGTTCACATATACATATACATACATTTACACATCATATACATGACTATACATATATATAGGAGGGAGCACAGCAAAAACCTTTACTGGAATTGTCCTGAGGACTAGATACATGTAAAGTATTTCACATAATTATCCCTAGATTGCTTATCATACATATATACAATGTAAATGATATATAAATGCTTATACTTATTGTTTATGGAATGACAAGAAAATATTGTCTACACATGCTCAATACAGATGACATTGTTTTTTCATGTTATTTCCTATTCTTAGTTGGCTGTAAAAGGATGCTGAAATAAGGGACACAGGGTTGCCCGTGGTCTTCCCCTTCAGTGTAAGCAGAGAGCTATGCCTAGAAAAGTAAAACCGGTAGCGCTTACCTTCATTAAAATTCAAACAGCTTTCCACTGGGAGGTAAAAGGGAGTTGAAACAATTTCTGCTATGAGCCTCTCACCTTTGGAATAGAAGGCTGCTTTGTGGGAAATTAGTGGCATCCCCATTTGAAGGTGTTAATGGAATTGCTGTGAACCGCTCCCCTCTAAAGGCATGGGACCCTCTGTGTCTTTTGATATGGCAGCATCCCTCCTCTGCCTCTGCATCCCTTCTCTACCTCTGCATCCCTCCTCTACCTCTGCATCCCTCTTCTACCTCTGCATCCCTCATTTGCCTCTGCATCCCTCCTCTGCCTCTGCATCCCTCCTCTACCTCTGCATCCCTTCTCTGCCTCTGCCATGCAAGTTGGAGCCCATCTGTGCTCAAGACACAGCTCTGGGCCAGGAAGCTCTGAAAGCCAGAACTCCCTAGGAAATGTGGTTTATCCTGCAATTCCTCCTCATAGTAAGCGGCTAATTCAGACTAAGGCCATTCATTCTTTCTCTTAGACACCTGGCCCAGTCATTACCAAGCACACTCAGTGTGCCAGGCACCATGCTCAGAATGGTGAGCAGGAAGTTTCCGCCATCTTGCAACTTAGCTATAGAGCAAGAAAAGAATGGATGAGTTCACCCTGTCACAGTTCCAGCAGGCAGACTCCAGAAAGCAGAGCCACGGCTAGAGAAAGAGGAGTACAGTCTCACTAAAATGCAGACTACGAGACCAGCAGTCTGAACAGGAAGTGTAGCTAAGAGTGATCGATCAACTACTGTGCATCAGAGACTTCCCAGGATGCAAGCAAGCACACATCATCTCATGTAATCATCACAACCACTGCAGGGCCATGCGTTATTTCTCTTGAATCACAGATGAGAGCATTGGGAGCTCAGAAAAGCCAAGATTCCTGGCCCAAGGTCACACAAAATTAATCGGCAGATCCAGCACTATCTGATCAAAGAGTAGAAAAAAGCTCTCCAATCACATTGCTTAACAAATCTAATTTCATTAACATGTACAACATCTTCAAGTAGATTCATAGAGTACAGACCAAATGACTGCCACAAAGAGAAATTAGTGTGGGTACATTTAGACACCACATGCCTTTATTGGCTCCTTCTCTCTCTCTTTTTAATGCTCTTTCTAGCCCCAATTCACTTTATTCTTTCCAATGAACATTTATCCAATTTAAAGTCAATGAAAAATAATGTTCATTTTTCAACAAGTTTACATTAAGCACTGCAGAAGTGCTTATGTGCTATTTAGTGCTGCCTGTGCTGGTGCAAGGAACACATTTGAATATGTCTGTAATTGAAGTCCAAAGGGGTTAGCAGGGAGCTGGCTTTGTTCTGTAATTTAAGTAACTAAGAGCTTGTTAGAAAGGCTTTGGGGGAGAAGAGGGGGAGGCAGGGAAGGAAAATGAGGGAGAAAGACAGATAGGAAGGGATGCTTAGGGAAGGGAAATAGGGATGTTGAAACCACACGAGGTGATCTTTCATCTGCCTCCCTCTGCAGCCTGGGGACTCAATGGTATTTCCATGCAATATAGTTTATATCTATTACTGCCAGTGTCCAGCTCCTACCTCACTGCTAGAACATGGGATATAGTAATGGGTGATATTGAAGAGGACAGGGCCCTCAACACCCAGGAATTAATCTCTACCACTCCCTCATATGCAAGTCAGTACCGAGGCCCACCAGTCGCCTGTCTCTTCCTAATTTTTCAGCCTGACTGAATAATTAAACGTTTTACAATAGGTGTTGAAAGAGTCACAACCCTTTCCTTTTTCTGCTGACCAGTGTCCAGACACAGAACCATCATGGCTGCGAGGAGCTTTGTGAAAAAATATGAAGTGCATAGTCATGGTGTTCTGAAGTCATGAAACCAGGGTCTTTGTATCCTTGAGCCCTTTGGAGGCTTGTGTGTAAGATAGAGACAGGGTTGCTGTCATGTAGTGTGTAAGCTGTGTAATACAGACCGCCACTCACATGGCAGATTATTTCTACCATGAGGAATTAGCAGGCTTCAGACATCATGGAGATATCAACAAGGTCCTGGGTTTCTCCAAAAGAGGAGCAAGAAAAAAAAAAAAAAAACTTTCATGTTCATTTGAAAAACTAATACAAAGTTTTTATACTTGACTACTTTTCAAACAGAGCTTAAACTCTGTTGTGGGCTATATAGATACATCGTGAAGAGCTCATTTCTTAAATTTTAAAAAGACACAATCTTCATACATTGTGGAATGATTTCCCAAGTCAAAGAGAAATACCAGGGAAGAATGGAGACCTTGACACAGGTACACACCCTTGACGGAGGCAAGCTGAAAATGCTGGGAATCTATTCTTGGCTTGAATTGCCCTAATGCAGACTCTGAAATGAGAATCCAGGGTAAGTACTCTGCTTAGAAGAAGTAGGAATCACTCCCTGGGAATGAGAAAGGAGTAAAGTCAGGTGAGAGAACCAACAAAGAGGGTGTTAAGCCACATGCCAGGTAACTCTGCCAACAGCATAAAACAGTACCCGTGGAATATTCACTGTCAAAGGTGAGAGAGCTGGGATATTTCCATTGGTTGATTCTCAAGTGCCCCTGAATAAGTGCTGCCTCCAGGGCCACCGCGAATGCGCAACCTGTAACATCAGAAGCTGGGCAGCATCTTCGGCTGTCATGGTCCATAAGCACCCATGTCAAGAATGCAGTGGAGTATGAGCACACAGTTCTCATCTTAAGTCTACGCCCTCCATTGACTCCCTGGATCCTTACACACACACACACACACACACACACACACACCTGTAACACTCTCCTCTGACCCTTACACACACACACACACACACACACACACACACACACACACTTGTAACACTCTCCTCTAGCCTTGTCACCTCTAGGCAAAACACTGAGGGCTACCTGGCACAAGATATTCTATGTATGTGGGTTGTTAAGCAACAGAGTTTGTTTTGACGTAAGTTCTCTCAAGCTAGGTAGGATGGAAAAAACTGCATTGTAACTTTCTTATGTTTATTTCTATTTATTATTTTCTCTGCCCGTTTTGTAGATGAGGTGACTTGATTTCTGGAGAAATCAAGAGGCTGGGATGAATTCCGGAAATTCGATATATTGTTTGGCATCAAAGTTTTCCTTTAGAACCCACCACTTAACTATCATGGCAGATGCTTTCCAGCCAGGCTACAAGAAAGTCATAGTTCATTGTGTGTTGGAGAGACAAATCCAGTGAGTTGTGTATGCCATTGGGGATATAATCCTGTTGCTTATCCCTGAGCAGGTGAGCTCTGGCTGGCCTTGGTCTTCCAGATTCCCCTCTCTCTGACTGGCACGCAGGGAAAGAATATCAGGGCTTCCTGAGCAGAGCAGGTATTGACTATGAGGGAGAGCAAGGATGCCCTGAGGGATGTGCAGGGTGGAAGATATGAGGGATGGTGAATCAGCAAGGACTTACGAGTCTCACACTCTGGTTTTCATTCATTCGACTAGCGTTTACTGAATGCTACTGTTTATAGCAGGATGTGATAAGCCCCAAAGCACATGCTTTGAACACATTGCCTTTTCTGCTTAAAAAAAACAGGCTCTCGCCTCTGCTACAAAGAGCATTGCATGAAGTGGGCAAGTGTGTAAGTCCTGTAGCAAACCTCGTCTTCACAAGAATGAAAAGCTTTCATTGAACCTGCACCCCACCCCCAACCCCATCTCTACCCCCATCTCCCACCCCAAGGTGTGCTTGTTGCTGTCTATTTGCCTAATCATGAGGAAAGATGGATGCTTGGCGGCCAGCTTCAATTCTACCCGCACCTTTGTTTCTTGAGCACATGGGACCACCCTGGAATATAACTCACATCTCCTGTCACTGAGCTGAAAAGATCTGACAGCTAACATTTTGCTGCTTTATATGACCTTAATCTGTTCTTGAACTTTGTCTACTATTACTGGATAAACAGCAACTGCAAAGTGGGAGCAACCAGCGTATATAATGCCAAGTTCACAGTACCCAGAGCCTTGTCCTATTGTTTAATTTGATGGCGATAGTTCCTCCTCTCTGGTCCCAAGACCTGGATCCTTTGCCTCCTCCCTACTCAAACACAGCAGTCATTCTTCAAACCTACCCATTCTGTTCTAGTGTGGACATGATGGCATATAAGGAAACACGTTTATAGGATTAGGAGACAAGCTGCATAGATTCAAGAGGCCTGACGAAAATCTCAGCCTAGCTTTCTATAACTGTGTGACCTTGGCCAAATGACTTTGTCTTTTTAAGCCTTAGTTTCCTCATTAATAAAGTTGAGATAATAATGTTTAGCTTCTGGGATTATTATAAAGATGAAATGGAAGGGTGTGTGTAGGGGAGGTCTGAAGTACTGCTTAAAAACTCACGGAAACTGATCCCATCGGCACTGGCATTAATATTAGTGTTATGTTGCCAAAGTTATCATTGTTGGCTGGTTTAAAGCTTTAAAATTTACGTTAACATTTTTGAGACTATGATGTTACAATGTAATCAAAACATACTTGATAGATCATAGGATGGGACAGCTATTAAATAAGGGAAAATAAATCACTGTTTTGAACAGCAATAGAATTGAAAACAATAAATAAAACACATCAGCCTATGCCCTGCTGTTGGGATATGCAGAACTTATATCCTACCTGATGGGGGCATAGAGATTTCTTAGTAAATGTTCTGAGAGAGTTCTGTGTCTCTTACACAGCCACCCAAGACTCACTGGGAACATAGCAAAAGCCTTATTTGTCAACTTATTCTCTTAAAAAAATAGATATTTGAGGGAATGCTTTGAGAAAATAAGCTTAAGCACACATGGGAATAAAAGTTCTTTTCAAACCAATAGGCATGTTAATAAATTTGACAAAAAAAGTCAGTTGGATTCAATCAAATTAATTTGTTTCCAAAAGAGGGAGGGACTAAGGGAAGGAAAGAGAGATGAAACCTGACTATCACTCTGGGTACTACCAGGCTAATTGTCAATAAGATATTAATATTAAAAGATGGGACCAATCAATAACTTTCTCTGCCTGCCCTTGTCTGCACATTCCTATGAATATAGGAATATGCAAACAATATATCTTACTACCAGCCCATTAAAATAAAGAAGCATCAGTCTTCATCATCCTGATTTCCTAATTTGAGTCTTGCCATTCTCATGTGGTATCGATGAGAATGAACAAGACCTAGAATTTTACACCTGGGTGCATTTCGTTTTGTTTCTTTTCAGTGACAGAATTCAATATGACACAGTTCAGCTTGACAGCATCAGGCTGGGACTGTCACCTTAGGGGCTTATACATCTTTAAAATTCTCACAAAAGTGAAATTGACTGACAGCGAGGCAAAATGATGCTTTTTAACTTGAGCTGGAAGATCAGAAAAGTCAATGGAAACAGTCAGAGTTCATTTAGGCTACTCGACGAGCAAGATCTGGGTGGGAAGAGCTCTGGCCTTTTTGGCACAAAGCTCGGCAATCTGGTGGGACCCTGTGCACAAGTGTGAAGGATATGCGTTCTCACAGGCTCTGGTGCTAAGTGGTGTGACTTTCACGGTACTACAGAACACAGTCATCCCCCCCACACCCCTTCTCTTTGTATTTGAGGTATTCTTGGCATGCACAGGGAAGGATGTAACTAAGGGAAGGATCACCTTCTCCTCCCCACTTTCCCCTTACAGATAGCGAATCCAAGATAGATCATTTAAACCTTGGTGTCTCCACTTACTCACCTGCAAAGTGGGGCTACGCACATGAATCTAATTTCGATAGAAATATTAAATTAAATATTACATGCAAAACTAAATTCTGAAGGACTATCCAAAGCTAAGATCTTATGGCATCTCTATGCAAATTAGGATTTCCATATGACCATGATTTGGTAAATGAGAACATATATGACATAATTTGAAAGGCAAGGATGATTTGGTCCTAGAGGGTGAGCCTCCTAAAATATCTGCATAGAAACATCCTGAATCCTACCATACAACTTAGGAGGGCTATCCAGCCCATCTCTCTATTTTATATATGACTAGATACCCAGTGGGGAGCCTCAAATGGTCTAAGACTCAGCTACAGATGGGAGCTAGCTCATCATACTAATGCCTTTAATAGAAAGGATAAAGCAGTTACTTACAATATCTATGTGCATGTACATGTCACGATGCTCATGTGTACTCACACATTATTCATAAAGCACATTCACATACTCTGATTAATCCATTTTATTTTGAAAACATCTTCCGAGGGTAGGTAATAAATGATTATCACTGCTATTCCTATTTCAGAAAATCAAAAGAAATCTGGTAGTCAAAACAATTGGGAGAGCGTGAACCCAATGGTGGACATGATCACTTATTCAGGAGGCTTCTGCTGTCCTGTACTGACCTTTACAGCACCGTGAATCATGGCTGAAAGGAACTGGGAAGGGGGAGGGAGTCATGGCTGGAGGAAAAGTGGGTTACATAGTCAGTGGGCAAAGGAGGAGTCTAGATCCTAGCAAAGATCCCAGAAGAATAACTCAAGGGAACCTACACAAACCAGACCTTATATGAACCACATCTAGAAGGTAAAGTAAACAAGGTATAAATTTTAATGTGATGTTTACTTAATACTACAGATCTGAAATGGTATCATTTCAATATAAGGACAAAATAAAATTATTAATGAAGTATTTCCACAATCTTTTTAGGTACTAATGCAGTCATTTTACACATACAGTAAACTCTATAGCATATGCTAGCATTCAACAATCACATGTGATTAGAGGCCACCATATTGGTCTATGCTGATATGTAAGCATCAGAATGAATAATCCCTGGCCAAGCCTTGGCAGATCCAAAACAGGGAGACAGAAAAGATTTTACCCATCACTCATCTGGATCTACTGTCATGCCAAACAGGCTCTACCTGGAACCATAGGGAGGCCTTCCATCCTAAGTATGGCTTACCTCTTTCTACCTGTTATTTTTCCTCCTTCATAAGGAAGTTTAGGTGTTATAACATTACAGGCAAGTAACATCATTCAGACCCTGTTGTTTTATCTACACCATTGAGTAACTCTATTAACCCAGGGGCTCTATCAATATTTGACCATCTCTACTTCCTTGTGCTTGTTTGTCTGTTCTCTTTATCTCCCCATCTCTCACTCCCCTCCCAATTTGGTCTTCATTCTTTATAAACTTCTAACAGTCACCAGATGTGTACTTGATGTGCCCTGTGCCAGATGCTGATGTCTTAGGGACAAGTCCTCTGCCCTCTCTGATAGGGAACCAGAAATACAAACGGAAGAAAGAAAGAAAGAAAGAAAGAAAGAAAGAAAGAAAGAAAGAAAGAAAAGAAAGTTTAATCCCACAGCTGCCTTATGCTTCTACCACAAACACCAATGTTTATCAAAGTCAAAACTCTATCTCTGAATCAGCATCTAAAATTCAAGTTCATGGTTGTAGCATCTGGCCTGGTCAGAGAGCCTTCTTGCTGTGTCCCTACATAACAGAACATGGAAGGAGAAACTAGACAAGGACTAAATGAAGCTTCTTTTAAAAGGGACTGATCATATTCCTGAAGAAGGAGCCTTCCTATCTTGATTCTTATAAAGGTCTTTTACTTCATACCATCACATGGACATTGCCAAGGTTTGGTGGGAAACATCAAAACCAACAAGTGGAGGACACCATGAGCAGCTTCCAAAAGAAAGGCATTGTCGTTACTAAGTAAGAACTTCCTTTTCCATTTGGTTTGGTTTGGTTTTGCCAGTATAAACAATTCTTAAGTTATGGAGCAACCATGGCTGACTTGATATGTTCATGGTCCAAATAGCCTAAGGAGAATGGGACATAGCTTTTCTTTCAGATCCCAAAAGCAAAGCAAAACTTAGTGCAAACTACTAGAGAATTCATTCCATTTGAGCTACTAGAGATACCAGCTCTCAACTAGAAAATAGAGGCTAAGGGTTCTCAGCATCAGAGACCTCTAGGAGACTGAGGTTAAGGGTCATCAGCATCAGAGACCTCAGTGGGAGCAGGAGCCCAGGATGCCGTATATGGGGTTTGATGCAAAGCCAAGATGCCGTAGCTCCCTATTCTGCTCTGAAAGTGTAACCTTAACTCAGTGTGAACATGTAGTGGAGAATAACTTTCTCAGAGTCAGATGGAGAAGAGAGGCGATCAGGGGAAATGTTTGAGTAGAAGCACATTTTAATAAAAGCAACATTTGTTCTCCACAAGGACTTGCTAACATAAATCAAGAATCATTTAAGACTACTTCATGTGGGCTAAACAATAGATAAATGTACTACTAAGAATACTAGCCTTTGCCTTGATGGGCACTCAGAGCCTCCTCTACTCCCAACTATGTCTGTTACTTTGTGAGCACACATTCTTTGAAATTTGAAAAACTGTCTTTGTGTTGGCCTATGAATCTTTCGTTAAAGCACTCTTTATAGAAATCTACAAAATCCCCATTAATCCAGTGTCTAGTCAGCTCTGACGATCTCTAATAATGATTCTGTAACCTTTCTGAGAAGGTCATCTGACTTCTAATGGAAACACAGTGATCACTCAAAGTAAAAAATGGCCTCCTCCCATGTTCCTGCCCCTCCCTTGCAGGCCTGGCACGGGGGTTTATAGCTGCTCTTTCTTTCATATCCATTCTAGTACCACAGAGGGCTCTGCATTTCAGAAAATACCCTTTTAAAACAAGAACAAGGTCATTTATACAGCCGTTTTATTATAAAATCAGGTATGTCAAAGGTATGAGGAGCAAACATCTAGTTTATGATTGGTATATTGACAAAGGCTGAGGGGAAACCCCACACAGGTGTGCAGCGATAGCCCATGTGACTGGAGATTCAGGTGAATGTAAGGCACAAGTGCACAGCAAGTAACAAGACACATTTAATTCAGGAACTAGGGCCTTGGGCATCTCATACACTCCCAGGACTGACTTTATTGGTGCATATGACAACTTCAAGTTCCTGCTAATGGACAAGTGATACTCATTAAAAATCTGGTATGTAGGTGTGGGTTTTATACCTCAGTTTATTGTCTATGTGGCCTTGAGAATTACTGACCCATTCTTATTGCTTTAAATGTCCGTGATCCCTGTGTGGAGGATTTCTGGAAAGACCTAGTGTATGCAAGGCCTCTTGGTCTGGTGTGGAGGACATGCCAGGTGTCCAGGAAGAGTGGCACCTCAATGCAACATGCAACAATGACAAATCTACTTCAAATCAGTCTCACTGAAGTTGTCACTACCAATATTTTCAAACATGTCATCTACTATTACAGTCACTTCTTTTTAATAAAAGAAAGGCGTTTCAACACTCAAAGCAGTAAATTATAGCAGAATAAAAGATGGCTGACTTTCTGTTCCATTGGTATGGCTTTAAGAAATTCCTGCACACAATATTGGTTTGATACCTGTCACTTCCGATTAGACCAGTTGAGGTTGGGCAAATTGGTGCTTTAAAAATCTCTTCATCTATATTCCTGCTCGAATACCATAGACGACAGACAAATGCACCAACACTGAGATCCATCTTTGATTTCCCTTCCCCTGTAGGGCTAGAAGAAGCTGTGACATATTTTAGTTAACAGAATCTGGCAAAATAAAATTAATAATGGAATGGCCGCTACCCAGATTGCCTAATTTATATGAACTGGAGTGACAGATTCAGGGCTTGAGAGTCTGTGGGGAAATTGTATGGCAGAGGCCTCTATGAGGCTCTAATGCTACGTTCAATCCAGGGATAACAGGAAGAAAACAGGGACTGCCGTCTTATCTTATAACCATTAAAAAACAAAAAACAAAACAAACAAACAACAACAAAAAAAAAAAAAAAAAACAACTAACCCTACCAACAACTATAGATCTTGGAAGAAGAATGCAAGCTTTCCCAGAACCCAGGAGGAGATGTGGAGGACCCACCCAGCCAAGCTGATTCAGGATCTGGACCCATGAGAACCATGACATAACTGTGTAGCTTCAAGTCTGTATGTCCATAATCCTTTGTTATATGGCAACAGTTAACTGAGAGAGGACAATGAATGTATCTTGAAGGAAGGTCTCATAGGACTTATGATGGTTTACACCTGACTTAAGGCTGCTGGTCTGATTTTTTTTCCTCCATGTTAGGTTCCAGAAGTTATGGAAAATATATAAAACTCTATGTGGTCAAGGATAGTTGACATATTAGAAGTCCCCCCAAGATGATGTTATATTATGAAAATCCTTGTGAGAAGCCAAGGGGGATATTTCTAAGGGCCTAAGTAGAAAAGCATCTGTAGGACTGGGGTTTGGCTCACAGAACCTATACCCAATGGTTCACAATCTATTGTGACTCTAGTTCCATTGAATCCAATGCCTTTTTCTGAGCTCCTCAGTCACTAGCATGAATATATTGTCTGTCTGTATGTCTGTCTGTCTGCCTGTCTCTCTCTTGTACACACACACACACACAGACAGACAGACAGAGAGAGAGAGAGAGAGAGAGAGAGAGAGAGAGAGAGAGAGAGAGAATAAAAAAATCTTTATTAGAAAGTGTGTTAATGTTATATAGATTCTTTCCTGTGAAGAAACAGGTCTTGTTAGATAGATGACAGATAGACAGATAGACTGATAGACAGATGATAGAAGATAGATAGAAAAATAGTCACATTACAACCAAGAAGTGATCAGTAGTGGAACAGGGATTAAATGGAATGAGGATGATTTAAGATTGAATCCCACCTCTGGCTGAATATCAAGACTATATTCTTAATTAAAACCCATACTGGCAATGCCCCATTTTATTCTTTGAAGACAATGAGCATTTTTATCTTTAGCCTTAATGAAACTAAAACATACCATTTAATAAGGAAAGGTTTTAAAGTGTAGTACAGAACAGAACAAAAAAAGCATTTATTCGTTCAACAAATACTGTTTGAGAATCTATCACAGTCCTTGTATTATCAAAGGTCCTGGGGTTCACTGATGAACTTAAATGCTTATCATCACCAAGGTTATAAAATCTTATGAGATAGATGACACAAAACAAAATGAAACGCAATTCACAAGTGGTCATAAACCGCAGAGTGGCAAAGCTGGAAACAGAGGCAGGGGCAGCAGAGAACAGCTACAGCCAATGTGCAGGGCCAGGGAGACCCTGATTCCAGCTGTGCAGAGGCAAGTAAGACACCGGAAACAGCTGGAACACCCGACTTCCTGATAAATGGTAAGGTTAGAAGTGATAATTATGCCATGCACCACTCAGTACTTTAAATACAATAAACATTTATGTCCTAAGCTCTAATATAGTTACGTATCGAGTACATAGGCCTGGAGTTCTCAAGTACAGATTTCAGATGAGGGTAGAACTGAGCTAGATTCTTATCAGATACATCACAAATTCATGTCTGCAAGACAATTAAGAATTCTGCATGTTGTCATACTCTGCCTACAGTACTAAGCAACTCCGTGCCCATAATCATCTCAGAGTTACGTAAATGCAGTGCATGCTCAGTACGCCTCCCTATGCAGGAGTGCAATTCCTGCAATATCGTTTTGTTTCCAGACAGGCTGCACTATTCTTGGCCACGTGAATTCTCACAAACAGTTTAGAGCCCATCAAAGTATCCACACAAACACCCACATGTGTTATAATCTCGATCTGTACTACACTTACTATATTGCCTCCCATGCAAAAATAGCAATAAAGTTTATAACAGTACAAAGAGATTTATATGTGGAACACATGGAGAATTATGCTTCAGTGTGAGAGGGGGAAGTCGAGATAAAAATAGAGTGAAGATATGAACACGGAGCTCAGAAGACTTGAATAGCCAGTAAGCACATGAAAATAATCTAACCTTGGGGCTGGGGATAATTTAACCAAGATAAGGAATCAGTTCATAACTGCGAATTAGCAAATCCCTAGAATTGCCTGGTACTGAGTGATTAAGTTCTTCTTTTCTATGGAGCACAGGAACACTCATGTTCTGCTGGAGGTTTGTGAAGCGGAAACCCTACTGGAAGGGTTTGACAAAAGTGGAGTGCATGTAGATCGCAGTAGCAGCTCTGTGTGCCTAGACAGGAACTCATGAAGTTCTATTATGTGAAGCCAAACAGTAGGTAGAAGTATATTTACCAAAGTTTTATTTTTATAGCTCCATATGATAAGCTACCTGAAACCTTATCATCAGAATTGTGTAACTTACCCATATTTTAATAATTAGTTCTTATTTTTATTTTATTTGTGTGTGTGTGTGTGTGTGTGTGTGTGTGTGTGTGTGTGTGTGTTTGTGTTGTATGTCAGGAGGGGGTGACTATGGACCAGAGAAGGTGTAGGATACCCTGGATTGCAGTTACAGGTGGAACCACCTGGTATGAGTTTTTGAAACTGAACTCAAGGTCTCTGGAAAAGACTTAAGAACAAAGTTTATTTCTTCAGCTTCTTCTATTCATTTACTATCTAACAGAGTATGTAAGTTCTATCTCAGTACAGTTAAATCTCACAATGCTTAGTCAAGAAAGAAAGGCTATGTCTACATGTCTACATTTAGTATAAATCCAGTTTGTTACATTCAAAAATACATTTCACTTACATTATATCCTTTTAAACTACATGCTGTACAGCAGTAGGCTTGTAAAATGGATTGGCAAGTATAAAACCTTCCACTAAGACTGACAAGCTGAGCTCCTTCCATGCCTGGGTCACATATGGCAGGAGAGAACCTGCTTCTGCAAGTTGTCCTTGACCTCCATGGTGCACACATATATGCACATAAAGGAATTATAATCTAGTTTTTAAAAGCCTCTAGAAAATGTTAAACATTAAATCCAACATACCATTTTATTCTTAAAGGAGAATGGAAAGATGAATCAGATGTCTAACAGAGAACTTGCTCTGTGCCTATACTATTTTAATTTTTTTTTACTTGAGGGTTATGGTTTGTGTCATTAAAATTTAAACCTAGTGGATTTACACCCTCAGATCCCTACTTTAATTCCTTTGAAACAATAATTTACTTATTTATTTTGTGTGTGTGCACATGAGCATGTGTGTGCATGTGTTGTGTGTGTGTATGTTCCTATGCACATCATGACATGCATGTGATCGTCAGAGAACAACTTCTAAGACACAGCTCATCAAGTTGGCAGAAAGTGCTTTTACCAACTGAGCCATCTTCCTGGTAGCTCCGTACTTTAATCTGTGCAGAAAATAATATTGAGCAATTTTTTAAAAATTTTGTGCTTTGTCAAAACTGTCTAGCAGGTATATTGATTCGGATCAGATTGTTATCTGCAGTTATCTGTATGGTTAAACCGATTCACAAAGGACAGGGCAATGGTGAACTATCAGGGTGATTCACTGGGTTCCAAAGGAGTCTGCTGCTCAGTGTGAAGTGATGTTGCCTGCAGAATGACAAGGCCATCTGCATGTTCCCCAAATTCTATTTCTGCTTCTAAGCCAAAGGAAATAGATCCTATTACCACTGCCATCAGAGGGACTGAAGTAGTCCCCCATCCCCATGTTGGATGACTTTGCATCACAGAACTCTCTTTCAGCTGGCCTCTGTCAGAACTGAGAGCCCCTGACATGATGCCCCAAATCCATCTCCCCAATCTCAGGAAGGAGGGTTTCTGCAAGAGATTGGCCACTGTTTGAGTTATGCACAGTTCTCGCTTTCCTTATTTGGTCTTGGTAATCAAGACTTGTTTATTGAAGCATACATTTCCCCTTGCTAGCACATGAAAAATATATGGTTACTGCGTAGCCTTCCACAGTTCAGCTTTGAACTCAATGAACACCCAAGCAATCTTCCTGGTGATTACAGATGATTTCTCAGGCAACCTAAAATTGAGCTCTTTAACTCTCATTCTGACAGTGTCTATATTATCTTTTTATGCAAGCTAACAACTACCCTGAATTGTGTGAGCTACTATTCAGGGATTGCTTTAACCATTTATTTTGTTTTCAACATTGGTGTGTTTAAAAAAGAAAGAAAGAAAGAAAGAAAGAAACAGAAAATTTCCCCCTAGAGATTATAGTTCCTATTCCTATGGCAAAAATAAAACAGCTGCTAAAGATGTTAAATTAAATGACAACAGAGATATCAAGCGTACTTAGCAGATCTTCAAAAAGAATGTCACCCTAATAAAGAAATAGGATTATTAAAATTAAGTGATTATATAGAACAGAACCAACCGCATTTATAGTTTTCTATTTTGGATCTGCTGTTAACAAACTCAATCATGTTATTTTTCTTTTCTAAATAAAGAGATATCTGGAGGCAGCATAATGGTCTCATGAAAAAAAATGGGCATTGAAGTCAAGAAAACCTGGGTTCAAGTTCACACTTCAGCCAGCCATGAGCTGGTGGCTCTTCAGAATTACCTGACATTCCTGCTCTTTCATTTGTTTAATGGGAAAAAACCAAATGTGTCTGTGTTATAAGAAGCCAAGGGGTATTAGCTGAGCTGGTGAACATAATGCTTAGAAAATATATGCTACCTATTAAAAGCGAGTTCATGACTACAAAACTAGATCTCTTATCCAGAAAGACTGGAGACAGAAGTATTTGAGACTGAATTTAACTAGATTTCAGAACTATCGGCAGGTTCAGAATCCCCTTGGGCATGAGGTGTATACAAAATTCTCTGTGCTCTATATATTTCACTCACACATCTTGAACATGACCTTGTGTGTAATGTTCAGGACAGCTGTGTACCTGCCACTTATTAGATAAGTTTACACGATGTTTCATGACATCACATGAGCATTAAAGAAGCACCACATTTTGGAGCACTCTGACTTTTGAGATGCTCAGCCTATATTATTTTTAGTTGTTATAAATGTTAGCTAGGATTATGGTCACTTGACAGAGGGTTGACCTATAGAAAAGGGTTGTTATTTTTTAACAAATGACCAGTTATGTATTCATAATACCCATACCTCAAGAATACTTTTTGATTTTTGGTTTTTGACACAGGGTCTCACTATGCAAGCTGAGATGACCTGGAACTCACAGTCTTTACACTTGAGTGTCCCGTGAGTGTTTAGAGTACAGAGAAATAAAATTTTCAAAAGAAACGTACATATAGCACTACACAAAATATTAGAGAGCACTCGCCTCCTAAATTGGGCTCACTAAAGTATCTGCAAAACACTTATTCTGATGAAGAATAGGTGTTTCCTCTCACTTGTCCCACAGATTAGCACTCATAGTTCCCTTGTGTTTTCATAGCATAGATGTAACTGACTGTATGGTCACTTGCTGTTTTTCTCACTGCTAGATGTCTACTTCTTCCACTCCTCTGGGAGGCAAGGAAAACAAGACCTTCTATGTTTGGATCTGCCTATATCAAACACAACATTTATTAAACACTTGGAATTCAACCCACATTGAAGGAATGACTAGGAATGAAATGGAGAACAGAGCAATTGAAGAGATGGTGTAGCACTTATGAGCACTGACTGCTCTTTCAGAATATCTATATTTATTTGCCAGTACACATATCGTGGCTCACAATACTCTCTAACTACAGTTCCAGGAGATCCATGACCTCTTTTGGCTTCCTCACACACTACACATGCAAGAAGACACTGATGAATGGATGGATGGATGGATGGATGGATGGATGGATGGATGGATGGATGGATGGAGTCTTGATAAAGAGAAAACATGTACCTAATGTATGTTAAGTACCATGACCACATCAATACCATGAACTTCTTATCAGCTTCATATTAACAGTGGAGAATCTGAGACCTATAAGTGTCACTCATTATGGCTAAGTGAGCCACAGTGCCAGCCTTTGACATCACTTTGTCTAATAGTCTAATTTCACCTATCTTGTCTGCCCTATTGCTGTCCCTTTCCTGAGACACACCACCAACACAGCTTGAGGTCTGTTTGGAGGAACTGAAGGCGAATAGGCCCTACAGGAGGATGGCTGTTCAAGAAACACACCAGATATGATTTCTGATTTCAGTAGCCTTCATTTTGATATCAGATGTCAACCAGGTCTTGGGCTCTGTAGCTTTGCCTTAGCTGCTGGCTCCATGCTGTGTTTCATTGGCCTTGGACTTGTCACATCTCCATGGAACTGCAGCAACATCCCTCTACAGCAACACTTCACAGAGTAACGGAGGTAAGCACCGGGGCTCTGGGTTCTCTCTATGTTCTCTCTGGGTTCTCTTCCCAGGCAATGCGATACCCACGTTGGCTAATACTTGAGGTTCACATAACATGTGAGATCTACAAGAAGCTAACTGTCTAGGGGACTGGTGAGCTGAAGGACGGTAAATCTATGATCTACTAGTATATCATAGTATAACAACTATGTGTAACAACACAGACACTGCACATTCAAAGGCATTTGTTTTTACACAGATAATACGCAATAATTTCCCCCACTGACTTCAAGGACATCCCTATCTTCATTACTCCATCCAACCCTTATTAGTAAACATTTACTATACAGTTGCTACCTGCAGGACCTGTGCTAAGCACAAAGCATGCAGGAAGGACACGACAGGTGGTCACTAGCATCCTCGATGTACTCTGGGCTCTGAGAGCTTATATATATAACTTGGAGGGGGATGTGAACACATTCTCCTGGCTTTAGAGAGGAAACAGACCCAGATGCTAAAAAGCTAATGCATGCAGGTTACCTTGTACCTTGCAATCAGAAGCCCTCTCCAGTCCAGCAGATGGCAGCTATCTGAAC
The DNA here is from genome assembly GCF_963924665.1 of Micromys minutus. NCBI lineage: Eukaryota > Metazoa > Chordata > Mammalia > Rodentia > Muridae > Micromys > Micromys minutus. The sequence goes on along the minus strand of NC_137978.1, from coordinate 24,141,868 downwards.
AGGAAGATGCACTGACATTTATTAGGTGCCACGAAGGGATGGGCATTTCAACAGGCTGGGTATTTGGGAAATGGGGGTTCTCAGCTCTGACTTCCATTGTTAGAAGCTCCAGCAGACACCACGCAAACTGATTTGACATGCAATTTCTTTGTAAAGGCAGTGCGGGACCATATAAATATTTTAGGATGGAGCCATCATCACCCAGGTCCGATAGATAGCAATGTATCCGAGGGATTCCAGTTGCCTTCCTTTTTCTTCATGAAGATTTTCATCATGTGGCATGTTAGGAGTAGAATTGTTCTGAGAAAGGAAACTTTTAAAAATAAATCTGAGTGGGAAACAAGAGAGACACCAAGCATGCCCACCCGACACTGCACAGATGAACGGAAAACCAGCACTCCCAGTCGGGATCCCACTTTGAGCCCGAATGTTCTTTTCATGCTCAGTCTTTCTCTGCCTGTCCCTCACAGCTCAGCCCACTCAGGAAGGATTCGCCATCTCCATAAGGGAGCTTCGTTTCTGCTCCTATTCTTAACCAGCTTATTTTAAACCCTTTGCTGTCAGGTGGAAAACTCGGTTCCTCGGCAGACTAAGGAAAGGAACTATGTGCCTTCAGGTGACTGGGGTAGCATGCTGGCAGCTCTGAAAGGTATCAGATGTATATATAGGGTTTGCTCTGTTAGCCATCAAAACAAGGTGATGGAAGGAGATGGAGAAACATGTTCACCACAAACCACTCCAAAGGTCAAGGGGACGAAACCAAGAGTGTAGCCCAGCATATCTTCAGAAGCATGTCAGAGACAGGTAACTGTCACAACACTCATACTTTGTATCATCCATCAAAGGAGCATCTGTAAAGTAGCCAGTGAGCCCTCCTCCAGATGCAAGGACTTCATTCCTGCAGTAGTGACCATGCATTCCTATGGTAGGACCTAGCATCGATGAAATATCTAAAATATAATTATCTGGGACCAACCCCAGCCTTAGATTCTGACAACTGAGACCAGAATACAGAAATATTTATTCTAGAAGTTTCCACTGTAAATTTATGATTCGGGACCCTGAGCCTTCTTAAGTGTTTGCTCCTTGACTTTCACTAGCTCTATGCTTTCGGCATGCTACTTACTCATTAAAAGTCTTAGTGTAGTATTTATCAAATGAGCATGATGTAGAAAAACAAGCTGTGTGTGTGTGTGTGTGTATGTGTGTGTGTACATGTGTGCTGGTATATGTGTATGCACAAGTACATGTATGGAGGCTAGATATCAACCTCAGAGGTGGTTCTTTAGCATGAGTGACCATTATTTTTCTATAGGTCCTATTCCTCATCCATAGTCTGAGCTATCTTGTTGGTGGGGTCATGGCAATCTTTTGCCTCTGCCTCCCTAACTAAGGGATTACAGGCATGTGTCATCACATTCAACTTTTTATATATGTTCTAGACACTCAAACTCAAGGCATGGAAAGCACTTTACAGGTACACTTTATCTCTTGGTACCAAAAGTATTTTATAAGTGTTTCTAAGAGTCTATTGAGTGATTTGTAGTCTCTCTTTTGACTTTTTTTTTTTCTCATAAATTTATCCTATCAGGTTATGACACAATACTTCCATTTACTAAGTTCATTCATGAAAATTGTGCAATTGCATTACAAAACACAATTCATAATGTTGCAAAAATGTTTGCAGTTCTGTGTTGGGCTGTGGTCATAGCTATCCTTGGCAGTCTGGGGTTGGAAATAACCAGTCAGGACTATCATGTGCTACAAACTAATATAACACATTTATATTAGCTTTATTTTGCCCATACAACAAATTACTACAGATTTATCAGCTTAAGCCAACATCCATGTACCATTCACAACTCTAAAGGACAGGAGTTCAGGCAGGATCAACAGGGCCCCAAACTGAAGGTCTCACTGGGCTGAAGTCAAGCTGTTGGCCATGCTGGGCTCTCATCTGGAGGCCCTGGAAAAGCACTCACTGCCAGGCTCAGACTGGTTTGGCAGAATTCAGTTCCTGAGATTGCCGTCCCCACTTCTCACAGTAAGCTGAGGGGACAGACCACTTGCTGCTCTCACAGGATAGCCATGGTCCATTTAACATGGCCTCTCCAGGTTCGGGCCAACAATACTAAGCCTTCCTAAATGTACTTAATCTCTCTAATACATGCCATTAAATGACTCTTCTGTTGAAGGACTCCATCTTGTTGGAAGGAACTACTAAGTACCTACTCTGTTTTTAAGTCAACTAGAGCACCATTTATCATATTCACAGCATCCCTGCAGACCATTTTAGAAATTCTTTCTAATAGGGGATGTCCAACAGCATAAGTGGGAGCAACCTCAAGCTGGAAGTGGTAGGGCAGGGGTAACTATGAACTCTGCTCTACGTTCTGTGTGTTTGTGTATATGGCACTTAGTGTCTTTGGATTTCAGTCATGAGAAAAATGGGGGGGGGTATTAATTGATTTCTTCATGGAGAGATAAATATAGCAGGATTTACTAACACCACACCTATGAGGCTGACTAGCTTAATGCCTAGAATATTGTAGGTCCTCAGAAATTTATCTTTGGTTCTGAAAGATAAGATAGATTTTCCAGTGATGGTATCATTTCCATATTGAGGATTCAGTATGTAAATGCAGTAGAGTTTAAATAAGAAAAGAAAGAGTCCAAGCCAGGATGTATGTGCCTTAGTGCCTGTTACTGAAACTTCCACTAGAAACTTTAAACAAACAAGTTCCCTATGCATGCTTGAATCACAGCCACCACAGTAAGCACAATTTAATGGCTTGCATTTTAATCCCCTTAACACTAAACTAGCAGAATACTGTAGACTCATCACAATGCAAGTGGCCCACCTTGCCACACAGTATGCAGAGCTTGGAATTTATGGCCCACTTCATTAGGAGTACACACAGAGCCTATTAGCAACATCTGTCTAAACAGAAGCCAGTTTGTCTTCTTATCTCCTGACCTACATTATTCTTAGAGTGATTAACTCGTGTAGAGATGAGGCCCTAGTGCCTAGGCTAAGACCATAAGTTCAAAGGTATTGGTTCTGAAGAGACATAATGATTCCCTGGGTTTGAAAGAAATGTCAGGGTGTGAGAATTGGGCTGGGACTGCAAAGAAGTACTCTAGTCCTCATGTGGCCGATGGAGGAGGTTGGTTACTACCCACTCACTCACTCACACACTCACACACTCACACACTCACCCACCCACTCACTCACCCACTCACTCACCCACTCACTCACTCACCCACTCACTCACCCACTCACTCACCCACTCACTCACACACTCACCCACTCACTCACACACTCACCCACTCACTCACACACACACTCACTCACCCACTCACTCACTCACTCACTCACCCACTCACTCACTCACTCACTCACCCACTCACCCACTCACTCACCCACTCACTCACACACTCACTCACCCACTCACTCACCCACTCACTCACCCACTCACTCACCCACTCACTCACCCACTCACTCACCCACTCACTCACCCACTCACTCACCCACTCACTCACCCACTCACCCACTCACTCACCCACTCACTCACTCACCCACCCACTCACTCACCCACTCACTCACTCACTCACTCACTCACCCACTCACTCACCCACTCACTCACTCACTCACCCACTCACCCACTCACTCACTCACCCACTCACTCACACACTCACCCACTCACTCACCCACCCACTCACCCACTCACCCACTCACCCACCCACTCACCCACTCACCCACTCACCCACTCACTCACTCACTCACTCATTCACTCAGTCCCGTGTTTGAAGAGCAGCCACCTTACTCCTATGAGAAGCTACTCATCCTTGGTGCAACTTGCCACTGTTTTCTGCCTTATCCATAGGGTATTCAGGGAGATGGAGTCGGGTCAGCCCTGACGTGCTCACAGTCAAGTAGGAGGTACAGAAACAGATGAGCACAGGAAGATCTTAGGAGTGCTACAAAGAGACATATGAGCAAGGAAAGACAGTTGACATTTACCCAGGTATTATTAACTAGGGTCTTGAAGGACAACAGAGACCGGTTAAGGGAAAGGAGGAAAGAGAAGGGATGCATTATAGGCAAAGAGCTGGATGAGAGAAACTTCAGGACATGACTGATAACTGACAAGTTCAGTGCAACAACAACACCCTTGAGATGGGAAACATACCAATGGGTATGACATCATACCGGAAGAACAAAAAAAGGCCTTACATCACACTTATCTACAAAGGTCAGTCCTGATATTTGAAAGAACTCATTATCCATTCCAGAGTACATAGCGCCAAACTAAAAGGACAGAGCGTTACTAAGACATTGATGTCACAGGACCTATAGGGCTCTGGCACTTTACAATACATTCTAAGAAAACTGAGTCATAGGGTGGACCCCAAAGGACTTGCTCTGATGGTGGAAATATTGCCTGCTGCCTACAGAGGCAGCCATTGGTCAAGGGGAGCTTGTGAACACACAAACTGTAAGTGGTAGCAATGTTCCCTTTAAGTTTAAATTTCACTAGAGTAGAAGGCTAATGGTTACTGTCCTAAAAAACACAGGGCTGAGATTTTCTTCATCTCCCAGCCATTAGGGATGAAAGTGAGTTTAACATGGGGAGGCATTTCTGACATCCATTTTATTGGCTGTCATCACTGGGTGGATACTTGAGGACAGGGAGTATTTCCACTGGAAAGCTGGCAAGAAGATCATCTGTTGAAAGGGTCAAGCACTTTTCCCATGGGGAAGCATTTCATCTTTTCCTAAGGAAGCCTAACAATGAGCCACAAACCATTTCCAGCACGTTTATTTAGTACCCAAGAAGTAAACCACATAGAGACATGAATGAAGGAGTGTTTGTTACCTTTGCATTCCAAGGTCAGGCTCAATGGGAATTTTTTCCTTTCTCTCTTTTGTTTCCAAATTGTCATCCCCCAACTTTTAATGCTAAGTAGCTAACCCAAAAAGGACTTATAATTTTTTCTAAGATCCTTAATTCCAAGACATGACTACTGGACTATAAGTATTCCTCCATGACAGAGAGCTTGCTTTGTATGTCATGGCTAGGTGTTTAACACAGAAAGAAGAATTAGATGAAAGGGAAGGGGGGAGGAAAAAGGAGAAGAAAAGAGACCTTTAAGCAAAACACAATAAACCAAACAGCAAGCACACAACATCATTTTGTGATTTAGGAAATACAGCAATGCTCAAAGCCTTGATCCCAAAAGACCTCGGGTTTCAAACCAACATTCCCATTTTACAGGGAATACAAATCCCATGAGATAAGAAGAGATTCTCCAAGATACAAAACTGCCTAGGGGCATTTTGCCTCAAACAACAAATAAACCTAAGATTTACACATTATGTGGCAATCTAAAACAATCCCAAGATGGAATCTTCCTAGAGCATAAGCAGTGGATCAGATTTGGACTTAGGAAATTTAACGGCAAGGAAGGTGTTTCCGGAATCTTTATAGATTGCGTGGATCTATAGAGAGGCAAGCAAGTAGTTTCAAGAGGGCAGAAAAGGAGTGAAGAAAGCTACACTCTGGCAACCTCTGCTCTAGACTGAAGACCCAGCACACAGGCAAAGATCACAAGTGTGCTAAGTAACTGAGGTCCTCTAACAGGGACAGTGGGTCTGTGCTCTGCCCTGCAACCCCCAGCCCTGGCTTCCAAGTCTCATGCTGTGCTTCATCTGGACCACTCACTGATGTAAGGCCTGTTTGCCTGGTCTTTGTGCCACCTAATAGACTCCTCTTTCTTTGTGCTCTCCTAAAAGATGACCTCATCCTGAAAACAACAACAAAAAACCCAGCTTGTTTAATAAGATTGCCAGAAGAAAAACAAATCAAAACACTTCACAACTTCTCTGCCTTATGCCTCTCAAAGACTTTTACCATCTACAGGACATTAGTCATCTACCTAATTAATTTACCCATCCATCCAAACAAGGGAAGTTTATGGAGCCCCTGGTGCGCCTGGTCCCTCTGCTGAGACTGCATAGAAGAAAATGCAACACAGCCTTAAAAGTTGCCTTGCCAATGATCCTTATTATTGGAATCGGACCAGTGAGCACACTCGGGTTTCATTAGTCTCTAGTGTGCCACACCTCTCCAAGCTCACTAAGGTTTGCAGCAAGGTCTTCAGACACACTGACAAGTACTAACACAATACCTTGACAATAGCTAAAGATGCAAGATTGTGTGTATACATATTCAAACATACACACACACACACACGCACACACACCTAAATGATGAAAATATTTCATGTTGGTATAGGGTTCATGAATCCCTTACTGAGGAGACAGTGACAATGGACAGTTTCTGGAAGACAGTCAGTTTTCCTTAAGGGTGTGGTCCCTGGTAAGTCAACCACACTCCAATGGACGCAGTGGATATAGATGGTAAGTATCACAAGCCAGGGTTGGTAGGTTATTATGAAACAGAAGACATAAAGCTGCAAGTGGGATGGTGGAGGTGTCTTTGGGAGACAGGCTGAGAAGCACAGGGGTTTTGCTCAAAATGCATTGGATGCATATATGACATCTTCAGAGAATTAATATAAATATTATATTTTAAATTGTTTTGCTGAGCATTTTTAGATGCCCTAGTTCCCAGACGACAGCCCCAGGGCAGGAGAAAAAACAAATACATGCATGAAAAAGCATTTCACAAAAGAGTTGAGAATTTGATGGGAATAATTCGACATTAAAAACACACAGAGAAACTGAAGAAAACACTGAAGTTAAAAAGATAAATGAATGTATATAAATATATGTTTGTGTGTCCATTTGTGTGTGTGTAATAATCATTAGTGAAAATGAGGCCATAGATTTGAAGGAAGTTGGGAGGAGTATATGGGAGGCTTTGCAGGGAGAAATGTTGTAATTATGTTATAATCTTAATGAAGAGTGTTTTAAAAACATTCAAGTACTTTTTTAAAAGGCAAATAAAAAAAACAGATTTTTAAATAATGACTTGATGGCATACACAGGACTTCTGTGGGAGAACACAGCTGAAGCTGGTCATGAGACACCCACCTTAGCACGGACAGGGATCACTGTGTTAGCAAGTGTTAATCTGACCAGTGCCCCAGGTATTGAGAGGCTCCCATGCTCAGAGGCCTTTTTCTTCCTGCATGCAGCTCTCGATAGCACTACACAACACTGCCTTCATTACCACAGTTACCTTTTAAAGAGTGGGGGAGAGGGAGGAAGGGAGAGAGATAAGAGGCTGGACATAGGCTACAATGAGCTGAGGAGACATGCCTTTGAAAATGAAGGATGGGCCCGGTACCATCACGGAAATTAAAATTTTAGTCATTAAACCAAGCTCACTATTGCAGAGTGAATTTGGGCGATTAAACTACAAGGAACATTTTTACTATCAATGCCTGGTTCATTATATCATCCTGCCCTCTGGGATTTACTCTTGTTCTGAAGAGGACCCCCCCCCCCACCACAGTGATAAATGTAGATTTCTCTCTTTCTTCTGGTTCCCAGTGGTGGTTATTCTAGCCACCCACTCTCGGCTATTTAAAATATGGAGCACAAGTACATTAGATGAGTCTACACCATATATGTAGCCACTGGCAGAGTGGGTATCCCAAGAAAGACAACTAAGGTTGGGAGCAGAAATCATTCAGAGATTGCGGTGTTCATCACAGAAGCCCCAGCATTTAGTCGAGCACCTGATCCAGATATGATATTCAAAAAATGCATGCTGAATTACTGAACCGAGCAGCTTTTTGTGTTGTTCTCGTTAACCCTGTTGTTATTGTCAACAGTTATAATCTCCACTGTACCAAAACTGAAAAGGGAGACACCTAAACATCTAGTGTAATGGAGAAAGACAAAAAAAAAAAAAAACTTAAGAAAGAAACTGATAAACATGTGCTTCTATCGCTTCTGTTAGGACCTTTGGCAACCTGCCCCTTCCCTCTCTGTGACATTCTGACTTGCTAAGAGCTTCCAGGTTCTTGTCTAGAGAGACTAAACTTCCCCAACTAGAGCAGGAGACAACTGAAATCAACCTCACTAGCAAGTAGACACTGTCACTGGTCATGGGGCCATCAACTCTCCCTATATTGGGCTTAGAAGACAGTGTCCACGGCCTGGGAGTAACTGAGAAAGCATTCTTCTGTGTGCACAGACAATGTTCATGACTACGCTTCCTTCTTGATTAGCAAATGTACCGTGTTCTTCCTGTAGGATAAGAAAGAGACCCATGAATACGGACTCTACCATATTCAGGATGACCTTGGCAGGTCCAGTCCTAGAACAAGATCCCCATTTTTCTCATTCCTCAGCTCTTAACTGAATTTTTTCCTCTAAGTTAAGAAGCCATGAAATTAATTTTTCTATCACCCTGGATTTCAAATGCCCCAAGCATATACCTTCTGCTTCTGACTCCCTCTGTTACATATGACCCTCCTCCCACCATGATCCAGTTAAAGGAGAGCCCAGACTGCCCAAGGATTCATCTACAGAACTACATATTAACAGTTTCGGTAACAATCAATGTCCCCAATTCTTAAGTCTCCATGTTACAGTAAGTCTTAGAGCCTCTCAGAAGGAGACTGATTAAGTTCTCACAACCACATGGGTTTAGGTTTAAGGGAGCTTTCTTGTCCTTGATCATACATAAGAAAAGAGTTACATGTAAAGGTTTATATGTCAGCTTATGGCTGAAACTCATACTGCTCAGAGTAAGGCATATCTATAAGCCAACACTGAGGACCTAGGGGAACAAGCAACCCTCACCCTGTTCCAATCCCTTTCTAGGAGTTAAAAGCATCTTTGCAGCTTCTCCCTGGCAGGGAGGGATTCAGATGACAAAAGCATTTTCAGGTGCTTTTCTTCACCTTTAATCTTCTAACTGTGAGCTGACAGGTCACAAAGGTCTTTTCCTGGGCAAAGAGAAAAAGAAACAAAGAGACTTCCAGGGGTGGGAGGGGGGTGCACCTTCAGGGTTCCTTCCTTTGATGGTGCTGACTGGAAGAGACTGACACTGGGAGACCCCTCACTGCCAATGTGGTGCTCAGAGCATGTGCTATTGCGGAACACATTCCTATTTCTGAGTTCTGTAGTTTGTTGCTCAAAGGAAAAAGGCAGAAGCCAGGAATGTACTCGCGCGCGCGCGCGCGCGCACACACACACACACACACACACACACACGCACACATGCACACACACACACACAGAGACACATATACAGCAGTAGCACTCAGATCACTGTATAGGGCTCTGGATAACTCCTTGCTGGAGGCTGCACAATTCACAGATGTTCCTACAGTTGGGATCACCACATCCCTGCTCTCCAATCATTGAACAGCCACCCCCTCCCAGTTTTGATTTTGTTTACTTTTGTGATAGGGTTTCACTCTGGAGACCATGGGGACATGGAATTCATTGTGTAGCAGCCATTGCTGAACTAATGGTAACTTCTCTGCCTCAGTCTCTCAAGTAAGAAACATGCAGGTATGAGCTATGTCCAGTGCATTAAACATGTCTTTAAAATCATGTATTATGAGCCTTGATACTTGCTAGTCAATGTTAAAGACAATTTATTCACTATACCTTGTTGTTGTTGTTGGGTTTTAAGGCAACTTTTAAACCTTTTCCATTTATAAAAGAGTCCTTTTCCTGAGGCATTTCAAACCCTTAAACAGAACTATGTTCAGAAAGTCCCCACTTGTCATTCTTCCGAGTCACCATTCTAAACACGATAAACCAACTGGAAAAAATTGGAGGAGGGCAATTTTAGAGCAGTACCCTTTGATCATTGTTATTCCGGTGACATAATTCCTGTACTTGGTAGACACTCGATGAGCACTTTTGAATTGGCTTCAAATGGCTTGCTGCCAGATGCTGGAGGGTTCCAAAGTGGATGCTCTGAGCTCCTCTGGACTAGTTCACACCAGGTACGTGTGAGTCATCAGGCCCAAGAGCATGGCTTGCGCACCCAGAGAAACAGAAACAGTGTGATTGGTCATCCATGGTGAATCAATGCTTACACAAGCCTACTATTATTGCTATTTTTATTTTAATTACTCTTAAGGACTTACATGGTACTATATAAGTGGGAGCTGAAAACATGGTGAATTAAAAAAAAAAACACATCTGAGATGTTTTTGGAAACCTAGCTCTGGGGTTTAGTTACTAATGGCACCTCTCTCTCTCTCTCTCTCTCTCTCTCTCTCTCTCTCTCTCTCTCTCTCTCTCTCTCTCTCCCTCCCTCCCTCCCTCCCTCCCTTACCTTCTCCCTCTCCCTCTCTTCCTCTCCCCTCTGTCTCTCTGTCTTCAACCCATCGATCTCCTCTGCCCCACGTATATCATGAAGGCAGGAGGAGGGCCATCACCCTTGCTCCCTGTTCGCTATGTATATAAAGTCTAACCTCTGAGACTCCCCTCCTATGACAAGTTTGTGCACAGGACCGGGCAACTTTTGGTTCTCAAGAGCTAGGTCCTTGCTGACTTCCTTTCCTCGCTTGGGTTTCTGAAGGAGCCCACTTCCAGGTAATATAAGCAGTAGAAGGGAGATGCCTCTCCAACACCAGAGGCAGGAATACACCCAGGAAAGACACAGGGATATGTGTTATTATCACACAGACACACTGGAAGAGCATTTCCTGTTGTTCCTTACGAGTACCTTAAACTTGACAGTTTTGCTGTCATGGTGCTCAATCTGGAACACATGTTGCTTTCATATTCTACCTTCCCTTACCTATTGCTATTCCACCTTCTGCTTCTTCTACATGGAAGGACTTTTCATCAGAACCTCTTTATTTTCTTTCTGGTTTCACTCATGGCATTGGGTTGTACTCAGGAAGATTTGACACACCCATGTCAAGGTCCAATTACATCTTCTGTCCCTTGTCTTTCCTAAAACCTGTCTCAGCTTTAGGATCCCATGCCCGACTAAACAGTTAACTGGTCAAAGGAGGCGTACAGTGTTTCAGTTTCTGTAGTCGAAACACTTGATGTGCTGGGTGATTCAAGTGAGACAGTGAATACATTTGATGGACAAAGAACAAGGAAATGGAGTAATGAAGGAAGAAAGAAATGAATAAATGAACAAGTCAGTCACTGAGTTTCTGCCCCATGTCTCCAGCATCATCAGGTAAATATAAGGATCACACATTCTCCCAAAATGCAATAGATCAGCAAAGAATAGGAGCCAATGAGCTGTCAGTACAGATCACAGTAGAGAGAGGAAGAGTGCAGGAGAGATGCAGGGTGCAGGGGAAAGGAAGGGTGGAAAGGATGGAGATACAGGACTCATCATTTTTTTTTTCAAATTTACAGATAAGATGTAATTAGAGTCCAGCTCCTCTGGGGGAGTGCCAATTTAAACTCTGCAGGTGGGACGAGAACGACTACACATGGATATAGAAAAGCAACTGTGAATGCTTTAACAAAACAAAATACCAGAGGAGAAACCAAACGCACCTGTGCAAAACAGCAGTACTACGTCTCAGAATGGCATCTGGTGCATGGTAACTCATGACCCATGTAAACACTATTAATTATGCTGCAAATGATAGAACTAGTAGGTATCCATCTAGCGCCAGCCTTCCCTTCACTTTCTGTCACTGGCTTCAGATAAACCCAACCTAAGTCACTGTGATATGATTGGCCTAGGAAGTGGCAAGATTGGAAGGTGTGGCCCTGTTAGAGTAGGTGTGTCACTGTGGGTATGGGTTTAAGACCTTCACCCTAGCTACCCAAAAGTCAGTATTCTGCTAGCAACCTTCAGAGTAAGATGTAGATCAGCTCCTTCTGGCACCATGTCTGCCTGAATGCGACCATGTTCCTGCCTTGATGATACTGGACTGAACCTCTGAACCTGCAAGCCAACCCCAATTAAATGTCCTTTATAAGACTTGCTTTGGTCACGGTGTCTGTTCACAGCAGTAAAACCCTGACTAAAACAGTTACCTAAAATCCAGAGTCTCCATTTCCTCTTTTATAGAAAAAGGGTACAGTAGGGCGTTCATGAAGTGAAGCTTTAATTTACATGAATGTTTTATAAAACAAGGAGCCACTCATTTATTACTGGCAGACTTCCAGAGTGTCTTCCTCTTGCATTACCATGAACCTCACATCATCTGTAGGTTGAGGCTCAGAGTATTTCCCAAGGCCACAAAGTTATGCCTTGGAGTGAACAGCAAAATTATATTTCCCACAGTCTTTTCCTTCTAGCCTCGTGACTGGCTCCTCCCCACTTCATGTAACTGGAAAGGATCAGCCATGGGTGCTCGTCTGTGCCTCTTGTTTCTTCCAGTTGGCTGGAGTGAAGATTTGCCCTCGGTAACCTTGCAAAGTATGTTTAGAAAACAACAGAACCTGCTTCATCAGCTTTTGCTCTTTCAATGCTGCCTGGAAATGAGATGCCCACCAACTGGTCTACCTACCGAGTACTCTTGTATGAGCAAGAGATTAACACCAATTTTGTTTGAATGATTATCCATTTTTGATAAGCATGGCTACAATCACCTTAACTCGAACAATTGCATAAGCCTTCAGGACACAATCCATAGCACTGAATCTGCCACACAATTAGAACAGTGCTTAACCAATACTGTCTAATCATTAAATGCTTCTGGGGGGGGGGCGTTGAACAAGTCCATGACTATATCAGCTAACAAGTGTGAGTGTTGGAAATGTGTCCTTGAATTTGAATTCATGGACTTTTTCAAAATTGACTATAAAAACAGTGTTCAAAGTATTACAGTTCCTGGCTTTCCTGCCGTGTAATTCTCAGCACATATTGATTTTGAAGCTCAAATCTTTGCAATTCCCTGATAATGCTATTCCTCAGAATAATGAACCAGGAAGGTCCCCTACGCCCACAATTGTGCTGGTTGTGTAGGGACTGTGATTTTCTTTAACCACAGGTATCTGCATTTGCTCAGGCCCTCATTATAGTAGATAGGATGTTATTTAATCCCCAATGAATCTTTCCCTAACAGCTTCCCTCCTTTTCACAAGTCCCAGTGGAGCCTCTTGCAGGAACTGTGTTGGCTTCACTGTCCCAGCTCCCCAGGTAATTATCAGAATTAACCCATCAAATGGTTGCTGCCCCTCAGAGAGCATAGACATGTAAGGTCATGATCCCTATGTGTGGTCAGTGCCAAGCCGGATCATCTGTAAGAGTTCTGCACAATGCTTCAGGTGTGAAAGCACTACTTTGTTGTCCCGTATCTACTGAAGGCTTCCAAGTGCTTTGTCCTGGTGAGAAGTGCATACTAGCCTTGGGAAGTAAGAAAAGCACTCAATATAGCACAGCAGCCGTATTTGTATCTATAATTTAGACATATACACTTTGAATTATGCCATCATAAAATTCTATCATCCATTTGGCTTTTGGACATCCCACTCAGGTCTTATGCAAGGAGCTAGAACTATGTTAGTGAAAGAGAACAGCCCTCACACCCATAAAGTTCTCTACACAGCACCCCAACTTATAGTCTGACCAGCACACAACATGGCTTCTGCCTTCATACAAACTAGTTCTCTCCCCAGAATCCCCTGGAGCATGAAAACATCGACTCCGGCATTTCCTCTTTTATTGTATTTTTCTAACCATCCTTTATTCAGATCAAGACATTTACCCTATGTTCCTTAAATTGAGATTCTTTTTTGGCAATTTTCTTTATCATGCATTTGTTGTAATTTGTAACATTTTGGTCAGTGTCCCCGATTAAAAGGTGGTCTTTCAACTTAATAAAATGAGCTAATAAAATAAAACAGACAGTTCTTGAAAGAGTAAAAAAGGTAGCCGATAAGCATATAAAAATGCCCAACCTCACCAACTTTTACAGAACTGCAAAAGAGAGCTACGCTGAGGGCTGGGAGAGGGCAGAGTCAACAAAAGGCTTGCTATACAGGGATGGGAACTTGACTAGATCCTCAGCACCCATATGGAAGTGAGACACTGAAGTGTCTACCTATTAGTCTACGATGGAGTTGGGGGGAGATGCCTAGAGCTCAGCGGCCAGCCTAGCTGAATCCAGGAGCTTGAGGTTTAATGAGAGATACCATTCAAAAACTAAGGAGGAAAGCAACGAGAAAGACATTCAGTGCCAGCTTCTGACCTCCACTAGCATGTACACACATGTGCACATGCACACACAAACATATGCATTGCATCACACTCACATATGCATATTACATGGGAGAACAAGCAAGGCTTACTAGGCAACAAAGCAGACTATACAACAGAGGTAAAGGAAAAGTGTAGGAATCATGGATGGAATATGCACTCTGATCAAAATATAAAAATAAATATTTTTAAAGTGGTTTTGGAAGTCAGAACACAATAATGTTGACAAATCTTTACTCTCCTGAACTCAAAGGGAGAAATTAAAGCCCAAAGAAATAAAAGGAGGATGGTTAACAGACCTGAAGCTGGGCCAATGGTGCCATGCAAAAGACCCAGATTTGCAGCCATGCACCCCTTGTAGCTTGTGGAGTTTTGCATGGAGGCAAAAGCTCCTCCCTCAACTGGCACCATCCACCTGCAAATGAAGTTTGGTAAATTGTTGGGGTCACCTAACCAGGCAATAACTACTGAAGAATTAGAATATGTGATTAGCCAGTAACTATGGAGGAATTAAGACATAAAAATCCAAGGAAACATCCTGTATGAAAGTCATAACAATGGGAAAAAAACAAGCATGGGATCTTGCCAGTATGAGCATGTGTCTTCAACCCCCCATCGCATAAAGATCTAAAAGGACAGACTAAGAGAAGTCCTTTGAGAGTTCCCCAGTGCCTAAGACAAAAGCCTGAACTCTCATTAAGCCTACCTAAAGCAGCCTCTCTTGAGAACATCTTTGTAAGGTTCTCTTTCTCCTGTAGTAGAGAATCCCCTGCGGCTACTTGGGGCTTCTTTTTGTCCAACATTCCTGTTAAGATCCATTCAGTCCGGACAGTACTCATTCATTAGGTTAGTAACATATAATATATATATTTTACTTCACAATACTTCCACATTCATGCTTCAACAGGGGATTCTTCTATTCCCCATTTTACAGATAAAAGATGAAAAGTACTGCTGAGAGAAAGTGATTTGAATACGACATCCAGGTTCAAGACTGAAGCTTGCATCTTTCTGGATTCAAAGCTCATGTTGCTTTTCCTGTGTCGGAGGTTAGAGGCTCTGTGATGGTGATGATAGTGGTGTGTGTGTGCATATGTGTGTGTTGTGTGTGCATGTGTACAGTAAGACATGCATGCATGCAGGACAATACAACATAAAGCTGTTGGAAGGACAGTATGGTAAAATAATTAAATTTGTAGAAAAAAAATCAAGTCAATGAAGAACTACCAGGCATCTAATTACCAAGATAGCCTTTCCAGCTCGCCCAATAAGCCAGTGTGAATATTAGTTTAAATGTCTAACTGTCTATGACATTTGTTTTCCCAGTGAAAAGCCATCCCTGCAAGAAAAAAAAGGAACAGCTATGGATCTGTTGGCTGCAGGGATGCCCCCAAACCCAGTCATTTTATAGCCTGGACATTATGGTTCACTGTGGGTATCCTTAGAACTCACAGAACGCTGAGATACATAGAGTTGTTCACAACTCCCTCTTACACCCACATGGCTCCTTTAAGGACAAGCCTATTAAAGCTGTCTAGCTTGCCAGAGCTAGATAATTTTGTAAAGAAGTATTAAAAGGTTTAGTGTTTTATACAACCAATCACCTGAAGCATACTAGGACAGCCAGTAAGAAGCTTAAACATAATCTTAAGGAGACAAAACGAGACATCAGGAGACAAGGGCATGCAACTTCTGGCCCTTGACTCTCTCACTTCAAGACTTTTATCAGATCCACTTAAGCAGAGTGAAAAGAATTAATTAAAAGGGGGGTTCCACTTTATGCATTGAAATGGGAATGATGGTGTTTGCTTTTTCTTGGCTGCTCTCTGGAACACTTTTTGTTCCAGCAAAGCCAGCTGGGAAGAGATTTCCCTCTGTGTGATGATAGTGATTTTCAGCAACAGAGAACCCTGGACCTTCTGTATGACCAAGGGGCCTGAAAAGGAGTGAGTTTTGTTTGCAAGGGCTGTGGTGGAAGTTCCAGTCCTGAATTGTTGAACAGAGTTGGGGACGTGATGAAAGAAAACTTCCAGCTGCCTGCCTTTCCCTCGAAGCCCTGAGGATAAAGCCACAGTTCCTCCAAAATCAGTGTCAAAGACTTCAAAGCCAAGTTCTCTATAACTTAAGAGTAGATTTAATAATAGAATTTCACCAGTACCCCATGTAAAGATACATCCGTCTGTCCTTTTCATACTGAAAAACTCCTGCCCAGTACTGATTAATTACCAGTGTAAACCTGGCCCGCAGCCAATGTCTTCCAAGTTTATTCTGTAGCAAGGTGGATAACATTTCAGCTCAGGTAAAACCCTTCCTTCTTTGCAACCTAAGTACTGGATTAAGAACTTATCATAGCTTAACCTGAAGGACCAGAGAAGAAATGCAGGCTCTCATCTTATCTGATTCCACTGATAACAAAAATCTGCATGGCTATTTTTAAAATATACTGAAAATAGGACATTAAAAATAGTGAAAAACCCATTAAGGGAAATGTGTTTCCATAGAAAATTTTTGAAAAATAAATTTTACAATTTTAGTTTGATTTGTATGGTTTGTAGGTAAAAATAAAAACAGGCTCATGGATGTATCAGATAAATACTGGGTACCTACTATGTGCTAGATATGAGTTCTTATGTCTTTAGCTGGCCAGAAGCATATCACATTTGTGATGTGGTTTACAGTAATGATGGATATAAAATAAATATAGATGCTTCCATCACTGTGAAGAAGGTATTCGACCTGCACAATGGAGGGCTGGCATAGGCTCAGGAGATGAGACAAAGTGGGCTCTCTTTAACACCGCCGGCAGCAGGGAAACAGTCCGGGGTTCTATGTTATCAATAGGTGACTACAGACAGCTGTTGCCCAAGTGAACAGGATGCATCACCAGGGGAAACGGGAGGAAAAGCTAACAACCCCAACAAAGGACCATCTACCCTCTTTTAATTACTCAACAGAAAGGCAGCATTCACTCTTTAGCGCTGCCGCTCTCTGCTGGGGCCATATGAAGGGTGGTTTCTCTGGTCACTAGACTGGAAAGAGCTGTGAGGTGTGGAGCTCCCCCCACTGGAGGGTTTCTGCTAGTGCACCTTCATGGACACAGCAGCAGAGTAGGAATTTCCAGCCTTGTGTACTGAGGACTGCAGGGAGGAGAAAGGGCAGACTGCTGGAGGACTGTCAGTTCTGTGGATCCGGCACACCTGGAAGGATCTAAGGCACATGCTGAAGCCCAGCTTCTGCAGCACTGCAGAGGAACAGGAGTGGTTTTACTCTAGGACTAAACCAGCCTTCTCAAAGATTCCCCAGCCCAGGCTGCCCCAAAGGCAGTAGGAGTGGGAAAGAGAAAGAAGATTCCAGAAATGAGTAGATTTAGGGGTCCCTGGAGTCTGTTATGATCAGGAGAGAGCCAATAGTCTTTCACAACCCACAGGCAAAACAATTAAAACATTCTCTACAATGAATAAAAGACACCTGTGGTACTATCGCCCTCATTTCCAACTTGTTCGTATTGTGTGAGTACATTTCTTATTAACATCATACTTCATATTGCGAGTACATTTCTTATTAACACAAACTTTGCTGTGTGGAAAAGCCTGATTGCAACCATCCTTAGATCCCCATATAGTTCAGTCTTTCTGATGAGAAATAATTGCTTTGAAGGGGGAGGGGTGCCATGTTTGGACACCGTTAATCAGCGCATTACCTGGTAGGACATTTATTAAGAATAAAACATTTCTCTTATTCGATAGCTGCCTCAGTTCTTGTTAAGATGAGGATGGGGGAGGGGAGCACAAGCCTTTATCATTTCCTGATCTCTCTAGCAAATTGGCAATTTATGCACAGAATATTACAAATACTGCTGAATTATTTGAGCCTGGAATTAATTTAGAGAACCTGCCCTTCTTTGAGTGCCCAGGGATTTGGCTTATCTTTATTTGCCAAAGGAACCATGTCACTGAAAGCAGTCCCAGGATTATTTCAAGCGAATGAATAATGAAATTGCCTAGCTTTCTAATGGTTTCCAAATTCCATGACTATTCCAGTGTGCGCCTATGGGCTAGCTCGTCTGTGGGCATTCACATTGTGGGTGAAGCCCACCGAAGCTCGGCACAGAAGCATCTGTACTGAGTAATTAAAGCTGGTAAGGAAAACCTAGTGTCACCTGGGGTTACAGACTGGTGCTTTGGAAAATGGAGAAGAGATATTTCATCCTGCAGACAGCATCATTAGGGCGACACACACAAGACAATCAATTACCCAAAGCATCTATTTTTTAAAATAATTCTTCGCTTGCATGAGAACCTTTAATCACATCAGAAATCACCGATCTTGCCGACACAGAGTAGGCCATACAGGACAGCAGACTTTCTGGCTTTTAGAAGAGGGGAAATTCAAATTGACAGAGCACAAATTCAAATGGACAATCTTTTTACATAAAGTCTGTTTTGCTATATACCATGTACCATGGGTAACCATGTAAAAATATTCCAGTCACCCACGCCCACCAACTCTGGAGCCAAATACCACCCTATTTACTCATTTTATTTTTTTGTTAAGCTAAGGGTGTTTATTATGGAAACTTGACAAATATAAATGCAAGAGTAAAACTAGAATAGATGCTTAATCTGCAAAATCAGAGGTATGCATGTTTAATATTCAGAGTATTTTGTGCTAGCAATAAATTTTTCTACACACACACACACATGAATTTTTTCCACTTATCTTTTTTGCCAAGTCCTAAAACTATGGAAATGCACATTCCTCTGGAACATAATGTTTACTTGTCCACAATAAAGAGTGGACAAAACTGGGGTCCTTTCAAACTGTTGATTCCTAGCACTCTGAACATGGACAGGCAAATGACCAATAAATACCTCATGAATGGATACGTTAAATAAACAAACCAATGACAAAATGCTTTTCTCTACCCAAACAGTCAGACTACAATCTGTTGCTTTTCCAAACACTAGTATATATAATTTGACCTCATCCTGATAACTTCTGAGACTTAGAAGGTTGAGTCAAACCTGGGTGTTATTATACCTGGTTAGATTTTTGTCAACACAATGCAAACCAGGGTCATCTGAGATAGAGAAACATTAATTGAAGGATTGCCCCATCAGATTGCCTATGGCACATTTTCATGGTTAATGACTGATGTGCAGGGACCCAGCCCAGCATGGGCAGTGTCACTACTCCCAGGTTGAAAAGCCTCTGGGAGTAAGCCAATAAGCAGCTATTTGTCATGGTTCCTGCCTCTGCTCCTGCTTGGGTTGCTGCCTCGAATCCACTCAGTGATGGACTGTTATGGGGAGATGTAAGCCAATTACATCCTTCCCTTCTCAAGTTGCTTTTGGGGACTGGAGAAATGGCTCAGTAGTTAAGAGCACTGGCTGTTCTTCCAGAGGTCCTGAGTTCAGTTCCTTGTTACCACGTGGTGGTTCACAACCATCTGCAATAGGGTCTGATGCTTTCTTCTGGTGCGTCTGAGGACAGCGGACTCAAGGTGCTTTTGGTCGTGGTGTTTATCACAGCGTTAGAAAGAAAAGTATGCTAGAAACTCTGCTAACTCTGTGTTGGGCATGCAGCCTTTTCTGCCCATAGGTCCCATGCCTACACATTCAGGGGGCTGAAAATACTTGGCATAAAAAGGCTGTAGTGACTGTCATGAAAAGGCACAGACATTTTAATCTTGTCATTACCCTCTAAGTTATATATTAAAAACACAGAACAGTGGCTAATTGCAGTGTATTAAGTATGGGGAGATTATGGAAAGCACAAAAGAATTTATGTGTAGGGTTTGTGTCTACACTGAACAATTTTATGTGAGGGGCTAGAGCATACAGCAGACTCTTCTGTGAAACCCAAGGAACAAATATGTGTCCATGACAGTTAATATCCAGATCCTTCATTATTATGTTAAATAAACCGAAACGTATCTCTAAAAGTCCTCGAGTGTCTTCCCTGTGAACAGATTTCAGAACGTGAGCTCTGCACACTCACAGTAAGTATCATATTCCAGAAAAATATGCATTTCCACATTTAGTGATCAAAGACTTGGCAAAGTAAAAAAAAAAAATTATATGTGTGTGTGGAAAAGTTTATTGCTAGAGCAAAACACAGAGCCCCATAAAGAACATTCCTGATAATTCTGTTGAACCGCCATCTCAAGGCATTAAAATAAAGAGCTGTAAATATCTCCTGATTAAATATTAACCTTAAGATAAGAAATGACTGTTCAGAGGTTGCCACTGACTGACTTGCTCTAATGTGTCACTTATGAAATGTGTATCTTAAATAAGCAGTGAAGTGAAACCAACATCATTAACACCACAAAACCCTGGGAGCTTCTACATGCACGGTCTTTCCCGGTGTGTTATTAACGGCGCCTCTTCCCATGCTACACAACAACTGCCCAGCGTTATCCTCTATTACTTTAAAGGCAATTTTATATTTCACATCCAAATTAATGGTTACTCTCTAAAGTCTTATTATGCTTAATTACTTTTCCTTCCCACATCCTCCCTTCTCTCTACACATCCTTTCCTTAAACGATGCTCCAAACCGCGAGGTACAATCAGAGATCACATAAGCTGCTCGGCTGTGGTACTGATCACACTAAAGGCTGGATGCTGAAGGCAAAGGCTCAGATTGAAGAAGAAAGTCTCTGAGAGAGACACAATAGGTAATCTTGAAGATCTGGTTAAGAGAAAAAGAACTGCCCGATACATGAGGACCCGCCACTGCCAGCATCTTTCTCACAGAAAGAATCTCCATAGCTCCCTCGGCCACAGCTCTCAGACATGTAGCCCCGGCTTATGAGATTCTCACCCCATACGCACTTGCTTTGTTCTTCGGGTTCCAACCCTTGGATGGAGTGAAGGGTTCTGTAATCATTCCTTCTGCATCAGAACTCCATCAAGAAATGTGTCTGCCACTCAGTCTGCTGGTTCTTAATGTAAGACTTAGCATCCTTCAAATACCCCTTGCCCTCCAAATCCCTGCTAATATAGCTTCAGCCAGTTTCCTACATTTTCCAGAGGAGTCACCAGGAGAGAGTCACATAGCCACCCTGGTCCTAGGAACTATTCTGACACTTCATTGCTAATACCATGGATATACTCAGATGAGACAGAGAGACAGAGAGAGAGAGAGAGAGAGAGAGAGAGAGAGAGAGAGAGAGACAGAGACAGAGACAGAGAGACAGAGGGAGGAAGGGACAGAGGGAGGGAGGGAAGGAGGGAGGGAGGGAAGGAAGGCGGGAGTTGTGTTCATGTGTACAATAGAGTGTATTTAGAGCATGGGAGGATAGTTGGGGTAGTAGAGACAGACAGACAGAGGGAGAGAGAAGAGGAACAGAGGAGTAGATGCTGGCCGTGAATATGTAGGGGGGGGTGGAAATGGGGAGAGAAGGGACAAAGGGGAAGAGGGGAACAGAAGAACAAGAACGCAAGAGCCATGTTTTTCAATTCTTTACCAGCAACCAAACTTTGGGATTTAGTATTCTCAGACTACCTTTCCCGTTTACACTGCTTTCCTGATAAAGTATTATTCTTTTCTCTGACAGTCATCGTTTTTCTGAGCTCTACTCGATGCATTTCCAAGCAGCTAAACCTTCCTTTGAGCAAGCAGCAACCCCAGCGCCCTTGTCTCATATCCATGGCCCTACCTCTTCCAAACAGGCTGTGTGTCTCCATCATTTCCAGATGCCTCCGCCTTGCTCACTCCAGCTCTCACAGCGTGTTTCACTAGACAGTCTGAAGTTCCAAGTGCAGACTACGTGCAGTCTGATTAAAAGTTCAAAACAAAGTCTAACAACCGTTTCGTGTATCCATGGTGCACAAGCTACAAACATCGCTTTTACGGCATCTCAGTAACCTTTATCAGTCCTGTGTTACTAACTATCCCACGTTAGGGATGCAGAAACCATGACTGAGATTTGGACCCCATCCAGATCTCTTTGCACAAGCCATGTTTCCTTTCTACCTGTAGTCATTTCCCATGCTGTGTTCTCTCATGCTTCCTGACACCAGAACACTGAAATAATTTCTGCTGAATAAAAACAAAGTGTCAAGGGGGTGTTCTTCCCACTAAAGGCTCCCATAGACAACTGCTTCTTTGGCTGCAGGTCTTTCCTGATAATTTTTTTATCCCAAATACTCAGTATGTGACCAGGAACCCTCCATACTCCCATCCCATAGTCTTCTTAGGAAACCCTCTCTACTCGGCCAACCTCCTGGGAACTTCCTCATCCCAGCATCCTCCCAAGGAAACTTCCTACCCCTTACCCCACCACCCTCCCAGAGACCCCATCCCTCCATCCTCCAAAGAACCCTTTACACCCCTCTAGCCTCCCAGGGACATGTCCCATCCCACCATCTGTCCGGGGGCCTTCCACTCCAGCTTACTCAACTACCAGTGAGCTTTCCTGGTCCTACCACTCTCCCAGGGCCCTGTCCCACCTCGTCACTAGCATAGGACTCTCCCATCCCAGCTTCTCCCTGGGAATCTTCTGACCACACTGCCCTCTCATAGACTCTCCCCAACCCTATCACCATCTCAGGGGCCCTTCCACTCCATCTTTCCACGGACCTGTCCCTCTCTACTATCCTCCTAAGGACTGTCTCCACCCCACCACCTTCCCAAACACCTGCCCATCACCTGTCCCAAGCTGCTATCTTTCCAGGTCACCTCTGCACCCCATTATCTTCCCAGGAAACCTCTCCACCCCATCATCTTCCCAGGGACCCTCCGACCCCACCATCCTCCCAGGGACCCTCTCCGCGCCATTATCTTCCCAGGGACCCTCTCTACTCCAGCAGCCTTCGAGCGATTAGTCCCACTCTGTCAACCTCTCAGAGACCCTCCAGCGGTGGACATTTCTTTTTTCGCTGCAGAGATTAGACAAGCCGTCTCTCCTGCTTTCTTCAGGACTCCTCCTCTGAGGGCTGTTCTCTGTATACTCTTTCTCCTCTGCACCCCAGAGCTGTTTGTCCTTCTCTTCCACACTGACATGATGGTTTCAATGAGCTTTTCTCCCAAATGGCTTTCCTCATCCATAAGCTCTGTTACTTTCTCCCCTTGTAATTATTCTACATTTTTGTACTTTGAACTACATTTACCATCTGCTAGCCCAATTACGCAAATGATCCCAATCCTTTTGAATCTGGTTAAATTGTTCGACAGGATTTGCTCACCCCTCACTTCTAAAATCATCTGTGAACCTGGATGTGACAGAGGGGGGTCGTAAATAGAGTGGGAAGGGAGGCTCATGCGTTGAGGATGTCAGGGTGATGATGTGAACACAGGCCAGCCTGCGGGGAAGGGAGTTCTGTCTCTATCCCCAGGAACCAGGGAGTTAACTGTGTCAATCCAAATGTGCAGGTTCAGCACCTTTGATGTCTCATTTTCTCATGCTACAAAAAGATGAATTCTGCCTTCTCGCCTCCTTGGAAGATTTTTGTGAGGATTAACGAGATGGGTTTGATTAAGTACCTTGGAGAGAAACACTGCATAGATCATTGCATCTGGATCATGTTACCCAGGCAGCTGGTGTGAAACAGGAACAGTAAGGCTCCCTGTGCAATGTCCCCAGTCTACCTGTCAACCCTCCCCTGGGCTGGATGGGGTCTTTGCTGCCCTCCTCCCCCCGGGGCCACTGTTTGACCTCTTTGTATTTATTGAACATCCAGCCAACTATAGCAAGGGCCAGCTGCAAAAAAGGAAGACAGGTGCAGGTTTCTGGTCCAAAGAGGTCTCACAGCTTAGAGGGGAGGCAGAGCTGAAGGAAATGGGAAGTCTAAATAAACACAGAGAGGGAAGACAAAGAATGTAGAGGGGGAGAAGAGCTTCAACTATGCCTGGTCCTCAGGACACAGAATTCTGAAATGAAGAACTGAAATGAAAAACTGAACTAGGTCTTAACTAAATAGCAGGGCTGTCCCTGAGAGGACTGTCAGGCTGAGTCAAGAACAAAAGAACACATAGGATGAGAGATGAGGAGGGATCTGGAAGGTTTGAGGCTTTTCTTGTTCCTAGTAAGCAGAAGCAGGAAGGCAGCCAGAGACAAGAGAACAGTGAAAATTGTTCAGAGCAGTAGCCAGGGGAAGAGGCGCACAGTGGGCATTGCATCGGTCGTGATGAAACTGAGAGCAACAATACAGAGGAAACTGCCCATCTCAGGACCCCTGTCCTATGCCGACTGCTGCTGTGGGTGCACTGGCCCCAGTGAATGAGGACAGGTAGAAATGACCGTGGGTTCTCAGTCTATGATGTTCTCTAGATACGGAGGTGTCTTCGGTTCCACATCCCATCCTTTTTTACACATTTCTTCCTGATTCCAACTGTTAGTTTAGGATCGGAATCCTGCCTAGGTTTCCACAATGCTGTGTCAAGTGTGAGTCCTGGCCATATTGACCACTCTGCCAGGCATCAGGCTCACCCACTTGCTCTGCAAACAATCCTTCAACCCCTCAACGCACAAACTCACCCAGAGGCCAACAACACAACATGTCAAAGCTCAGCCACGGGGGGATGAAGATGATACATCCTCTCCTCTACACAGATGAGCATCCATGATGCACATGGTCCAGAGTCCACTTAACAGTAGAGGGAGGTCCTGTGGGATGCTTGCTGGGTTTCTGGTGAGTGAGCACATCTTCTGCATACATGGGCTCCCTGGCTCTTCAGAATTACGCTGTAGAAGATGATCTCCAGACACACCTATTTAATACATGATAAAACCGAAGATCCGAGTATCCCGGCTTTACCTGCTTACTCAAGCACCCAGAATTTCTAGTAAAGTGCAGAGCCACAGTTCAAGCTTATGTCACTCTGAGCCAAAGCCCAGGATCTGAAGCACAGACTGAGTGTCACCTGTCAATGCCATCACTGAACCTCTCAGATACTGGGGCTATGGAGCCCAGAAAAAAAAAAAAAAGTCTCCAAAAGACTCTTTAATGCAAACCTACCATCATACAAACAGGCCGAAAGAAGTCTGGGCACACACCTAATGTCACAAAACTGGTTTCCTCCACACTCAAAGGACTTTTTCATGAATCCATTCCCGTTGCCCCAATTCAGCTGAACCAAACTGCATGTAATCCTCTGGTTTCTCTGCAGAATGGAAGTTATGTTTTATTGGACAGAGCCTGAGCCAATCAGCCTGGGCTCCCATGTTAGCCCTGCATCCTGTTAGACAACTTACGACTAATCTCTCTGTGCCTCAGGTTCTCTCCCACTTAATACTAAAAGCCATCAGACGATTATTCTTGGTTTCTGTGTGTTCGTGAGGATGCACACGTGTACTGGTGTACGTTCACATGTATATGGCATGTATGGAAGGTTGGGAGGGTTACAGTCAATGTCAGTCTTCAGACACTGTCCACCTCTTGGGGGGGATGTCTCAATGACATGGTGCTTATAAGACAGTATTGCCTGTCTGGTCAGCAAGCCCATAAGGCTTGCCTGGCCCCATGTTCCTCGCAATAACATTATATGCACTACTGTTTTTTGTTTCATTTTCAAATGTAGGTACTAGAGACTGGGATCATGCTCTTCTGCTGACAAGGCAAGCACTTAACCAACAGAGCCATCTCTCCAGGCCTTTTCACACTGCATTTTGAGTCAACTGAATTACCGAAGAGACTTGTACCAGTGTCTAGTCCAAACTAAGCATTCAGTAACAGTAACCTTTATGAGTAAAGACTCCAACGCTCTCGGTTTCTGCATAGAACCCAGCCGGCAGGCTGGAGGAGCAGCCCTGTATTGTATTCTAGGCTTTGTGAGAAGCAAGTCAGAATGCAGTTAAGTTTTCATATTTGAAAAATGAACTCCTTTGGAGTCTGACGTATTTTCTCTGCTATACTTATACAGTCCTCTTATCTACCCAATATATGCTACCAAATAGCATTTGGTTCATAAAATGATGTTGATAGATACTGAGTATTTTCTCTCTTTACCCTCTAACCCCACCTGCACAGCAGGGATTGCCTTCCCAATAGCTCAATAGTTTATAAAAGTAAACAAGAGAGGTGCTTACCTCATCTCTCTTCCTCTCTCTCTCCCTTCCTCTCCCAATCCCTCTTTCTTCCTCCCTCCCTCCCTCCCTCCCTCCCTCCCTCCCTCCCCCCCTCTCTGTAGAGGAAAATTCACCTTGATGAAGAGACCAGAAAGGGAACAGGCTCTGCCTCACTCAGACTACAAGAGATCAGGACTCATCTCTGGCCAATCTGCCTCAGAACTGATGACAACCCATACCATGTCACTGCCCTGTAAACCACCTTGCCTACAGCTGAAATCCTCCCAACAGGATCGCCTTCATTGGCATGTTCAGATTATAAGCCATCAAGGTGTATGTATAAAGGTGCACACTGACCAAATGAGGACTACTCTTATAGTGGCAACGTGTACTGCAGGCTCAGAGTCTTACGGGATACCTGATGCCATGACACTGTGGTTGTCCCAGTATACTAAGTGAACCCAGGTTTCCCTCTGCTCTGGTATGAAGGATGGATTCACTCACCAAAACCCCTGACACAGTTTCCACCAGTGATTGTGAACTCCATGCAGATGGCGATTATGCCTACCTTGGTGCATCGCAAGAACCAAGAACTTTTTGTTTGATTGCCTATTTTGAGAGGAGGGGAAGCCTGCTCCCATAGAGGAAGCTACCGAAGCACCGCGTTCACTGCCTCAAACATACAGACTCAAGTCACCTAATGGCTAGCGGTAAATGAAGTGTGAGATGTCCTGAAAATTACTTCCACTGAAGCATTGTCAAGGGTTTGTCTGCAAAACAACAGTCATACCATATGTGTCACATACTAAGTAAACATTGGAAAATACTTCTCCAAGTGCCGTGTGCCGTGAAAGTGCTATATCTGTCATTGATAGGATGTATATAAAGACAGGGATAATGCTATTCATTCATTCTTTATGCTCAGCTCTCTTCTATCTGCACCGGGCACTAAAAATAAGCCAGGCCAAGCCACCATCCCTGCAAAATGTACTGGCTAGCTGAGTTTGGGGAACGTGAGGACTTCTAGCCAGGTACTGCGGGAAGCAGGACTGCCAAACATGTAGAATCCTGGACCACAAGTGAGAGAAGTAGAAAGGAACCTTGGGCATTGGTATTTCAGTTGTACCAGTGAGGCAGCTGAGGCTCAGGCAGATAAAACTACTTACTTGAAGTCACAAAAGCCACCACTCAACCAGGCCTGTTGGGCTGAAATCATATCACAAGTGACCAATGGCAAAGGGAAGGTCTGCTTGTCACAGGAACTCCCTTTATCAACTGTGAGTGCCATGATGAATAACTTCAGGACCCTAGGTCCAAGCCTCTGTCCTAGATGTCACCCCCAGAGCTACTCACAAAAATAGATAACCCAGCCCACGTGTTATGAAGTAGCCCCAACACACCACACTCCCCCAACACAGCAGCCTCCACAGCACTCTCCCTGAGCACACCACCTTCCCTCAACACACCACCCTCCCTCAATACACCACCCTCCCCCAACACACCACCCTCCCCCAACATACCACCCTCCCTCAGCACACCACTCTCCCTCAACACACCACTCTCCCTCAACACACCACTCTCCCTCAACACACCACTCTCCCCCAACACACCACCCTCCCTCAACACACCACTCTCCCTCAACACACCACTCTCCCCCAACACACCACCCTCCCCCAAAACACCACTCTCCCTCAACACACCACCCTCCCTCAACACACCACCCTCTGTCAACATACCACTCTCCCCCAACACACCACTCTCCCCCAACACACCACCCTCCCTCAACACACCACTCTCCCTCACACACAACTCTCCCCCAACACACCACCCTCCCCCAACACATCACTCTCCCGCACACACAACTCTCCCCCAACACTCCACCCTCCCCCAACACACCACTCTCTCCCAACACACCACCCTCCCTCAACACACCACCCTCCCTGAACATACCACTCTCCCTCAATACACCACCCTCCCCCAACACACCACCCTCCCCAACACACCACCCTCCCTCAACACACCACCCTCCCTCACACACAACTCTCCCCCAACAACACACCTCTATCCTTCAACACACCACCCTCCCCCAACACACCACCCTCCCATCTCTGCTTACATCCAGAGTCTAAAAAGAAAAGACCCTTTGGAAATTCTTTCAAATCCTGTTCATATGGCTCCCAAGCCCCAAGACTGCCATGTGATGACACTTTTCCATGCCACCTCAGAGACAGCACACTTGAGCCAAATGTGGTAAGCTAAGCAGAGCACTCATGAGCTCGCCTTGTGCGCCAGACATAAGGTGGGCTCCTGTGAGTTTTCTCCCTCAAGAAGCTCAAGGACTCAGTAGCCAGGGAGCATATGAGTGTCTCCTAAGGTCACTGGAATGCCTTCACGTCTACATTCCATCATTTGCAGAATAAGATAATACATTTTCATTCAATTTTGTGGCAAATTGTTTATATAAAATGCTTCATCACCTAGTCAAAGCTCCTCAACAGAACTAGAAATAGTTTCCATGGTGATGGTGATGGTGGTAACAGGGCAGTAGAAGGACCATGTTATGTATGTCAAGAATGGAGTCAGTGAGAAGCTGGGAGAAAAACTGTCCATGCAAGGTGGCAGGAAGAGCTACAGTTGGGCTGGAACGCCGCAGAAAGTAAGGAATGGTGGGTGGGCTGGATGCCATTGGCAGAGAGCCAGCCTTTATGCCAGCAATTGTTGCTGCATTGGCTGTGTCATCTGTTACATTTTGGCGATGGTTTGCACGTGAAGAAACTGGGACTCTAATGTGGTTGGATGACTTACTCAAGGTCACATTTGATGGTGAAGTCTGGATTCAAATTCATTTGCCCCATGCCAACACAGAAATGATGGGGACTGGAAGCAGAAACTGGTCAGGCATTTTAGGGTAGGGAGCTCAGAAACAGCAGGCCTGGTTTGTGTCCTTGCCTGGAAGCCAGAAAACCTTGGTTCTATTAGGAAACCTGTTTGTGCCAGAGGCTAGAAATGCCCAAAAGAGTGTGAGGGGTGCTGGTTTCTGGTCTTGTTTCCCATTTTCTCTCTTGTGCTTTCAGAAAAATGCTAAATCACCCCATTCTCTGGAAGCTGTAGGTGTGGATGTGACCAAAACAAGGCACCTGGACAGGATAGACAGGCCAACTGGATTGAACTGCCCAACCCAGTTTATGCTGGGGGTCCTATATCAAGACTCCAGACTGACAGTTCTGTGGTACCCCCATCTCTGGACCCACTCCTGCTTTCTCCCAAGTTCCTACTTACAACCCTTTGATAAATCATATCGAAGCTAACCCTTCCATGATTTATCTACACTTCACTCTTCGAGTTTATGACACAGACTTGGAGCCACCAAATTAGAGGATGTTCTATGTGGCTAGTAGCTTCTGGCACCCTAACTCTGGAGTTAATCCACCTGAGGCAGGAGAGCCCACATTCTTCTCAAGCATCCCCCATTTTCTCATTTCAAAAGGACAAAAGAATTTGTGAGGTAAGAGAGCCTTAAAGCCTTACACCAGCAGGGTAGAAACAGAACTCTATGGAAATTATCAACTATTTACAGCTTCTCTCTCTTCCCACAGATAAGCCTGCAATTTACTAGGACTTACATCAGAAACCCCACTTACATAGCAAGGACATATGCCAAGGCCTTTGTTCAAACCGAGGGACCCCTGGTTTTACTTTATCAGATTAAAATCACATCCAGGTTGTTGCTGAAACTATGCTATAGCCACACTTATCAGAGGAGAGAGGAAAAGAACAGGAAAGAAAAAGAGTTTCTTAGCAACCTTTGAAAATATAACTTGAGAGCCACCAACATGATATGCTTGGCTGGTGGCAAGACACTCTATTGTCTGCACTCTTGAGGAGCCTTATAAAGTTAGGTATGTCTCACTTTGGGTTTTGGTGCTCCCCAATAAGACTGGACCCATTTCTCAGGTGTGCTTTTGTTCTCTGTGAGAGTTCCTTTCTTAAAATGCTTAATAGAACCCCCTTAACCTGGTTTAGGCACCCCAATTTGGCTGGAATCCAGGTCTCTAAAAGACTAAGAATTCTTTTGGCTGCTGAAGGTGGGAGCGCATCCGGGTGTTTCTGTCTGCACATTGCTGATATTTATTTATGTAGACCGCAGGACATTAGCCAATTGTAGTATCAGGAAGCAGACTCCCAAGAGCACTTGAACTTTTTTAGATTGTAGCCTGGAAGAGTACTGCCTATGCTTTCTAGCTCTAGTGTATATGTATGTATGAGTGTGAGTGTGTGTGTGTGTGTGTGTGTGTGTGTGTGTGTGTGTGTGTGTGAGAGAGAGAGAGAGAGAGTATGTGTGGTGTGTGTTTGTATGTGTGGTGTGTGTGTGTGTGTGTGTGGTGTATATGTATGTGGTGTGTGTATGTGTGTATGTATGTGTGTATGTGTATGTGGTGTGTGTGTGTGTGTGTGTGTGTGTGTGTGTGTGCTTTTTGCATGTATTATACAGCACATTTAGTAATTTTTTTTACCTTACCTTCCCAAGCCAACTGAACACTGAAAGAATAAATGAGCTTCCATGTTTCTTTTCTGTCTTTCCTGCTCCCTGTAATCCTCATTATACTACCTAAAATAGAACCAACTCAACATATAAGATATTTATTGTCTTTTGTTTTATCAATGTGTCTCAAGTGAAAGGATTCTAGGCATATGAACATTTTAGTAAGCAACAGACAAAACCTTCCTGCTTGTGTAGATGAAATACAGCTAACCAACAAAACACACAGTGAGCAAAAGCTACACTCCCTGTGCACAGAGGATGGGCAGGGGTCTGGGCACTGCTTCTGACCTGCTTCTGTCTTCTTCCCCGTCTGACAATGGTCATATTTTCCAATCATGAGCTTCACAGTGGCATTGCAATTTCCTTATGCATATCCCTGGTATTAGCTGCTCTTGCTATTTCAGCCTTGAAGAGAATGTGATTATAAAATCATCTACCCCATTTTGTGGACAAGGACTCTTAGGGGCACAGGTGTCGTGTGTTTTAAACAAGATTGAGCTCTTGGAGGAAGGGCAGGGATGGAGCCCAGATACTGGGTAGATCTACACACATCCCCATCCCTTAACACCCTCTTTCTGTGCATTCTTTCTCACTGGATAGAAGAAAGTTCCAGTTTGGGTTTGTCATTTCTCAGTGACATTTTGAGGCCTTGGACTTAGCATGCCTTCTGACCATCTATTGGTGCCTATAGAAAGAGCTCAGCTGTCACTACTATCAACAAGCCACCTTAGTGACAGAAAGTCAACTTCTAACCTATGTGTATTTCCTCTTTCAGTTTTCCTCTAGCTCCATTTCATTTTAGATAAGGAAATGGGTCGGGGAGACATAGGAGAGTGGCCAGAGTTCATGCAAACAGTTAAGGGTAGGGCTAGTGGGCAAGTACTGGAAGAAAACAGTGAGCTTCCTTCTTTTTGTGAGCCATTCCCAAGGCCTCCAGGGACCACATAAGTGCTCCAAAGAGCTCATCCTCTGCCTCAGATACCCTCTGGTCTCCTGTGAGTCAGCACAGCCAATACAGCTCTACCTTTCATGCACCTCAGCAGTGCTAGATATACGTTCTTGTATGACAGCCTGTAAAATCTATTTATGGAGTTAATTGTCAGTTTCTATGACTGACAGATACATAGTGCTTTGACTACTCAAGCTAATGTGCCTCTATCTGACATTTTAAATAGAACACACTCTGTCCCCACTCCTTGTTCCTTTAGGAAGTAATTTGAGATAGCAGGTATTTTTCTAATCATATATCTTTAATTATATCTACACAATTGTCAGAGATTAATGATTTCCTCAATCTGGCTCTTCTTACAGGAGACTTCGTAAATCATGTGATACGAGAAAGAAACAAAAACAAAAGAACTCAAGATGGATGCTGTCAGTTAACAAAGACATTCCTGGGCACGGTGGTTTGGCCTGAGTCAGGTTTGAGTTCTCACTGTAGATTAATTTCATACGACATTTCGATGAATTATTGAGAATGCAGCACTCGTGTGGATGGTAAACATAACTGGATCTATACATGTAAACCAATAAGAAAGCATGTGACAGCTGGAAATCGAGCTTCCGTGTAACTAGTCCCCAGCCCCCAGAGAAATCAGCAACAATAGGTGCAGCTTGGTATGTGTACACTTTGACCCCCTAAAGCAAATGTTGCCTTCTTATGTAAACAGACTCAATTCAGGAGCACAGGGGTCAGGGAAGACTTCAGAAAGAATTCCATCCACCTCTGTTGCTTGGTGAGATAATTCCCACAGCAGTAAAACTCATTGAACAAAGGCTATAGAGGGCCAAGTCTAAGGCAGCCCAGAGGTACTCACTAGAGCTGAGGTCCTGGACTGAGCGTCTCCCAATAAATACAGAGGGAATAAAAATACAAGAGGAAAACATTGCAAGCAGTTGAAGAAAGACATGAAGAAGAGCCTGCATGTTGCCAGGGGCGAGGCGGCAAGGATCTGAGCTGTTCACTAACCAGACACAAGTTGTAGGTAAACTAATTTCTAATTACCCTTTCATCCCCAGTGAGATGGGATTCCTACTTTTCTTGTGAGCATCACATGGTATCTGGCATTGCTTCCTGTGGCTGCCTCACCCGAACAGCTCGGCTCCCAGAACTCCACGTTCCAACATTCCTAATTTCCTCCTGTCTCCAAGAAAACCTAGTTCCTGAACATTCAATACCTGCGGCTTCTCAGGAGGCATGAGGTGTACCTTCCCTTTGTTCCAATCTGTTGTGCCTTGCTAATAATTAAGGTCAAAGACTACCATTGTCCAAAAGGCTCTCTTGAGCTCCTTGCAAAATGGGGGACTCCCTTTAGGAGCAGGACTTCTTCTCTGATCTTGTATGGGGAGCCTGAAACCCCCACCCTCTACCTGCAGAACATCATATTGCCTTAGTGAGATTAAAGGTTCAATTTCCCTTCTCCTGACAAGACCCTGTCCAACAAACACCTGCAATTTCTGGAATGCCTCTCCATACAAATGAGGTGAACTAGACTGTAGCCAATGATGTATCTGCCCTACCCACTTCCCCAAAAGCTATATAGCCCTTGATTTACCCTAAATAAAATTAAGCTGCCTCTATGAAGCTGATCCTGGTTGTCATTTCCATAGGAAACCCCATTCTTGTCCTTTCTTGTTGGCTGGTGACCAACAGACCTTAGGAAGAAGAGAGGTTCACACCCACTGATTTGCATAAAGGAGAGCCCACAACATTCCCTTGGGAAGTCTTCTCCAGTCACTCAGCAGCATCTGTCAATTCCCCTCACAAAGGTGCTTATCACATGGGACTATAATGGCTGTGTTGCCTACTCCCAAGCCCAGTGTTTTAGGAAGTGACATATTTTATATCTGCAGGACCATGGATATGTAATATGAACCACACTTTGTGAATTGTAATAGAAGAAGCCACCATTAAGCGGATGGCTCCCAGGATACCAAGGGGCATTCTAACTGCCAACTTCCACAAGATCACAAAATACCCACAGTTGAGTAAGTGTATGTACACTTACTGTACAGCAACCCAATCTGGTGTCAATTAGAGACATTAGTAGCCTTTTACACAGTGTATAGGCAACATAATGACCTTACAAAGATATTTAAAATCGACATTGAAAGATAATCAGTCTCTACAGCTGCAATTAAAATACGGATCTTCAGATGCTTCTTTACCATTCAGATAGGCCTGAAGTCTAATGTCAATTATACTCTAAGACACATAGATGGGAAACTAGCTAAAGACAGAGTTGAAAGCAAGGACTAGTAGGAATCACCAAAGGCTGAGGAAGGCAGGGCAGATTCTCCTGTCACCTAGAGGACAACCTTGCCAATATTTAGGTCTCCAGATCCAAGTCATTCTGAGTGAGCAAGCCTGAGACCATTTGTTACACCAGCCTTTGTTGAGCTTAAGAAGCTTTTTCTCTAAGGTGTGTAGCTATTCAATAACAAAGAGGAGACTCAGACCTGGGTGCCTCTTGTCCTCACAGCCTTGGGCCTCCCAGGGCAGTCTTTGTAGGGAACCTTCTAGCATCCTGCATGTGTTCAAGTTTCTGTCACATGCTGACACAGACCTACCTCTGAGTTTTTCAAAGCAGCTTTGGGTGACCATGACACATAGTGGTGGTGACAACTATGGGGCTGAGATGTCCTATGAGAGTCCCTCTCGGGGCCACCCACCATGTAACCCAGAGGAAACACTGGAGATAGAAAGCAGATCCAAACGTAAAATCCAAATGCTGACTCTTCCAGCAGCACCTCAAGCTCCCCACACTGCATGGTGGAGATGGGGGAAGGGAAACAATTAAACATAAGAGTGGGTTTTAACCACCACCATTCCAAGTCCCAACAGGGTTTATTAAATCGTTGATAATTCCACAAAGCTGAGGTAAATATTTAATATTTGATTCCTAATCCATAAATATTTACACACCGGGATTTCTCCATGTTTGACAAGCCCACTAGAGAGGGTTTGTGCTTTTAGCAAGTGTGACTAATGAAACCTTATGATTCTTGCCCCTAAGCAAGAGCGTCTGGCTCCAGGAACCATGGTAGAGGGAGCCGTCTGTGTTCACCCAGAGTGAGCCTCAGTCTGGGACATGGCCATGGATTCAGCTTTGGGCAACCACTCTGGGGAAGGAGGAGAGACGAAATAATGGTAGAGATTGCACAGACCAAAAACAAAAATACTGCTCCTCCTAATAAAGGAACCCCCCAAAACAACAACAACAACAAAAACCAACAACAAAAACAAAACAATGCCCCCCCCCCAAAACAACCCAACTTAGTTGCAGCTGGTAAGATATAGGAGGGAGGGAGTGGTGGCAGCCATACCCGTGGGTGCACATCCCAGGGGCAGCTGTGACGTTTCTTATCTGTGAAAGTTATGGCAATAAAATTTTCCCAGGCACCAGAAAACCCACACAACCCTCCTTTGAGGAGTGTTGGGACGATGTGGGCAGAGCCTTTCAACTATCCAAACCCTGGTGTCAAGAAACAGTTTGTTAAGTTTCTTTACTTGTTTATGTGTCAAGTGTATGGCAACTAACTAGGAGGCAAAAAAGGTAAAATCATCAGGTTTCTTCCTTGCAAAGGAAATGGCTTTCTGAATGTAAAAACTCAAGAGCAGTCACTCCTACACCTACTGTGCACTGTGCCCTCTGATGGAGTTTACACACCTATAGCCTCATTCCAAATGCAGATGGGGGTAGGAGGCAGAGATAAGGGGTTCTCTGTGTTAAGGAGCTTCTCCAGGGTTCTAGTTCAAAAATACTGTGGGGTTAGGATTCACAGAGAATCCAGCCAGGGAGACCCAGTCAGGCAAAATGAGCTCTGGACAGTTATTCAGAGGGAATTTAAAGCAGAGAACTATCACAACTGGGTTGAAAAGGCAGAAAAGCCAGGGAAAGGGGGAGTCACTCAAGGATTAGCAGAGTGGGAGGTGGCTACCAGCCAGGGGATTAGAACAACAAAAGTAGTGGGAGGTCTGACTAGAGTAAGGCCAAGGGATTGGCCTGGGAGAAAACTGAAACTCTGCAGGGCCAAAGCAGCTCTCTGTCAGTGAAGGGTGACAGAAGAGAATCAGCCACTTGCCAGAGGAGGGAACAGGTTTCTCCCTTTGTCCTGCCTTCAGTTCTTCATGAGCGCCTATGAGATGGGAGACTCCCAAGCCTGTCCTCAGAAGGGGAAAGAGAGCTCCTGCTATGGGTGTCTCTTCCTTTGTCCTCCCTGCTTTTATGGGTGAAGACGGAATCAGAAAGCAAAGACAAGCGGCAAGCATCCCTAACCTATTTCTTAGCCTACCCCTGATCCCACAGAAAGCTATTTTGTCAGACAAGGCTTCAAGACATGACTATACCCCCTCCCTCCCCACCCAACCCAACCCTACACTTCCAGGACACACCTTTAGCTGGTTTTTAAAGAGCAACAGAACTTGTGTCTTTTGCTTGGCTCAGTCTGACAGGAGAGTACATCTAATGGGGTGTTCTGTTCTTAGAGAGGTGTGACAAAGGTGTGCCAGAGGGGGGTGCTCTGGCTATCCTGAGCACATGAACAGTGTTTTCCCACTCCACAATACAGAAGGTAACCCCTGCCTTTTCTCCTTCTGGACTATTCCCTTCACCCTCTCATCTTGAGATTACCAGCTCTTTCCATCCTGAGGAGGACATGGTCTGGAGACTCAGAGGTGATCACCCTAAGGGGAAAATGGGTCTGCAGTGAGAGAAAGGCTACTACCTGGACATCCTCTGTAAATCACCTATGGTGACAGGCTATAGACATTCATTCTTGTCACAGAAACAAGATCAAAAAATTAAGGGTTTATTTTTTTTTTGGGGGGGGGGGTTGGTTGTTTACTTGTCTCTTATATATTTTGGTAAAGTGGGCTTGGCTTTAGGCCATGAGAACCATGCAAGTCGGTTTCTGTAAAAATTAGAGAACGTAACCCAAGGTCTCTGAAAACTCCAAGTCTTTGAGAAAAATGAAAAAAGAATGAGGAAAGGAAAAGGAAAGGTACTATGTGTGCCTGGGAAAGCCTGACATTGTCCTTTCCCCTGCACAGTCTCTGGTTGCTTGGTGGGCATAGCCTTCGTCTTAAAAGTCATCCAATAATGATGACAACACTGGCCTCTTCCTGAGCCCTGAACCAGACTTTCACATGTTTTGAATAAAAACCCGGGATGCAAATGAAATGGGTTCCATTTCATCAATAAGAAAACCGAGGTGGATCAAACAATCTATTTTTTTCATTATTAATAGAAGTTATTAGAATATGTTTGCTGTGTGTTTACATGTACCACGTAATAAATGCATTAGATCAGAGTTTTTAATCAGAATATGTAGGTGTGATCGGGGTTTAAAGCCATACAAGAAAAATGAGGAGTCAGAGACAAACCACCCATCTTTACTCAACATGTTCGGAAATATGGAAGCAAAGCTCAAGGCTGGTGATCACAGGTTTACTCATTCCTCTACCAAATACTGACAAGCTGTGCCAAGGCCCTGCTTGAGAGCACAACTGTATTCTCACAGGAGCACTCCCCCATGTGGCTTTGTAGCATTCTGAGTCCCATGAGCACCAGGAAGCCTATGTAACTCCAGCACTGGGCTCCTCCATGCAAGGATGGAGAATCACACTCAGCCCATTGCAATAACATGCATATCCTATCTCAACCACTCAGAGCATTTTCTGCACAGTCTGAGGCAGGGGCGGCAGGCAATAGGGGACACAGAGGTGTGTCTTTATGTACAAACCTTCCAACGTCTTTTACTGAGAATCTTCAGTAAAAATTGCCTAAGCAAGCTGTTCCCCAGACAGCACAAGTCTCATACTACCTCCTTAGCTTCAGCAGCTTAAAAAGCTGTCGTCCATGTGCTGAATGAACAGGGCCAGCTCAGCTCATTAAGTCCCCAATGTATTCGTCTTTTCTAAGCTAATTTGCATTAACGTATTGGGCACTGGACAGCTATTATATGGGCAGCTGCTGCAGCTCCTGAAGATTCAAGACCTCCAAAAGTTTGGGATCAAAGAATGTATCACATGAGTGTACATGAAAGGCACTGTGGGAACTCACTTCTGCCCACACTTTGAAGGGAAAAAAGCAATCACTTTGGGGTAGGATGACTGCTTCCTGTTGCCACCAGGAAGTACTTCTCACTGCCTAAGACGACCATCACTCCTTCTGGATGACTGTGTCTTCTGGTTACCTACTCTATGGTGGCTTTGGGCTGCACAGGCAAGGGTCAGGGAAGATATAGCATACATACATATACATATACATATACATATACATATACATATACATATACATATACATATACATATACATATACATATACATATACATATACATCATATATATCATATATATCATATGTATACCTATACCTATACATCATATACATATACATCATATACATATACATATGATATGATGTAGGATATGTATGATAAGCAGGGCAGAGAGCTAAATCATAAGAGCTGTCAATTGCTCCTCTTAGTAGACTTCAGCTTGGCTCTCCAGTGTTAGACACCAATCCTCACACTACCAGACACCCACCTCATCTTTAAATGGCCTTCCATTGGGAGTGGTACAAGCGTGACACCAGGCTTTCTCCTTAGACAGTAAATGGTACCTGCTTTCTCTTCCTCTCTTTTATTCTCCAGACCTTGTAGACCAAGAAAGGTTGACGTGTTTTAGGAATTACTGGGCCGACTTGGCAGAGCAGCTAGTAGGCACCCACTTGCCCACCTTTGCCTCTGGAGCGTGGGTGACTTGTAGAGAGCAATCTATCTGGTTAGTCTGTCTGTGGTGGGAGGAAGATGGAGATGTGAAAGGGTGTCACATAGAAATGTCTAGTATGTGCATATAGTGTGAATGAATCCTTTTGCTGTGATGTGGCCCACGAGCATGTACCCTACAGCCCTCCTCCCACACAGGAAGAACTGGCTAATGGCAGGAGAGCTGCCTGATGCTAGATATCTATGTGCACAGCTGATCCAGCCCTGTGTTTCCCAGGCACCACCTAGTTTGCTTTCTTGCTTGCTGGCTTCCTTTCTTTTTTCCTTCCTTCCTTTCTTCCTTCCTTCCTTCGATCTCCTTCAACCAGAACAAACCTGCATTGTGAGCTAAAGACTCCCTCTCAACCTTTGTCCATCAGTCTGAGACAGGCTCCCCAGCTCCCCATGACTTTGATTCCTGTTTGAACAAAGTCTGCACCTCTGCCTTTGACACTGGAGGTCGCTGGGTAGAAAGCAACAGACACTCCACCTCTTGCTTTAGGTGGGAAAGTCTGATACAATAGATGCTGTGGGCTCGCCCTTTAAATCCCAGTCTTCAAGATGCAAACTTTATCCCATTAACTTTCATTTTTAAGGTTGCTGGGAACACGGGCATTTTCTAAAATGGACCAACCCCTCGACCAGCTCCAGAAGGATTTTAGAGATGATTTCATCCATCAGGACGGATGATCCTTCAACTCTGAAATGGAAGATCATAATGCTTTGCCAATCTACTCTGATCCCAGAGAAAATGGACCGATAAATGAAGATGATTTCAAGGTTTAAAGCTGCCTCTTCTAACCCAATCTGCTAAAAATTAAAACTCAGCAAGGCATAGTGAGAAGACTTTTCAACTTGTCATTTTTATGAAACAGAGAAACCACACAGACTCCAAATCCTCCCCCCTGCGAATGAAAACAGGCTGCTGTGGTCAAAAGTGTCATAAGGCAAAAGCAAAAAAGCTCTATCCTGCTTGACCTTCAGCGCTCAGTAATTCTCTGTCACCTCCCATGAACTTCAAGCTCTTATACATACCCAAGATGATTATGTTACACACGTTAAAGGAAGAAATCTACAGAATGGAGTCTAGTGAATAAGAAACACTCTATAAATATCAACGATGATGTAAGTGCCACATTGTTTTGTTTGTTTTTTGCTTTTGTTTTTTGTCTTGTTATGTTTCTGTTTTTGTTTTCATGAAAACTAACTGAGACACTTGAAGCTGGTACTTTCTTGGTATTCACTGGATGTATTTTATATGTATGTGTATTTGTGTATATATTTATGAATCTAAAATATAGCTTCAAAACACTTTAACACAAAGCAACAAATGCAAGGTTTTCCTTTAAGGCACAAGCAAGGGGAAGGGGGAAGGGAGAAGAAGGAACCAACCTTAAATAAGGTCTGGGTGTTTGTCCACAGTTCAGCTGAGATCTATGTTTTGTTTCGTTTAAAGCAGTTCTGATCTTTCTGGTGTAGTGTGCATACAGGGGTGAGGTAGAAGGGGGGGAGGGAAGAGGGAAGGGAGGAGAGTATAAAACTATACACCCATAGGCACTGATGGATGCCAAGGACAGAAAATTTCCAGTAGACCTGGTCTATAAATTGTCATTTAAATTTGCAATTTAAAAACACTGGCTGACTTTTTGATTTAGCTGACTGTATATGAGGCAAATAATGGAATCCTAATAAGCAATGTTTAAATGACATCTCCAGTCTCCCAGACAGAGAGGGTGAGAGTAGAATTCTAAGGAGAGAAAATAAATCTACTAAGAATAGGAAACAGGACCAGAACTAAATAGTTGCACTAATCACTTGATGGCAGATATCAAAAAAAAAAAAAAATGTATTTTGGGGGTGTTTAAAATTCGAATCCCTGAGAGGCGAAGGATGGGTTATCAGCCCAAATCCCCTAAAGTCCTTGTAAGGAAACAAAAGTGAACTCAATTCTTACATTCCATCACATTAAAATAGATGAACCAAAAAAAAAAAAAAAAAAAAAACCCAAGGCACCAAGACAGCATATTAAAGTTGATAAGCTGGGGTTAGAAGCAAAATGAACTGCAAAAAGCACTCATTCTCACAGACATCCACCGGTGAATCTTAATGGCAGCATCACACTACAGTAGTGGGTCCAGCTAAAGGGCACCCAGCCCGCAGCTGCTTTCTTCTCCTTGTAGGAAAACAAGTTCTACCCTCCTAGATGCACCACACAGTCCTCACTGAATCTACTCAAGATAGGAGGCGATGCGAACTATCAACTATCAAAAGAGGAATGCTTAACACATCACAAAATGGAGCCGTGAAAAATGACAACGGTATTTACAGGGGTAAGGACAGAGGTTCTGTGAGAAAAAAAAAAATCAAAGAAACGTACATCACTTAGCACATTTAAAAATGATGATCCCATTTTTTATTGTATGATAATGTTTTAGATGAGGATTTTAGTGATAAATAATATGTATGCAAACGTGTAATTGAATCCTGTTCTCCATTTATCTCTTTATATATTCATGTACAGTAAGAAAAAAAAAGCATAAGAAGGAAATATACTTGACTGTTAACTGCTTGCTATAGAAAATGCTGGGGCTACAAACACTCCCTAGGGCACTTGAGGTAGCCATTAAAATTGATCTACATTGGCAAATCATACAAAAAATCTATTTGTAATCTATAGCTTTGAGAACAGGAGGGGAAACCACAGCAATGATTATTTCAAAACATTAAAGAAAAACTAATGGTATATAAATGGTTGATTCTAGGAAAATACAAGCCAAAGGCCAAAGAATTCCCTATATAATGAAGGCTGATCTAATGTTCAACAAATGCATAATGAATGCATAGTGTGTACCAGACCCTGTGCATAATGTGAAATGTATAAAATATACTAACTACAAGGCACTGCAATGCAGAAGGAGGAAGAGCAAGTTACCATTCAAGGAGGCCTATCTGTCTCTGGGGAAAGGGTACGCTTTGCTGTTCACAGTACCCATGTAAATGCTTGAAGAGTAATGGGTAGCCTGTGGAATGTTAGCATTTTACAAAGCACTCACAACATATCAGCAT
This sequence comes from Micromys minutus, assembly GCF_963924665.1. NCBI lineage: Eukaryota > Metazoa > Chordata > Mammalia > Rodentia > Muridae > Micromys > Micromys minutus. The sequence continues at coordinate 24,100,346 of NC_137978.1, read as the reverse complement.
TCTGAACCCCAAGGACCTTTCTTTAAATCTCTTAACCCCAGGGAAGCACATAGATTATAGATTTCTTCTGCTATGTGATTTCCTCTTACTTCCAGCAACTACAACTGCCTTGTAGTTCTCTATCTTTTGTAGCACATTTTTAAAATCCTTGAGTCCAAGACCTGATCACAGTATTGTAGGGCCATCACTCTGCCTGACCTCAACAAAACATTTTAAATGGATATGTGAAACCAGTGGGGGGGGGGGGTTGGAAGACAATTAAATAATAGAAAGAAAAAGGAGACAGGAGTTAGAAATCTCATAGAGTCTTGTGTTTAAAAGGTTAGCGTTTTAGCATTCTTAAATTAACTAACCATTCTGGGTCACCTTCACTAGATAGGTCCACATGATGCTAACAGGACAGGTATGTTCCAGGACAACTGTGAATGCAGTAGAGGTCAATTTGCAATAGACAGCAATGCTATATCCCAACTTCAAAAACATGGACAGCACTGCTCTGTGTAAAGAATACAATTAGGGCTTCTTCTACCACTGTACACATGCTCATCTGACCCATCACTCTGAATCCCAGGAGATTTTTCACTAGTGGATACTATATGGTCAACGTAGTATGAATGCAGACTGCTCAGGTTCAAATCCCAACTTCCAGCTTCTGGCTATAGACCAGAGCTGCTGAATCTCTATGACTTTTACAGGTTCAACATAAAGGTGAGCATAGGGGTGCAAAGTGTGAGGAAGAAAATCAAAATAAGGGTAGAAAATCTCTTGCACATCTGTTTTATTCCTTACCAACTTATACCATGTACTTTCTACTAGTTAAAGTATAACACTGAACTTACTAAAAGCTATCAAATACTGACAGAATGGACAGAACAAATTTCACAGATGCTCATGAAGCAAGGGTCGAAAAGAGACCTCAGTGAGCTGTAAGTTTTGGACCTGCATCAAGCAGCCTTTCCTTCATCCGACCTGATTTCAACACTCATGTTATCCATCACTGCCTTGGTACAATGCCCAATGTCTTTAACACATGCTTCTGTACTGCTGTTAATAAGGGATGTAGGGATGATCATCTTCCCAATGATCGGGGTCCTGATCCTTTTTAGGATCACATAATAAGAACATTTTTCATTGTTGGAGATAATTCCCCTTCCCGTGCACATTTGTCAAAGGCAGTTTCTAACAGTACCGTACATCATCCTGAAATACATGATAAGATTCAGGTCTGCTATTCATCATCTCCTGGGCTCCGTCCAATGTGTGAGTCCCTGCATGGTTTTTCTTGCTTCTGATTTAACGATTAGCATACAAGTTCTCCCTAGAGCAGGATGACCAGCCAAGGGAGGTAAAGGACTCAAATGATGGTGTTCCCCAAACTAGAAGGAAGAATCTACAATCACAAATGGGTTCTTTATGAAGGTAAATAGAATCCAAAGTTACTGCTTCGCAGTGGGAAGGAGGCCCCTGGGACCTGAGCTTTGGCTGAGCTTTATAAAATAGTCACTGCTGGAACACAGTGGAATAGAATGATAAATACTATGGTGTAGTGCATAAATACTATGCAGTGGATCCTTTAGTTTGACATTTAAGATGACTGTTTTCCATATGCATGCTGGGTCACCCAGAACATCTCAGCTTAAGAGCATACACTTCCTCATCTGGAAAATAATGCTATCGAGCATATATAACTCCCCTCTGAAGCTTTTGAAACGTAAGGTTTCTGTGTAGTTTTTAAAACTTTATATATTTGGGAGCTTCATCTAAAAGTGTGTATGTGTTTGTGTGTATGTGTGTGTGTGTGTGTGTGTGTGTGTGTGTGTGTGTCACACTTGTGCCTGTGGAGACCAGAAGGCAGCACTGAATTCCCTCTGAAACTGGAGTTTTCCATGGCCATGAGCCATTATGTATGTGCTCTTCAAAGGGACCTAGCCAGGCTCTTCTGAAAGAACAAGTGTGTGTAACCACTGAGCCATCTCTCTAGCCCTCTTTGTAAAGATAATTTAAGGCATTGCATTCTCTGCCACCACCTTTGACCTATGTGGCACGCTTCCTGATGGGTTATGTAGACACACTTAGGATTGCAGCAGGTGTCCTCTGACCATGCTACAGAAGGAGAGATTTCTGAAATCCCAGAACACCTGGATACGTCTGCTAACCAAACTCACAGAAATAACAGAGCCCCGTGTTCCAGGCCATTTGTTGATTATGTGCAAAGACGCAGACCCTCTAACTCCGAGAAGGCGCACACAGCCTCACACTCTGAGAAGCCTGACTCACAGCTCTGTTGAGGACTTAAAGGGCTAAAGTGAAGGGCTTTGTTCTTCCAACATCAAATTTCAGGCCCAGCCACTGCCAGAGGCAGCACACTGAGCTTAATGAAGCAATGGGATGAACTAATACAGCAAATCGTATAGCTCTTACTATCAATATGGGCCACATCATGCTAAATTACAGCACCAGACATGATTGGACACACACCCAGACAGGAGGAGAGGCTCCGGGAATGGCAAGAATTTTGAATGTCATATAACAAGAACCTTGGGAGGCACAGTTCTTCTGAGAGATGTTTGTATTCTTTTTTATTTTATTTTTCTTCTTCTTATGCAAATCCTTCCCCTGCTTACTTTATAAAAACTTAACTCACTGAGCATTTCCTGCCCTATGCCACCTGCCAAGTGCTGTGTGAGGAACCCACAGGTGATGGCAGAGGCTGAGAAATATGACTGGAGACCTGCAGCCAGTGAGGTGACCTGAGTGGGGACAGATGCTGTAGGACCTACCCAGACCTGGGGAGCAATGTGCCTTAGAGTTCCAATTCATTCCTGCATGCCTGGGGGGGATCCTTTAATACTGGTGTTTACTTCAGTGCTCAGTGGCAGGAATGAGTGAATACATAGCCCCCCCCCCCCTTCAAAACTCAGAGCCTCATAGGTAAAAAGAAGAGAAAGAACAATATCCCTTAAATTAACATACGGTGATTATTAGCAAGGGGTATTTTGAAAGCCCCAGGATGGGATGGGAGAGAAGTAAAAGATCACCAAGGATTTCCAGGGGGAAAATCATCTAATTTGAAACTACATACATGGAGTTAGCTTAAAGAAACAAAGAAAGAAAGAAAGAAAGAAAGAAAGAAAGAAAGAAAGAAAGAAAGAAAGAAAGAAAGAAAGAAAGAAAGAAAGAGGGGGGGAGGGAGGGAGGAGAAGGGGAGGGGGGAGGAGAGGGGGAGGGGGAGAAAGGAAGAGGAAGAGATGGGGAGGGAGGGAGAGGGAGAAAGGGAGGGAGGGAGGGAGGGAGGGAGGGAGGGAGGGAGGTCCTTCCTTGGAGAAGAAAAGGCACATGCAAATCCCCAGAAGCAAAAGCAACACAGTGGGGTAGGTGCATTGAAATTCATTCCCTTGAGCCCTGTATGAACTACCATTATGAGAAAGAGAAGGAGATGTGCCTGGAAAGATAAGGAAGGGCGGGACACACAGCTTTTTAGATACAGAGATAAGCTGAGGCATCAGGAGCCTCTCACTGCAGGTTTTATGCAGACTGACATGATCAAATCTCCTGATCAAATCAACACAAGCTAGAAATGTCTAATACAGGAAATCTCAGGACACACTTAGGAGACTACAGAATATTCCAGATGAGAGATAAAAGCTAGCTTGGAGTACCTTTAGGAGGAAGACAGTTAGAAGATAAAGAATTAATGGGTTGGAAAGACAAGCAACTTGTCACACATACTGATAATAGTGATTCATTAACTGAGGATGCAAAGAGGCTCGAAAGGTTAAGGATAATGGCCCAGTGCAATAGTTACTGCATGCTAGAATGTGACCAACAGTAACAAGTGGCCAGGATGAGGGAGATGATTCACACAAGGGAACATTCTATACTAGGGTCACACAGGCACATCCTAGGACCTGGAGATCAGTGTGGTTCATCTACAAAGAGGTAGAGGAAAGGAGCCAAGACTATATGTCAAGAAGTTTGGTGTGTTGTCCTTTGGGCTATGCTGCTCGAGAGACAAATGGCAGTTTGAGGAAACCCAGATTTCTTCTAAGAGAACCAGTTAGAGTGAGGCTTTAGCCTAGGGCATCCAGTCAGCCTCTGCAGATGAGTTTGTCCTCATAGAATAACTACACTGAGTGCAGCATCCAGTAACACATTCATGATTAGTGGGTGACTTCAGAAAACATGACACCTCTTTCCACTGCATGGCATATCCATTACGATACAAGGCTCACCACTAAGATTGACTGGCCTGAAACCATCACTGCTTTCTCCAAACCCTGCATCCATGAGCCTCACTGAGCAACCTCAGGGAGATATATTTCATCTTGAAACAAAATCTTTGGTTTGAAGCACTTAGGGCTTCAATAGCTCAAAGTCCGTGAGGAAAGTGAACAATGACTTCATTATGAAAGCAAACAAACAAGCAAACTAAACAACAACAACAAAACAACTCCCAAGACAAAGCAGTACCACAGACGTACCTGGTTCTATTGACCACAGCCCCGCCCATTAACTGATAAAATCCTTTGCAATGTTTCATACTTCTCACCCCCAGCACCGAGACACAGGGAAACCCCACAGAATGTGTACACTGTAATGACTGCAACATTCCATGGGAATGGAAAGAAGTCTCCTGATTTACATGCTACTCTTGTATTTGCCAAGGGGCAGCTTGAGACTTGAGCTCATTTGGGAGAGCTTGTCTGAAATGGCTATCATGCAAGAAGAGCACCAACTCTTACCAGGAGGCTTCGCAGCAAGTAAGGGGAAGAAAACAGGGACAGGCAGGTCAGTGGGGCTAATGCTAAAACTAGAAGGTGTTGGGAATCTGTTATGCTGAAGGTACTCTACCCAGAGAGACATTCCTAGGTTCTAGCCCTGCCTCATATATTAGTTTACTATAACTACTTACTATTGGAAAATTTCTTGACAAAAGGAGACAATTCCTTGACAAAAAGGGAGACTTTGTTTGAGCTCTCAGGTCAAGGTGAAGTCAATCAGAGTGGGGAAATCAAGGCAACAGGAGGTTGAGGCAGCTGGTAATATTTTATCTGCTGTCAGAAGAAAACAATGAATGCATGCACACTAGTGCTTAGCTCACATTCTCTACTCTTATATAGTCCAAGATCCCATACCTAGGGAATGGAACCTCCCACAGTGGGTGGGTTCTGACCTTACCTTATATTATAAGGTATTGGCTCATTTCCTATACAATTCTCAGTTCTGTCAAACTGATAATTAAGAACAACTATCACAACTCATCTAACATCACTGAATAACTGTTGGCAGTTCCTTCTCTCAAGATTTTATACCTAGGGAATGGAACCACCCACCGTGGGTGAGTTCCCACCTCAACTTATATCATCAAGTAAAGGCTCATTTCCTACAATTCTAGGTTCTGTCAAACTAACAATGACCACGATCACAACTCATTTAACCCACAGAATGACCTTTGGTAGCTCCTTCTCTCAAGATCCTATCTGTGAAAACCAGGCTTTGCTTCCTCCATCGACTAATTTCTCCTACCCTTTTATGTGTCTCAACTTCTAGTGAACTTAATCGCATGCAGATGTACGCAGAATTTAAGGCATTGCTCTACTTGTGTTTATTGTTATTTTGAGACAAGTTCTTGTCCTAAAGCTCCAGTTGCACCACATAGACTTCAAACATGCAGCAATCCTTTTTGGAATCTATCTGTGGCCTAATACTGGGATTCAACTTGGAATAAAGGTAATATATTTTTTAAAAAATTATTATCTGTGATGAATTGAAAGTGAACAACAATAAGGAAATAGTAAATCTATCTCTCCTGGGAAAGACAAACTCTATAGAAGTCAGAATCAGCTAGAAGCCTGCTATAGCACAGACCAATGAGAGCCCAGCATCTTTCCTGGGGTGCTGCTTTCTTCCCAGGGAGTCAAATATAGGCTGAGCCCACGGGTGGGGCTGGATAAACATCTGTGAAGGGCAGAATAAAATTATGTCTCTGGATGTTTCAAAGTTGTACAGGGAGCTACAATTTCTACATTCTGTTGGTATTGGAGGAAACTGAATGTATATATCAGAAAGTAGTTACCTAAAGATGATCAAAAATCCAATGTCTCAGTGAGCTACAGGCAACATCCCTCACCACCGTAGGCAAAGAGCAGTAGATAGAAGTATGAATAGATGAGAATCTTTGAAGAATCCTTTGCAAATATTACCCTTCTATGCCCTGTGTTTCTAAAACCCTAAGGAATATGATGTCATTATAGAAACTACCAATTGGTCAGCCAATGCTAACAGTCTTATTTCCTAAGTATAATTGACTATGGCCCTACCAAAACCACCATAAACTCAGCATAAACTGGCCAGGATTCTAATCCATCCTGATTGAATCTTAGTGAGGCCTTGAGCCTAAAATTCTACTGGCAATAACTTGGGTCTTCATCACTGTTGTAGTTAACTGCTGGCCCAGGGATACACCTTTACCACAAATACAAGGACAGTATGTTCATTTGCTGATGTTTCTAAAAAGAGAGACAATGATAAACTGGGACCTCACAAAACCAAAAGGAAAAAGTTGCTATTGCTAGGCCCCACAACCACAGCAACTCACAAATGTCTACCTCTCCTATCTAAAAGTGCACATGTGCATCTTTTAAAGATAAGTAAACCAAGGCTTGATGAGGCTCCATCACCATCTCTGGCTACCCAACAGAAATGGAGAAAAGCTAGAATAAAAACAAATTCTTTCCCACACCCAACCCAGTGATTCTTTCTACACACTCAGTACCATGTGCTGATTCAACTCAGGTGATGACGCCAGAAACAGCTTTATCTGTTAGTCACAGGACCAATCCTCCCAACATTGCCTTCAGCCAGCACCCCAATCCTGAGAATGCAACTAGGAAGAACTGAGTCATTTGATTCTCATTTTGGTATAGTAAGGAACCTGAAAAAAAAATTCCTTCCTTTACTGATGACTATGGGTTAAGAAAACTTTCTTTACTTAACAAATCATACTCAACAGGGTAGATAAAATTATACCCTGTGATTGAGTAAAGTTGACCCAGGAATCAAAAGTAAACAATCTATTCGTTTACAATTCCACAACAATAAAAGGAAAAATATCTGCATTCACTAAGGCAATTATAGAAACATATTATGATCCAACTTCCTTTAAAAAATAAAAAAGTTATAACTAGTAACCTTTAGTAAAAGTTAAATATTATTCTTAAATGTAATTTAAAATATTTCTCATTGATCCAGAACAAAGGTAAGAGTGGTTATTATTATTAAGTAGTATATTGACAGACTCTACCAAAGCAATGTAACAGGAAAAATACTCATTTTCATATTTATGTTGATTCTATAAAAATCCAAAAAAGCAGCTAAAGAATATAACATTAGTGTGTTCAAGATTCAAAACCAATGTGTAAACTAGTCCATTAAAGTTCATTATTATGAGCAAGGTAGCAGCCTTTAACAAAATACTTATTTTATTATCAAATCCTTTAAAGTAATGAATAAATATTGTTACTACACATTCACTTTCTATTTTTGATGTGTTCATATGCTTTTATGGTACTTTTGCCTATACCGATCCTTCTAGAATAAACTTTGCTTGTCACAATTGCATAAGTAAAAATAATTATAAAATTATTCTCTGGGACAAACTAATAATATACCTGTTAATGGCTTCATTGTTATAGAATATAAGAAAAACCTGTGGTTATGATGAACATGATGCTGACAAAAAATGAAAAGGAGAGGAAAGAGAAGGAAGCAGTATCTGTTATACATCAAACAGCTGCACTCCATCAAAATTCCTGAACACGAAGCTTTCAAACCCAGTGTGGCAGTGTTTTGGATGGATGTGTGGCTGAATGGACAGACAGAGAGACAAAGGTGCTACCTGAGATGATAGTGGGACCTTCATGATGGGAATAATATTGTAGGAGGAGGAGGGGGAAGGAGAGAAGGCAGGGTGAGGGGATGCGGAGGGAAAGCAGGAGCTAAGGGGGGAAGGGAGACAGAAGGGAAAGCAATGGAACCAAAGAGAACCAATGAGAATGTTGCTCTGCACTCCGCAGGACCCAGGGAAAAGGTGGCCTTCACAGTTGGGAAGACAGCCTTTGTAAGGAAGGGGACTGTTGGCATCTCACACCTCCACATACCCATCGGTAAGAAATGACTTGTGCTTTAAGCCTTTCGATGTATGGTATGTGGAAGGGCAGCTCAAGCTGACTAAGACAAGATATATGATGAGGAAATAGAAAATAAAACTGAGTCACAGAAAGATGACAGAGAAGGAGGATGAGACGAGGGAAAATGACAAGAACGTTAACTGCCAACTTCTACTGAACATTTAAGGCACGCAAAGATTAGGCTATAGATTTCATTTGCCTTACTTAAATTAACCTTTACAGTCAGCCTCTGAGTGTATACTATCATAGCTTATTTTATAGGAAAGGAAAACAAGGCTGGAGAGGTGGACCCAACGGTCTGAGGTGGAGGGAGGGCACCATCAGAACCTGAACTAAGGCTTGCCTGCCCAGACTCCGCCATCTCAGAAAGAAGTGGTACTTCTCCAATATATTATGTTAGTGATGCAGATGCTTAGGAGGCGAAGGTGAGGAGGATGTAAAAGGGTCGCCTAAACTCTCCCATCAGGACCAAGTCCTTAAATTAGTGTGCTGAAAGCCTAAAAACCCTCTCTTCAGATTGCTGAGTTTTGCACATTAAAATATTCGCTAAGATAAAATTTTAAGGCATTAAACATTCAAGAGCATAAGTTTAGTGGAAAGGTTAATCTTGAAGCAAAAATACAACTTGTCAGTTTCCACTGCAAAAGCATTTGAATTCTAGAGCTCACCAGACTTTACAACCTTCTCCCCACACAGCAATCTCTCAAGACCTGTTCCCTTGTCCATTTTCTTTTTGTCTATTTTTCTTAGACTAGGAGGCATAAAAAGCAAGGTCTACATGAAGTTTCAGGCAATAAAACAGACTGTCTCCAAAATATTTGTGTATCATATAAACATCAAACACAAGATTTATAGTCAGCCCTAGAGTTCTAATAGCCCAGGGGCTGGATGTGGATTCCATGTATGGCCAGCGCTTCTCAGGTGCCAGACAGAGGCCATCACAAAACATGATTAGGCAGGCACAGTGATGTATCCAACGAATCACTGACACACAGAAACCAAAGGCATCCTTAGTTTCACACATACACCACAATACATACATATACATATGCACAACATTTATCACACAAAGGAACACACATATATCACACATGCAGGCATGCACACACACACACACACACACACACACACACACAGACAGAGAGAGAGAGAGAGAGAGAGAGAGAGAGAGAGAGAGAGAGAGAGAAAGCACATAAGCACACCAAAGGACACACTTAACAACGGGCATATTCATAAAGCCATGGAACCAACTCTAACTCCAAAATATACATAACAATAGAATGATCTTTGTAAAGGACCCTGGACATGCCTATCTTCATTATCTGTGTCCCGAGTTTTCTGTGAACCTTCTCTTAAGTATTTCCCACGTGCTAAGAGTCCTGGGGGTGCAGGCAGAGCACAGGGCCTACCTCTAAGAGTTGCTACTCCAGATGACTCACAAAAACACAAGCCATTTTAAATAAAGAGAGACACAACAAAAATGCAACTGAAGCAAATCAAGCGAGCAGCCGCCTCCACTGGGGATGGAGAAAAGGCTCGGGAGGTTGCAGAAAACCCAGCCTGGACAACAGGAACTGATCCATGAAGGAAAGGCAATGAGCAAGAACAGGCTTTCTGTTGATAGCTCCGAGGTTTTCAGTGCGGCCTCCAGACCAGCGTCGCCTGGGAACTCATTACAAGTGCAGTCTGCAGATTCTGGGCACTTATTGGGGATGGAATCCACAGTCTGCTGTAATCAACCCTCAGGAGCCTGGTGTGGTCAGAGTTTGAGAAGCAGAGCAGTATGCAAAAGACAAATGCCAACAGGGAAAAAGTCAGGAGTGGGAGCCGAGTTGGGGACTGAGGACATCAGGGGTTGACCTTGATGGAGACCTGGCTAGAGGACACAAACAGAAAGGTTCCACATCTTACAAAAAGAACCAGAGATTGGACTTGGCAAATAATAGCCATCAAAATATGAGCACAAAATCACCAGAAAAATAACATTTGCTGCAATAGCTCTGTTTCTCTATCGTTCTAGCGTTAACTCAGAACGCAGCCTTGTGAAGGGCACACGGCTCGCCTTACCTTTCTTCCTGGAGTCTTTCTTGGCGCTGGTTTTCACAGCTACTTGAAGTTCTGTCTCAGTTGACATCCTACTTAATCCTTAGTCCTCTTCACACAGACCCCGGGCCTTGGCCAGGCTCATCGAGGATCCTCTCCAAGAGAAAGGCTCCTCCCTTCAGAAAGGACACCCCAGGTCGCACATGTCATTCACTCTGAGTGCTGCAAATCAAAGCAAGAGATAGTCAAAATCAAGGTCCTCCTAGGGCTGCATAGAAACATGAGGAAATGAACCAGCGAACACACAACAGCGAGAGCATCTTAGTCTTTGTGAATGAATTTGTTCATCTTAGTCTGAGTTTATAGGGCCCTAGATGGGGTTCACACCACAATGAGAATGAGTCCATTCTTTGTGAAGCTGTTTTGCAAGCTAAGAAACTTAAAATTTCAAAAGCAGCGATCCCCAGCTCTTTGTTGCTAATGTTCCTAATGGCCAAGCACTAGATGCCACCCAGGAAATATCACAAAGACATATTTCCTGACCAGCCCTGTGGAGACATTTCCAACAACAGACCACCATCCATCAGCCAAGCTTGATCAGAACCTAAGCTGCTAAGGCAGATCATAGGGGAGTGACCTGCAGTCTGTCCCTCACTGGCAGGCATCAGAGGGGACATAGAGTTGACATGCAATTGGGTTCCAAGGTTAAGGTGACAAATGGGGCTGAGGAAGTTTTCAGCAAGCCAATTTTTATGTCAGCTTTTCCCTTAACTGTAAGGGCAGACAAGCATTTAATGTGGGGAAAGAAAGGAAAAGAGACGGGAATGGGAGACCCACGTTTTGTTGCTCTGTCTTCCCTGGCAGTGTATTACAGGATACTGAGTATTATGAAGAATAGATGCCATTAGAGGGAGAGTGACGATGATTAGAACAACAGACACTTCGATTAAAGCTAGCATTTACTATGCTCTTACTAGACACGCTCGATACGCTGGCCTCAATGCTACCCATGCACTGTCGCCTTAGATCTCATTTAAATTGAATAAACATACTGCCTTTGTCAATAGTTTTTCCCTGGTCCCTATCTGATACTCGTAGCTGAGAATCCACTGAGAATAAACATCTCACTAGTTATCCACTATCGATATTAAGAAGAAAAAAAAGAGAGAGAGATACTAGAATATGTTTCTTAATATCGTACAACCAATTTTTAGCTCATTGCACAGAATTGGAACTGCTTAATCTCAGAGCACTGGCCTCGAATGCCAGTTGCAACTCAAAAAGAATAATGACCTAACCCTCTTAATCAGGACAATTAAAGACGGCTTAACTATAAGGCCTGATATGAAAACCATATAAATTACATTCAAACTTAATTGTGAGGCAATGCCCACCTTATTCAATGATACCTGGTTAGATTTTTTTTAAAGAATAACCTAATTAGTTTCTTTCAAAGGACACTACCTCTGTATGAAAGCACTTGAATTAGAAGATCTACGGTTACAAGTAAAGAAAAGAGATAATTGTCTTTGTAGAAGGGTCTTTCTAAAACCACATGTTAAAAAAATGAGGAGGTCTTCATCATCTTTGGGCATTAGGTACATACCAATACCTTCTCTACATCCTATAGGGGACAGCAAAGTCACAATTATTGTTCACATATTGACATACCTCTTTTTTTTTTTAATTTGGATTTTTGTACCTGAATCGTGGTCCATTATTGTAGAGGAGTGAAGGCAGGCAGGAACTCACATAATTCTATCCACAGTCAAAAGTGTTGAGGGGGTAAATGCAGCTTTGATTCCTTGCCTGTTAGTTTCTTATTCTTTTTATTCAAGATTTATTTGTCTGTTTTATGTATGTGAGTACACTGTTGCTCTCTACAGACACAACAGAAGAAGGCATCAGATTCCACTACAGAGAGTTGTGAGCCCCCATGTGTTTGCTGGGAATTGAACTCGGGACCTCTGGAAGAGCAGCCAGCTCTCTTAACTGCTGAGCCATCTCTCCAGCCCCCTGACATACTCTTAACATCTACCATTTTACTGCAATAAATATTTACTAGCCTTTAGTGTAGATTGTAAACAGATGGCATGCACTTCTGATAGCCCACCAACAAGTGAAACCTAACAGAAGCATCAGTGCTGTGGAAGGCAGCAAGACACAGAACCGAAGACCAGACCAGAGCCAAAAACCATATAAATGCTCAAAAAGCTGGGGCAGAAAGGAGCAAGCAAATACTTTAGTTGACTTTCATTAAAGCTGCACAGGGGATTAGCTGTATTCTACAGGACCCTAAACAACACTTCTGTTGAACACACTTAAACACACATAGAACAGGCGAGTGACTGTGTAAGTATTTTTTTAAACAGGAGGAAGGAAGAAGAGCTTGTCATCTGCAATGGCTAAGAGACTAGAAATCACTAATCTAATGAATGAAAGGAAGCTCAAGTCTGGCAGGAAGGTGATTTCCTGGGGGCCATCTTTCCACCCCTGCTAGCCATTGGTTCTCTTATGGTAGGTCTGCCTTGGCATTAATCCAACCACTTGAGTTCACTTCAAAAGACTATCCAACTGGGAAAAACCCATCCCCATTGTTTTTTTTTTTTTTTTTTTTTTTTTGGCTAAGTCCAGAGTTTCTATAGCTGCCCAGCCAGCCATGTGACACTGAGAAAACCATGGAGCTTTCTTTGCCTCAGTTTCTTTACCTGGGTGATGGAGCTAATGTTACCCAAGTCACTGTAGAACTAAGTGAGAGCACACCTGTCACAGGTCTGAAAGTTGGCCAGCCTAGAAGACCCTCTTGCCACACACTTCATAAATAAGAGGCCAGAGTTTCTTGTATGGTTTAATCAAGACCTCGTGTCCAGTATTAAGACCACTTGTAGAGGGGAAACTGGGAGAGCTTAAGTCTGCTTTCTGAAAACAGACAAAGTGCAGGAAGTGGCAGGATATCAGATCTTCCCATTCTTCTGGTGCTGTATACAGTAGGTGTATATCCCTCAATATAGAAAGGAGCTCACAAACATGGTTTGAAACAATTACAGAGATTCTCAGAAGCTGCTCTAGGACCATTTTCTCTCCTTTCACTTCAAAAGCCAACATCCAGCACCTCTCCATTTCCCCTGGCTACCTAGTCTTTTGTTTGGCAAAATGTGATGTGTTCGAGTACTGTGAGCATTACTTGTGAGTCTCTGAAGTACCTGCCTGTATCAGTAATGATGGGAAACACCAGAGCCATTCTGAATGGAAACCTAGATAGGGAAGCTACGGTGGAAAATGCACACAGCAAGGGCCTTGCATCCCCTTTAATTTTCCAAAAGCCAGAGGTTGAGCGAAATCTGTGAAGTAACTCCAAATTATTTAGGAAATTCATTTCTTTGTAATTAAGGAGATTAAAGTCCTCCAGGGCCAGAAACCATGTGACAACTCAAATCATTTTCCCCAGTAAAAGCTGTGAAACCCTATCAGTTAAATTCAGGCTCGTCTGGAATTTTGAAATGCTTCAATAATGTTTCTTTGCTCCACACAATCTGCAGTAATTTAATATTTCTGAAGTGTGTCAAGTTTTTTATAATGAGCTCTTCAAGTCTAAATGTGAATTATGTAACATTCCACTACAGGCATTCTGTCTAGTGAACTGCTTCGGAAATGTAAAACCCCATGTTGGGGAAGAGATGGTGTGGGGGCCAAACCCACCCTACCACAAAACAGAAGAAACAGATAGGCCTCTTCTTGGAAAACAAAACAGGGAGGTTTTGGTGACTCTAACAGAGCAAACACAAGGAAAAACACATACTATAATGTAAATTTATACAATCTTTCCCCCACTACAGAGTCTTTCAGTTAAAAGGCTTACTGCAGCTATAAACTTTTCAGACACTTTGTCTTCAAGGATTTCATTAACATGAAGAGTTAGCTGTTATATTTTTCTTCAGCAATGAGAAAACTGGGCTGAAGCTATGTGAGGACTTCTCCAAGGCTGTACCCAACAATCACCATGGTTGGCATAGCAGGAAAATTTCCTCTGTGTTGTCCAAAATACAAGCACGTGAAACAGGCCAGTTCAGCAAGAAACGAATGTTTGAAAGGTACAGACACATAGCTTTGCTTTCTTTATCCCAAAATTAAAAAACTTCCCAACATGGTATGAGGGATTTGAAAGTAAGAGAGAGTACCCCCTAATCCAACAAGGCCAGCTCACCGTAGAGCAGAGCAGCTTTTGTTGTTGTTGTTGTTGTTGCAAGACCTAAATGGAGTTTTGTTTTTGTTTTTGTTTTAAGAAAGGACCAGGGTAAAGAAACCAGGAAAGAGTGAGGATTTCTCTACACCAGAGGGCTGGGTGGTGCAGTGGCCAGGTTGCAGGTTGAAGTGTCATGACAAAAAATGACAATTGGTAGTTCTTTGTGGAATTTGTACACTGTTCGACACAAGTGGAAATCAACAGGGGAGGGTATTGGGGGACATGAAAAAATGAAGCAGATTACTTCAGTTTATGTGCCACGAGAATCAGAAGCCCAATGATGCAAAGTTTAGACTGGAAAGACAGATCAAGACACTTAGGAATCTGTGATTTAGCTGCCAGCACTCCATCTTGGGCAGGAAGAGCCTCCAGTGTCTAAAAAGGAAACACCAAACCTGTTCAGAAGGTTTTTTTGCTTTCTGTATTGCCGCAGGCAAAAGAAATCTGAAAATATTTCTGACACACTAAAGAGCAAGGGAGAAGTGCCCAGGTGTCCTGGGAGTCAGGTTCTCGGCAAAGAAGAAGATATGTTCTAGTATATAAAAGAGTAAGGAAGGGAAGGATGCTAGAAGGCAGATTTGAAATTGGAAGTTTCAGAGAATGAAACCTAAATAGTGTGTGTGTGTGTGTGTGTGTGTGTGTGTGTGTGTGTGTGTGTGTGTGTCTTTGTGTGTCTGTGTTTTCATCCCTAAAAAAGCCTAGAAGCCAGGAGTCCAAGAGAGACAGTGAGATACCCCTAACTTGGAGGGTGGCCTCTACCTTCATTTTTACATAAGAAGCTGGGGCTGGAGTATATAGGAACAAGACCAGGTCAAATGCTATTTTCTTCCAAAAAGTGAAGAAGTGCTTGATGCAAAACTACAGAAGAAAAGGTCCTAGGACCACCTCAGGGAGAATGATTTAATCAGCAAGATGATTCATCAACTGAATAAAACAAACCAATAAATCCATACCTGTAGGAAGCAGAGAAGGACCCTGACATGGACTTAAGGTGGGTTAAGTCCAGCAGTCTTGTGTGCCATTGATATGGGCACAACCTCATCAAGGGCCTAGATCTCAGAGAGATACAAAGCTTTCTTCAAGGGACCAAGGCTTGACAATAAGTGAAAGAAATACCCTTCATAGCTTCCCTACTTCCTGGATATTTACAGCTTAGTTTGTTCCTCTACAGCTACTGTTTCTACTGGTCTCTTTGTATACTTAAACCCTGCCTCCTTCTTAACGTGAGTAAATCACCTCGCCTTCTTGTCCGGCGGCACTGAATAACCCTGTTTCTCTGCTCAGCTCTACATAAGAGACTTGCTGAGCTTCCAGGAGGCTGAAGTTTCACCTTTTGAGCATCCACTCCAGCTGGTCCTAACTCTGTTGCGTTTCTGTGTGTCTGCTGTTTCTTTAGTCCCTCACTATCCCAGTCAGGTCTAAATCCCTGGAACTATGCTGGACACGCCCAACCCTGCTGACAGGTGAACAAAGGGGACAGCTGGGAGGCTGCCTTGTACAGAGTGGAAGCTGACACAGAATGATAGAGACAAGGGACCACTGCAACTTTACGGAGACATTTTGTAGAATAGAGACTAGTCAGATACTAATCCCAGACAAATGTAGATCTTGCAATTTTTCATCAGGAATAGGACTCTGCAGGTCTTAAAGTATCCTTCCATCTAATCTGTGGGTTCCAAGGGGAAATCTGTAATCATACAATAAAAGTTGAACAACACCTCGATTAAATTATAAAGATCAATGTCAACAAGGAGGACACGGGTGACGTACAGCCTGAGTGCAGCTCCTCGGACTCTGTTATGCCTCCTGGCCAAGTATTTGCTCAGGTTACATCTTTCAAATTGGGAGGCAGTAAGGGCTTATGCTCTCCAAAACTGCACCACAAAGAAAGATTGGAGAGAGTTTCCATGAAAATAAACAAAATACATCAAAGCCTTGATCTATGTGCAGAGTTCTGCTGTGAAGAGAGAAGGTATTACAGTGCAAGTTTTTGCGACAGAACTAGATCAGGTAACAATATTGAATCAATGTTAAATTTATCTGACAAATTTTCTATGGTTAAGTAAGACAATATATCTGTTCCTGGGGAAATACATCAAATCTTTAGAATGGTCAAGACATATCTAGATTACTTTGAAATGAACTAGAAGAAAATTATGAACATGAAAATGCATGTTCATGGACACACTACCTAAAACCTAAGAGCTATATATCATGAACCACATGAGATAAAACATTATCATGGTCAGATTAAGTAAAATGCTTAAGTGAATTGACTCTTTTGTCTATTTTAGGATTTCCATTTTACATACACAGTCACACAAACACTACAGCATAGCTCAGACCCCAGCACACAGTAACAGCAGAAATGAGAGAGAGAGAGAGAGAGAGAGAGAGAGAGAGAGAGAAAGAGAGAGAGAGAGAGAGAGAGAAACACACAGAGACAAACACACAGAGACAAACACAGAAAAACAGAAATGGAGGGAAGAAAAGAAGAAGGAAGAGAAATATGAGGGCAGACACGTATGTCACAGCACACATGAAGAGGTCAGAGGTCAACTTCATGAAATCTGTTCTCTCCAACTTTTATATGACTTCTAAAGACAGAACTCAGGCCTCCGGGCTTGCAGAGTAAAGCACCTTTCCTCTCTGAACCGTCTTACTGGCCCAAAGCAAGATAAATTTGAAGAAAACCAAAATGGATATAGACCTAACTTATTTAAAATAGTTTATGAACAAAACATAGTTCTCCTTTTCAAAACTAATGCAAAAAATATGATATCTTGCTATGTAATACCTGTTGGTTTCACTTTTCTAGGGGAAAATCTAGAATTAAAATATGTATAAAGTTTATCAGATTATGCAACTCTAAAATAGGATAGTAATGGTTGACAGAAATGGGAAGAAGGGAAAGGTCTGAGAAAGTGTGCTTTGTATAGGGACAAGGCATGCTCAAAGGCAGGAGGAGTCACTGCTCAAGGGCCTTCAGCCTTCCGAAGCCAGGGACTCTGGAATACACCTTTGTCTAATCAAACCCAAAGTTAAACAGTCAGAACCAGGTTCTAGCAATACTAAAGGAGTTTCTGTGAGAGCCACGTGGCATGCTTAGAGACATTTCATTTCAGTAATAGATCATATATTTTCATTAAATATTTTAGGACCATGAAAACTCACTTTGCAACACTGAGGGTATTTTAGAAGGTATGAGAGCAGAGATAAAATCCCAGCATTTGGAAGATGGAGGCAGTGAGATCGGTAAATCAGGGCCACCCTCAGCTACACACTAAATATGAGCCAGCCTGGGTTACATGAAACTCTATACAGGGAAAAACAAAACAAAACAGTAATAAAATAAAGAAGAAGACAGACAGATGGATAGACAGACAGATAGGAAGCAGGCTAGGTGTGCCCTCAAGTTACCTGGACACTGTTTACAATACTAGGAGCCCTTCTAACACTCTGGTCTCTTATTCTCATAACAACAATGCACAAAGCTTCGGGCTCTAAACTTAACAAGCAATACAGAGGCTGAGTTCGAATCCTGCCGGACTGCACCACTGACTCCTACGTGCCTGCCCACATAGCTTTGATTTTAGGTGCTATTTCGTCACTCAGCCTCAATCTCCTCATCTGTGAAGTGGAGAAACTCTATCGTGGTGGGTGTTTTCTGAAGCCAAATGAACCAAATCTCTCAGCCGCTTGCTTTGTGTTCCCTCTGATCGATGCTGCCCCCTTCCTACTTCACCTTCTTGCCCTTTCTCCATCTTAATTCCCATCTTTTCAAGTTTGTATTATTCTAGACATATATAAATGTGCTGGGCTGTATGTCTGTGCACCACATGGGTGTATGGTACCCATGGAGGCTAGAAGAGGGTGATAGAGAGCCTAGACCTGGCATCATCTGTATATAACTTATTTGTACTATGTAGAGGACATCACATCCTCTAACTGGAATTATGGATGGTTATAAGCTGCCATGTAGACACTGGGAATCAAGTCTAGGTCCTCAGGAAGAGCAGTAAGTGCTGTTAATCACAGAGCCATCTCTCTGGTCCCTTTATTCCCTATCTTTTAATATAGCTATGTGCCTACTGTCTTAGTTAGACACCATCCACAGACATGAGGCCCCGGGGTATTGTTCAGGAAGCACACAAGAAGCTCAAAGGTAAGGTTACTGAGTCACTGGTAAAGTAGCTCCTGAAAACAGGTTCTCTTGAAATCTTCTAGAGGCTCAGAAAGAGATAAAGGCAAGCTATCCCGGCAGCAAGCCTTTCGAGTGGTTCCTAGGTAGGTAGCCAGAGATGGCCACCATGCAGATGGCACAGCACACAGGGATCTACCTCAGTCTGGGGTCAGAGGGCTTCAGGTGGAGCAGATGGTGACCGCTGGCTGGTACCAGAGGGCACAAGAGAGACTGTTCCAGTTCTATCACAACTGTGTTAATTCGGGTGCTACCCGGGGTCTGATGATGGCATGCCTCTACAGAAGAGTTTCTTGGCTTAAAGGCCTCTGCTATCCCATGGCCCTTACCTGGGAAGTCCCAGATAAATGAATCTTCATGCAGGAAAGGTAAGAGAGGGGCTATTAATCAGTGTCTGCCAATCAAATCTGTTCAATGTTCAGCTCACTCCAGATGCTGGGAGGTTTAGACAGAGGGAGCATGGACTGGCTTCATCCACCCAGGGCAAAGGTCCCAGCCAGACCCACACTGGCTCCCCCAAACCCCTGGGAGGCCCTCATGGGTCCATTGAGTCACCTTGTTCTCCCGTATTTTGACCGCTTCTGTACTGCCCAGGCAAATACTCTATTCATTTGCTCCTCCCTCCCGAGCCTTGCTCCTCTCCTCTGTGTGTGTGTGTCTCTGCAATGTGTGTATGACAGACACAATATGACCACTGTCCCCTGGGGTCTTGCAAAAAGAAGAGACAAGTATTTAATGAGTCCCTCTCAGAAAAGGGGGGCGGGGCTTTAAATAAACAAATGCTGCATTTTGGCAGCTTTGACCTGCTGATTTAATTAAAATATATCAGGCCCTTATTTACTCTGCCTTCCACAAGCTGCATTCTATTATCTTCAAAGAGCGAGGGAGGAGTGGGGAGGCAGCTGAGGGAAGCGTGCAACAGATGCTGCCATGATACCTGGTTTTCTAGGCTGACCTTGGGCACAGACTCATCCCATCAGCGTCCAGAACACAGTGATTGTCAGTCTACTTCTCCTGCAAGAGTTCTGTCTATCTGGTCACTCATGGGTCCGGATATCAGAAACCATCCTGTCCCCCACAGAAAGGAGAGACAGGTGGCATGTTCTCTTGCAACACTGACAACTTATTTTTCTCTCCTCTCTTCTCAAACATCAAATTTTTACCACCTTCCTTTCAAAACAAAAATAAAAAAACAAAAGACAACACACACACACACACACACACACACACACACACACACACACACAACCACGCCATCATCTTCCTTTGCTCTGCTAATAATCTGCTAGTCCAATCTCAATTACTATAAAATGGGATACATGGATGCCTCAAATTTTCTCCACAAAAGGAGCTGTACTTTACGGGAAGCAACCCAATTTCCACAATTATCTGCCTGACAAAAAGCATAGGCTGTAATGCTAACCGTGGGATTGTGTTTTCATGAAACCATAAATGAGGACAGACACGCGGACAAAGGGAGTTGTGTTTCTGTTGTTCCCTGATTTGTGTGAGTATTTATTTGAACCATCTCACAGAAACATAAAAAATGCAATTACTCTTGGCACCTCCCAAGCAACTGAGCAACAACGCAGGCTGTTTGTGCTCCCGGAAGATCTCCTCTCTGATTCACTGGTCAACGTCCAAAGCACCTCACCTTAAATACTCCTGCAGGGGACACCTCCTCTTACCACAGACCTGCTTCTCCTGTACACAAGACAGCGGTACACATCGGTACTTGCTGAAGGTCATGCTGGTACTCTCATTTGATGGGTTTGTGTGGGTACATGCCAGGTACTAGACAAAAGTCCCCTAGGTGATAGTAGGTAGCAGACTTCAGAGATGAGAATGACAGTTAAAAGAGCTCACATGAGCCTCAGGGTCTGCATGACACTTCTGTCTCAAAGATCAAGTCGTGCACCATGGTGTATGTTATTTAAGGCCCTGAAACTTGATGTGGTCACTGCAAATTGAAATGACTCAGAATGCACACCACAGAAGGCTATTGGCAGACTTGATGTGCTCCACATAAATATTCATCACAGAGAGGGGAGTGCTGGTAAGAGGCAAGAAAATGTCCCTCCAAAGGGTTCGTGCTCTATTTTCTGGGAAATGAGTCAGATGATGAAAACGTGGACTTTGGAGGTCATGAGGTTTAGAGGAAATAGGATGTTCCGGATTGATAAGACCATAGAGACACTGAGATGCCATAGATGTATTTTGCATGTAGAATGACTATCAATCTTTGGCCCCAGAGGGCAAACAGTGATGGAGGCTAATGGTCTCCACAGATGTCCAGCCTCTAGTCCTGAAACTTCTCAGTTTGTTTTGACCAGAAGTCTCATGCATGTTGATGTTAAAGCCACCCTGCTTCTTACACTCCCTTTACCCACATCCAGTCCCAGCTTCCCGGACCTGGGTTTGACTCTTCGTTCTGAGGCTGAGCAAGAAAAAAATCTACCCAAACGCATTAGTAAAGGATAGGCATCTGCTCTCCTTCACGAATCTCAGCTCACTGCTCTAGACTAGGTCCAGAAGGGCAGAACTGGGAACAGCCCCCAGGCAGAACAGCAGGGACCTGGCAGGCGCTGTGAATCAGCCCCCAGGTGGAAAGAAAGCTCATGATTAGCCTGGAGGTCACTTTAGGAGAAGTTCCAATCTATGGGGACCACAGGACTAATTTAGTTGTAGTTCCCAGGAGACATCTAAGACCCCTCCTGTTAGGAATTCATACTCCAGTCTTCATGAGGACAGGCTGCCTGCATGGCTGGTCTTAGACTCCAGCATGAACTCTAACTTAGGGCCTTCCGGCTTCCAGCCCCGGGGATGAGGGCTATGAATCACCTACAGCATCCAGTCCAGCACACCTAAGAAGACCCTAAGAAGAACATGCTGCCACAGTCTGTACTCTTCAAAGGCCTAAGGAACCCCTGACCTATGTGCTTAGGATGGAGCACAGAGGGGAAAGGAGATGACAGCAGGGAGGCAGACTGACTCTTCAAGTGCCTTCTCTGGGCCATGGTTTGCTCTAAGCAGGAATTAACTCCCATCTCATTGAATCTGTGCTTAGCCCGGAAGCTGTTATTAGACCCATTTTGCAGCAGGATAAACTAAAGCACAAAACTGTTGGGACACTGTCAGTTTTAGACATTGCTTCTCTGGCAGAATTGAAGCACACCCTAGAGTACCTGGCTCAAAGTGTAAGCACCAATGTCCTCATAAGTCAGTCTACCTACCTGTACGTCATCCTACAGTGAGCCTGGGGGCCACCTGAGGGTACAGATGGTCATCTATTCCCCTTGCGTTTTCCTCTGCACCTGTCTTAATAAGATGCAAGAAACCCCCACATATATATTAACTGAATAAATAAAGCTGTGAGATCTTTCAAATCCCTACAATACTATTTTTTTTCTCAGTTTAAAAATAACCTGCTTTGCCAAACACCCAGAAACTTCTTTTCTCTCTCACAACAGACCGATGTTGTGTTGTTGTTGGTTTTTTTTTTTTTACACACATATCATATTGAGATTCACAGCTCATCACTCCCACAAAAAAATACCCCTAGGCTCCTTGTCTATTCAGGCGCGCACTTGCCTGGTAAATTCGGAGAACAGTTCAGATTAATTTCTGCCTGCCGAGAAAGAGCTTGCTGGGTAGCCTCTCCTCATGCAAACTTTTAAAAGGAGGATTAGGCTCACGTGCTTGAGGGTCTCCCACAACTGTCCTCAAAGAGGGGTCTCGATTATGGCTAACAAAATGACACTATGATTAAAGATGCAGCCGTGGCTGTTCTGCCACCTGACAGCATGTTTGTATGGGACAGTGTTCCTAAAAGCCCCCAAGTGCCTTTCTGACATTCCATCACTAATTCCCCTCATCTGTTCAACAGGGCAGGAGAGGTGAGCTGCTTAAGGCTCAAGTGGGGGTGAAGGCCTGAGGCCTAATCTCTCTCTCTCTCTCTCTCTCTCTCTTTCTCCCATCCTCTCTCTTCCTCCTTCCATCCTTTCCTCCTTCCTCCCTCTCTTCCTCTCTCCTCCCCTCTTCCATACTCATTTCCCATTTTCATTGACTTGGAAGACAGCAAGCCTTGTCAGAACATAACAACAGAGCCGAGAAAGGAGTTCAGACACCCAAGAGGAAGGGAGCCCTGCAGACACCCCGTTCGCTCAGGGGCTCTCTCCAGCTCAGTCACTGTCATGGTTTACCAAGGACCTTCTATTTTGTGTTCCCATTCTATTCTCATGGCAACCAAGGCAAGCAGATGATACTGATCTTGTGCTACCCTGGCTGCAGAAGCTTCCCGGCAAGGCAATGCGTTCTCAGCAAACAACAACTGAAAACAGAACCAGAATGCGTGTCTTTGAGTTCAAGGGCCCTTTTTCTTTTTCTTTTTCTATTAGATATTATCTGCATTTACATTTCAGATGTTATCCCCTTCCCCCATCCCATGTTCTTTCCCCTTCATTGCCTCCACAAAGGAGCTCCCTCTCCCAACCACCCTCTCCCACCTCAGCACCTTGGCATTTCCTTACACTGGGAAAATAAGCCTTCGCTGGACTAAAGGCCTCTCCTCCCACTGATACCAGAGAATACTAGCCTTTGCTACATATGCACCTCAGGTCTATCCGAGTGAACTCATTGGTGGTGTTTTAGTCCGTGGGAGCTGTGGTGGGTTTGGCTAGTTGATTATTTTGTTCTTCCCATGGTGTTGCAGAGCCTTTCAGCTCCTTCAGTCCTTTCTTTAGATCCTTCATTGGGGTCTCCGTGTTCAGTCTGATGTTTAGCTGCAAGCATCCTCCTCTGTATCAGTATGGCCCTGGCAGAGCTTCTGAGGAGGCATCCTTTTTCATATCTTGAAAACAGCAGGACTCCTGGGTCTTTATTATACTTCTTTAATGAGAATCTCAGTTCTAGACTAAAAGTCTAGAGTCTGGGGTCTAGGGTATGGGTGTAGGTATACCCATCCTGGCTAACACCAAGAAACCTGGATCTTCTACTCCAACCCTCTCTACTCAGCGCCACCCAGTGAGGCCACATCTTCTTCCTCATCTTCTGAGTCAAGACCACACCCCCTTCACTATCTGCTCAGTTTCTGCTCCCTGGCCAAGGCTGTGGGGCTACAAACCTGACTGAGGATATTCTCTCTGAAAGGAACTCCAAGCTTTGGACATTAAAGTTTACAATCTAAATTAGGAACATTTTTCAGAAATGAAGGGATGAAGAACATGGTAATTAAATTCACACTAAATGGCTTACCAGAGCCAAACTAGTAAATTAATTACTTCAGGTATTTCATTGGGTTTTACACACACACACACACACACACACACACACACACACACACACACACACACCCCAAAAACAGAACGACAACAACCAAACAAAAAGAAAAACAAAGAACAGCAAGAAAAACTGAGCCAGTCTACATTAGGCGCCCCATAACTGACAGCTAAGGAAAGGAGTTAGTAGCCCTGTAAATACTCTCTTTTTCTCTAGGTTGAATAGTTGAGGTCCACCAACAAAGAGAGGTCATGTGATCAGCAGGAAGCTAGGAAAGCTCTCCTCCCCTCAGAAATTTCAGAGGAAAACACCCACAGAAAACCAGAGGTGAAAATCTAGGAGTATCAAATTGGCCTTGGAAAAGCTACAGCCAGGAGCCCTTTCCCCAAGTGCAAGTCAAGAACTTAAAATGTGAAGTGGAGAAATATTTGAAAAGGAGAATTAAAAAACTGTCAGCATGATGCTCTATGCCTTTTCATCCTCGGACGTTTATCCCTCTGTTCAGGTGGCGCACAGCCAGAAGAATCACACGATGAAAAAATGAAGTTGCTTCAAATAAATCACAAGGCCTGTGGCTCAAAAGTATTTCTACACCACTATGCCCACAGAAAATGCTCGTGATGCTGCTGGGGAAATACCTAACAGGGACTTTGGTCCTCACTGCATAGACTGAATGAAGCCTGATCTGGGAAGGAGAGTGGTCCACCTAGAGCTGCCACCAGCAGAGGGACAGACAAGTGCAAGACTGGCCCCCAGTGTTCCTGCTTCCGGGTCAGCACTGTAAACCAGGCAGGACATTGGAAATGGCCTATATCAAAAACCTAGAGCCGCCATTGCTCAGGAGTGGGTTCACACCCTAAAGACTGGCTGGCTGGGTTGTACAAGTCACCCAATTGGGACATTATACAGAACCATTAGCCAAGTCACCTGGTTGCCAATCCATCTTGGCCACCGCCAGGGTCCAACAAAATAGTACAGCTTTCCTCACTGACTGCTTCCCCCGCATGAATGATTAACATCTACAGCTATTCACTTTCCCAGGAGAGGAGAGGAAGGTATTTTCAGAAGGACAATAAGAACTACAAGAAAAAAAAAAAAAAACTTTAAGAATTAAAAAGACAATCAAACTTTTGCGCACTCTAGAGAAGGAGGCCTCTGATTCTAACATAATTTCCCCCGAGTCAGCTTCACAGAGTGGCTTCTAGAAAATGTACTCAGGACCTCAGGCATAAGGAGAAAGAACTCATGGGAAATACCTCAACATGCTGAAAGCAAACAAAACCCCATAGGCTGGGCGCATTTATTTCTAATAAAGATCTCTATCCTGAGATAAAAAGTTAAATGAAATTAAATAGCACATACCCATGTTCACCAAGCCGCAGAGTCGAACACCTAGGCAGCTGCACAGGCCTTCTTCCTCCAGTGACACTGGCCACCACAGGAGGGAGGACAAAGGGCACAGTTCAGATCACAGCTAGTGACTTTGATAAGTGATCAGCAGGGGAGTCCGGCAAGGTGTGGTCACATGGGGAGACACAGGTAAGGGTCTACTGTAAATTCACAAGCAGTGTGTGATGGTTTGTATATGCTTGGCTCAAGGAATGGCACTATTAGGAGGTTTAGTCTTGTTGTAGTAAGTGTGTCACTGTGGGTGTGGGCTTAAGACCCTCACCCTAGCTGCCAGGAAACCAGTCTTCCACTAGTAGCCTTCAGAAGTTGAACTTTCAGCTCTGCCTGCACCATGCCTGCCTGGAGACTGCCATTCTCCTGCCTTAATGATAATGGACTGAACCTCTGAACCTGTAGGCCAACCCCAACTAAATGTTGTTGTTAGAAGAGTTGCCTTGGTCATGGTGTCTTTTCATAGCAGTAAAACCCTAAGACACAGGGCAAGGAGCACAGAGCTCTTTGCTCCAAATATAGCTGCAGACTAACATGGTTAACGGACCACTCAGTGCATGTTTAAGTGGTTCTGTGCCATGTGTTATTTAGTTATGGAGTATGGCTAGTGTTCTGGAGGAGGGAGGCTGTCAGCAAACAGAAATATAAATCAAATCTAACATGCCAGATGTGGCTGATGCTAGGAAAGAAAGCAAGTGTGTGTGTGTGTGTGTGTGTGTGTGTGTGTGTGTGTGTGTGTGTGTGTGTGTGAGTGATATCTTCAGCTGAAGAGGAGGACATTTTAAAGGCAGTTGTCAGAGAAGGGACAAATAGTACCAAAGAAAAACATTCAAGAAGGTGGGGGGATGTGTGACTGGGGGTGGTGGCAAGAGGACATATCAGAGAGAAAAGAGAGCCCAAAACACCTGATTCACATCTGACCTGAGGACAGTAAGGATTCTAGTAGGACATGCTAGAAAGAGGGAGCCATAAAAACAGGAGACGATCAAGGTAAAGGCCAGAGCCAGGCTCTGATGAAGTCAAGGTCCTTACTCTTAAGCAGTTCTGTAATATAGATGTGAGGTTCTTACCAGCCACTAAAACTTCAGGAGTAATAATATCTGCACTGGAAAAAAAAGGGGAGGGAGGGAGAGAGAGAGAGAGAAAGAGAGAGAGGGGGGGAAGAAGAGGAAGGAAAGAAGAAGGGATGCTGTGTTGGAAGGAGAGAGGGAGGAGGAAGGGAGGGGAGGAAGAGGAGAGGGAATGCCCTATGCCCTGTCCCATTAACCCTGGCTCCTTCACCAGGTGCAATGATCTCAAAGGTTAAACAGGATTCTTGGTATCACAGATAAGAAACCCAGGGGCAGAGTAACATCTCTCAGTCAGCAAACTACAGGAGGTACTAGAATGAGGCTTTGGACCATAAACTCTGTAGTTCTAGCTCACTGTACTGAGCTGCTGATGGCTCAGCCCCACAGCTATGACAGACGGTAGCAAAGGCAACCTTAATTTTCAGAGCTTCTGCTCTCCCGATATCATAAGACAGAAGAGATCTCATACATCATGGGAGGTTAGTGGCTCTGAGGGGATGCACCCACCCCAGGGAGGTAACAGTGAAGCAGTGTTCATCTGGGGTATCTTCATAGAAGGCACAGTGGAAATTTGCAAAGGTCAGACTCAGACATCTAGATGTCTGTGGATCGCTGCCTTCATGGTAAAGCAAAGAAAACCAGTTCTGTGGTTAACAGTAGTTTATAGCATTAGACATTGCTATAATATCCAGCTAAACTCACTGGGTGAGCTAAATGTCACCTGGATGCTCTATGACCTGAACTGTCCACACCCACCTTTCATTTCCAAGAGATTCTACACTCAAGCCAAGGTCACCTGTGGTTATTTCAACACAAGCCAACTTCATCTCATGCTGACTGGGTCGGTGAAGCTGTGTGTATATGTGGAGGGGGATGGGAGGGAGAGACTGTGCATGTATACATCCTTCTTAGTGTTAATGTGAAACTAAGGGTCATAGGGAAACAACAGGGCCACGCCCTAGGTGAGGTTACCCTTCATTTCTGGCCAAAATCTTTACTATTTGTAAGCTTGCTTGAAATTTGAGTGTTAAGTTTTATTTTATGGTATTAATATTCTTGGGACAAGTATGCAAAATGGCCCTGGCCCTACTATCCCTCTTCATGAAGATGAAAGTGAACAATGCTTACAAGTACTTGCTCCCCTCGTGATCTCATCTAATTCCCTCAACAACTCCCCAGCCTTTAACTGGGGAAACTCAAACAACTCATTCCGGAGCCAAGGGAGTTTATGACCTGTGTCTTTCATTTCACACAAGAGGGAGGCTGAGACTCAAAGAGGGGGCATAGAGCTTTATCTAAGCAGATGCCTCCCGTAATAATTCAGAAGCTCCTTTCTGATAATGAAGTGTGGCATGGCAAACTTGGTGCCACGGGGAACATCACCAGGACATGCAGTAATGCACTTAGGATCAATTTAGTTGTTGTTAGATCCAGGGTCACACAACTATTAAAACTCTAGCTCACATAGGAAAATAGAGGGAAGCGCTCTGTACACTGAATGAGCGCAGCCCCCATTCCAAGTGTGCAGTGGAATGGCAGCCAAACCTCCCAAGCTCCCTAGTTGCTGAAGTGGCTGCTGGGCAGCTATACAGTGTGCAAACTCCAACCCAATAGCTTCCCACCTGCCTTTCCACGTACTTATTATCTGAGGTTGTAAGATGCTATTTCCAAGCTAAACTGCACTAACCAAGGCCAGGACATCAGGGTAGCAACCAGCTCTCACCGGGGCCCTGCATTTGTTCAGGAATCCTGGGGTGAGGCTCTCTGACAAGATGGTTTTGTGCATCTCTGTTTGTCATTACTCAGAGCAGATGGGGTGCTAAAATTAAGAATGTGGTGCCCCAGATTTTAGGCACTTGCTGTTTCTGTGGAAATGATACTCAGTGAAAGTGTGGGGTGAAGCCAAAAGAGAATGAGACCTCACAGTACAGTTGGGATATTATGGTGGTCTGGGATTGTGTCTGTCTTCAGCAAGTGCTTTGAACCACCAACTGCAACTCCTCTGAGCTTCCTGGAGTTTCTGCATTGCAACTGGTCCCAACACTTCTCCCTTCATAACAACATACTGAAAAGGACACCCTCTAATCACCTGTGCATGGCAACAAATACAATCTTCCTCCCCTACAGTTTGTTACCTTCTTTTGTAAAAGAAAGTAAAACATTTTAGTGGAGCCTCTAATGTTACCATGGGACTGCAGCATTGTGCCTGTCAAACTAAAAGGGTAATTCTATTTTTTCTAATTTCTATTCTGGAAACAATGGGTGGATGGGTAATTGGGAGGGTGGATGGAGAGGTGTGTGGATGAATGGATGGGTGGGTGGGTAGGAGGGTGGATGGGTGGGTAGGATAGAAGGGTGAGTGGGAGTGTAGATAAGTGGATGAGAGGGTAGATGTGTGGGTGGGTGAGTGGATGGGTAGGTGAATGGGTAGAAGGATGGATGGATGGATAGATGGGTGGATGAGTGTATGTATGTATGTATGTATGTATGTATGTATGTATGGATGGATGGATGGATGGATGGATGGATGGATGGTTGGGTAGGTGGATGGGTGGATAGATGAGTAGGTGGGTAGGTGGGTGGGCGAATGAATGAACAGATAGACAGACAGATGGATGAATGGGAGGGGTGGATCCTACCACTTAAAATATGAGGGGCATCAATATTCAAATGTACAAATCCACTACTATTTATAATACCTGCAGTGCTCAATCAGTAGTTATTAGCATGCTTATTTCATATGTTAGAAGGTAGAACTCAACTACTACTATCCTCCCCCAATTCCTATGTTGGCAGCTAATGCTCAGTATGAGACATGGAGTTGGATGAGAGGAGAGGGAAGGAAGGATGTCTATGGTTCACAATTCAGTTAAAACACTTCCTCTGGATAACAAGATATCCACTCACAAAGCACCTGGGGAATGCCCACAGTGGCCTTCTTCCTCTGTCAGGGCCTCTACCAATGTGCTTCCCACTTTTGTCCCTTTATCCTATGGTTCTTCACTCGACTGTCACATGTGTTAACATAGCTGCCCAGTGTCCTCTCTTCACCTCATATTTCCACCTCTTCTTTTGCCGTACGCTGGGTTCCATTCTGTGTCTGTGCTAGGCCACCAACTCCAGCCACTGCAGGAAGACCATACACCTCAGCAAGGTGTGCTTGAGAGTAGGAAGAGGGTAGCAAATTTAAATATCACGAGATCTTTAGAAAACACCTTAAACTCCCTAGGCTTTAGTTTTCCCATCTGGGTGGAGGGGGCTCAAAGCTCTTTGATCATTGTCAATTTAAGGAGAATTGAGGCAATAGTTATTAAGTGGAAGAGTTTTTTGTGGTGTTGTTTAATTTACGATTCAGTGCAACTTCACAAGAAAAATACTACTCTCTCCTTTGAAAGATTCACAACACAAAAACTATGAGGAAAAAAGCATTAGAAGCCCTCAGAGCAGGGGGTGCCATCAACTGCACCCAGGCCTACATCAGCATTTCTGTATTATTAGACTATAAGGCAGAAGAAAATATGGGCTATGACTGCTGCAAAAAAGAAATATGACTTCAAAAGTAAGAAGAAAGGCAATGTGAGGTTGTTTGCACATAATTCAATTTACCGCATGTTACTCTATGCCTGGGAAATGAAGCCTCCTTGAGTCAGTGGATTTGTAAGCAGCCAAACTTTAGACCTGTACAAATGTCTTCTGCTTTTTTTAATGAAATCTTTTACATTTTATTTGCAGGGCTTGTTCTAAATCACTCCCTACATTTGACAACCAGGCGCCATCCACCTTCCCCCTCAAGTGAAGAGTTTATTCTCTCTTGGAGAGCAATTACAGGACAAATGCCAGGCTGCAGAGGGTGTTTCTCCAGCAGCAGCATCTGTCTCCTTGGCAGCTCCTCAGGCAGTTTCATTGGCAGGACTAAAATGGCCAGAGGGTCAGTCAGACCTCAGCAGCCCACAAGCTCTCGGGTGGCCTCCCAGCCTCTGCCTGGATATCGCACAAATCAAGAAAAAGGCTTATCCTCCCCCCTCTTAAAATTTGAAGGTAGGCCAAACCTAACTCGAATGCAGTAAGAACCATTTGGAGGAACTCTGGGTTCTGGTGGGAGCCAAACATTCCCATGATGCTCTTTGCTTCATAGACGGACTGTAACAACAACCTACATAAGGACCGCTGATACACGCTGCTAAAGACAGCCTATGAAATGGCATATGGTGACCCCCACCTAGTGGCATTCACACCTTTGGTAATTGCCCCAGGCATGTGTAACCTCATGATTCACTTCCAGCAGCAGAGCATGGCAGAGGTGATGAGGTACTACTGCTTGTCAGATCAGGATGTAGAGAGGCCCTGCTGTGGAAGGGAGTGGGGCTGTGGGGGCGGGGCTGTGGGGGGGTGGCACGCAGAGAGAGTGGCATCAAGATCAACAGATGAAAGAAGCCAGTTGACGGATAAAGACTGGAAACCCAAAGATACAAGTACAAAAAGCCCACAGATGGACCAACATGAGAGACAACAGGAACTACATAAATAACCTACCAAGGGTCATGAGCTTTGTGGGCCAATACCTGTATACCTCTTCCCGGCTCACTAGCCCGCTCGCATACTCCAGAGAGTCTTCATTCTTAAGGAACTATCTCTATTTCTGTTAATGTCCCTGTGTCCCTGCATACAACTGTTTGTCTACAGCACTGCTCTCATTTTGGATCCCAGCTGTTGCCCTTTCACCTGCTTTGACATAAAGAAGCCGGCTACCATCCTGTCATCAGGCCGATGGGGAGAAGCACATGACAGGGAACTGAAGGAGGCCTCCAGACAAAAGATTAAGAATTGCTGAGGTTATCCACTGCATAGCCTAGTGTGTTGTGTGAGGCAACAGGAGCCAGTACTGGTAAGCTTGTGAACCTCAGAAGCCCTGCTCAGTGCCTGGAGTATACACTCCATTTAGACATCCTGAGCAAAGGTACTGAACTGACCCTGAAAGCAGGACACAGTAAGTTTGCACTTTTAAGGTGCTATATTTTGAGTAATTTATTATGTTGAGTAATATATTTCTTACTATTGCAAGCATTAGTGAATCTGTATCTAAATAGAAATCACGTAGATAGAATTGCCTGTTTCAGGCCTGCTCCCTGAATGCTACCTCCCTGGGCCTATTGGAATAATTTCATTAGATTATTACGGTAGCTCAACTCTACTCATTCCTGCATCACACATGGTTCATGAATCTCAAGCAATGAGGTAGGGGTATCCACACCACATGCAAGTATGTCTGAAGTGAACATCGGGGACCATTTCAGATCTGCCAAGCCCCAATCGACCCGTTAGGAAAACCCCCAAGTGATTGGCAGGTAAATGGATATTGAAATGCACTGCATTTACATGGGATAAAATAGTCTTTAAACTGTATTTTCTGCATATTCTACCCCAATGAGAACTATGATATGGGGCTGAGGCATGTTCAGTGGTTAAAGTGCTTGTCACTCAAACATGAGGACCAGAATTTGGATGTCTAGAATCCACCTAAAAGCAAAGCAAACATAGTATCTCGTTAATCATTCCAGGATTCAGAAGATAGAAACAATGGATCTTCTGGTCTACCTGCACAAAAGGTATTCTTTAGCTCTGAGTTCAATTTAGAAAGCATGTCTCAATGAATAAGATAGAAAGGGTTCAAAGAGCCTAGACATCAACCTCTGGCCTCCACATGAACACACACACACACACACACACAAACACACACGCACACACACAAACACACACGCACACACACAAACACACACACACACATATACACACATGTTGTATGTATACTCACATATATGCATGCACCCACATCCAAGCAAATATACATATACATACATGTATGCCACACATACATACACATGAAAAAGGCAGTGGTAAGATATGGATGTTAATATTCACTGAATTCTACCCCCTTGGAGTTATCTAGCCTGCCTCTATGAGGAACAGGTAGGGGCTACACTTCCAAAAGTTTTACACCCATCACCCCTTTGATCAAAGTTAATTTAACCAGGTATCATTACATTTCCTTCTATCATTAAATTGCTATGACCCACAGGCAAGAATGCTTCCAAGCTGCAGAGACAGAGTCATGAACAAGCTGTATTGTTTGGCTAACTTGGATCTCACTCTTGGCTGCCACTCAAATATTCCAAGGAAGACTCCTGTTCAGACAAAGTTATGAGCATACTACTAGAACAATCAAATGCATCTAAAGGTGGGGCTAAGTGGTAGTCCCATCCAATCATGCAGTTTAAGTGGTAAAGGTATTTTTAGAAGAGGAAACATGGGTTCTGCTTCCAAAGACCAGGAAAGACATGCAGAGAAGTTAAGCATCAGGTGCTTCCTGTATTCTACCATTTTTCGGCTGTTAAAGTGCAATTTCTCCACTCCAAATACCTTACCCAGAATCCCAATGCCTCCATTATGGCTGGTTGGAAAACTCCAGGAGCCTAGCCAGTTCCTGCTGAGACAGCAGACTCCAGGACTTCTCTGTGAGGTGCTGTTCCTTCCAACCTCCCTTAGAAAAATGATCGCAGGGCATTGCTGTTCAGTCCGTCTTGGATTTGCCAATTAATTTGCAATGAAAAAAAAGTGAATGCCCATCTGACTCCTTAGCCTCTGGATTGGGGACAGACGACATGGGTGGACACTTGGGCTTGCTTTGCCACGCTGTCCCATTTACATGTGTGTAACAGGCTCACACCTGTTCTGACTCTTACAGTGGCCCAATTTGCCAGGACTGTGCATACAACACAGGCATGTGGGGCTTGCACATCCCCAGCAGGCATGCATGCAGCCTTATGTCCACCTGCTTTGCTTTTGTCCCACCTCATCTACTCCAACAATTGTGGGCCAGGGGCCTCCACGTCATTAGCACTGGAGGTCCCCACCTGTCTCTCCATCTGGGAAAGTCTCAGAGGTAGTGACAGATCTTATTGAATCACCTTGTCTTTTTAAAAGTGATGCAAGGCCCTGGGGCTCTTTCTAATTACTAGACCCGTTACTACTGTGTGTACTGCCCCCTCTCCCTGCGAACAGCTTGCCTAGAGAAGAACAGGAGTAGCTAGTGAGATGAGCATCTTTATTCTGCCCTAACACATGCTCTGGCTCCCAAAAGGATGCACTGGTTGGTACCCAGCAGCTGAGGACTGAAGAGGGGGTATAGGGTCAGAGTCAGCAGCTGCAAGCAGGAGCAATTGGCTGCCTCTTCCCTGACAGTTTTCCTGTCCACATATTTGGAATACGGGCATTTCCTCTGCTTTAGTTATTAAAAAAGATACATCTATAGAGGGAAGATTCTTAAAGCCCCTTGAAGTCTCCTTAATGTCCCCTTTCTCCCCACCCAGAAAACCCAGCTTCCCCCTTATCAGATAGCTCTTGTGACCTCTCCTAGAGGCCATGAGCCATCATTTTTCACTCAGTCAATGACCAATGGAAACTGCTTGGCTTCCGCGCCCCTTCTCCTTACCCACCTCTCCCTTCGATGCTGAGCGAAGCCAGATACTTGTGTTCTTGGCCTTCCTTCTGGCTGGAAGTGGTAAAACGATCGAGTTCTGGCAAACAGAGGAAAGCAGGGAGTGGGTAGGTGCGGTGCTGTATGGGAGTCCCTTCTGGGAAATCATCTTCTTTCTCCTCTGATTAAAACAAATAGTAAATAAACAAGGAGCGTTCCATCTGACTGTACCCAGTGCCTTAGCTTCTTTCTGTTTTCAATGACATATGAGGATGTGATGTGTGGATCTATGATAGTTCGTCTGAGATTGTGAAGAATCCAAGAAGCCTCCCTTTATCCTTTATCCTGCTATGGCTTCTACATGAACACACACACACACACACACAGAGAGAGAGAGAGAGAGAGAGAGAGATGTGGATTCACATAGGAATGTGTATGCACCAAACAACATTGCATCACACTACACATTCCATACACACACACATACACACGCCCCAAACCAACCAACCAACCAACAAGCAATATCTTCCAATATGCAGTAGCAGCTCCCAATTCCTCCTTGGAAAATAGGAACCAGAGTTTACAGTCCCCTGCCCCTTGCAATCACTACCCTGGGAGTCTCCGCAAATCAAGGCCAACCCCTGTCTACACCAGAGGCTTCTAGGTACTTACAAGCATGCTTTGCATGAAATCTCACTTAATATTAAAACCCTATAAGGAACTGTTTTCATCTCCACCTTATACAAAAGGAACCAAGATTTATAGAAACTCAGTAAGTCTCAAAAAATGTCATATTCCTCATTCACAAAAATCAGCCCCCACTCCGTTCTTCTCTCCCATGGCCAAGGATGCTCAAGTCTCCCTCTGATACCTGACCACTGTTCTCAACTCCCTGAACCTCATATTCATCTCCTGCAGTGCCTTTTACACCTGGCTTGCCTCCAGGATACCCGGAACTCAGTATATGAACCCACATGAACTCCACCGTAGAATCTGCAGTGGACAGGATCATCGAAAGCAGATACAATCGTTGGACAAACTGCATTTGGGTCAGAACACCCAGGGCTCAAACTCTCACCCTGAATCCCTTTAATCTATACCAATGGAGTGACAGCCCCCATCCCAGCAAGGCTTTCATGGGTGGAAGGTGACAAGGTAGACAAACTCGCCTGACAAAGTACCTGGCAAATGCATGTGCAAAGGGCATATAGTAGACACACTTACTACTATTATCATCAACACAATTCTATTCATCTATCAAATGCAGGCATCTTTCCACAATACCCACAACAGATGGCTATCCAGGCTCTGCTAGAACATTTCCAAAGATAGAGAGCTCCCTCACTCTCACCATCTCCCCAGGCAGCCGCTTCTATTATTGGACAGCTCTCTCTGGCAGGAAGTCTTCCCTACATCGAGCCAAAGCCTGCCTCCCTGAATCCCACTGGCCTCTGTGCTGTCCTGTGGAGAAGCATAGTACAGCCCCAGTCTTTCCACACATTGGTCACCATTGGGGGGGGGAGCAATTATGTATGTTCTCACCACGTCCTCTCTTTTTTCAGTCATTCACACTAACACATTCCGCCTCCCATGGTGTGATTTCTGTATTACTCATGATACTCACTATATTCTCAATGTGCCATACCTACAGGGGACACGGCAGTCCAGTACCTGGTCTAAATGAACACTGTACTTTCATTAGTGTGTCTGATAATCATACTGTGATAAAGTAGCCATATAAATGTCACAGCTGTGTAGCCTAGGGCTCAAAGGGAGGGGACCCTGTAAGTGTCTCTCCTATGGAGAGAGATCAAGCTCTGTCTTCTCCTGTCCTATCCAACCTCTGGGCAAACTGGCACCAGCCACCTGATTTATTCCATCAGCTGTTACTTCAGTCAACTAACAACTTTCTGAATCATTTTCCTGCCATTTATATGACTCTGCTCTTCAAACTATTGATTGGGATTTTCTATAAATGTGTTCCAATTTCATCATCAAAATCAGCATTAAAGGCAACTGCAGTGACTCATTTCCATTCACTTTCATGAATGATTATGCAGAGAGATTTTATTAAAGTCGCGGGATAAAAAAAGGACATAAATGTTTAAGTGGGGACATAAGTGAAAATGACAATAGTGTGAGGGACCTGGTGGTACTGCCGCCAGCTGCCAGGAGGTGCCTCTCAACTGGGCTTCCAACCAGCAGAATTGGCACCTCTATGAGGGGTAACCCAAGGGGTTATAAAGATCCTCGGGTGATTTCAAAGCCAAATTAGTCAGCCCAGTGCTCCCCAACTTACTGTCTGTCTCTCTCTGTGAGTCTCTGTCTGTCTTGTCTCTGTGTATCTCTCTCTCTCTCTCTCTCTCTCTCTCTCTCTCTCTCTCTCTCTCTGTGTGTGTGTGTGTGTGTGTGTGTGTGTGTGTGTGTGTGAGTGTCTGTCACTGGTCTCTCTGTCTCCCTCTCCCCCTCTCCCTCTGCCTCTCTCCACTTGGGCTGTTAATGCTTTTATATTCTGTTCTGGTCCTGCTGGTCTGAGAGATGTGGGATTGTTTGGGTCTACTCCATCTCCCAGACGCCACTAGATCACAGGCTAAATGTCACCAGAGTCTCACTGAGTTTTTCTCTGCAGCCTTGCCTTCCTGTAGATAACTGACTCTTTGCCTCACTTGACTAAAGTAAGTAGAAAGATAAATACAGTACTGGCTGGCCTATGCTGGGAGCTCGGAGAGACTTAAAGAGGCTTACACATGGGTGCAGGGAAGAAAGGTGGCACAGAACAGGTTAGGATTTTTGAGTCATGGACAGATGTACTATTCCAGATCTAGGAGACAAGTGAAAATCCACTAAAAGTGAGGAGTGGGGGCACAAAATAAAACCAGTACATTTGGGAAAGCATTCTCTGCAGATGCTATCACACAGCTGAACTAGAGTCGTATGCAGCAGCAAGCTTCCCCTTCTGTGTTGACTAGCATTCTGGCTGGCTTTTCAGATACTCAAGTGGTATCACCAGAACCCAGAATTCAGCCTCTCCCAGAGCAGATCAACTTCAACCAGGAATTAAAACATTATGACTTAGCAGGGTATAGACCACCACAGATCTGGCTGTATGTTCCAAGGATGGTTAAGAACTGCATTTTTAAAACATGGATTTTTTTTTTCCATTCCGTGACATTTTTGGAGCATGGGTTGGTTTAAGGTGTATAAGTTATTGACCAAGAGTTTGAAAAGGTTGTAAGCCAGTGAGATTGGGTAGAGGAATGTTACTGGGGGTAATCAGAAACAAGGATCATCTGGAGAGCCACGGCACGCAGTGTAGACACTCAGAGCTGATGGCTGTTCATTTGTAAAAGCACTGTGTTCTTGTGCAATATCAGAGCAATGCAGCCCCTCCAGTCCTGATGATTAGCAGGGAGGGGGAAAGTTACATGTGTTGGGAGCGAATGAAACTGCGGAAGAGGCGGACAGAGAAAACTCAGCCTAATTCAATCAGACATTACCATCAGACCTGGTTAATGTGAAACAATTAATACAATCCATTTTTATGCAGATTAGAACATTTCAAATTAACAGGTCAGTAGCACTCATATGCTGTGAATGTGGGCTCCACCCGAGCCAGGTGAACCGTTAAGTGAACCAATCTAAACTTTATTACAGAGGACCCCTCAGACTCTTCAGAATGCACAATCCACTCAATTTGGAGTTAATCGCTCACATTTTTCTCTCATCTACCAGATATCCTCATTTAAGACAGACCTGCTAGGCTTCCTCTTATGACAAAAGACATGGGGGGGGCATGAATCTTTCATTAGCAGTGAAGGTATCATTCTATCTGTTTATTTTCTAATTATGTGAAGTCAGATAAAGAGGGGGAAGCAGTTGATAAAACCAAAAGTCACCTCTCCCCCGCTGTATGGGATCAAAAGTAGATAATAGTAATATGGGTCTTGGAATCTATAAAGAAACATTCTATTAGTGGTCGTTATTGGAGAAGGGAACAAAGAGGAACAAACAAGATGCAATGAAAAGCCTTAGCCCACTTTGTCTTTCTGCCTCCCTGTCCCATGGTAAGCCACTTCAAACGCCATATCTGTCTTCCTGCTCTGCCTCTCTCCCCTACTCAAGCCCCTCCCAAAGGCAGCCCTCCCCTTGCTCAGCTCACCAACCTCCAATCATTCTTCAGAGTCTACCCTTCATCCTCAGCAGTCCAGCACCCAGACCACCCTCCCTGCCAGCCACCCTTCAGGAGCTGGTTCCCATGGGGATCCAGTCACCCACACTCATCTCTGCCTGAGTTGCCTCTATTTCCTTGAGATGGCCTAAGTCTCAGGATGAAAGCCTTTTTCTTTTTCTATGTTGGATGCCTTACACAGGGCAGGTGCTGAAGGAAGAGTTGTTCTGATCCCCAAACTATCCTGCCCAGCTGCTGCTGGCTCCTGCCCATCTCAGGCTCCTTGCTTTTCATTTCCCTATGAAATGCTGCTACTTTAGGTCCATCCTGGAAATGCCCTGTGCAGAAAGCAGGGAGACAAGAGAAAAAACCTGCCTAGCCCTTTCTGAATTCCATACAAATCACCTCCACAAATCACCTCCGATTCTTGTGGATTCTCAGACCATGGTTCAGGCTGCCATGGGAAGGTCAGAATGCTCTGTGAGTCTTCCCCAAGGATTCAGGAAGGAGAAAACCTTACAAAGATCAACCCCTAGTTCTGCACTTTACAACATGGCTTCAGTTTTCTAAGCTTTAGTTTTTCTACCTATTAAAGAAGCTACATTTCGCCTCAAGGTTTGGTGGGAGGACCAAGTGAACTACATCTGGATTGAGGATAGTGCTCACATGTCCTGGGATTCCCAGCCTTGGGCAAATACGAGCTATGATATCCATGCATTCATGGTTTCTTGATGATGCATTGTTTTGAACCCATTTCTATCACTAGGGATGCGGCTCTAAGTCACACTTCTGACAGTTGGGAAGTCAAAAATCAAACTACCAACAGTTTAGGCCCTGCCTCTCAAGAATCCTCTCTGTGGATGAAGATGGCTACTTTCCCCTTGTGTCTTCACATGGCAGGGAAAAAAGAGCTCTGGTCTGTTCCTTTTCTGGTGAAGGCACTAAGCCCATCATGGGATTCTATTTGAGACAGCTTGGAGGATGACAGTAAAGAAACAGCTGATAATCACTTCCAGGTATTTTCTGTGTACTACAAGTGGTGGCCAGGTGCCCTTCTTGAGTGTGGGGGGATCTTTCCAAAAATGTGAACACCTGCTGCAGCTGGTCCCTCAGCAGACCTCCCCTAAGACTTTCAAGCAGTCAGCTCCGGCCAGGGCAGTGTTAGAAAAGCAGTTGAGACCTCAACATGTGGTACCATGTGTCTGAACATTTCACCTATGTCTCGGCGGCAGAGAGGTTTCAAATATTAAAACCACCCTGCCATGCTCAGGAATATCACCAAATTGAGAAGGGAAAACCTCCTGTGCCACTGGCTCAGTGCTACTGCTGCCTCCTGGAGAGGAGTGGCCAAATCATCCCCTTTGCCAAAGTTAACTTTCCACTGGGCTGGGGAGATTTAAAACTAAGAAAATACAGGAAGGTAAAACTGGCATCTAGGTGTGGTGCCTCAGGCCTGTCAGCAAACCATCTACTCGGCTGATGGAAAGGGTTCATCTGAGGTTCAAGGTCAGGCTGAGCTAGAGTGAGATCTTTCCGGAAAAAATTAAACAATCACAAAAACCCTGGCATAGTGATCCATCACTGCGATCCCAACTTCTGTAGGCTGAAGCAGGAGGATCATTGGTTCCAAGCCAATCTGAGGTACAAAATGAGACAAAACAGGACAGAATATATAAAACATGGGAATATGACGAGACAGGTTCCTTTGTGCTGATTAAAAGCAGCTTGCTGGGATATGTTTATGGGCTCTTCCCTGAGGACCCTAGCAGGCCATATTTTTAGGGAGGAATGTCACACACCAATGAGTCTAATGGTCTAAAAATAGGCATCTCTTAGCCTTGCCTGGCTGTTTGCTACCCATGACAGCTGTTGCATCCTGCAGGGTGACATTTCTCACAGCTGCACCCAATCGGCAGCACAGAGCACAAGACACCTAACTTTGGAGAAGTGGATGGTTTTACAAGTTTCCTGGTCAGATCATGGAAATTAGGGGTAAACTGAAAACCATACTCAGGAAGAGACTGGCTCAGGTGGACTCTGAACCGAACAGCCTGAAAACGTCCAGGAGAGGGGCCAAGTTTTCATTTTAGGTAGTCATTGTCAACCAAATAGTAAGTGGTAACCAGGGACGCTATACTGAAATAGTTCTACAGACTTCACACATGTGCTCAAAGCAAAGAATGTCAAATGGATGAGAAGTGTCCTTCTGGCTGCAGGATGTAGCCTGGATGGCCAGTACATCCTATACTAGGACAAACACTAGTACTGTATATCAAGGTAATGAGGTGACTCAGTCATACAGCATATTAAACCCATATATGCCCATACCAAATTCTTGGTCAAATGTCTTCCAAAGACAAAGACATGTGAGATGCCACAAAGCAGTGAAACAGAACCCTGGAGAAAGTCACTACTCAAGATTATACTGTCCAATAGCCAGTCCATTTATCCCTCCCAGTCATTGGATTCTGCATCTGGGTATCAACCAAAGAAAGACGGAAACTATCCAAAAGGCCCAACTATTTCTGTACCAAACATGCCCAGGCTTGACTTTTCTGTTACCAAACCCTAAAAAATTATAGCAACCATTCCCAATGCATTACTTGGCTTTAGGTACACATTATCTAGAGATGACTCAGCATCTGCAAAAGGATGTGCATTGGTCTATGCAAACACTGTATCATTTTACAGAAAAGATTGAGGATTGGGGCATCCATTTAGGTGCCAGATCTAATCTGCTACAAGTACAGAAGGGTGTAAGTATTCACTAGATACACCAGATCCCACACTCAAAGGTCAAAGTAGATTCTTCATTCCCACACTAACTTTAAATTATTGGTGAGAAACCTTAGCTATTCACATCAGGAATAATGCCTGCCAGTGAGAACTGAGATACTATATACATTACTCTAAAAACAGGGCTGGAGATGTAGCTCAGGCAGAGGACTGGTTGTCTTATTTTCATCAGACCCTGGCTTCTGTCAACACAAGTGCAAACTGTTAGATAAATTCTATTGATCATTAATATTATTGTGAGAGACAATCTAGGGGAAGTGCTAAATTGCTTATGTTAATTATAAGAGAGTGAGGGTCCACCTTAAGGGTCTGGCTTAGCAGGACAGTCAACCCCTCAATGATTGAATGCATATAAATCATGCGGGGAATAATTCTTACACAGCTAGCCTTATAGTCACTGTCTACCCACATAGCCCAGAAGAGGGCAAGAGCAACCCTACTGTGTGCAAGCTATAGGACATGATTTCTCCGAGTTCCAGTTCTTGGGTATGAGGTTGTTGACATACATTCCTCTGCATGGACATTACTTGTCTTTTCCATTGCCCTAATTTTTGCACGGGGTCTCTCCCTTCTCAGGACTCTGCATATTCAACCTGCTGTTCCACATGTGCAGGTGGACTATCTGTGTCTTGGAAAGCTTCCATTTTAGCCACGCTATCTGTGCACAGCATTCATTAATTCCAAAATGGTTTGCAATTTGTCTCTTTCACAAAAAAAGTGAAAAAGCAAGTATACACATACATATTTCTATAGTTGTAAGTTGGGCCCTGCCTTAAAGATATAACATAAAGAGAAGGTACCTAAGTACTCACCAGTAAATCTTCATAGTAAAAAATCTACCTCTTAATAGCTCAGAAACAGTCCATCAATAAAAATAACAAAATAACAGATAGTGTTGTATTAGGTTAAAGCATAACATACGATATTCATTAGCCGTTTAAGCTGCACAATGTGAATTAAACCTCAGATCACCAGTGAGCAGTTTGATGTTACCTCCAAAGGATCCAGCAGTCATCCAGGGATGCCTGCGATGTTTCACACTCTCCCTGTTTCCATGGAAGGGTTACCAGGGCAGTTCAGATCATATTTAAGAAGGCAGCTGGGTGACAGCTGAAGCATTGAACTACAATCAAGTCATCTGCTTCACGTAAGGAGCCTGGACAGCTCCACTCCGGCTAATCAGCCTGGCTGAGGAGGAATTGACAAGAGGGTGGAAATCAACCAGGGTGGTAAGGGAGGGCTTCTCTTGCTCTCAATAAACAAGAACACGTGTAAATAGATAAATGCATGCCGCTCTTGTAGTGCACTTGTTCTGAAGGGCTTTCCAACAGTGTCATCTGAGGGCTAGGATGGTGCCTGTTCTGATTGCCCAGACTTCTAGCAGAGGTGGCAGCAGCAGCAGCAGCAGCAGCAGGACCTCAACTGCATCCTGGACACATGGTTTACTAGCCAGGTATCCCTGGGCAAACAGTTATCTTTCTGAGTCTCCATTTTCTCATCTGTAAAAAGGGAGAGGGGTCACAATACTCACTTCTGGATGAGGGAGAAAATGCCCACTCAGCATCCAGCCCTGAATG
This sequence comes from Micromys minutus, assembly GCF_963924665.1. Taxonomy (NCBI): domain Eukaryota; kingdom Metazoa; phylum Chordata; class Mammalia; order Rodentia; family Muridae; genus Micromys; species Micromys minutus. The sequence continues at coordinate 24,057,907 of NC_137978.1, read as the reverse complement.
TGGCACACAGTTAACCAGGTTCCTTTTCATGTAGTATTTAAGTATCTTATTTTCCAACTAGTAAATAAGAAAATGCAGCGCCTATGGGGTGTACCTGTGAGAGCCAGGGGCACTTCCGGGCTTAGGGAGATACAGAGGGAGTCTTGCTTCAATCTGTCTGGTTGGATGAATCCTACAGCACAGTCCAGTGTGTCTGAGATTCTTGTGATCCCAAGAAGTTGTATGTTGCCCTACTGTGACCCAGCACCTGCTTAGCACATACTTTTCCCTCTGCCAGGAATGCCTGTCTTTTCTCAGTGAGCATGCCTAGTTCCCTTACAGCCACCAAGGGACATCAACCATCTGTAGCGTCATCCTTATCCCCGGCCACTTTCTCCTGCCCATCTGTTCCAGGTCACCCTTCCCATAGCCTGACTACGCCCCCCTGCTTCCTTTGCCCTCGTCACTGATCTGTTCCCGTGTACTGAGGCTGATGACCAAGTCAGACAGAGGAAGCCCCAGAAAGCAGAGGCTCTGGCATATCCTGTTTGATTCTTCATAGCGGGAAGAAACTTCTCAGGAGACCCACCATGAACGTGGCACTGAGAGCAGCTGCCCTCAATTCATGCCAGAGATGGGGGTTGGGTGATTTCATCCTCATAATGGCCGCATGACTTATGCGCTCTATCTCTGCTACTGTGCAAATAGAATGCAAAGAGGGCAAGAACTCACTGGTGACTCCTAACTTCTCCACGGTGGGAGGTAAGATGGCACTGTCGCTCAACTCAGGCCTACCCAGGTCAAGGCCACTGAGCTGACAAACCTCATTTCACCTTTTACAAAGTGTATACAGGACCCAAGTCATTTGGGCTGACCCAGCCAGCCTCTCCAAACAGCATCTTTCACCTTTGCCTACGTTGGAACAAAATACCAGAATCCTGCTTCCCAGTTCTGCAGAGCAAGTTCCCAAGAGAGCCTTCCTCTCTTCCAACAAGTCTTCCTTTGGCTTCACTTCTTCCTCCCAACTTGGCAAGGAGAGGAAAAAACTGAGAAGAGTGGGGCTCCAGCAGCTACTTTAGGCCCTTGAGGAATGAAAATGACACATCACAAATGCCACAGCAAGACAACCGGAACTTGGGTTCTCCAGGACTTTTCTGGAAAGCTTATTGGCACCAACTCGCTCTTGAGGCGTATGGTTATATAGTAAGAATGAGCATTTTGCTCATTGAGGGCACTGAGTTCTATCATTAACAACCAAACACGTGATCCCAAAATTTAATGTCCCTGACTGTCAAATGAAGGTCATAATCTTATCTGTCCTTTATGGCACTATGAAAATCAAATGGGAACACATTTAAATGACTTAGCTTGGTTTCTGGCATAAGGAGAGCTTGCTGGTAGGTAGTCCATGTCATTCTCAGGCTACTTTTCAGAGGCTCCTCCTCAGGCCTCGGCAGCAGGGGAAATCACTATCTTTCCTCATGATGTTTAAGGGAGCGCTTCTGGAGTTCCTTATATCAGCGGGCCTTTACTTACTGAGATGCGCCCAGCCAAACCTGGACAGCCACAGTCAGAAGGGACACTCAGGGACACACCTCCTACGTTTCTGGGAGTTTGAAGTTTGGTTGTGATGCCCTGCTTGTTCTGCCCTTCTGCCACTTGCTGGCCTCAAGCCCTCCTCCTTGTTCCTTAGATGTGTGCTGTGACCTCTTTTCCCCACTGTATTACCTGCCTGAAGCACTCTGCTCCTTGCTCGGCTGTGTCTCTGCCATCTGCTGGCCCCCCGAGTCCAGTCTGCTTGCCCTGGTAAAGTGTCTGCCTCTGAGACACAGGCTTTGTTCACTTCCTCTGTGGCCATCAGTCGCGGGGACAATAATGTGCCTCTTGACTTGCCTGTGAGCCTCTTACTGATTTTTGGCTAGTGCCGAAGCCTCCTTAGGCACACTTTCTTGTTGAGAACCAAAGCTAGGAGGGAGAGGGGAAGACAGTTAAAATGACAGAGTCAAGCCTCGCATTTGGACAGACCAAGATCAAGCCCAGTTCTGCCCTTTGAAAAGCGGCCCAGCTCAATGGCTCACGTTTCAGCACTGGAGTGGGTATACTCCACTGCCAGGGCTCTTAGACACTTGGTACAAGAGCAAGTGCCGGGCTTGCAAGTTCCACATCTGGCCCGTTATGTACCCAATCCATGTACACTTCTTCCTCTTTATCTAATGTGTACTGAATGGCACAAGACAGTGCTCAAGGGAGTAAAGACAGCCAACCAATTAACACAGACCAGAGAAAACCGAGTGGGATTATCCTCTTGGGGGATCCTCCAGTCCCGCCCCTCACAAAGCCTCCACACTCCCTCCAGACTATGGTGCTCTGATTTATCTGTAGATTGCAGACAGCATTAGCATCTACCACACGGGCGCTGCGGTGGGGATTAAGTAAATTAATAAGCATTAACTGCTTACAGTCGCTCTGGCTCACAATAAAGCCCAGTAAACGCTGGCCATTATTCTGAATCTATGTGGATCAACCTAAATAAACTGATTATTCCCCACCATCAGCAAATGTCTGCTCTAGAGCCAGTGGGAGTGTCTCACTGGCCTCTTCATTGGCCAGACACCTGAGCTGGCTATGCTCACTGAACTCCGAGTAAGAGGACAAACAGGAGCAAGGGATGAGAAGATGACAGCCAGGGACAGAGACTTGGGGGAAGGGAAACAGAAAGATGTCCTCAGCAAAGGACAGCCAGTGGGTATAAGTGGGAAGGGCAATTAAGACAAGGTCCTCTGGTAAGTGCGAAAGTTGTCTGGCCCTAAGTACAAACGAGGTGGCTATGATGCTGTGGTCATGGAAAACAGCTCCAGCTAAGAACTCAAAAAACAACAGTATGAAATTTATCTGAAATAAAAAAGGCCATTTATGCCATTTGTTAAGCTTATGCCCTGCCGAGGATTTACCACGATGGGCCTCTGTCCTCTCCTCAGTGAAGTCACAATGGAAGGGCTACATACAGTCAGAGGATGAAGTCAGGCTTGTTGAACAGACATGTAGTACTTCCCATGTGGTCATATATAGTCACTAGTTCTCAGGAAAGTCCTATGAAGCTCTGTACAGTGCCCACCATACAGATGGCAGGGGATAGAAACCCTGCTGAAGGTCATCTGACTCCGGGACCCGGGGGCAGACTCCCTGGTTCCCAGCACAGAGTAAAGCCTGGTAGGAAAAATCCCAGGAACTGTTAAAGAGGGGTCTTATACCTTTAATCAAATAAGAAAACAGCCTCAGAAGCAACTCAATAGGAAGTAGAAAACTGTTTTTTTTCTATAAGAATCAAGTAAGCCAGACAATATGCCTTTACCATTCCTCTAAGACAGGGTGAAATCTGCTTAAGAATTTCAGATCTCCTGGCCTTTTTGTTGTTGTTGTTGTTGTTGTTGTTGTTGTTGTTTGGAGACAAAAGACTCTAGCAACATGGGAATGAACAACTGACAATAACAAAATATAAAACTGCAATGTTTAGAAAAACAACTTTTTTTGTGTCCTGATAATTGAAAAGAACAAAGTAACGTTTGACCCCCAATACAATATGTAGTTTGAGCAAAACTGGGTCTTCAATCATTTGGAAATGCTAGCACAGGATGGCCTGATTAAACACGATTTGTATTGTCAATAAAAAATGCAAATGACTATTTTACTGGCAAATACAGCATTAGACTTTGCTTGATTCGAGGATTAAATTGCGTTTCAAGACCAATTCAGGAGGTCAAAATATAAATGAACATCCCATTCTATTGTCCTTAGGTTGTGGAGGCTGGGATAGGAAATACAATAACAAAAATAATTGCCTGCCACTGTGAGCCATTTCAGTTCAAATAAAATCCATGCCAGTTTTGTGCAGTAGAAAATGATATTTAAACCCCCAAATGGGTCCTGTAATTTAGCACATAATTCCTTGAAATTCACATTGCATACCCCCACTCATCTGAATCAACTGATAAACTCCCTTTTATTTGTATTAAAGAAAATGGGGATTAAGAGGTTGAGGACACACGTTGTACTGATAGTGTAAGCCCGGGCACCACTTTCAAACCGTGGAGACAATCTGGCCCAGAGCTAAATCACCTACATAGGAATGATGCTCCACTGTAAATAGCCCCTGGATGCAGATAGGCATAAGACATGCATTTCAGATCCCACAGAAAAATATGGAATCACAGATGTTGCTTTTGAGCGTCTTTATTTCTGAAATTACAAATAATCATTGTTGGCATCTGCAAGTGAAAAAATCTAAAAAAGGCAAAGAAATACCTCATTACTGAGAGAGATGGGTTGAGAGCCTCAGGCAAACAGCAGATAGCGGCAAGGTGCAGGCGCAGACCAACTGTGCATCTGTGCCAAGGTGCAGGTGGAATCCCGGCAAAGCCCGATTTTCCAAAATTTCCCTTGTGATTTTTCTCCTCCACACTTTTCACATTAACTTCTAGGAAGGCGAGTTTACACAAGCCTCTGATACCTTGTTATATAGCTATTGTCCCTCTCTTTATCAAAGCCTGAATGTGTTCCTAGAGCTGTCGGTAAACATGAGTAACCCAGGACGAAATGAAAAAGGGACCCTGATTACATGGGAAATGGTAAAAAAGAGAACCAAATTTAAAAAAAGATTTTGTTTGCTTGAAGCTGGCATGCAGGCAGAGTTTGGAGTCAGAAAACACAGAATGGAAAAAGGCACTGGAATTGGGTGTGATGGAACCCTACACACGCACAGTCTCGGGATATTCTGAGCAAAAGGCTTGTGATGTGTGCTAACTCCCTGAATTCACACAGCAGTCCTGGGAAAAGGCTCAGTAACACACACAGTGTAAACGGTTACAAGGGTTGGGGAAGGCATGGCCTGCTTTCTGGGATTCTTATGGACAGCCTTATTCTGTCCCTTGGAAGTCTCCAGGTATTACCTCTCTCACCACCCTGCTGGCTCTGGCATCTGTCCCTGGGCAGGGTGTTAAATCCTTGCTGTATATGGTGAACTTGTAAATAGATTTCACTTTCCACTTCACACATAAGGAAAGACCTGGTGGTGGAGCAGAGTGCAGCTCAAATCCTCACACCCCCTGGTGGGACTGGACCAAAGAAGGTAGCTCCTGCTGTGGCGTCAACCTCTCCCCCAAGCCACCAGGCAAGCAACATCCTAATCACCAGCCAGTCAGGGCCCTGTGTCTCAGTGCTCTGAAGGTACTTAGGAATCTCCACAACCAGGCTCTCAGACAAGCCACTAACACCCTTCTTTGCTGACTATTGTAAAGCCCCCCATAAACTTCCTTCTCGGTAGACATCAATCGAATTCATTTCTAAAGCAACATCCAGAGCCTTCCATGTGACAAAGGCTTCCTGAGATCTGTATTTCTCCAACATCCTCCAGACCTGGATCCCTGCGCCTTTCTGTGGGTTCATAGGCCTTTATTCTGAAACACACCACAGGCTCCAGCCCTGCCTTTACCAGGCCTTCTGTCTCAAGGGATGCCCTTGCAAGCTCTCAGAGCCTCTTCAAAACCATGTTCAAATGCATTCCCAGGCAGACCATCCTGGTTTCCCCCATTTAGAAGGCAAGACCCACCTCCTGTGCTCCCATCTGCCTCCCCTGCTGTGGCTTCTCAGAAACAGGCTCTAATGCACCCTGCCATCCTGTTTGCTTTGCTGTGGGTTACTCTCACACCCAGAGCAGCACTCAGTGTGCAAGCAAGAGCTTATGAATATCTGTGCAGTACAGAACAAAGAATGACAGGAGTGAGTGTCCACAGCAGCCAAGGCCACCTACCAAAGTCCTCTTGCCATGCTTCTTGCTTTCTTTTCCCTCTCTTTTACTGCACTCCCTGTATTGAATTCATAAACACAGAATTTCATCTGGAAATCCTTAAATGCTATAGCGTTATTAAAGTCACACGGACCCCTGGGCTCATATCAAGATGACAGCTACATGGATGGATAAGCAGAAAGGTGAAGTCATATTGATGCTTGATTGATAGAGGATTGGTAGGGGATAGCTCACTAATTCAGGCAGGCAGGCAGGCAGACAGACAGACAGATACATATCCAAGCACTTGTTCTTACCGTGCTCAGTTCTCACCCTGCACTGACCACTGTCAGCATCTCTTGATGCCTGAACACAAGCCGCTGGATGTAAGTTAAATTCTCTGTTCCAATTTTAGAAACAAACCTGTTCTTATTCTCATGTGTGCAATTTCTCTCTCTCTCTCTCTCTCTCTCTCTCTCTCTCTCTCTCTCTCTCTCTCCCCCCCCCTCCCTCCCTCCCTCCCTCCCTCCCTCCTCCTCCTCCTCTCTCCCCATCTCTGTCTCTCTCTGTGTCTCTTTCTGTCTCTCTGTCTTTCTGACTCTCTCCCTCTCCCTCCCCAACCCTCACTTACTTCTCTCAGAAAAGCAAACATGCCTCGTGCCAGGGAATATACAGAGTATAATCACATACATGATGTCCAGGGCATCTAGCTAAGTCTAACTCTTCACTGGATGTGATCACTGAAAACTACAGAGTTTACCATTGCCCTTGCAGTCCACACCCCTGTGCAACAGTCATGCTTTGAGCATTTGAAAAAGCCATTTAACCTGTTAGTCTAATGCTAAAGTTGGAATTTCTACTTCCCGTGGCTACTTGAAGGAACAAATGAGACAATATATGTACAAGAACTCCATGAATTCTCAATATTAAAATGCTGTATCACCCCAATATATTTATTTACCTTTTATAGAATGTTTCATATTCATATATATATATATATATATATATATATATATATATATATAAATAACCAGATTTGATTTATTTATTTGAGACAAGATCTCACATACCCCATACTGGCCTTGGGCTCACTCTCCAGCCAAAACTGATCTTGAACTTCTGATGCTTATGACCCCACATGTTAGAAGTAAACCACTATGCTTAGTTTATGTGGTCCCAAGAATGGAACCCACGGCCTTGTACATGGTAGACAAGCCCTATGCCAACCAACCACACTACATCCTAGTCTCTTAAAATCTGTTTTAATATTTTATTAAGCAAATACTACTTTCCATGAGAACTATATTACCGTTAATAACAATCCCCCTACTATTAGATACATCACTAGAAGTTGTAACTCCTACCTGTACCTGAGTTCTCAGTGTTCAAACTCTCCCAACCTCTCCCAGTTACTAGGTTATTAGGTCAACATTTTTAGAATCTCCATATGTTTGAGCTCATATGGCATTTGTCTCCCTGTGCCTGGATTAATTTTACTTACTATAGCATCTTGTAGGCTTCTTCGTGTTGTTACAAATGCCTGAATAATACACTTTTGTATACATATCCCACATTTTATGTATCAGTTCATCCCCTGACAATCAGGTTGATCACCTTGCCTGGCTACTGTGAATAAAGCTACAATGTACATGGGAAGCCAGATGGCTCTTTGACATATTGATATAATCCAGGAGTGGGATTTATTTACCTTCCTGAAGCCTTCTGTCCTCCCTCTGTGAGAAAGGATAAAAGAGAGTTCATCACTGAGTGAATTTCAGATGGAAAAGGGCACCAGCAGAAAGAAGCGTGACTCACTACCGCTCAGCATGCACGTGTCCCTGACCTACCCAGTTCTGCCCACCTTCTCGCCAACTTAGAGAAATCGGTGACATCTTCCTTTAAGGGCTCAACAGATGATTTTAAACCCTTTAGGAAAACATCACATTATGTTCTTATTACTGAATTGCTATTTCAATGGAGACACACAAGAGAAAGCAGTTGGAAGGACAAAAACGTGGTAACAGAGGCAGGACTTCTTGATGACACTTTAATTGAGTTGTATGTTTAAGGTACTAATAGACTCATTTTACTGTCGCCTTTTAATCAAAATCCAACCAGTATTTGCTGAACATAATCATGTGCACATGACCGTTTGCTGTAAGAGTTGTCAAGGATAATTAGAAATATGTATTGAATTTTTAAATTAAGATATGGTCCCTTATCGTAGCCTTTACAATCTGGTTAGAAAGACATTAGTACTGAAAAGTTAAGGATCAACAGAAGGTTTTAATGTTTAAGCAATAGATAGGTTATTTGGAAGCAGGGCTTAATTAGCTTCCAAGTCGGTACCAAGGAAGCAGGACCCGGGAGTGTTGTGAAGATGAAAGGGACCATGGAAGGTCTACAATTGTTTGGATTCATTCAAACTTGATAGAAATTTTCAATGGGCATTATTCAGACAGAGCTTCAAAGATGTCTAAGAGTAGAAACAAGGGAATCTATGCCCTTCTTGAGATCCCTAAGAGGAGAACGTACAAAGCAAACAAGTGAGCTTATTTTCATTCAGATCTCTTGAAAATGGGAAGAGAGGCAGCACCCCTTTTGGATACAGGATCCCCTCTCAAGCAAGGCAAAGCACCTAAGGAAAACATACAGTGCCAAACCCTAGAATCCCAACAGTGAGCTAAAGCACTGAAGGTTGGAACATCGTTGCATTCTTCTTGGTTACATTCAAAAGCACCGGCCTGGGCCTGCCATCAATTCGTAAACGGTCTGCATTGGAAAATCAGGATCCAAGATCTAATGAAAGACCAGAGAAAATCCATTCTGCTACTTAGCTCGGGAGAACCTCTGCCTTGGTGTCATGGCCTGTAAACTCTGTCTATCAGACACACTGTGCTCACATTGATCAGGCAGCCATTTGTATTGATCAGAAACGGCACTGTGAAATGAGTCACTATAACCATTTCTAGGCTAGGTAAGATGCAATCTGCATTTGCTTCAATTCCACTGGAAGCTGGGGGATGGCGAGGCCTATCTGGCCAGCCAGGTTCAGCGTGTGACAATCAGTATTATTCGTAGAGTGTTGGTTCTATGTCAAGCCATAAGCTAGGTGTACACACAACCAGCCACACTGAGTGAATCTGTGCTGAGGATGCAGATGCAGAGACAGAACAGGGAGGACCATCGCATAGCTTAGTGAACAGGGTTTGAAAGTCAGCACCAGAGTACACCAGTCTTTTTACCAAGGCCCATCTTCCCTAGCATGCAGACGCAGGGGACAGAGGCTGCGCTCAGACCAATGTAAAGCAGGGGTACCACTGTGGGTACTTTGACCTCAGAAGCTGCACTCCAGACTTCTCTCCCTGTTAAAGGTAATGAGCTGAGATAGTCTTCAGCTAGGCCATTGTGGTAGAGGATGGAAAAATTCAGCTGGGGCTGCTTTGCAGTTGCTGCTTGGGAATCAAACCGTGAAAGCTAATTTAAAGGCTTTTACAGTTGGTTTGAAGGACGAATGTCATAGCTCAGAGGATGGGAAACTACGCACACTCGGCTTAGATGGTGTTGGTGCAGGGTACCTAGGAGGTTCCCAAAGAGGCTCCCATTGTCACCCCAGTGAACCAAGGGTAAAGTTGCAGAAACGGCACCCCTTGTGCCAGCAGCAGAAGGAATAGAGAAGTCAAAGGTGTCCACGAAGGGTCTGCGCATTGGTATGTTGGTCCTGGAGTGTCATATCATTAGTGAGGAGCAACAGTGCTTCCCTGGGAACACAGACTTTGTGTCACACAGCCTCTGAACCCCAGCTGTGAGACAGATAACAGAGCTGGGATGAGGTACCTAATGTTCCTGTTGAAAACTTCATTTTGATGTCTGTAAAGAGAGCTAACACTACAGTCCTCACAGAGCCTTGTGAAGATGCAGCTTTCAGGAAAAATCTTGGCTAAGCATTGCCTCCTCGTAGCAGGTAGGGTCTTTGTTTGTTTGATTCATTGATTGATTTTTAATTTGTTTTTGAGACAGGATTTCTCTGTGTAGCCCTGGCCATCCTAGAACTCACTCTGTAGACCAGGCTGACTGTGAACTAAGCCTGTCTCTGTCTCCCGATTGCTGGAGATACTACAACTTGGCAGTACTTGCTGTTTTATTATTATGTCAAAAGCTGCCTCTGTGCGATGTTCCCTGCCCCAAGGAAGGAGCTCAGGCATGCCCTTTTAGATCAATATCCTAGTGCATCTTGTTTGCATGATTTTAAAGCCCAATCTTCTTCGTGATGACCACTGTTGTCAGCATGATTCACAGAACAAAATGTAATGGGCTATTCATCTTGGTCAGCCCCTCTGGCAGACAGCAATGGCAGAAGTATTGTGCCACATCTGAGACCTGTTTTTTCCTGGAATCTGCCAGTTTTCATGGGGGCAGGTGGGCTTGCGCAACCCATGTGCTAGCCTGGCCAGGTGCCTAGAAAGCAAGCAGTCCACCACAGGATGAACATGGAAAGAGCAAGTAGATAAAGCAGATGTGCACGGAGTGAAGGTCAGAAGGAGCATCGCTGATGCCTCTCCAGGCCCAGACACTACCATGGAGTTTGGGGTGAGAACAAAACTCACGTGTTTGGGCCTCTTCTTGCAGCTATCCTGAGCTACGTGATACCGAATGGCCAAACATCTCCCTTGAAAACAATCTTTCATAACTACCTCATAACTACCAAAGGGGGAGAAAGATTTAATAAAAGAATTTTAATAACAGCAGTTTAATTTTAAGGCAAAAATAACTGTAATTACTTGGAGCCTTCATAACATTTAAAATCTGATTAAAATGTACCATCATTTATGAGCTGAGATGGTTATCGTTTTTCATGGCCCTGCAATTACTGCCGGTGTCTGCAAATGGAAGCAGCCTTGGATGGCTTCCTTTCTGTACTTCCAAGGTACCCCAGTCTCTTGGGAGAAAGAGCGCCTTCATTGTACAGCAGAGGCAGGAAGGGGGTGGGTCTCCAGGGTTGTTCAATACCCACTGGATGTCAGGAACCTTGGACAGTGCAGAAAGACAGCCAGGTTTGATGTTGTTTCTATCCACACAAACACCTGAGGCTGAGGGAAGTGAGTGGCTGGCTGGGGTCACAGACTGAAACCAGAGTGGTGATTAGATTAGACCCTAAAGCCACTTGCCTTCTGAGGCTGCATGCCACTAAGCCCACAAAATGACCAAACTGGGCTGAGTCCTTCTGAAATCACAGTTCAGATGCATCAGCCCAGGGAGAGTTCCCACCATCTCAAAGTAAGCAAAGAACAAAGGACAACAATGGAGGGGAGATAGAGGAGGGAGGAAGGAAAAGAGACAGGAAGAAGAGGATGGGGGGAAGCAGCGACAAGTAGGAGATGAAAGAAGCAGATGAGAAAGATGAAGAGGAGGAGAAGAGGAGCTCCTGGACCAGTTAACGCCAAAGCTCCAACTTCATTGCATAGATCAGACTGTCAGGGGCCTCTATAGTTTGTTTAAAGAATGTCACTCTGATATTTTGATGTGAAAAATCATAATATACTTAAACCCTCATCCTTTCAACAAGCCCTCACTGGTTAAACTTCACTCCTTGGTGAGTCTGTGACCATCCCAGGAGAGCCTGAATGCCCATGGTTCTTGTCTACCCCCTTTCCTTTCCTTCCATCTTGCTTTGCTCAAATACACACAGACACCAACTGAGGCTCTCTTTATCTGCTTCCTTATTACTTGGTATACCAAGAGACTGGAAGCTGCCTTTTGTCAGGGCTGGCCGGTGTATTTTATCACTACTGCTCCACGGCATCTGGGCACCTAGGCCCTCTCTGCCTGACAGGAGGGACTCACGCTGAAATGTTTGCGAAATGAAGAATGAACTGAAACCTGGGGTGGAGAGCAGTGTGAGTGGACAGGCCAAGTTTTCTGTTGCACACGTCAACAGTTCAAGATACACTGGCCTTTCTTAGTGGATCTTTATTTACCATCTATACCTCTGCTATACATTCCAGCATTTAACAAGCATTTAGTGAGTGCTGCTTGCAGGGCATCGGGCAGTGTCACGTGCCAGAATTCCAGACATGAAAAAGCATGAAGACCTTTAGACTGATCCTCTGAGAAAAAAAAAATTAAACCATGCATATACATCATATACATATGTGTATAAACATATATACATATATATACACATATGCATGAGTGTGTATGTCTCTGTCACAGACACACACAGACAAATACACACTTTCTGTAACATTCCATACCCGTATAAGCCCTAACATCATCTTAGTGAGGCTGACGAAGGAAAGGCAGGCAGGGAGGAGTAGTTGAAGTTTGGATCGGGCAAGCATCCCTGAGAGTCCGGCTGAACAAACACAGCGAGTATACTCAGCAGAGGTTGTGGGCTCCAGTGCCCTGCATTTTTACACCAAATGGTGCAAACATTTCTCACCTTCAATCCCTAGTTTCACTTGTGAGCATGACACTGCTACTTGCCCTCCCTACTTTGCAAAGCAGGTTTTGAAATGAGCACGAAATGAACATCCACCATCTCTTTTCCGCCCACAAGATAAAGGGGTCCACGCTACATGATGGCTGTGATCCCTTCCTGCTGTAATTTACTAAGATTCTATTGCTACAAAAAAAAAAAAAAAAAAAAAAAAAAAAAAAAAAAGGCATGTAAGATGTAATTTGCTGCGCGAGTTTCTACAATAACGGGCAGCTCGAATGGGACTTTTATCACCATCCAATGATCCACTTTGGTTCTGGGGTTCACAGCCCCCAAGCATCAAAGCACACTTAGCTTCGTTTTTATCGCAGCGATTTCAAAATCTCACTGAAAATGTAAGCTGAATGGCAATTTTATTCCTAGCAATGGGTTGTTGTCTGAGCCATAATGTAAATGCCCATCCTAAATTGTGCCAGTTATCAGTGCTAATGAAAGACTAAAATGACATCGCTAATCCCAAGGCCTGTGTTAATTTGGTTTTAGGCATTTCAGGATTTCTGAGCATTAGATTTGCCTTCCCTGTCCTATACCGGCTAAACCTCTGCTACACAGGAACTCCCCAGATGAGAGTCCCCAGGGTTTGGAATGTCTGAAAATAACCTCTTTTGCATGAATGCACGGGCTAACATAGTTGCTCTGCTCAGAAGGGAAAATATCATTCAGGGTGCTTAACTACCCCTTCACCATCCTGGCCTGCAAGGAGAAAGCACGGACCCAGGACCTGTGGGGGAAGCTGTAGCAGGTATACCCACAGAGCACAGGAGTGACGGTTTTCTCTCTGAGGGGAGAAGGAGGAGGACAAAGAGATGGAGAGAAACTAATTAGACCCATCTGCACTTTGTCCAAGGGTCACTCCAAGAGGACATAACTGTATGTGACTCCAATACTGATTTTAGCCTCTGTACCACATTAATTATCTCTGCAGAGCCTCACTGTCTCGTGGCTTTCCAGAGAGATGTAAGTTTCTTCATAGGGGGAAAAAAACACACACACAGAGAAAGAAGCATCTTCCATCTCTGTAGTTACAGATGTTTGTGACTAGGTGCCTGGTTCCTACAATGGCCACATGGTCAGGAGTCTAGTGTTCTTTCTAGTAAATGATAGCTCATCAGCCTGCATTGTCCTGACCAACTGGACCCTGTGTTGTCAGATGTTTAATCCTTAACGATTTATAAAGCTGGTTCTACTTACATCCTTGTTGTTTGCTTTTGGTTAGATGAGAGCGCAGACTATGCGAATATTAAAGAACCAGCCCTAAGTTGGGTCCTACGATCTTTGCAGGGGGCACAGCCAGGATTTGAAGACAGATTCCTCTGAGGTCATCACTAACTATGGCCTCCATGCTGCCACTGCCACACTCTGGGAGAAAATGAACTCCCTTGCATCAATGTCGACACTTTAAATAGAATGCCTCATGCTAATGTGTACGTATCGCTGAGGAAGGATTAGTGGCCTGAACGGGGAAAGCTGGCTCAGCTCCTTCCAGGCTTCTTTTGCAGCAAAGCAGAAGTGCTCTAGATGTTGGGACCAACACATTCCCGAAGAGAACAACAATTACAAGCCCCTACCTGATTAAGTCAGTCTTGAGAACACAGAAATCCCACCCAGCATTCAAAACAATGACCTTGGAAATGAAAGAGGAACAACCCCCAAATCCCAGTGACTTCACACACACAAGGCCTGTTTCAAGCGTCCTCACAGCAAAACACTTCTCACTCACAGGACAAACATTAGCATAAAACAAAAGGCTCTTAATAAAATTAGACAGAACTTTGTTGTCCACAATGATTGATTCTCTAGATTGGGCTCGCATACATACACTTCGATAGAGGGTCACTCAAAGCCTTGTGCCCAGGAGCTAGTGATTTGGAAATGCTTCAGATGAGGCTCCAAATCTCAAAGAATATCTAAAGGTAACCTGTATTCCATGGAGGCTCAGAGTAACCCAGAAACCCTTGCAGGCCTGCACTTAAAGTACAAATGTACTATGGAGGCCTACAAAGAAAAGGCAGCATTGCTACTTAGGCTCTGTGAGGAAAGGCTGAGGCAGTCACTCCACACACACAATAGGTTTGACAGACCACTGCACACATGACACTCTAGTTCTTGTACATGAGCCTTGGGCCTGCACTGACTACTCCATGTTCATTGGGGCCCTATGCTACAGGTGTGCTATCTACCAACTGAATAAAAACAAAACAAAACAAGAAACAGTGCAGAAAGGCCAAGTGACCTATCTGGAAGGTTCAAAATCTGGAAGACACAGAACTCTTGCAGAAACCCAAACTTTGCAGACTCAAAACTCTTTGACACCGATGCATTGCCAAGAAGAAAAAGAGAAAATGCTGCATCACACAACAAGCCTACCAAAGGAGATTGGTCCCCACCCAGGAGAAGCTATTGAAGAGTAAGGAATCCATGCTAGCCTCAGAGGAAAGGCAGGGGTTTCATTTTTAAGTCTGGTTTTAGAGGACTAGAATTGAACATTTCAGTCAAGAAGAACTCAGGAGCACAGGGGCAGAAAAGGGGAACTGCTTACCGAGGAATTATGGGCAATTATATAAAATGTAAGCGATCAGGACCAGTTTGTCACAGGTGTAGACAAGTTAAAGAGAGATGTGCATGTGTGTCAATAACGGACACATACATACACTCACATTCACACACACATGCACACTCACACATGCCTGTACGCCCATATACACATCTTTTATGTAATTTACTCAGAGCAGAACCTACTCTGAGTTCAGACACCAGTGTGACTGAAAACAAGCAGAATCCAGCTAAGGTCCATGGGTCCACTCAGCTGCAGACATCTCAGTTTGCTGACACTAAGCTGAGATAAAGCTTCCACATGCTTAAGCTGTCATTTCTCCCTGCTATGTGACAACACTCCGCTCCTTGGGGTGTCTGCCTGTGATGTCTACAGGGACTAGCTGCAGTCATAATGGCAACTAAGCCAAGTAGAAAGAACGCTAAATGTCCAGCATACGCATAAACAGTTCCACTATAGGCAAAGTAAACTTAAATGTAAACCACAAACAAACAAACAAACAAAAAGCGTGTTTCCGACTCCAAGAGAAAAAGCTTGTCCCTGACAGACGTCGATCCATCCACCAACACAATCAGGACAAGATGGAAACGCCACTAAATAAAATATGGGAATTTCATCTGAGACCCTGACCTGTTGCCAAGTCCCTTCATGACCAAGAATAAATTATTTAACCTTTGTGAGCCTCAGGTTACCTAGAAATGGGTATAGTTGTATACCTAATGCCATGTGTATGTTGATGATCATGTCAGAAAATGCATATAAAGTTTTTCAGTATAGCAGATGACAATAGGCTTATTGCAGCCACTTGAAGCTTTACTAATATTATCTGAGACTATATTTTGCCCATGCATTTAAAATGTAGGAGGAGTTCAGGCTTGGGTAGTATTCTAAGCTTAAAGGCTATGCTTCCCTATGACTAGCACCAACAGTAGTAACAGCTGTTCCAATCTACTCAACACATACTTTATAAATTATTACTTTCTTAAACGCCATAGGCACATCCTCTGATACCACTGAGGCACAGAGAAGAAGAAGTTTTGAAGCCAGCCAGTCTAGAAAAGGGTGCGGTCTTTCTTGATGATCTATTGGAAGTAATTACTTCTAGAGTATGATAGTTAAACATGTGAACCTGGAGGCTCTTCTTGGATTAGGCTGACATTTATATCAATGAACTGTGTAAGGAGGCTGGCCTCCATAGTACGGGTAAGCCTCAGCCAATCCATGGACAGCCAGAACCAGAAGGCCAGTCTCCCTAGACACAAGATTTGTCTGCCCCATTGCCTGTGGAATTTATCTGCATTCTGGGCTCTCCCTGGGCTTGGCCACAGGAGCTGTTAGACTTGCCAGCCACCACAGCACTATAGGTAAGATAATGCCCCATACAAGCCTCAGTCTTTGCCCTCCCATCTCCCCTAACATTAACTCAGCAGGCTCTTCCTGGACATGCCATGTGGATCATAGACTAGGAGGACCGTAATAGAAATTGGGAAACTATGCTTGTGCCTGCTTCGTTGTGTCCCAATCTGAGCACATAGGAAGCCCCCCTAGGTGAGTTAGCCTGCCTTAGGTTATGAGGAGTGATTCACACATGGCCCATCTGGATCCAAAGCCAACAGCTGCCCACCACCGTGTCTGTTCCTACCTCTCCCCTTTGCAAGCTGCACGGCAGAAGAGGCCCCAGTGAAGGGGTACCCAGAGCCCCAGGGCTGTCAGCGCGGCCTCCCCACCACACACCTCCATAGCTCTCTAAGAGAGGTCTGAAAACGGAAGTAGAGGATGTTATCTATAAACCACTCAAAGCTGCTTTCCCGTTCTTTTAAAAATTCTCTAGTAATTGTTTTTTTTTTTTACCATACTTAATCATGAAAACGAATCACCTCAAATTTTTGAAAGAAACTCTGCTCTAAAAGCTGTCAACTTCCTACCACAAATTCATTTATTACAAGATCACATGATGCCTCCAAGTACTGCATTTTATATAAACGTGACATTTTTTTTTCACTCTGTTTTGACTCTACATCTGAAAATCGCCTCTATCAATCTTTTGCTGGGGCCAAACATAACTATTTTTGCTCACTGGAACATTAAATACAGACTCGGGGTCCTAGAATAAAATTTAAAAGAAAAGAAAAGAAAAGAAAAGTAGGATCCACCTGACATCACAGCTCCTATCCAAAGAGCACATCTGGAAACTGGCCTGGAACCAGTTGCCAGGACAAAAAAGTATCAGTCCTAATCTTTTCGGACCTTGGGTTGGCTTTACTTCTGAGGTTCACTCTGGAGGCTATTATCCACTCCAGGGTTTGAAAAGGGGGTAACATCTTCAGAGAAATTACCAGGCCTGGCTGAGCATTGAGTGTGACATGTGTGCCACCCCAGCCACCTTTGATCTGTGTGGCTGGAATGCTCACCACAAGCTTCCATTCTCCCATCACTGTCTTTCAGAAGAGCAAAAGCAAACAGGCAAATCCAATATTGCACTGTAGTCTTCTTTCACTCATGAAGACATGGGCTCCAGACATCAGAAGAAGGAAGGATTTTCCAGGATCCCAAGCAAAGAGATCCATCAGCAACCCTCCATGTTCTGCCTGGTAATGGCAGAAACGTGCTCAGAGGCTCCATAAGCAGAGAGGCAGGGGCATAGCAGGAAGCACACCTCCTGTCAAAAATGGCAGAGCTGTCCTTAGAATTTCCATTCAGAATGGCTGGGATTCAGCTTGCTGCAGGCTGTGGGGAGTCCAACGATGGAAACCTACCCTAGGGTATTCCTCCAGCAGCCCTGTCTTCTCCAGGACTAGATGGAACCAGGGACCTTGGAATGTGCACTGTCTTACAGACTCAGAGAGATGCTAAAGCAGGGATGTGTATGGTAAGATTAAACAACCATGTCTTCAGAACACTGGCTGAATAAACATCTCTAGGCCACAATTTCTCATCTTGCCATCTGACCAAAAGCCTCTGGTTTTCCTCTTTGCCTCTCCTCTCCCAGCTCCTGCCTGCGCTTCTCTTTGTTATCCATCATGCCTAGCTTCCTTCCATAAATCTCCTGTCTTCCTGGCTCACGCATCTCTCTCTCTCTCTTACCTAGCTCTTCTCCTCTCAGCAATTACTAGGTTCATAGAAAGTTATCCCCTAACTATGAAGTTTGAAGTCTACAGGGAAATGTCACCAACAAAGAGACAATGTCAATATAGTGTGTGCAATGAAGCCCTGGTGCTATGGGAATGTGTAGGAGTTGGGAGCTGTGCACATATGAAGAAGGCTTCCTGATGGGGTAGGGGCATGATGCCCCAAAGGAAAGGACATAAGCAAAGGCATGAAGACATAAGGACACAGTGTGTTCCAGGAAACAGAGGTAGCTTCATCGAGCTGAGGTATAGTTATGGAGAATGACATGAAATGAGCTTGGAGAAGTAATCAAATCCCTGTTACGGGGAATTTTAAGGATTTTATGGGAGCAACTGGGGGAAATACTAGGCTTTAAGTGGAAGTGGTGGCAATGGTAATCAGATTTTTAATTAACCACTAATCAAAACACACGCACAGTCACAGACACACAGACAGATAGACAGACAGACAGACAGACAGACAGACAGACAGACACACACACACACACACACACACACACACACACACACACCTCCTCTCTGAACATACCCTTTTCTAAGTTGCAGGCCAACTCTCTAGGTTCTCCCTTTTATACTCCTTGAATCTCCATCATACCTACTACATCGAGTGCTAGATTTGCTTAGTGTCCATAGTCTGCCAGCCCCACTGAAAGAAGTCTCAGAGAACATGGATGTGACTGTTTTTGCTGTTTTTATTCTTGTTCCTAGCACAGAGTTTAGCACAGCACCTCTTCAATAAATATCATTGGGTGAACAGTTTCCAAATGGGTCACATCACTCAAATGTGTTCAGTTACATCCACTCACCTGGATAGCATGGGGAAGATGCCTATTTAAAAAACAGTTACAATGAATGTTAAAGAACTTAAAATTAATACTGGTTTACAATAATTCCTGTTGCTACTACATTACTTTTTCCTCCTTCCATAGGAACCCCTGTGGACAAGGACAGCACCATAGCCTTTCTATACTTGCTTGGGGTGTGGCAAATGGTTTCTGACCCATGGAAGCTAGATCATCAGTCCAACGTATTCCTTAGTTCTGAAGATGAATACCCTCCCTCCCTAAGAAAGTTTCAGATTCTACAGCCAACTCTGTTCAGAGAGAATGAAATCTTAGAAACACACTGTGGCTATCAGACAAATGTCCTACAGCAAGTTTCTAAGATGTGTCCATGTTTCCCTAGGCAACTGATCTACTCTTGACACTTTCCTCAAGTACAGGACTGATTCATCATGAAGCCTGAACTCTGACTGCTCCCCTACATAAGCCATGTGCATCCTCCCAGAAGCCTAGTGCCGAAGACACAGCACCCCATAGTGAAAGGAGCATGAACATTGTGTCCAAATCCTGCCTTTGCATCCCAACTCCCCTGACATGCAACCAAACATTAAGAGAGTTATTCAATGTCTCCTGGTCATAATGGGTAGTGGGAACGCAATGACTCTACAGTCTAACTGAACTAGTCTCATAAAGGCATTAGCGTATAGCGATTCATACAGTGTTGCATTTGATCGTATGCATCTCCCAGCATACAAGTGCCCAAGGAATGCTTATGAGATTGGCAACCTAACGTAAACATCCTTAGATTACCATTCACTTGACTAAGAAAAAAAAAATGAAAGAAAGGAGCTTCAAACTCAGTGCAACATCTTCCTTTATTTAGAGATATATTTAAAAAGTATTGGTCACTCAAAAAGTTCTAGAATGTTTTGTTTGTATGATTTGAGGCATAGCCTTTAACTCCATGATCTGTTTTGTTCCTTCACCTACAAAACTCTTTTACCTAGGGGTTGTCTATGGATTGCTAAGGTCATGTTTGGTCCACTGCTTTACAGACTCTAAAACTCTACTAAGTGCAGGGTGGTGTCATAAACAGGAAAGCCCCAGTTGCAAAAGAGAGGGTTAAGAATAACTGTACGTCAAACTGCCTTGTCGTCTTCCATTTGCTCAAAATTAAAATGAATCTTTCCAGAATCCAATTTGGATAAGCTCATGTCAATACTACTAATACAAGCCATCACTAATGACAAGATTGATAACTCAGGAGGGCGAGTCATTTCATGTTCACTGTGCATCATGTTTAATTCGCCAAAAGGAGTTTGTGTGTATAATTAATGTGCTCTGCTTCCTGCCTTCATTTTGAAACATGTAAAAGGTCTCTAGGGAATTCTGTAAGTTAGAAACAATTAATAAAATAAAACCACTTAATTAAAGAGAATAATTGGAGCCAATTTTATAGCACAAAATGGGGGGATAAAAATCACTTTGGAAACACATTGTATAAAAATTGCTGAGTTCTTTAAGAAAGAACAATTGGTAGACAGAACACATGTAAGTCATGAAAGCAAACAGACTCCCCCTTTGTTCTGGGATGGTTTAAATCCAAGTGACTTAATGGGTTTACCAAAAGCATGCATACTGACCCTACAATGAGAAATCTTGCATTTATAACAATTCATTATTTCTATGTACATTTATGGCACCTTTAATTTACACTCATCATGTAGGGACTCATGAGTAAAAACTGCATCCTATTTCTGCCATAGAAATTCTGAGATGAGTGCACACACACACACACACACACACACACACACACACACACACTTAAGCCCAAGGAGAAAAGAAAGAATACCATGAGATACATAGGAAGGGCTCTCATCTCAGCCTAAGAAACATACAATATTTTCAGATGCCCTGAGTTTTCATTGTAGATAGAAATGAACATTTAGCTGCACCAAATGAGAAAAAAATTCAATTACAGATGTCACAGAATATACTAAGTCACAGATGCATGAGTATACATATTGCTTTGTTAAATCTTGTAAAACTCAGCATGTCCAAAGAAAAGTATACATGTTTTAAGCAGAAAGAGATAAAACTGGGTACCAGATGGGGAAAGAACATGAACATGAAATCAGATAACCGTCCAAATCACATAATTACATGTATGTGACATCTCCGGCCTTCACTTTCCGAATGAATAAAACTGGGCATCTAGGAACACGCAGATGGTGGAACACTACACTATGGCTTCCAGTGTCTTTCCTAATAAGAGAATTATTCAGCCCTGCCTTTGTCGTGTGACTGTCAGCACCTTAAAGTTCATGGAAAATCTCCCCTGATCCGTACTGTCAGGTCTGAGCATTGGCCCCACGAGCTACCTTGACTAACAGAGCATGGATGGACATGAAGCATGCTTCCTCAGCCTGGTAGAAGCTGCAAACACACATGGACATACAGTGCAGGCTTTTACATTTCTTCTCGGTCATCCTGAGAACTAGCCTATCTAGATGGAGCTGCTCTCAGAGCCTAGACCCCAAGAATAAAGCAGCTCTCAGATTGGGGCTGACTAGGGCTCTAGGCAAGCTCCTAAACAACTGAAATTCTGAAGCAACTTCCAGCTGCCATTACAGTTACTGACACTCTATAGCATATGGGTAGAGATGAACAGCTAAACAAAACAAGCACAGAAGTGGCAAGAAGATCATGTACAGAGTGAATGAAAGAATCATCGTTGTATGTAAAGGCACCCTGGGTAGGCAGATAATCAACACTTCAGTCCCCACTTGACACTACCCAGGAAGAGGCAATAGTTTGGAGTTCAGCATTATCCCAAAGGTCTTGCTGAAGCACATATTGTTTTGTTCCTGTTACATACCTGCCATCAGATTTAGTTGGACATGTTTTCTGCCTGCTTTTCATACTTACTTTAAGCAAGCCCTCAAGCTCTTTGTACTCATTTGACCCCTAAGCAAATCAAGGGGCACTACCTATTTCAAACCATAGTTCGGATCGTTACTTCAGTTCATTCGTATGGAGCTCTCAAAATCAAGCCTAACGCCTACTTAGTAAATGGCATCCACAACAAGGATAGCTGTCAAATAACAGTTCTAAAGTGGCTTGAATGGATTCACGGAAATTCCTCCTACACCTTCTCAATGATGCCAACTATAAAATAACATTTTTGAATCCTTAACTCTATACTGATCAATAATCCGCCCCCCCCCCACCACTACCTCAAATGTTGAACCAATGTGCTATGATTAGGAAGTGAGGCCTTTGAGTGTGAGTAACAGAAGTCGGTCAATCTGTCTGTCTCTGTCTCTCTGTCTCTCTGTCTCCCTCCCTCCCTCCCTCCCTCCCTCCCTCCCTCTCTCCCTTCCTCTCTGTCTCTCTCTCTCTGTCTCTCTCTCTGTCTCTCTCTCTGTCTCTCTCTGTCTCTCTCTCTCTCTCTCTCTCTCTCTCTCTCTCTCTCTCTCTCTCTCTCTCTCTCTCTCTCTCTCTCCTTCTACCATTCAGGGATACAACCTGAAGGCAATGTATCTGAACCAAGTAGTAGACACTAAATTACTCAGTCGCAACTTGATCTTAAGACTACCCTGCCTCCAGAATTGTGAGTAATGACTTTCAGTTGGCTTTCTGTCTTTTTGTTATAGCAGTCTGAATAGTCTAGGACACTACACAGATAAAACCCCTCCTCCTTTACTATCAGGAAATCTGTTTCCACCTATGAATATGTGAATGAAAGACAGCTAAAGTTGTTTTTAATTCCTTTAAACTCTTTTAATTAAAAGACTGAGTGGTGGAATCTGGGCTCTGTATAGTATATTCACTAGTTAGCTTACTAATTCTTTTAACTTAAAACTATTTGACACTTTAATACATGTACATAGTGAATGTAGTCATTTCACCTGCAATACTCTCTCTCATCCTTCTAGCCTTCTCCCACAGAAACCTTCCTTCCTCCTAACAAATGCCTTCCATACTTTCTGGTGGTGGCGGTGGTGGGAATTACACTGAGTTTAATTAGGGTTGCTTGCAATGTGCATGGGTGAGGAACTATTAACTGGAGCACAGGTAACATAACTAGTGGCCATGTCATTGTAGAAAGCGGCATGTTCTTTCCATATAAAAGATTCAGTGACAGTATACCATCTGGGAAGCACTGGGGACCCATGGGTGCCTCCTTGATTTAAGATGAAATACTGCTGTACCCACTTTCTAACTATGTGTCAGTTTTGTGCAGATACCCACAGCTGGGGTAAGTTGATCGATACAGTGATCATGTCATGCCCAGAAGATGCTTGTGTGTAGCGCCATTCACATCGTCAGGCTCTTACATTCTGTACCCTCCCTCTTCCGGGATGTTCTCTGAGCCAGGGATGGGTGATACAGATAATAGAGACAATGTAGACTTTGAGTTGAGACTGCACCATCACTGACTCCCAGTTACGAGTCTCTGTATTCCTCACTGCAAATGGCCATTAGAATATCGGTTACCGTATTGTTGGTTGGATCATAACAAAGCAACTCCTCAAAACCACGGGAAATTCATTCATTCACAGACTAACTGAATCTAGTCTTGATCTTCAAATAGCTGGCTGCTCTATTTTTGGTGATTTTAACAACAAAGTACCTGGTTCTTAAATGTCTGGGGGTGGCAAATATCCTCTGTAGTTACAGAGACACACTGGGTGCTCTCTACAGATATACGCAGGCCAGAGCCTCAGGACACTGGCTGAGTTGGCCTCTGTGCATCCTCAGCTGACATGTGCTGAGTATCCAGGCCCCAGTGGTGAATGAGGCCTATGGAAGGAAGAAGATGTACATCTAAAAGAATTTCCACTTGCAGAATAGGAGGGCCAGAGGCCTGACCAGATCTCTCCAAGAACAAGTGTCTCAATGGCCTGTGTCATAGTGTCAAGTGGGCAGCCTGTGCCTCGGTTTCCTAGGCTCAGTTTCATCACTGAAGGGTGTAAGTAGTTATATCCCTTGCCACACGATTGTGGGTGCAGAAACTGGGAGGGTGTAGGGAAAGTGATCGGCAGGCACAGAGCCTGATGCCAGAAGCGCCTAGGGAAATACTCCTCCTCATTTAGAAAAGAGGACAAACACTGAACTCCACAAGGCATGCCATTTGTCCACATCTGTGGCAGAGCAGGATGAGGCACTAAGGTCTTCATGAGGAGAGTGCACACTGAGCCAGGGCATGGAGAAGACAGCAGTGCTGGAGTGCGCTGGCACGTGTTTGTGGCTCAGCTGTTCCACCACACCAGCTGCTCGGAGTGTTCAGACGTGGCCTAGCTCGGCACAGAATCTCCCCATCCTATATTCATTCCATCAGCTTCAAATCTAATTTTGCTCTCAGAGTTGTTTTATGTTTTCTTTTCTTTCTTTCTTTTTTTTTTTTTTTTTTTTTTTAAGGAGCCAGAAATTGAACATCCATCCCTATTTATAGGAAGGGGACATTTCCTACAAAAGTGCCTTGTAAGGATTCAGATCCTGTTTCCTCAGCAGTTTTCCCTCTTGATCGCATGAGGTCTATTTTGATTTCCTCCCTGGCTGGAACACATCTCAGAGGCATAAGTTGCCAGAGGGGAGGATGAAGCTTTTGAATGGGCCTATCCTCCAGGATGTGCCACCATAAGGGGATGCAGTACAACTTAGTGATGGGGGAAAAAGAACGGCTGTCGGTTGCACATGCAAAGCACAACTGTAGTGGAGTTTTATATGACTATTCAAGGTGGACAATTGAGAAGTATAAAAAGATCAGCATGGGAAACTAAAGGGCAGCCTGTCAAGACTTGGAATAGTTAGGGACGAGCCACAGGAGCACAAAGCCTTGCTTTATGGCCAACATTGCCGTTTGCTACTTCTAGAAGCTTGGGAATCACTCTTCTCTCTCTCGAGCATGGCTACCTAAAAGCAAACCACCATCCAGAGGCAAGCCATCAGACTACATAATCCAAAAGATTCCTGAACTGAAGATATCAAAGGGTACAAGAATACTGATGGCAACATTTCATGACAGTAACACATTACTACAAAATGGCTTCATGTCCCATGACTAGATCAGGAAGTAAAGGCTGCCTCTACAACAGAACACTATGCATCAGTGAAAAGTAATGGCTTATATAAATACCCATTAAGTAAATATTGAAAATACAAGGGTCAAAGTTCCAAGATTATTACACAATATAATTCCATTGGTATAAAATTTAAGAGCAAGGGGGTAAATGGTATAAGTTGTTGAGAAATACACAGTGAATATCATCAAGGGGTTTATTTATTAACACCAAATGCAGTCTAAATGTGACCTGGACAGGAGGAGGGATGATCAAGAAAAGGCTCTACTGTGGCTTTTGAGACTGATAATATCCTGCCCCTTAGCTTGAGACATGAGCACTTGGCTTTTTATTCTAAGTTGTGTGCATGGATGCCATGGGTTTCTCTGCATATATTTGGCATTTCAAAATTAGAAAACAGCTTATCTAGCTAGACCATGTTTCTTCTATCCTCATAGCCGAATACAGGTAGAGAGTACCGAAGAAGATGATGTATGTATCCACAGCAGACACTGGCAAATGTTGCTGTCCTTACCACCATCCCCTAAACAAGACAGCATGGCAGTGATCAACAATGTTCACACTAGACTAGGCATCAGGAACGTAGGCAGAGAGAGAACTGTGCAGGTTATATACAAATAGTATAGCATTTTATAAAAACTATTTGAGTATCTGTAGATTTACCTAAGTCTGGTCTTGGGACTGGACTCCTGTACATAGCCAGAGAGAAGTATACTAGAAAAAGGTAGAAAAATAAATTAGGCTTTTTTTTTAAAAGAAAATTAATAATAACCTTCTAACCAAGAACATGCCATTTAATCTACATAGTTTGGGAAATAGTGAGACCTATGGTTTTCTGATGAAGAAGCTATGAGGCAGTCAGGCAAGTGGAGAGGGTCTACTGCAGGCAAGGCCTCTCTGACTACAAAGCTTGTGTGACAGCTTCCTCAATAGGCCCCTGGACAGCAGATGCCCCTCGATGCAGAGAAAGATAAGTCTCAGAAAGCTCCTGTGTCTTTCTTGAGGTTGCCTTGAACTTTCAAGGTCAGACACAGACAGTCTGACTCTGGAACCTGGCCCCTACCACTGTGCTCTGCTGAGCCCTACAAATGGCAGGCAAGTCCAAAACCCAGCCAGTCCTCTAAGTGTTTTCAGCCCAGCCCCTTTCAGCTTCATCTGCATAAAGTCAGGAACTATGTACCCAGTCTGAGCAGCAGTAAAAAGATGGGCAGAGAGAGGATCACACAAATTAGTGGCCTTGCAGGACCAGCTTTAACCAAGGACAATATGGTCAAATATGTTCATGCTTTCCTCCTCCTCAAACCAAAATAGCAAAATGGCATTGCTCCAGCTTTGGAAAGCCATAGACTTTCCAATTTAAATACTGTTATTGTCTCTCCTGTTTATGAGTTTGTTTCCCATCTCAGGAAATTTCAACCCACGCATAAGCTACAAATGTGTTCCCTTCCATTTTTTTCTCCTAACTCTTAATTAGGTAGTAAAATGCAACCCACCTACGTGAACGAGATGAGTAAAAGAAAGTAATAGCTAAATGCATTTTTCATTTCCCACATAACGATTTCTAAGTTCCCTGGAGCTAACTATATAGCACTTCCCCCAGGATAGAGGGCTGAGATTTTTACATCCATCACTGAGTGTCAGAGCTGAAAGGGACATAGAAATTTGCTCCCTTGTCTTACCTGGTGTTTGGCACATGCTAGTGGCATAATAGATGTTTGAAAAGTAAATCATAACAGCTCATAATTATAGTAGCTAACATACATCAATACATGTCACAGATGTCAGATACCCTTTTTTTGCATCTGTGCATGCATAGGTGTACATTTATACATGTGTGCTGATGTGGATATGGATGCACGTACATTCACACGTAGGTGTTGGTGCAGATTCATATTCATAAGTGTGTGGGCACACCTGTGTGTCCAGGTGAGCATGCCAGTACGTTTGAGCCTAAGGAGACCCCATGGTCGACTTCAGGTTTCATCCCCAACTCTCCATCTCATACACTGAAGCAGGGTCTGCTCACTGATTTGGCTAGTCTAATGATCCAGCTTGCTCTGGAGATCCTCCTCTCTGCCTCCTATGCGCCGAGAGACTAGGCAGATGACCTCACCCACTTGGCATTTACCTAGGTATTGGGCATCTGAACTACAGGTCTCATGCTGACAGAGCAAGCTCTTCACTCGCTGAGACATTTCTCCTGCTGTCAGATAGTACTCTAGGCAGTGTACCTACAAAAAAATGCAACATTTTACAACTATCTTAAAAGGCTATTATCTCACCTAAAAGACAAGGCGAGTGAGACTCTAGATCATCAGAGTACTTGCCCATCCCACAGCAGGCAAGTGAAAAGAGTCAATATCTCAGTTGTCAATATGGATTCCGTGTTTTCAACTCCCACATGCACTGAATATACCCTAGCAGAGGCTGTGACAATGAAGTCCAGGAATGTAAAATGATGACATCTGAGTCACCTGTCTGGGAAAGAGCAAGAGTCTGAAGGCAATCTCCAATTAGAAATGGGGCCCGACTTGTTTGAGCATCTGGACAACAAACATAACTTTTCCAGAGACCCACTGTAAGGTGAGTTATCAAAGACAGGAGGGTTGGCATTAGCTTTATTTTGTGTGTTTCCAGCAGAGTGTGGTATCAAGTCAATAAAAAAGCAAACTTTTCTAAAATTACAACTAGTTTAGAAGAGACCCCCAAAAGTTCAAGTCTAACAAGCATATCGCACATGGCACTCAATGAAGTTGGCCACCTTTGTTTTCCAGAACACGCTAAGAAAAAGGTCACTAACCAAGGTGAGGGGAGGTAGGGTGGGATTAAAAGGAACAGCTAGGACTTCAGGAAAGTTTGTGTTGGTGACAGCAGTTACCAGAAAGCAGCCCAAGAAATCTGCTCAGTCAGGGGCTAAGCAGCAGAGCTCACTGTTAGGTCTGAGCACTGTAGTAGGACACGAGGTTGTGTGCAGCCTGCTCAGACACTAGCAGCAAGCTCTCCAGGCTTCTGCTCCTCTGACATATGCTTCATGTTCTTCAAGGATTCATTACAATGGCCAATGGCCAGAACATGGCAAGAACTTTAGACTATGAGAGGAAAAACCCAAAGCAACCACAGGAAGCTAGACAGGCAGCAGAACTGGCTCCCAAACTGCTATCAAAATGGCACACATTTAAGGGACTCCTTCACTAAAGACATCACAGCCAGGAAACCATACATTTCCTATAGACCCAACTGGTCACACTATGAATGTTTTCTTTTCTCATTATTTTACACACTCACACTTTGACCTTCAATAGAAAAGGGACAGACAAGAAATACAGGTGACAGCCACACAGGCCCCTTCTATGCTCTTGGATATGATGAGCCTAGAAATGGACCAAGATTTCATGATACCATTAACATCAGCAAACATTACATCCCATCCCTGGTTTTCCACCAGGTTATCAAACTCCACAGTCTTATTCTCCTAAGACTAGTAGAGTTTGGGGGCTTTTACTCTAGATTTAGGTTTAGGATGAAACCACGGCTCAGTTCAGACTCTGGGAAACCATCTTCCCTAGAGTAAGGAGATGATGATCCCAACAAGCTATGAGCAAGGGCCAGAGATGGAGTGTCCAATGGAAGGCACTTGGGTGGACCACTGACAGTTAGTGTTAAGACAGCTACCCACTGTCTGGACTTTCCCCATGTGAAGACCAGCCAGAAGAACATCATGGAACTGAACCAAGGATCCACCAGCTGAGAAGCCTGGATTTAATTCCAGGTTTGTGTCCTGACATGGCTTCTACTAAGCTAATTCTCTTGTCAATCTTACCCCCGGCTCAATTGCTTCATGCTTGTGATAAGCTACACTGCACCTGAAGTGGCTTTCCATTCCAGCTCCGCTCCAATCAGGAACCTTCCCTGACAACCCTCCCTCGGGGGTGTCCATGAACATCAGTCACCCTCTGCTGGCTTCTATGTCTCCTCTGAAAGCTAACCTGAGAGCAGACTTCTGTCCCAGAACTGCTGGGTCCAGGTCACCAACACAGAGCTGATGCTTATCAAATATTCATGAAAGAAGAGACCAATGAGTGAGTGAGTTTGGCAGGAGGGCACAAAGTACTGAAAGAAAGGTGCATGCTTTCCTAAAAGGGCAAAGAGAAGCCTCTGTGAAGTTGCAGCTTTGCCAAATATTACCTTTTGAAAAGAGATAATAGAACAATGATGTTTCTGTAGACCAGCTTACTCATAAAGAGTTACCCTTGTCTATCTCCAGTCAAATTTCCACATCTATGCCCAGTGGTTTCTCTGGTTAGGAAAAGCATTGTTTACCTGTGCAAAGGCCTCTGACATCTAATTGGATGGGGAATGAAACCAGGGAGGAAGGGAAACAGTCTGCAGAAAAAGAGAAAAAAAAAAAAAAAAACTGTGACTTTGGACAAGTCCTTTCTCAATCACTAGAAGTTTCCTCATCTTTCTGCCCTCCTTTCAGATTTTTAACTAAGAGCCTTTTAATTCCCCTTTCCTCCCTGAGTTCTGACCTAGAAATCCACTGTACCTTGTAAATGGTTTTTTACGGTCGTTTTAAAATTCCTGCCAGTGTAGCAGCCTAAGTCTAGAGAGAAAGCATCTAAATCTAACGTTTAGGAGGTGACTTCAGACACCTCCTAACAACACTGAACTCTGGCTGCTGTCTCAGCTGCTGCTCTCTGGTTTCTCAACATGTTAGGTGCAGAATTAAAAAATCTTTCACCGCAAGGCTGGTCACAGCTCTGGCAGGACAAGACAATCATGAAAGTCTGGGACACAGACAGTGGCTGTCTGCCCTGATATGAAGATGGAGAGTGTGTGGCCAGGTCGTTTATGCCCCACTGAACCAGAATGCTTTCCTGCTCAGCAGTATACACCCAAACAGATCGGACAGAGCCTGCTGGACCTGGGCGCGGACGTATCAAGCCTGAGCTTCGGAGGAAGCAAAGCAAACAACTGCAGGGGTAGCTTGGTGAGTGCCCTGCTTCCAATTGTACAGATGGCTACAAATGCCACAAAACAGCACTGGTAGCATATGGGCATGGGTGTGTGGGTAATCCATCATTTTAATGTACATTTTATGTGCCAGGTAGCCGTTCAACCAACATTCACTGAATATCTGCTATGTGCCTACTGCTGTTGAGACACTGAAATAGTAAACAATAATAAACACCCCGTAGATGGAAACATGCACATAACATGTGTGTCTCTACATGGGCACAAAACATGTGCTTCTGGGAACACACAATGATTGACAGTTCGTTTCTATTGTCCCACAAACCAAAAATTCACGACTCCTCTCCAGAGGGAACATGTATACATGAACAAATATCTTTCATGCTGAGGCTCGCACTGCACCCCCATTTTCACTTTTACATTCACTGCATTCTGCATTAGGAATATGCGGGGGCCTCGGATGGACACTACTGACAGTCAGCGATGTTCAATCGGAGGCTGTTCTACACTCTGGAAGTCAATGCTGAAAGGCAGTTTGATTATCACAAGTAATGGAGAGAAGGAACTGACACAGAGGCCAAGCACACTACTAAATAGTTACCCAATCCAAAATATACACATACATATATATGCAAATATGAACATTAGTATATGTATGTGTATATATGAATGCTATGTATATATACATACATACATATATACATAAAATTCAATCGAATTTTCATGAAAATAACAAACATCTATAGGGATGCATTAATGTTTGTCTTACCCAAATGGAGAATGGGGGAAATTTGCAAATTACGAAAATCTCTTATGCATACATTAAAGTGGTATGCTTAATACCTCTCAATTCATAGCACAAGCATGCCTGAGTAAGTCTATGGTGGTACACCTTGCAGGGCCATCATTTTAAGATGTACTACCTCCCACTTACAAGAGAAACTTATCTCCAGAGAGACATATGGGCCCTGAGGCCTGGTTCAAGCTCTGAAAAAAAGCCGTAACTCAGGCATAAGACAATCAATACTCCAATTTGGGATTTAGTACTCTGGAGGCAGAATGCTCAGAAGCATGCAGAAAGGATCTGCTTATGATTGAGCCCCAACTCATATTTATAATATAATCACCTAATAAAAACGGTAATGACCTCCACCTGACTTTACATAGCATTCTGCGGTGCATGAGTTTCATAAAAGGATTTTCATAGACCTTGCCCTCAAGAAAATCCATCTAAGCCCCCGGTTCTCTATCAAGATTGAAGAGCTCTGAAAGAAATACCATTTTGTTCTGAAAGTGCCTACATACACAATACATACAGTAGGTTATCTTGTAATAACACAGGATTGTCCTTAAGAACTCTTTCTGCCCATGTGACCTTTAAGAAGCATATATCCCACACTCCTTAGAGCATCTCCTTTACAAGCAAAAGCCAGCCTGTCTCCCATTTTATACCTGCCTAAGAGGTAATCAAAATAGCTGAATGATTAGAATACTCCATGCTGGTCAGGTTACACCACCAGTTAGCCACCTCTGTCCAGTGCCCATGACTCATCAATGAACTTCAGCAGTGGTTAAACTTTTACAACACTGCAAGCTTATGTGCTAAGTGTATGGTTATGAGCCAATCAAGCTTCCCTGAAAAGTAAAAGTTATGCAGGGGTGTGCATGAGTGTGCGCACACAGAAACAATCCCGGTAGACTCCTTTATCAATGTCCAAGACTGACTTTGCAGACTTTTGTGTTTAGTGGGAAATACAGGGGGAAGGTCTGAATACCAGTACAAGGCAGTGTGAGCAGCAGAGACCTGAGCTGCGACACTCATCTGCCTCCTAAATTGCCTATGATCGTGTTCTATTATCTGCGATCTACTGTTTCCACATTTGAAAATTACTTCCTGAATCTATTAGCAGAAGTGGTTGAAAGGGAATCAGCAGTCACAAATTCCAGTCCCTGCGGTATGAATCAGAGCGGGTGGGTCCCCCGCTACTGGCACAGGCGGGGACATATTTCAAGAACATAATCGCTAGGTTCTTAGAAAACTCAAGTTCGTTTTTTTTTCCCATTACAAATTATATATCTGTGGCACCGTTCTGAAACACATATCTGAAGATACTTAAGAGATTATTAAAGAATTGGATACAGTGTTTCCAGCCTTATTTCAGACTGCTTCAGGAAGCATGTCCCAAGAGGGATAAAGGAGAATGAATTTTTTTAAAAACCAGCAAAATTCCTGACTTAAAAAAAACAAAAACAAAAATAAAAATAAAAACCAGCACATTGTGTGAGATCCATCTTAGGCTAGGATTTCAATTTGTGGATGCAGGCATGCTAATGCTGCCTAGAATGAATTCAAATAAACAAACTGAAAGGACCTTTATACGGTAGCAGGAAACACTGGTAGAATAAATGAACAAATGGATTATTTTATGATGGATGATAAGCCTAAATGTTTTGGCAGTAAGAGAAAACAAAAAAAAAAAAAAAAAAAAAAAAAAAGAATAAACACTGGAGGCTTAAGAAGGAAGAAAGGCTCCATTGTCAGAAGCCATTATAAGATAAATCACCTAACAGCGTAGAATTTTGTAATTTCAATGCCTGTTTCAACCTTAAACTGAGAATATATAAACCTTTATTAATCTATTTTACATTTCTGTATTTAAAAAGTGTTCTTTTTCTTTCAGCCTGGGAAGTAAGCTTTTTGGAGAAATGAATAATCTTTCAAATTACTACCCTTCTATTAATATTTAACATAAAAGAAACTTATCCCAGGGTAAATGACCTCTCCAATTATGCTAAATAAATTCAAAGTTGCAACAGTTAGGAATGAAAACCAAGAGAAGAAGCCATGGAAGGCATTATCCTGCCTGCTCAGGCTCCCGATCTTCCCCCATCCACCGCCCTCCATCACTGTTTCTGCCTCTCTGTACACACAGGATTACTCGGAACACCTTGGTACCCTTCAAAGGTTGGCTGGGCACTACAGTCATTCGGGATCTTTAATGAAATACTTAGGTCACATGGAGAAACAGTAAAGTAACTGGTCTAATACTGGCCTGGGCATCAGTGTTTTTCAAAGACAATTTAAAAAGTTCTGAGAAGCAGGGATACATCTATCACGAATGTTGTTGAGATCCATTCTTTCAAGAGAGAATGTAGAGGGGCCTCTGCTAGATTCTTAAAATGTTCAGCACCAAATCTATAATGTCACTGTCTCAGGACCCCAGTTTGAGGTACTAATCTATTTGGAGTTTGGTAAGCTTCCTGCTGACATTCCTGCCTAGGTTCCAGAACATGGGAACAAAGGGAACTTCAGTATCTAGTTTTGAGCTTAATCTAGAGCGGTGGTCATCAACCTTCCTAATGCTGTGACCCTTTAACATAGTTGCTCAGGCTGTGGTGACCTGCAATATATAAAATTACTTTTATTGTTACTTTATAACTGTCATTTTGCTACTGTTATGAACTGTAGTGTAAATATCTTAGTTTTCTGATGGTCTTAGGTGAACCCCATGTAAGGGGTCATTTGGTCCCCAAAAGAATTGTGACCCTCAGGTTGAGACCATCTCACACAGTGTCTCTGTTCTTGGTTCCCTCTGGAGATGGAAATGAGCATTTGGTGGCAAAAGTTACTTAGAACTATACTAATTGAGCAATCTACAGGCTCCCATTGAAGTCTCACAGTAACCTCCAGGACAAGAACATTGTAAGGGGACACCTAAGAAGTGGCATAAACCAAAGGGAGCATGGGCCTGCTTCAACCCACGCTTGCTTCTTGACAACCACTTGCTTTCTCCACTGTGTGCTGAGTCCTTTACACAGATGAACAAATTGAGACCTAATGATCCCTAGGACATCAAACAAGGAGCTGGGGCACAGAAAGGTATATGGTGTGTCAATGTCACAAGGCTAGTGAATGTCCTGCCCCATCCAGCATTTACAGCCAGGTAGGCTGGATGGAAATTCCACCTCTGAACCACCCACCCACCTTCTCAACCATCTTTTCAACCACCACACCAGGAGCCTAAGAAATAGTGGCTGCTGTGACCCTCGGTCACCTCATGGAACACAGCTTCTTATGTGTTTCTGCTTCCACAGTGGCTGCACAAATATGTCATCCATTTCCACATCCTCGAAAGTGAAGGAGCTATATGCATGTCACCAATAAAAACTTGGTACACTTTTTTTTTTCTGTCAAAAATCCATAGATGGCTCAAGCATGGTCCCTGCCTTTAGAGTTTATGCTACCACTCTGGAGACGTGGACAGTTAACAGACATTTCCTGATGCAAAACAGATGGCTGGGACTCAATGCTGTAAGGACTCAAAGGTGATCCAAATAGTCTGTAGTCACTTGAATGATATGAATCTTTAGAGAGGAATACTGAATCCGGTGATCTGGGGACCCTCACATATGTCTTTTAGGAACATAAAAAATGAGATATAGTTACGTGCACAGGCTTAGAGCCAAGGGTAGATTTGGAAGTCAGAAAAACAGAAAGGCTACGTTGGCAATGCAATGGGCTGTCCTCACTCGTGTGGCCTCGGGGATTATACATATGGAAGGTACTCCACATGAGTATCTGTGCTGAGTCACCTCTCCCACACAGGGACCCAAGAAGTCACAGGTGGTTTTCTTTAATGGCTGTCCTTAGACGATCTGGATAAAGGGACCATTTGCCAAGGTGGAAGATTTTAGGGGAGCTGTGTGAAGCAGTGTAATACCTCAAGGCCAGTGGACTTCGGGGAGCTGTTACTACCCCTTAAGCTGGGAGAGTAGCTTTAGGAGTTACTGGAATCTATAGATAAAGGCCGGGGGAGAGGGACTTTCTACAAGGCCATATGTAGCCTCTGTCTAAAAAGAGCAGTCAGCCGGTATTGACCTTGAGGCATAGGAAAAGAGCTAAACTGGCTCAGTTCAATCACGTCCTGCAAATGCTCAACACTAGGAAAAAAAGAACAAGAAGCCAAAGGGCAAAACTGAAACAGAAGATACAGCTTGATGCCCAGGGTAAATTGCAGGGTGAGGACAGAGCTGGAGAGACAAATGCAAGATATTCAGCGCAAACCTCCAAATCTCTGAATAATTCAGCAGTGCTGCTTCGTACTTGTGACTCCTCGGGCACTGTTCAGATAATTAACAGTGAGAAGATCATTGCGATCCCAAATCAGTTTACCTACAACAATAAAAATGTTTGGCTTCGTTTTTGAAGGGCTTGCCTTGATTCCTGGAGATCACGCCATCATTGTCCAGGCATGGGCACTAAGCTTTGTGAAATTCCCGGACCCAATGTGAGTGAGTAAATTTCGTGTGGCTATGCGAATCTGTGCATCAGAAGGATGAAGTAACAATTTTCACGCTTGGATGATCTGTGCTCTCATCAAAGCTGATCCACAACATATGTGTTTATTTATGTAGTTCTCTTATTTTTAGCAGAGCATTAGGGAGAGGAAGGAGACCCCGGAATGGACAGCCATTTGGCAGCCCCGCACAGAGGGCTTCAGTGATGGGGAGGTGGCTAAGGACAGATGCTTAACAGCCTTTTCCGTGAACCCAAACAGACAAGAGCAGAGTCTCCGCTTACCAAAAGCACTACTCCTATCAGCATTCCCTACCTGCCCTTAATTAGCTTCCCTTTTAAAGTAAATGAATTGTAATGAAGTGGAAAGAGCATAGGAACAAACGTCAAAAGACGCCCTTGGAGTCTAAAACTGGGAGTTGAAGCTAACGGAAGCGGAAGTTTCGTAAACCACGCTGTAGGCGGCCCTAGGAAGCTCCACACAGTTGCCCCAGGGTCTGGCAGGAATGAATACTCCCGAATCAGAAGGTGAAGGCAGGGAAGTGGGATTACCAAATTCTCCAGACGCTTCTCTTACCTCACAGCTCTAAGAAACGTCCCACTGCTTAGAAGCAAAGTTATTCTCAGCTGGATGATCCCTAGGATTCTAAAAGATCTTACGGACTGAATTCCATCCAGTTCTGCCTTGGGCCGATAAAGCTAACAGTGGTATCTGTCCATGTTCATTTTGCCATGCCCAAGGTCGACCCAGCATCCGTAAGGCAGTCAGAGTGAGTATCACCTACCTATAGAGAAATTAAGTACTGCAGCCCTGCAATACATAGATGAGTCTGCTGGACGTGTTAGCATGAATAAGGGTGGATGGGTGCGCTTTCCCTGTTTAATCACTACTTGCTACATGCCCAACAGAGTAAACCAGCAAACTAGTACCAACAGGAGGAAAGCAAAGAACAAGCAGTAATTAACCCAGCCACTCAGAAAACAACCAACCAAATTGTAGAGATTAATAAATACCTCTCAACAATAACAACAACAACAACAAACCAACTGGCCTCAATTCAGCAAGAAGGACTGTCTCACCGAACTATAAAACTTAGATCCAACCTTCTAGAGCCCAAAAGAAACACTCCTTACTGGTAAAGACAAACAGAGACCGAAACTCAAAAGAGAAAACAATCTGTCAAGCAAATGGAAATCGAAACCAAACTGGTATCTATTCTGATATTTGGCAAAGTAGATTCCATAATTAGAAGAGATGATGAAGGTTACTACATACTAATAAAAGAAACAATTTTTTAAGGATATATAAAAATTGTATATACTTAGGCATGAAACAGTTCACAAAACAGACACTAATGGACACAGATGATTGGAAAGGCCCTAACGCAATAAAAATGAGAATTTCAATTGCCCATTCTCCTCTTTATATAGGTCATCTGAACTAAAAGTCAATAAAAGAATGCCAAAGTTAAATTATATCACAGATCAGGAGTGAATCTAATGCATATCTACAGAATAATCCAGGCAGCAGAAACAACCCACACTCTTTTCAGCAGCTCAGCACTCAACAGGCTGAAGGGGGGTGAGTCGCTCTGAGGAGTCAAAGCTGTGCTGGGATACACAGAAAGTTTCAGGCCTGCATAGAGAGATGAGAACCCATCTTAAAAGACACTAAAACTTAAGAAGCATATTATTTATACTTTCCTTGTAATACCTACTACAATGCAATGCGAATATTATGAGAGTATTTATAGTACTTTTATGAAATGTATGCCACATTTCATGGAACATCATCAAGAAAATCTATGAATGTTCAGTACAGATATAATTTCCAAAGAAATATTTTCAGTTCGCAGTTAGTCAAATCCATGAGCATGGAGCCCACGAATAGAGAGGGACAAATTTAATGATGATGAAGGCAACGGTGTGTTTATTGCTATTGGGGCTATTATACCATATCGACACTTGGGATACAAAGGTGAAATGGCAGAGGGTTTCCTGCCCTCAAAGGACTCGATTCCAGGAGGACACAGAAGAACAGAGCCAAACCTGCTGATGAATAAACTGTGGTAGGAAGAGACCTGGCTCTAAAATGAATCAAGAAAGGCTCCAGAGCCCAACTTTTAATTTCAAAGCTGCAAGAGGAAGAGACTTTTCTAAAGCTACAGTGCAAGGATATTCCCAACCCAGAGGATTTGTATGTCTAAGTCCTCCTTCCTATTCCCCCCTTTCCTACGCACAGACACCCCTCAACCCATTTATGATTGCAACAGATAATGACCATGCATTCCTGCTGCTGCCTCACAAACAACGTTTCATTTCCCTCCTAAAATATTTGCAATATTAAAATCCCCTAAATCTCCCCGAGAGGAAGGAGTGAGGGGAAAGAATTTCTCTCCTATAGTCTGTTTATTGTAGAGAAATACAACTTCAGGTTCCTCTGTCACCCCCAAAGGGATGCTTCTCTGCGACAGGCTAATCACCTGCAAAATTACCACTAGGAGCCGGTTCTTAGTTACCCACAAGCAGAACAGCACTCAGAGTATCTTCACACGGCTGGTTTTATAACTCAAGAAAGATGGCACTGTTTTGACTCAGCTTATTTTTTGCAATTCAAACTTAGAAGGTAACAGAACAAACTGAAAGTGGTACTTGTCAAATGAGAGGGAACCAGAAATGCAGGAAGCAAGCAAGCGGTGGGTAGTCAATCCTGGCTTCCCATACCTCCTTGTGGAGATACTATAGTCATTTGGGCTGCAGAGCAAAAATCAGAGGGCTCCTGAGTATCTTTATGCAGAAGATGGGGCTGCGAACATACTGAGGAGATGCTAATGTCTGTACCCTAAACACAGCTTTCTGTCTCAGCTTCCGAGTTTTTGCCTCTTTTTATATGGATGGGTTCAGGTCCAGGAAGCTTCTCCATCACAATATAGCACAGCTTTCCATGAAAAGCATGAGCAAACCAGTCGAGGCTCTGCCATTCACAGAGGTTCCAGATTCACTGAAACACATTTGGGGTACATTCTCTAAATGCATGATCTCCCAGATCCTCTGCCTACACCCATCCCTCACAGCGGATGGTTAGGACCATTATTCTAAGCATCTATTTAGAACTGTAATATGAAGTTACAATAGACATTTAGTGCTTTTCCAGACTCAAAGACAGCCCTGGTATCAAAGTGAGATTCCTGACTCTGGCTCACATGTCATGAAGGGAAGGTGATATGGCTGCTTCCTGTTGCCCACAAAAATGAAGCTGAAAGCTCTGTTGTTTGTTTATATAAACTCTCAGTATTTCCTCTTGGAGCTGAGATTCTTAATCATGTCTCAATTTATATAAAATAATACTATTTTATTTGTCACTGTCTCGTCTCACTTTAAATTGAACACTTTAAGATGGTCAACATAATAAAATGTATATTTGACAGACAGTATTAAAATTAAATTAAAAATGAAAAACAGTAGCAGACCATTAAGGGTATGTACATATGTGGGTATGTGCCAAGCATGTTATGATTGTGTGTCCTTATGGCATGCTCTTTGAGAAGAGATTGTGAGCTATACAGAAACACAAACACTACAATAACTAATTATGAAAAATAAAGATAACAAGAAACCCACCCAGGTCAAATGAAGCCATGGCACACAACTTCTAAGGGGTTCCAAGCCATGCAGCACGCCCCTATTAACCAGATAAAACGATATGGAGTCATTGTGGCAAATTAGTACAAATTTCAAATCATATTACACATGACTATTAATATATCCTAAAATATAGAACAATAAGAAAACTTTGAATTTAGGTATTTCACATAAATTTCGTCTTCCTTGAAATACTGGGGTGACGACTTAGTAAATAAAACTGCTTGCCAAACAGATATGAGGATCCAAGTTCAAATCCCCAGAGCCTGCAGAAAGGTCAGATACATGTGAGTATTTGAAATCTTGATACTTCTGCAGACAGACAGGAGAAAGAGCCAGGAGAATTTCCGGAAGGTTACAAGCCAGTTAGCTTGGCATATGTAGTAGAAAAACACCAAAAAGAAACAAGGAAAACCGGGTAAAAAAGAAAAGAGCACCACCCAAGGGCGTCTTCTCACTTCCACATGTGCATGTCCACATTCACACCTATGTAGCATGCTCCTGCACACACCCAAAACATGCATTGTGCAAACACACAAATGCAAATGCACACACACATATGCACACACACCATCACAAACAAATAATTTCTCCCTGAATCAGTATCAGCTCCTTTCTATGCTTCAGAATCTCAGGATAGCTTTACTGCAGGCCTGGGTTCACCTCTAAACAAGAAGACACACGGCAGAAACCAGTGCCATACACACTCTGAGGAGGGTCTGTGACTTGAGTTAGTTGTACCTTAGATCTTGAGTCACATACTCAGTCAGCAAACCTTTTTCTTAGCAAGGGCCACTTACTTCCTAGCCCTCTGAAAGGCTGTGGTGCTGCCAGAAAAGTTAAACCAAGTCCTGGCCTCCCTGAGACAAGTTTGCACTGATCAATCAGACACAAGATCCGAGATTACATTTCAAGATGTTTAGAGTCCAGAGGCACAAGACAGCACAGCAAAATCCACAGTTAGGGAAAAGCAGATACTGGAGATTAGCTGCAAGACAGTGAACTAGAAAGTAACATAGCTCAAAAGTTTACCAGGTTGGTACTAAAAGCAGTTCAGTAGCCATGTGGTAGCACTTTCCATTAGAGGGGTCCCCAAGTGGCAGAGTACCAGGGAAAGCACACAACTGTGTTCCTTCATCACAGATATCTTCCTGCTTACAATGAAACCAATGGTCAATTGATCACTTCCCTTGGGAAGCATTTAAAGGTCTTTACTCCTGTCTAGAGACACCACAGAGTGAAGAATTCTTGTCACAGTCCATAAGCACACAGCTGTCCATGGAACAGGGTCACTTGGCAGCTGTGAGGTCCTGGGTGAGCTGTCGGTGGTCTGTTTCTGTGGTACACCAGGAGAAGATAGTTAGGTGGGTGTAAGATATCTAAGTAGCACACAGAAATACACCGTTGAAGGTACATTTCCAGTATCCACTGGTTTATTCACTTCCTTGACAGATAGTTAATAGGCACTGTTGGAACCCTGGGGACTTAAATAAGAATAACACAGTGGTTGGCTTTCAAAGATGCTCAGGCTGATGGGAAGATACAAACACTATATAATAGGACAAAGAAAGTCAGCACCCACTCTCAACAAATACACACTCCAACTTGAAAGAAGTGATCTGTTCAGTTCCCCAAGAAAGATAGGATGGTCTCCATCTGGTCTTAAAAGGAACCTAAGGACAACTCTGGAAGACTGGAGACAATACTTCAAAATATATGTCACATTCTATGAGAATACATTTAATATATGCTGACCTCTCCCAGCAGAACATGTTTCTGTACCAGATGTATCAAGTGGAAATGGAGTGAAAGGATCGCTATTAGCTTAACGTTTTTACATCAGAACCCAGAGTCCAGGGAGCATGAAGCTATGAAGTCTGTCTTACAACCCTTCATGTCCATAACTGTAGGCAGCCCTTCCAATCGCATCATCTTGATTACTCCAGAAGCCTTCTCAGAGTGCCCCGTGAGTCCTGTGCAGTGGTGATAGGTGAGGACAGCCAAGAACAGGACTCACAGCAGTGGGACAGTATCATCAGTTAGCCCCATTTCTAAATATATCCAGCTCTCTACTCTCTAGTGAAGACTGAAAGCAAGGCTTTGGATCTAGACAGAAAATCATCTGATTCCAGCCTCTCTACTTACTGGGTTAGGCCCTCTTGCTAAGCCTGCTTCCTCAAGTAGAAGTGAATTCAATACTCCTCCATCTCTACGTCACTGTAAGGATTAAGAAGATGTGTACAAAGCTGGCAAAGAACTGCATCATGGGAGGTGACAGCTATGATAAAGAAGAGGTAGAGAAAGGGAAGAATAGAGGTAGAGAAGATGTGAGTGAGGAGACAGATTAAAGGAAGAAAGAGGAAGCTAGTCTTATCTGCACGTACACACTTGTCTGCACACGCACACACCCATGCCAGCTCTATCATTATCCTAGCATGGCAGTGAGTCCATGAGAAGCTGAGGTTGTGATGTTAGAAAATTAGGTACCACGTTATTCCTCTACAAACTGAGGTGACACACTTGACGGCTGAAGACGAGGCTCAGTTGTACAACATTTGCTACTTGGGCCAGATCCTAAGCACCATGCAAAAATAATAATAATAATAATAATGGAACATTTCAAGTCCCTGACTTGAGTGCATGCTCTAACTGGCCAGTCTTCTTTCACAGCTTTCAATGATTCTGAATTAAATTTGCAAAGATGGGCTTCATCTCCATCTCCATCCTCTCCCAAATGACCTTTCTCCTCATAAGAGTAAAGCCTCTCTCCTGGTCTGCACCATCCTTTACATATTTCTCTGAATGGGCCATGAATACTCCAAATGTGATTATTTCCCCTTCCACAGAAATAATCATAAGAACGTACATCTTTCAACCAAGATTTCTCTCCATTTCAGGCATCCAGACAATGCTTGTTAAACAGGACTTCTGTCCTCATAGGATTCTTTCGTAGCTACGCAGTCCCTACTCCCTGAGGACATTCCATCATCTTAGACAGCGTTGTTCCTGGTGCTAACGTCACAGCTGCCACTTCCTTCCCCAAAGCTGAATAGGTTTTCAGCATTTCATACTATGTTTGCTTCTTGTTCCTGTGTAAACTGCTCCATCCCATACTGATGTGATCACCTCCAAGTCTCCAGGCGCCACTGAACCCCTTTCTCTCTGCAGCCTCCATAGATGGCTCACGAGCCATGTTCGAGGACTGTGTCATATACCCCTCTCTCATGTGCCCCTTACCCTTCCGTTACTCACCTGTGCTGTTAGCACATCTCTATTGTGTTTTCTCTGTGAGTCATCCTGTCTTGGAAAGTATCCACATGGACACACTATCATCAATTTCCTCTTCTCTGTGCACTGAGATCTAGGCCATAAGGGAACTCAGCATCCATTTCTACCCCACCCCACCCCACCCCACCCATCCCATCACCATGGCTCCTCCCCTTCTCCCCTTTACTGCTTCTTCTTCGTCTCTTATTTGCCCATTGATTCACACTTTCCTTTTCTGTGGTGCCAAGTCTCTCTTGTTCACCAAAATCCACTCCCTCTCAAAAGCCTTCTCCTACTTGATCTGCTCAAGGCCAGGAAAACTATTCCGTTTTTTTTTTTTTTTAATTCAAAGACATATCCTTTTACACCACAGGAGATCCAATACTTCATGCTTTAGCTCTCCTGCTAGTTAAATGAGAGCAGAACTGGAATCCTGCTCTCCGCACCCCCAATCACACACAACTCTGCCTTCCTGTTGTCACTATCTTGGCTCTGGTCCTAATTATTTCTCTACTACTCCTCTAAACTCAGATTCCTGACTTATTCCTTGTCAATTTCCATCTGCCCTTCACACCCGCTACTCTACACTGATTCCAAAAAGCAAATTTGATCAATTAATTCTCCCGCTTACAGAGCTTTACTGGCTCCCCATTAGTTTGAGGGGAAAAACAGGCAACATACTCCAATATGGCACCCAAGACACTTCAGGACCTGTCCCTGCATACCACT
The DNA here is from genome assembly GCF_963924665.1 of Micromys minutus. Lineage (NCBI taxonomy): Eukaryota > Metazoa > Chordata > Mammalia > Rodentia > Muridae > Micromys > Micromys minutus. The sequence continues at coordinate 24,015,189 of NC_137978.1, read as the reverse complement.
GTCTCCCGATTTCATAACCCAGCCCCACTCAAGCTTCACTGGGGTAACAGCAGCAGGTCCACCTTACATTGTTGTGAGTACAGCTAAGGAAACGGTTCACACACAAGGCTGCTTTTCTGTTAGGAATACCCTTCCAACATTCATGCACAATGCTCATTTTAAAGACTCTTTTCATCTTCTACCCATTCTTCTAGTGTCTACTCGAAATGAAAGACAGATGGAGGAAAGAAAGACAGAAGAAATTTCATAAAATAATAAAACCTTTTTTTTTAATTTAAAATTATCCTTCAATCAACTATCACTAAACTTTGTCCCAACGAACTAAACAAGATTTGACAGGGAAGTGGTCCTCTATAGCCTCGCATGTTCACCATTTGTATACTTAGCTCTGCTTCATCATAAACCAGCCTGATAATAATAAAATAATAACTAAGATACACCAGAAACCTTTCAAGTTCTTGAGATAATATTAGCTCATTTTTCCTTAGTAAATAGCAAGATAACACTAACAAAGTAGGCCACAAAGGTTCAAATTGAAAGCTGAGTACAAACCCATGTCATCTGTTCCCAAAGAACGTTATTAATTTCCTCACCAATACTAACCCATGAAGTATCAGCATGCAGCAAGCTTTTAAAACATGCCATTTATAGCCCCCATGATCATCTTGTTACTGACAATAAAGGGATGGGTCTTGTATAGCCATCTGAAGTAGACTACAATATTCTTCCAGAATACCATGATGGCTAAAAGATAAAATAAAATAAAAAATAAAGCTTGGTTCAGCAGACCTGATGGGATTCAACTTTTCCTGTTACTCATTAGCCATGTGGCCTTAGGCAAATCATTTAGCATGGATCTCAATTTCTCCTAGTAATGGAGATATTAGCCCGTGTCCTCCAAGGAATGCTCTAAAGCGCAGAGGATAGAATGCCTCTGAGAACATGTTACAAAAGCATCATTTCACTTCCAGTGGCTCTGCACAGATAACGATACCATTCTCCCAACAGGAAGGCCACCCAGAGCAACAGTCTAAAAATCTGCAAATATTTGCCTAAATTTATTAAATGGCATAAATAACTGGGATTCCGGAATATTATCTGGACAGTAGCCCGATCCGACATTACTCTGCCACTCCTTGCTAATCTTCCCCCAAAGGAGACCTGCAGAGATGATGTTAGCTCCCCGAGAGAACAGGACAGAGGAAGAGAACTGGAAAGGCAGCATGCACATCCTTACCTCATGTTTCAACGAACCATCTTCCGTGATTTTATCTCATTTTTTCCTATTCCCTCCACTTCCTGTTCACCAATGTTATCCTTGCCTACCTTGGCCTAGCTGATGTTACAGAGAAGGTCTGGTTTCTGAAAAGCCAAATTCTTAGGTCCCTTCATACAGCTTCAGCCACTGCCCCTTCTATCTCTGTCTGCCTCACGGTTCACAAAAGTCATCTTTACACTGCGGATGCTTTTGACTTTGTTCCCACATGTGTGTTCCATGATGACTTAAGTCCTTCTGCCTTGTTCCTAGTGGCCTCTCCTTCTCCCTTTTACAGCTATATAGATTGATCCTTGTCATAGGCAGCCAGGAGCAGAGCTGAGACTGGAACCAAGTTCCCACGGTCTACTTGCAAAATTCAGTCCATCAAACACAAATCTAAATCAGTGATTGTGGCCCAGGAATGTTCACTCTCATTTGCAAGAATGGTACCTAAGAACACGATACTCGATTTGACACTGGATCTCTCAAGAAATTCAGCCCAACAGGCAGGAGGGATTCAAAATACTCTTAGAGAAAGGACAGAGAGCAATCTGTTTCTTTGTGGTCTACGTCATCACAATAGCTGGACCCTCTTGCAGATCGGAATGGGAAGAGCACTATAGTAAATTAGGATTACATTTTTGTCATCCCCTCTCCTGAACAATTTGAACTCTTTTGTCAGGTCCTGCAAAAATTTATGTTCTCTTCAGTTCTGGCAAAGTTCTCTGTAAGACTCATTTCTTTTTCCCAATTGTAAGTCAGAGGTAGCCTCTTAAGTCCTTGAGATCTCCCTTCATTTTCAGATCACTAGACACATATTAAAGAAGGAATTAAAAAGTGTCTCCATACACATTTAAGCTAGATCATTTGGTTCACTGAACACATGCCATTCACTAAACACCTACTATGTGCAAAAAAAAAAAACAAAAAAAAAAAAAAAAAAAAAAAAAACAAAAAAAAACAAATATTGTTCTTGGAAACAAAGAAGTCTGTAAAACAGGATATGAACCCAGAGGTCTATCTTAATATTGTCAAATAAAGACAAACTTCTATAACTTGTTTCTGGAAAGCTTAAAAATCTGTGAATTCTATACATTGAAAGCAAAGAAATAAATATACATATACCTATACATTAAATATGTGTGTGTGTGTGTGTGTGTGTGTATGTGTGTGTGTACAGATGTTTCATGGCACACCTGTTTGTGAAAGTCAGCTTTTGGGAGGCAGTTCTCTTACTCCACCCTGCATGTTCCAGGAATCAAAGTACAGTCATTAAGCTTGACATCAAGTGCCTAACTCACTGAGCTATCTCAGTAGACTGAATTTTGAAAAAGGAGTGATCATACCAATAATAATGTTGATTCCCACTCATCATTTCTTTGCTTTATAGATAGTTTAGCTAAAGTCAAGTCCACTAAATTTTTAGTCTTCTGATAAACCAGAATGGAGTCTTCCCGTTATGTCTTAAGGCTATTTCACACAACAGACATAAATTATGACGTTCCCTAGTCATTTAACAAAGAATATAAGGAACACCCATAGGCATCTACAGGGGATCCTCTCATTTGCTCTGATTTCAAAATCTGTTTGAACAACTTGCTAGATAGATGGTGAGCAAGGGGCTAGTTATTGACTGAGAGGATGCTCCTGGCTATGAACTCACCTTCAGGCAAAAAATGAAGCCAATCAACCAAATTTCAGCAAACACAGTTGCAATAAAAGAAATGAGTCTTATAGAAAACTTTTCCAAAATTAAAGAGAATTTACATTGTGCAGGACCTGTTAGATGAGTTCAAATTGTTCAGGAGAGGAGAAAACAAAAATAGTTCCAATTTACTACAGAGTTCGTCCCATTCTGATCTGTAAGAGGGACCAGCACATTCAAGAATATCTAGAACATCACTATAGTTCCTACAAAACTGCACATGGGAACTGGGCACATGGGGATGAAAATGGAGCAATGGCTGCCGACCCTACATCATGATGTGCACTAAGCCACACATGTCCTTGAGGGACAGTATCATGTTAGGAGAAGAGAATAAACTCTGACACCCAAGGGCCTGGGCTACACACTCATCAAAGACCTCATCAGTGTCTGACCATTTTTCCTGTCTGATTCTAGTTTGACAAGTGCAAATTTTGTCTTTCAGGTATACATGTGTTGACTGAGAGACACACTCTAAATGACAGACCAAGCCTATTTCCTCACTGTGGAATCCTGATCAGGATAACTTGTTAGCCTTGTTTTCTGATCAAAAAGAAGGAATATGGTAGGAATCCCTAATTCACAGTGATGCTGTGACAGCTGAGGAACATCTGGAATAACACCTGGATGTTGTTTAGTAGTGACAATGACCTGGTACTACAAAGTCATTGTGGCTAGGTATTCATTAAAATAATGTTTAGGTTTTCTCAAAGTTCTCATTTGGTACTGGAGTCTGATTTACTTTTCAGGAACTGCCTAGAGTCAGGGATTAAAATTGTGATCAAAGAAATAGAGCAGAGAGGTTAGAGAGATGGCTCAGTAGTTAAGAGCACTGGTTGCTAACAAGACAATTTTGATTCTAGTACCCATATGGTGGTTCAAAATCATACGTAACTCCAGTCCAGAGGATTCAATGCCCTCTTTTGGTGTCTGATAACACCAGGTACGTGAGTGGTGCATAAATGACACACGCAAACAAAACACACATATAAAAATTGAATTAATTTTTTAAGAAAAAGAAAATGGTGTAGCATTTAGCAAACTGAACCTCAGAAGTCTCAGGCTCCATGTTTGTTTCTGTCACTAAAGTTTTGTTGAAACACTTCCATGGAGGCTATGTCTATGACTTGAGCCATCACAGCAGAATTGAGACACAATAGAAAACAAGTGACAACGTACATATATTCTCCAGTCTTTTCAGACCTCTGAGCTCCTGAGTTTAGTGAATAGGTTTAATGACTCACACAAAGTGAGGCCTATAGCATGCAAACTTCTAGGCATGTGTATTCAGAATGTAACACTTCAGTGAGAGGCTCTTCCCATTAACCTTACCTGATTTGGTCATCACCTTTGACTAGCATTTCTGTATATAGCATAGAATGGTGGCTTTCTGTGAATATCGTTACCTGTCAACCTTTATCTCTTGCCATATAGCAAAGGAGCAAAGCTGAGACTGTTACCCCAGACCCTGCTCGATTATCCAACCTAACAGAGATAGTAGTTTATTTAAAGCAATCTTTCCCTAATGCTGGTGCAAACACTTCTCCCCTTCTGTCAGACCAATGTCAGTCCCAACAGACAAACAGCTGGAGGCAGAGAGCTTGGAAAAGTGCCTTCCAATGAAAACTCACTTCCATCAGCCCCTAGACTCCAAGCACAAAAACAGCCTTTGTGCCTGTCTGCAACACAAGAGATCGCTCAATCACTGCTTACTGAACCTTAAACCTTGACAAAATAGGTTCCATACAGGTCCTGAACTAGCTGCAGATTTATCCTTTCCTTAAGAAACTACAAAGGCGACTGCACTGGATGTACCATGTCCCCTTTGTTATGTGAGAATTAGGGGTTAGTACAGAAGAAAATCTTTTCAAAGAGCCTTCTCTGCAGATGCCTCTGGAAAATAGCCGTCTGACTATGCTTTCTGAGTGGTGTGCTGTACAATGACTTCTGTGAACACTGTTTTAATGGGTGCTCTGTAAGAGCAGAGGAGGGGGTGGTCTCAGGTTCACAAAAGTACACAACACCAAGCTAGAAATGATGAGCAGCCTTTCTCTGCCCGGACTCCTTCGGAACATTTGACTTGTGCATTGCACACCCAGGGTTCATCAAACTTACTTGACTGAAGAAAACCTTACTGGGTCTGTTTATCCTAGAAATATAACCCAGTGATTATTTAGACTAAAAATGTGTTAGATGAATGCAATCACTCTCAGTAACTCTTTTGGAAAGTATCTGTTCATGTAAATGTTGGGAGAGGTGCACTGGGGATAATTATTTTTCCCAGAAGAGAGCAAATGATTACTAATGTGTGTGCTAAGTTCTGTGTTATCAGTTGTTCTCAGAAGGACAACTCACACAGGGGCAAATATATGCAACCCTTATTGTTACCACATAGCTCTGAGCTATCAAGAGGAATCATGAAGACCTTGGAGACAAGAGTTGATCTGCTAGGCAACCCATTTGACATTTAGAACCATCTACATTCTTGCAGATGGAGATATCGGGACCAAAAAAGAAATCTTCCAACCACAGAGTCACCAAGACTGCCCACATCTGCCCAGTCCGATCTGCAGGCACTGAGCAGCTCTTGTGAAAATCTCTGTGATGATGGAAATGACCAGCATAGGTACTGGCCACTGGCTCCACAACTGTAGCCACCAGGCACCCAAAACTACAGGCACCAGACGGGCAGCTGAATAGTGTGGCTGGATCTTATTTTTAAAATAATTACATCAGTTCCCCTTCCCTTTCATCCCTCCGAACTCTTCCTCATGTACCTCCCTTGCTCCCTTCCCAATTCATGGCTTCTGTTTCTTTAACTGTTAATACAATGTTCTCCCTCCATATAATGTTACCTGCATGCCTATATTTTGTTTTCAGGACTAAGCTCTTGGTATTGAATAACCACGCAGTATACTCTTTCTCTGGGAAAGACAACTTCTTTCAGCAATCCGCAGTTGCCAGCAGTTCCTTCTAGCATGCTTCTCTCTTAGCTTTCTCCCTTCCATTCTAAGAGTGTCTGTTTGTGTTGGCCTTGCTCAGGTTGTATTTAGGCATCATGTTGTGACTTTACAGGTGTAGCTTCTAGCAGTTCAAGGACAAACCCTGATCCTACAATCTTTCCACCTGCATCTACCTCAATGATCTCTGAGCCTTGAGTGTGGGAGTTGGATGTGTATCTGTAAGAACCGGACTCCAAAATGCAGCAATTTGATTGGTTACAGATGTCTGCAATGCTCACCATCAGTTGGAAAAAGAAGATGCATTGATGAGAGAGGGGTGAGAATGACAGAGATGCAGGACCTGAGGGGTCTGATAATGAGGTTGGAAATCACGCCATTTGGTTGAAACACCAAATTTCCCATATTATGATTATGTGGCCATAATCATATCAGCTCAATCCTGTATCTCTCAGTTTCCACATCCATAAGGTGGGGTGAAGAGCGGAACCTGATTCTTAAGGATGCTTCCACATGTTAACATAACAGCCTAACCATAGTACTAGTCTCCAAGTCACAAATTGTGCTCCCTTAGCAAAGTTATGCAAGGCAATGACCACACTAAATCAGTGGGTTTTACTACATAATGGCCATGTCTCCCTTACATAGGTCTCTCTTACAAGGGTCATTTGAGACGATGAAATTAAACATGTTTTTAGAAATACAAAGAAATAATAGTTCCCTCTCCCTTCCACACCTCCAGTAGTGCTCAAATGGATTCTTGTTCCCACTCTATATATCTGTAGAACAGTTTTCTAGTATGTGAAGGTAGAGGTCGCATTCCACATCTACACACACACCTTCATCCCCAATAATAGGCACACACCCACATACCAACATTGTGGTTGCTCCGACTCTTGTCTACTTCTTTGAGAGGCAGTGCATTCTTATCTTCCTGACCTTCCTCTATGCTCCTTCTGCATACACTCTAGCTCAGCCCCTCCCTGTTCTCTTACATTTACCTGCATGTCTCTATCACCCTTAAGGCCCAAAGGAAGTCTATGAAGAAACTGAGGCAAAGGACTTGCTGCCATGTTCACAGATTCACCGTCCAGTGTGGTAGCAGAAGCATCCAAACATTGCTTAACTACCACTGACTCCCAGTGGGCAGTTAGGAATCTATAGACAATTTCTTCACAAACCAAAGATTCCTATCAACCACAACAAGGACAACCAGGTATTTCCTGTGGACTATCAGTAACATGTATCACCTTAAATTAATGGACTTCCCTCTCCCCTCCCCTGAGATTCTTTCTTTCATTTGGAGGGCTAGATATCACTCCATTCCACCATTACTATTTCCTATTTTTTCAGAAGTTCAGGGCTCTGCACGTCTCCTTTAACAACATCCTTGGTCACATCAGCCAACCCTTCTCCTACACAAAGACAAGCCTTTAACTTAGCTGTTTTACCTTTGCCTGTCCATACCTTTACAAAGTACACCAGTAAAGTACGTTGACATTGTCCCCTCTCTCTGAGTGTCATAGAGTTAGCATACAAGACGTCTCCAATATGACTGCCCAGGTTCACACAAATGGCCTTCCCTTCATGCGTTTGTTCATTTGGTCAGTTAATCCTGCTGAGTTCATCCTTGGAACGAGACCCTTGTACAGGGAAGGGATTCTAAAGTGCAAGAGACAAGGTCTTAAGTGAGCAGCCAGCATGTCATGAATAATTACACCTAAAGGTAGCACCACTGAGAACCATCCATTCTGAGCAGGCAGGACAATGGACCTAAAGAGGAAGTCAGCAGTCTGGGGGGAAGAAAGAAGAGATCATGGAGTCCTGCAGCAAAGTGGATTTGTAAATGATTCAAGTGACCATGTCTATCGGGGGCTTATTTGGGAATGTTATTTCTGTTTTTATGAGCTCCATTATAACGAACTCAGGAGAGTCATTGTTGTCCCATATCATTCAACAAATGGTTCATTTAATACCTATCTTTTGATCTGAGGGTTAATAAAATTTCTTCCTTTTTAAACCTTAAAATATGTAGCAAAATCACCCCATGTTTTCAAGCCAGGGCAACATCTTCCAGGTTCTGGGTCACAGTTTGTGTTCACCTGGCCGGGGCTCACTCCAGTCTGAAAGGCGGCCTCTGTGGCTTAGGAAGGGCCATAGCTCGGAAGCACACACACTAAGGCTTCAGAATGCTGTCTGCTTCTGTTCCACTTCTTCCAGGGTGCCCAATTACACTGCGTTTTTATGTGGCCTTTCCTTTCTTTGAACACTGGCTTGAAGGGATGGATTGGATTTGAATGTGTGCTCTTCTGGTACCAGGGACTTCATTGGGAGAAATGCAATCTGCCTCCTAGCTGGGCTTTTGTTTACAAATGGGCTTTCCACCAGGTTTCCTACCAATTCAGTCTCTAGTTGAAGCTTGAAATGATTAAAAGGTGTTTGCCGGAGCCAGAGCTGAGAAACTTTTTTCTTCTTTTCTATTGGTGGTTAGCTGAATACCAACCTCATTCCCAGTTCACAGAGACAAAAAGGACCCGACTAAGAACAAGTGGTGTTCAGTGCAAGTTTTCCTCTTCAGGGAGCTAAGAGAGATTTGTGGACAGGGACTGCGCCTTCTCATAATTCTTTGTTTTCTCAGCACTGTGCATAGCACCAAGCATATAACAGGCACTCAATATTAATAAACATCAAACAAGAAGGATAGCATGATGGATGGATAACATAGTTTTCTAATCTCAAAATGCGCTCTGATTAAATTTTAATTTTAATTCAAACCTGTGATTCTAGACTTGTATCATTTTTTAAAATAAATTAGAACATTGACAGGCATATTTACTCGTGCAATACACATATGCTTCAGAAGCCAGGTCAAGTAAAAGAATTCTAAGACTATACAGGAAGAAGCCACGCGAGTCTAGCTTCCCAGTCTAGCTCATTTATCACCAAGAACCAGCATCTTGCCTGTATACCCTAGAGTTTTAGGCAAAAACACCTCATGTTTAAGAGGAAAGAGAAAAAGGAAGCAGGAAGGAGCAAACTGACTTGCCCAATATCAGGTCACTAGTCAACTCTGTATCACAGACTGAATTTATCGGAATGTCAATGGATGCTGATCACTCATATTCAAGGTAGGAAAAGGAAATACACATTAACTATGACCACAGTGGACACAATGGACTCAAATAGCCCTATGGTTCCTTGTAATAAAGAGCCAACAAGTAAACACAGCGACAGCTAACACCTAATGTATAAATGACAGCAGCTCTAAAAGGCAGTACTTAGTTTTAATAGCCTATCCTATCTTCATAAAGATTCAGGCACTTGCTGACTCCATGGCTGCCTATGCCTATCATTTATTGAAATATTGAATTGAAATAAAGGTAGTTTCCGATAGATAGGGGGACAAGAGAGCCCTTGGGATGCTATCATGGCACCACTGTTAGACAGTTTCAAGGACTCAACTAAGAGAGCATCACCCTCCAGGACTAGCCTCTCCTGACCACACATGCACGCAAAACCAAACAGTGCATCGGAAATGAGGCACTTATTTTCCACGTTTATTTGTAAGACGACAGTCAAAGAAGATACAAAACCCCAACAGGCTATGTGGCTTAAGAGAAGCGAAGGCCCAGCAGTTAAGAGCGCTTGCGGCAATTTTAGAGGACCAGAGCTCAGTTCCCAGCACCCACTTTCAGTGGCTTCCAACTGCCTGCAGCTCCAGCTCAAAGAACCCAATAGCCTCTTCTGAGCTCCACAGATACCCACACATGTGCACAAGCATATACATAAATACTCAAACAAATCTTTAAAAGGAATAGTTTCCATCTTACAGCCTTCCCTGTAATACTCCCAACAAGCCGAGTACTCAATAACCATGTATTTCACCTCTTCTTTGCCTGAACCCCCAGTAAAAAGCACAAGCCATGGTTATCTTCACCACTGTAACATGGCACACCTCCACCTAATACTGTTTGCAACAAGACTGTTTGAGTCCTCCATACCAGAATCAAGCCACTTTTGTTTGTTCGTTTAAACAAGACAATGAGTATGTTTCACATTGTCTCTGGTTATTAGTAAATCTCATATCAGTCTCTGGAAACTTCCCAAGCTGTCCTACCCATGATTACCTGGGCTGTATGAAACACTTCGCACCCTGTAGAGCCATAGCCTTCCCATTTATCTGCGGACACTGTCTTGCTTTGTGGACTGACTTTTTCTAAACCCATGAGCCTGCACTCCAGAGGCCTCACAAGGAGAACTCTGGTTTGGCAGGTTCAGGCAAAGGGGAGAGGACTCGGGCAGGGAGGGGGAATTGCTTCCGATGCCTAGCTGCTGGTGCTGCAGGGCAGTCAGGCAGGATCAGCCATCAGGAGGCTGATTTTATGAGAGCAGATTCCTTCCCCAAGCATCTGTGTTACAGCTCTTATGACAGAAGTTCTCAGACGACGAAGTAATTCCTACACACCTTTAATCCTTCTGGACAGGATTCCTCTATATAGTTTTGGGATGGGTCAGGATCTGACAACAGGTACTTGCTATTGGAATCTTGGGAATACCTCATCTACATATTTGGGGGCATGGTCCTGCTTCTACTTGATTGGTCTGTCTTGAGCCTACATGACCTGTGGTCACATCATCATCTGTGGAGGAGGGACTTAGGGCATTGTCCTAGGTGACTGATCTGTCTCAAACCTCTCTACAGGACGCTGTGGGGGGCAGTAGCTACATGAGATGGGCCTGATCTCCTGGGAAATTAAAAAGCTCCTACCATCCCTTAGGCTCCCTGGGGCTTCAACCTACCTCAACCTGGAATCAGGATACCTTTCAAATCCCATAGTCTGACAAACCTCATGAAAAAATAACCGACAAGCATTGAAACCTGGGCGAGCATGGAGGGAACTCCCTATGTTTTAAATGCTCAAATGTACCAGACTGACCTGACTCTCAAAAGGCCACATTTTCCTATAATGGAAAGTAACATTGCACAGTTTTCCTATAAGGTGCTGAATAATCAGAAATGCATAAAAGGATTCCATTATGTGCATAAAATGATTTACCTCTCCTCTCAACTGCAAAATTTTGGCATTTCATATACATTAAAATGCAATCTCCCAGAGAAACTATTGAATTTGCATTATAGGACATAAGTACCTAAGCAATTTCACCACAACTATGTAGGAGACCCTTTTCTGATGTGTTTATATTTGACTTGGCTTTATCTTTCCCTGTAACATCTCTAAAATGTAGCTCATGTATGTGGTTGCCAAATATTTACTAAGTGTAAATTCAAAACACTTTTCAGATATGGGAAAATGTATGTGAAACTTACCTGTCTGCAAGGAGCTCAGGGTCTGACAGGAGAGGCAAGTCACATAAAGATGTGCATAATGCTATGTGTAATGTATACTAAGAATCGGACAGAGCAAAGGTAAGAAAGATGTGGGAAGGTGTCCGAGAGGCCATGAGATCATGCAGCATCATGTTACCTAGTAGGTATGCTTCCTAGTCCCATAACTGCCAAGGTCTAGTAGGTCATCACACTGTGTGTAAAACCTTACAAAGCCAGGGTTCTGGGAGTCCGTACATCTGAAACATTCCTCCCTATAAAGACTATGTGTGCCCAGAGACGGGTAATGCAGAGCTTGTCCTCCCCCTCTGTCTGTCTGTCTCTCTCTCTCTCTCTCTCTCTCTCTCTCTCTCTCTCTCTCTCTCTCTCTCTCTCTGTGTGTGTGTGTGTGTGTGTGTATGTGTGTCTGTCTGTCTGTCTGTCTGTCTGTCTGTCTGTCCCACTGGAGGTCTTCTACAATGTAAGAGTGCTTCATTCCTTCTATCTACTCATAGAAAATTCAACTGAACCTAGGGGACTCAGCAGCAGTGACCACAGAGATTTTCTAAGACTGCCCTCAATTATCCAGGCTTTAGATATAGGCTATTTCTGATTCTAGTTAAAATAATGCCACCCTAAAAAAGCCAGGCTAAACTCATGGTTCTGTGCCCTGAAAAATAGTCACTGCTTTGTTACAATTTGGTAATTTATAAACATGTTACCACAATAAAGTTTCAAACACACTGAGAAAGACAAGTCAAATGCTCTCTAATTTCACAAAATCATCGAGCCTGGGACCACTGAATGAGCTTATTTCTATGAGGTCAAACTCATCTTTCAGTTACAAAATATTGACTTGCTGATGATTAGTTGCATACTGAAAATTTTGAAAGGAAACTGAACATAAATGGTCCTGTGAGAAGTGTGTTTCTCTCCTAAGACCGGGTAAGACATGTACAAAGACATTTCACTTGCCACATTTTATATCAAAAGGACTGGGTCAGAAAATTAGAATATTAATAAACTATTTTCCATATAGGCTTTGCTTATTAAATAAATATTCATGCTTTTATGAAGTGCCGATAAGCTATAGTCATGTTTAAGGGCATGTGTCTGCTTTTGTAATTACTAATAGATATGGTTTAATTACACCCATAAATCCCAACACACTGGCTGAGGACTGAAGTGCCCACTCTACCTGAATCTGAGATTACCTGGAGTCCAGCATGCAAATCCCATCGGCTTTGATTCACACGTTTCTAAGAAGGGGCTTAGGCAATATATCTTTTGCCTTATTCATAAAGAAAAGTAATCCCAACAGATGCATCAATTTACTAACATTGCTAAGTCTCGGCTGCTCCCCAGGGAGAAGGCATTAGCTTGTGAGTATGCTGTCAAAAGTATGAGCCCAAGACCAAGCAGAAGCCAAACATTCCAATCTCTCAAATTGCAAGATACATCTCAAAAGCCTTCCTCTGGATAAAGGAATTGTGCCATTAAGGCATGCAAGCCTGCTATGTGAGTTGACAGCAATTTACAGGATAGAAAAATCTTACCCACCTCTCTTGGCTCCCTTCCCCTGTCCAACAAGCTAGTGCTCTTAAGAAAACAAATGGGGGAACCAAGAATGCTTCAAAGATGCAGGTCAGACTATTACAACTTTTCCTATGTGATCCGGCACAATGCAGTGCACATCAATTCTCTATCAAGGCAATTGCATACCTGCCTCTCAGCCAAGGATCCATGTCTTACTCTGATATATTAGAAAAGCATGCTGTTTCCTGGACTTTAGTTCATATAGTTTGGAGGCTGATCTCATGCTCTGGTTCCAGTGGTGAAATCCCTGCGGCCAGGGAGATGAATATGGATTCTACCCTCAATCCTGATTGCATGACGAGCTCAGGAATGGAACAAGGCCACTGAGATCTCACTCTTTGCCACTTTGTCAGCCTATTGGGAAGAAAAGCCTTCCATGACTGGAGTTGCTAGGCTAATGGTATGAAATCCTAGCTTACTGGCAGCTACCATTGCACAACCTGAATAGAATCTACTAACTAAACCAACACAGAAAAGGTAAATTGAATGTAAAAACAGAGATGAGAAAGCATTCACACTGGCCATACCTGTAGCTGAACAGCATCAAGGTTATGTATGTCAAGAGCTTCCTTCCTAGAGGGAAAACAGACTAAACTAGATTCTTGTCATCAACAACCTTCCCTACAGTCAGCATCCTGCTTGCACCTCTGACTGACCATGTCTCAGGCATGTGAGGCGCGCTATACCAACCTTCCACCAAAACTAAAAGAATCTCATGACAAAAACACAGGACCTTCAGACTATCCTAGAGATGAGAAGAAAAGCTCCAATGTTCCGCCATGTGTTCACTGTCTTTGCCATTTTTGGTCACTGGACTTGAACAGTGGCAGCCCAGTTCTGGACACAGTGGTAGTCAATGGCCACTTAGATAATTTAAAATGAATAAATCCAATTTTAAAAAAAACAAACAACTCTAGTTTCTCAGTAATTTTAGCCACATTTTTAATGCTTAGCCAGCACAGGTGGCTTGTGGGTGTCCTACTGGACCACACAGAGTATGTTCCTACTCACTTAACTCAGTGGACAAAGGGGTGGTGCTGTACCCATTCCATGCCTGCCAACTGCAGTAAACAAAGTGGCCACAAAATGGTACTGAGGGAAGATGCTGAATGTTGAGCATCAACTCACATCTCTAACAGGGATGCTGAGTTCTGACGGAGACACATAAGTAAACACTCTGCCTCCCGAACATCCATCTAGAGAGTGCCCTGTAAAGCGGAATGAGGGTACTGATTTTTTTTTTAACAAAAGGTAACAGTATATTGAGATGCTGTCTGTCACAAAGTATGTATGCTATAGAAAGATAATCATAGTTACCTATGTTTTCTAGTGTTTTCTATGTGCCACACAATAATTAAATGATTAAGTGCACTATCTGGCTTAATAATCAAAGGAGCAGAACTTTGAACATGAACAAGATGTTCCCTTCTCCCTACCTTTCCTCTGCTTAAGTTCTTCAAAGGCAACCAGAGCAAACTTAAGCCTTTTAGAGGGCAGACTGGCAGGCTGCAGTAAGTCTATGCAGTGGGGACAGGCCCAACTCCAGTTCTACCCAGCTGCCTATCAAGGAGTGGGCAGAGGCAGATCCTGAGAAAAACTGTAGCCAAACCTGTCTTTGGGGGGCCTAGAAACTATGTAGCCATGTTTCCAAACCTCAAAGCCTCCACAGAGTAAGAGTCTAATAACCCCCAAAAAACACATAAAACACTGGGAGACAATCAATAACACAAACAAACAAAGCGAAACAATGTCAGTGGACACAGATACTCCCAAACACAGACTGTGGGCTTCCGCAGCACAGCAGCTTAATCCCTGGAAATGTGAAGGTGCCATCCGCAAAAGGAAATCCAGTGAGTGCATGATCCTTGGAGCCTAAGGACAAAGCAATCTGTTCCCACTTGATCGTTCAGTGTCTATGGAGGACCACACACAGCAGGGAGGATGGGACAATCTATGAGGGTTGCCATTGCTGGGCTAAGAAACTCTTATGACAGGCATACTCCTGCACAGAAATTCAGCCCAGGATGAAGACAGACAGGGACACTTGCTTAGACCCTACTCTAACCTATTTGAGCTCCAGAACAACACTGCATACAACCATCCTGGTCTAAGCTGTCGAACCTCAGAGTCACCCGCAGCTATGCCCCCACCAGCTGAATTACCTCAAAAGATAACTAGGTGGAAGGAACTCACACCCATCCTCACAAGAAAGAAATACTGACTGCTTCTATCATAGTTTTTATTTTCATTTCATTTTTCCCAATTTATGCTTTTATATTAGGACTGGTTTAGATTTTACTTTGCTTGGTGGTATCTGAGAGGGTTCCCTGATTCCCTGAACTGATTCTGTTACTTTTTCTCTAATCCTTACCGTCCATCCATATATTTCTGCTTTACCTCTCATCCCACCTCCCCATTGTCTCACCTTTTGACTTCTTACTTACAGATTTGTGCTTCACTAGCCTTTTTGTCTACGTTTTCTTTTGGTTTGGTTGCAGACCGGGTAGCCATTTTGTAACCATGCTGGCCCACAATTCCCTGTGTAGCCTAGGCCAGCCTCAAACTAGAAGCAGTCTTCCTATATCTGCCTTCTGATGGCTGGGATAGCAAGGTACGAGCCACCATACAAAACTAGCTTTAATGACCTTGAAGTACCCACCCCTTCTCACTGCATTTCTGCAAGGTCTGGTGTAAAAGGACTGCTCCTGTCACCTACATCTCTTTCTGCAATCTAAACAGTAGCTGGGGTCAGAGGCCAAGGGAGAGATCCACATTCAATACATAAACCAAAGAGTAGGGAAAAGAAAAAAATATCAAACTAAAACACACATCCACCAAGAGGTGCAGAACTCACAAAGAATGTGAAAACAGGAGCCAAGGTGGCATTCACGCCTAAGAAGTCCATGCCACCAAAGATAACGAAATAACAAGAAATGCCAGGGGTGAAAATTCAAAGTCCAACCTTTCAAAATGTCTAACAACTTCAAAGTGGATCCAAACAAGCAAATGAATAAAGTAAGGAAATGAATTCAGGACCCAGACCAGAGTGTCAGTGGTATAGATGCAAATGTTAGTGAGAAGGGTAAGAAATGCAGTGGGCAGAAGGGAGATTTCAGCAAGGAAATTACAATTCTGGAAGATAACCAAACAGAAATGTCGAAAATGAAAGAGACAATCAATCATGAGAACCACATGGAAAACATCATCAACAGACAAGATGGAGCAGAACATAGAATCCTGGAGAGGGGGCACAGAGTTGAGGAGTGTTGCATTCAGACAGCAGTAAAGAAAAATGATATGACGACATTTCCAAGGACCCTGAGACGTAAGAAAGAGGCAGCGTGTAAATATCACAGCTTGGAAAAGGATGCAGAGGATAAAAACTAGAGACAGAAAAATTATTCAGTGAATGTGTAGAAGAAACTTTCTCAGATCTAGGAGAAGAAAGGGGTACACATGTGCAAGAGGTATGTAGAACCCCAATTAGAGATAACTAGAGGAGAATCACACGTTGACACCTCATCAATAAAATGCTACAACAGAAAGAGTCAAGAAGAGGAAAGAAAAGCCAACTTACAAAAGGTAGACTCATCAAAATCTCTCTGCATCTTCCAGAAGAAACTCTGGCATGATAGAATATAAGCCCTTAAAGCAAATGCAAGCTAACAAGATTATCATGGCCAACAAACATAGTTTTTTTTTTTTTTTAAATTGATGGAGAAATGAAGACCTTCCAAGACAAGCAAAAGCTAAAGCCAAAGCAATTGATGAACACAGTTAACAAAACAGAAGAGACCCAGAGGAATTTACACAGTAGAAAATGGCCTAACATGTGAGCACAAGAAAGAATACATCTCATAGGGAAACTCCTCGAATGCATGAGAACTAGAAAAGACTCAAGCACGCCCAACTTAGTAAATTAGCAAATCTCTGAGATAAATAAGGGGGAAGGAAAATAATAATAGCTGTGTGAGCTAAACAATGCAAAGTACAAGAATTATCTCAAATCTCTCAATGATGACCATAACGAACGCTGTCTTCACTTCCAAATTAAAAGACACAAACTTGGTGATGAAATGGAAAAGCAAAATCCAACCATTGGCTGTCTGCAAGAGACAAAGCTTACTGGCAAAGACTCCACAGACACTATGTCAAGGGATGGGCTCTACCTATCACACGAGAAAACAAGGATCAGGGAGGAACAGCCATTCTTATTTCCATCAATGCACACTTCAAAGTTAATCCAAGAAAATAAAGTCACTACATATTAAAACGGCATATAATCCATCAGCAATATTACAATGATTATAAATACATGGGCATCAAATGCCCCCATACCAAACCTCTTAAAACAAACATTACTGAAAGAAGGGAAAGGATAGGTTTAGATAGGGAGCACTTCAATGCCCAATTCTTGTGAACAGAGAGATTCTCAAACAAAACTACAACAAAGTAACTTCAGATTTAAACTGTATCTTATGCCAAATGGACAAAACAGATATGAACAGACACCTAACAGCTGATGAATATACATTCAACTCAGCAGCCCATGGATGGAGCTTTTGCTGAAACAGACCACAAGCTGCCTTATGTGCCCGGCCCTAACAAAGTAGAATTGAAATAATTTACTAGATCTTATCAAATCAAACTGGAATAAAAATAGAAAGCAACAGCAAGAGAAATAACAGCACCTCCACAAACACATGAAGATGGAACAGTATACTCTTGAAAGACGTAGAAGAAATTGGGAAATTAAAAACTTCTTAGAATCAAGTGAAACTGAAAATAGAAATTTTAGAACTTTGAAGATTAAAAAAAGGCTACAAATCAGATCAAGCAATTAACCAGTTAGGTCATCCAAGCAATCAGACTGCAATGACTACTCTTGGTTCCTGGTTGTCAACATGACTCTATCTGGAATTCACTAAACCACAGGTTGCTGTGTACAGCTATAAAGAAATTTTCCTGATTGGATAATTTGAGTTGGGAAGGCCCACCTTAAATCTCATCTACAAACTTTAGTGGCAGGCTACATGAAAGATGGAAGAAGGAAGCTCTTTATCTTTGCTTGCTTGCTTGCCCTCACTCTTGAGAGTTAGCAAATTCATTCCTTCACTGGTTTTAGAGCCTATTTCTTCAGGATTCTGGTGTATAGTCAGCAAATAGCAGCTAAGACATCTAGTCTCATTGGCTTGGTTTTTTCATTGGGAGACAGCCATTGATAGAATATATATATATATTCTATCAGTTCTGTTTTTCTAGTGAACTCTAATACAGAACCCAACTGGATCACATCAGTCAACCAATCAGTCAGCAATCCCTGTCCACCTTGTATCAATGTCTATTGTCAAAAGGCATGGGTTGAATCACATGTTCTTTGGACAGTCCCTTTATCACAAGAGAGAGAGGTGATGAGCATTAAAGAGAAGTAAAGCAACGAGGAATGCTGTGACCAAAATCACCCAGAACAAGGTCACACTGGGTCTTATTCCCAGTGCCATAGTACAAATCTGTCCTAGCTCCTTCAACATTGTAATTGGGTTTAGCTGGTAATTCCGCATGATATATTTGGCATGCTTGCTTTGAATCCCTATTGAATTGCATCCTTTTTTGTTAAATGGGTTTCTTTTAGCCCATCAAATACACTTTTGTAAAAAAGCCTAAAAGAATAAGAAATAAATCACTTAAAATCTATACCCTCCCCAAAACCCAATAAAATAGCAGATTAATAAATACTGACTTTGCCTTTTACAGATAAGAGAAACCATCTGTCTGAAATCAAGTAACCTGAAACTTGTGTTGATGCTGGTCTAGCCCCAAACTTCTTCTTTTCCATAGCTCAAAAGAGGAGCAAGGCTGCCTCTAGGTAGAAACAGTGTAAGTGACCTTTGCCCCAGTTTCATTCTCCAAACTCAATTAACATGAGACTAGTTTACTCTTTAAAAGTTGTAAAAGAGAAACACATCCAACTTGGCTTGAGCCACTACAGAGTTAACAGCAAGATGCTTTGAGCCTGGATCCTTGCTTAAAAACGGGTTAATTACAGTTCTGGGCTCTTTCATATTCTGCCAGAGCTTCGCTTCAAATCTAATTTCTCAAAGTATATTGCTAGACGCTAATGAAAACCCGAAGAGACACACACATTCAGGAGATGTATAGCCAATGAATTTCCTGTTGTTTTTATACTGAACAACTTTTTTTATATCCTAACATTTTTATGCCAGCTATGAAAAAGATAAATAAATATTTATGACAGTCACTCAATTCCACAGTAACTACTAAGTTACTAGTATTCTCAATTCTGGATTGAAATGTGCATATTTATTTCAGTGGCTGGGGAGTCTCAGCCCTCAACGAGGAAGCCAGGCAACACTGTCATTAAGGCCGGAAGACTACTCATTTGACACACTGCAAGGATATGGCCTAAGAGCGGAACATAAGGGGCTTAATTACGTGGCTACAGCAGAGGCCAGTGCAGACTTCAGTGCTGCCGAGCTATGAGCAAAGAACATGCCAGCATCACGGTGGACGGTCTCTGATGGAGCTTTTCCCATGTATCAGCAGTCACAATAGACAAACAGGGCGACTAGGAAAACCACAAGGGCCAATTTCCACCAATTTCAACACTCTTGCAGAAAGTTTGTCATTTTCTAAGAAATGGTTTGATTTCCCCCCTTTGCTTATTAACTGAATTTCCATTTGTAGCCACCAACCTACTACTTATGAAGAAGAGGCCAGATTCTCCAATAGGTACTACATAAGTTAAACACTGTAACATATTTTTTGCTTGTTTGTTTATCTAATTTTGTGCCGGATCTTCAGAGGATACATGCCTGTACACACACACACACACACACACACACACACACACACACACATATGCACACACACATTTTCTACTTCAGATACTCCCTACAGAAGCTACTGCAATGGTCCTCTTCATCAGTTTTGCTCAAGGAGGCCCATTCTTGTGGGCACCTGAGTTTGTAGTTCTTCCAACAGGACATATTTATAAGACAATTAATATACACCACACTTGATATA
The DNA here is from genome assembly GCF_963924665.1 of Micromys minutus. Lineage (NCBI taxonomy): Eukaryota > Metazoa > Chordata > Mammalia > Rodentia > Muridae > Micromys > Micromys minutus. Next base: position 23,995,300 of record NC_137978.1, on the reverse strand, counting down.
CACAGCTTCAGTATAAACCAAATAAACACAGCACTAGCTCTCTACGGTCTGCTCCTTCACTGCAGACAAGAGGAGAATCTGGAAAGGCAAAGATCACACCTCTAAGACTGAGGAACCACTGCTGGTCCTGTCAACCGCATTTTCCATGGCTCCCACATCTCTGCTCCATACACACATTCTATGGTCCACTTGTCCCAAACTGCCTAGCCTTCTCCACACATAATGTTGCATTCCATTGCCATCATTAAGGCCCTCTGACCCAGAAAGTATTGTCTTCTGTAGCAGACTGTATGCACTCAGACGGTAAGAAAGTTTCTGCACATGCATCAGATAATCAGATAATCAGTGGTCAACCCTTCCAAACTAGCAAAATCCACCCTTTGGTACTTGCATTGCACCGAGCCACACGCTTATGTCTTTGCACTTCACTGAATATTTATTTCCAGAGAGCTTGTGCCTTTTTCATATGGCCACACCCAAAGCAGATCACTGTGCACAGGACTGTACAATGGTGGGTAATTGAATGAAGTAATGAAGCAGAGAGTCATTTCATACAAATCTTTATTTCTTGTAACAGACAAATGAAGAAGCCATGCCACGCCCCCTCATTAGCATCACTTCCATTGCTTCCCAATACCTCTCAGGCACCTCTCAGAAACCAGAGTCTAACGACTTGCCTTTTTGTGGATATAGCTGAAACACAGCCTAGGGGAAGAGGAGGGCTGGAATCCCACCAGTCATTATTCTAGATATTTCCACTCCATGTTCTATTCTTTTACATCCTTTCCTTTTAAATATAAAATGAAATAAATGACTTGTTTAGGTAACAGTCATCATCATCGTAATACCTGTTATATGCTCAGAAGACAGCTCACCAAACAATAGATGCAGAATTCAATTCTAGCAGTGACATGCTTGATGTCTCTACCTACAGAACATCTCTCATCTCTCCTTCCTCTGGAGTTTTCTATAAGTTATGGATTAATAAACTTGCCCTACGAATATGGCTTTATGAATCTTGCAAAATAGTCAGAAAGAGAAAATCTTTTCTTATTCATCTCCAACATGAACTGCAGCCTACGAAGTCCCGTGTGGGCTGACAACAAATGACACTGCTCTCCGTAGCAAATTGTGTTTGGGGTGGTAGTTGTTCGCTCTCTCCAGTGGGAGTTAAAGTAAATAAATATCAAACTGCCTCCTAACTTGTGAGAATAACAAAGGCCAGATAGGTCACCACAAACCATGACCGGGTTCTTGAGGAAGCAAGAGAAAAATGTAGCACAATGTGGCATTAAGTCAAGCTCCCCCACCTCTTCAAAGTCATTTTTACAAACTGCTACAAAGGCACAGAAGTCTATCACCACTAAGCCCCTATCTCAAACAAACAGATTCTCATAATGGTCATTGTTGATTCAGGCTCAGAAAGTAAGGGTCAGCCTGTGGCCACAGAACTAGGTATTCGTCAGGTCTTGGGCAGTCTACCTGTTAAATGAGGTAGCATAGCGGCTTTACTACCCACTCAATCACGGGCAGGGCTGTTCTGAAGATCAAAGGAAAAGGCTTCTGAAAGGTGAGTTGTGAGGGGTGTGTGTGTGTGTGTGTGTGTGTGTGTGTGTGTGTGTATGTGTGTATGCACATGTGCATGAATGTGTAGACATGTGAAATACCACACAGATGTTAGATGACTACAGGAAGAGAATTCTGAATACCTAGCTCCCCAGGAGTTTCCTTCCATTCAGAGCTTAAATGTCTGAACACATACAACCAACGAAGCAAAGAGGATATTCATCCATTGAAAAGGGCAAATCGATGACTTGAGTTTTGCAAGAAATCCAAGCTTACAACATGTGTACCAGGACTCCTCCTTAAATGGCCTCATCTATAGAGTGGATGTGTTGTCCCGCCAGACTATGGGAGCCCACCCAGCTGTCCTGGTGTAGACCTCAACCACTGTCCCACAGACACATGCCATTGACCTGCAATTCCATTCAGGCTTTCTCAATCACTGTTGAGGCACAGCTCACAAACCTTATCCCAATTCTCTTCCGTCTCGATTTGGTTCTGCAGGTAGTTTGTATGATGGACTTTAGAAAAGGTTTTATATACTGCACCTCATCCAGAACTGTGATAACACCCTGTAATCAAATAAATCCTTCACTGTCTCCAAGGCAAAATGCATGGCCAGTACTCCAAAAGGGAATCAAAAAATCATCGCAAGCTGACTTGAGCCAGTTAGGGCAGGTCCAGCCTGGTTTAGTGAGTCTTTAAGATGTTGACCTTTAGATTTTTTCTGGAATTCTGGAATCACCAGAGGCATATGTAACCTAGTAGGGGTGACACTAGAATACCAGTACTCATAAATTCATTATGGCAGTCTAGACCCACTGGGAGCAAAGTCGATGCCACTCCTGACATGAGGACATGAGGTTTTGGGAGGACATGGAAAAGAGGGATAAGGAACTAATCAAAATGCAATGCTTCCTTTGGCTGCCTTCCTGCAACTTTGCAATAGCAGTAAGCATTTCTGCAGGTGACACAGTCACGCGCCACATAAGGACTTTCTAATCGACATACACGGTGAAGTCTTTGGAAGCACACATATTCTGAAATCTTGGCCTGTTTTGTTAAGCACTGCAACTGGCCTTTGCTAGCAGAGGAGCAAGTCCTTTACCTGTTTCTACTGGATTCATTTCTGGTGCTTTTTCTGCTTTGTTGGGTGTTGCAGGAATCTGGGCTCAACTACATCTCTCAGGCTTCACTGCGGCTTGATTTTAGGGAACAGGTTGGCAGGGGATGGGAAGAGGAAAAAGATGCTAGCACATTTCCTTGTTTTCCTGTTACAGAGAAGCACCCCCAAGTTGGCTGAGTCCTCCAGGGGCCCAGCCCACCTGTGCGTCCCACACACTATCCACACTATCGTCTCTCAGCTTTGCCTCTGTCTGTCTCCCCGTGCTGCTGCTCTTCTGGCTCCACAGCCTCTTCAGAGCCTCTCCAGGTACAGATACGCCACCATGTTGGCCCTAGAACCTGCAGGTCCAGGATGGATGTTTCCCACTCTTGCTCATCTTTGCCCCTTACGTCTGTTTAATACATTTTGCTCTTCTAAAGCCTTTTCATTGTTTCCTGTACTAGTCCTTTCCTGTTATGCAACCTTGCATGGACACCCTAACTAGATCTGTCACCAATAGTGAGCCATTACAATCACCAAATCATGCTTGGGGGCCATGGTTGTGGGGGTGAGGGAGATCTCTGCTGTTTTGAGCGTATTCAAAGATAGCAGGAGATACTGTCTCCCCTGACGCAGACTGCCTGGCAGAGTTTCAGACTTTAATTTCAAGTGACTATAGATCATCTGCTAAGCCAATAATCATGCATGGAAAGTATTTGCATGACTGTGAGATTTGAAAAGAGGTTACATGTCTCCTCCTGACTATCTCCCAGGGCTTCCCACCCTACCCCAATAGCTGACACATATATGGAGCAAGCGACACTCTATTTGCCATGCAAAATCATACCTGAAGCCTTTAGTGTTTTTACCTGGTACTGGTGATTTCATGACACCCCTTTGGCTCAAGAAGACAAGATATGGAGGGTGGGGCCCTCAGAGTGTTAGTGTTAGCTCTGCAAACCTAATGACCTGGATTCAATGCAGGGAACCGAAACCAAAAGGCCAGATGTGAGGGGCACAGCTGGAATTCTAGTACTTCTATGTGAGGCATGAGGTGAGGTAGCACCTGAAAGCTCTGGACCAGCTGTCCTGGGGCCTGCAGTACTAGGCTGTCCTAATCTGGGGCCTACAGTGCAGGAGAAAGTAGGGTCCCCACAAGGTAGAGAGGCAAAACTGACTCCTGCAAGTTGCCTTCTGAGCTCCATGTACACTAATAATATTTTAATTGAGTAAGAGGGAAGGAATGAAAGAAGGGGGAAAGACAAAGAAGAGGAAGGGGAAGAAAAAATACCAATTGGAAATGAGGAGCTAAAACCTTATTCCCAAAGGACGTGCCCAAGGAAAGTCTCTATTTTGTTTTCACAAACTCAAATCGGTCGACTGTGGGGACATTTTTTTCCTGTACTCTAAAAACAATGGGCTGGAATTCAAACCCGGCATGAATTAGTGGTGGATTTCATCCAAAAGCCAAGCAAAGGGAGCATAAAAATCGATGTCCTTTAAGGATCCTTGATCTTTAGAGGAACCTAGATTGATAAATCTGGGACGGGAAGGTGAAGTCATCCTGAAGTAGGATACTAGGAGTCCCACACTCAAGAGGCCTGTGGCAGAGAGACTCATTGTTAGAGTAGCTGGGTGAATAGGGGTCAGGATGAGATCAGGCCTAAGCTGTATGACCTTTGATTTTCAAGACAGACCAAGGAGGACGCAGTCCCTTGTACCCTGCTCACGGCCTCGCTTCCTCCAGCCATGCTGATTTATAGCTACTCAAACAAACCAAGACCTCATTCTCCCTAGAAACACACAAGGCAGTCAGTACGCACGGGGAGCTCCCTGGCCTTGTCTGACCCCACACACAACACACAGATAATATACAGAGCTATCTATTGGGTTAACCAAGTGGTCAGCATTTCTTTTTCTCAAGCTTGTTTTATATGTGACAGACTCCACTATATCTGGACCTACAGTTTTCATTCCAGAGACATCAAGCAACAGCTGATAATAAAAAGGGGGGGGGGGGGATGAGAAAAGAGTCGTAGTCATTAGGCCCTTCTTCACAGATGAGATGCAGCAATTTCCTCCTGCAATCGTAGCTCCCAACAGCATTTCACTCTATCACCATCATCATACTATGACTGAAAATCTTAAATCAATAGGCAGAGGTGGCAGGAGCTCTGGTCTGGGTAAAAGGAGACCTGGATCTCTGCTCCAGTTCACACTGGGGACTAAACAACTGTTTCCAACTCTCTAGACCTGAAGTTCTTTGTTTAAAAGTGGGACTGTCTTGAAATTCAGTCGTGTGAGAAGCTAAAGCTGAGGACATATGTCAAACCTTAGCCCTCGAGGAAGCAGGAAGTCACCACCACCTGTCTGAAATGCGGCACAATTGCAGAACCAGAGCCCAGCTCTCCACCCAGCTCTGGGCATTCATGCCAGCCTGGCATCTGCATGGCTTAGACATAAAGTGTTCTCCAAGTGCCCCTTATTGAAGGACTGATTGCCAATGTAGCACTGTGCTGGAGAGAGGAGGAGATGATGAGGATGCTGAGCTAGTCAACGAATACTGGGGAATTCATTCTTGAGTGGGCTACCTGGAAGTGAGTGTTAGCCGAAGGAAGGGAGCCAGGCTGGGAGTGGAACATTGTCAACTTGGTTACATTTAGAATCACTTGGAAGATGAGGCTCTGGGTGTGTCAGCAAAGCAGTTCTAGAAAGGTTTAACAGAGGAAGGGAAGCCAGCCCACTCAGAAAGAAGGCAGCACCATGTCATGGGCTGGGGTCTAGACTGAATACAAGGGGTAGGCAGAGCCAATGGACCACCAGAATTCACCTCTCTCTGTTTCCTAACCAAAGATGCAATGTGACATGTGGCCTCACACTCTAACTGCAAGGCTTCCCCACCCTCAAAGTGTGAGCCACACAAACCCTGCCCTCTTTGCAAATGCTTTTTGTCTGGTTTTCCATCACAGCAACGAGTAAAGTAATACAAGAAATTTTCCTTGGGAGGCTCTGTCATTTCCAGCTTCTGTCTCTGGTCTTCACTCCTGGTTACTTTGATTCCTGGCTGCTAGAAGGTAAGTGGTTCTATTCCTCTGTGTGCCTCCTGCAATGTCCTGCCCGAAGCTATGAAACTACAACCCTCTAAAGACCTCTTTCTCCTTTATGGTGATTTCATTCAAATGTTTGGCCATAGTGACAGAGTGATGGCAAATTTAACATCTAACCAGAAAAGAATGTCAGCTTTCCCCACACATCTCTTCACCATCTATGGGAAACCAGAGGTGTGTTTTGAAACCTCCTGTAGTAAGTAAAATGACCAGTTGCAATGACAGTTTGCCATCCCTTTAGCCTGGCATCATTCAGAATTCCTATCAGACCATGGACATCCCCAGGGCTGTAGGTCTGCAAAGAAGGGCAATGAGCCAAAGCCCTACTCTTAAGGCTGGTGTGGGGGTGTCAAAAGCAAGTATCTAAACCACCTGGTGAAACCCACACCAAACAGTGATGTCTACACTCTCCTGATTCAGACACAGTAGCATCTGATAAAAAGCTAATACACAGCTAGAAAATGCAATATTTTAAAGGTAGTATTTATGATAACAACAAAAATGGAACTCCTAGAAAAAGAAATCTAGTAAGAAAGTACATCCCGTCTGGATAAATCTATCAGCCGTTCTGAAAGACATCAAATATGTAAACAAACGGAGCTACCGTTTTGATAGATCGGAAGATTCACTATCACAATTGTCACTCTTGGTGCATAAATTTAATGTTAATGTAAATAGATATCAATAGTATTTTTCTGAAATCTGAGAGATTATTATAAAATATACATGGGAGAGAAAAGCTGAGACCCTTCTGAAGAGGAAGACATGAGGAATTTTTCTTGCCTAATGTGAAGGCCTACAATAAAGCTACCATAGTAAAAGTTGGTTTGAAGAAAAAATTAATGGCAAGGAGGGTCTAGGAGCTGTTTCTAAATGTGATTTTTTTTCATATTAAACAAAAAATAGATTTCATTCCTGCCTCATACCATACACTCAGAGTAACAGAGCCTACACAGTTAAATAAAATAATAAAGCTTTTAGAAGACAATGAAGGAGAATATCTTTATGGCATCAGGGTTTGGGAAAAAAAGTCCTTCTCAAACATAAAAAGTGCCAACCATGAAAGATTGATAAATTCAGCTACATTAAAATTAAGAAGTTAGAAAGCCTAAGACTGGCAATAACCCAACTTCTCTGTGATCTATAAATCTATTTGGCTTCCCAGAGGAGCAAAGGACAGTAACCTTTCTGCTTTCCTTGGGACTACATTCCCACAGTGCACACCGGAACCTGCATTCGACATATGGTTTGCCCATCTTAGACGTTTTCCACAATTGGATTACGTGCATGAATTTCTGGTTTAACTCGAGGGCATTTGAAAGATGATGGTTTGTGTTTAGATTTCTGTGAACAGGCCTATGAAGCCACTGAGAATAAAGTGACCTGTAGTTGAAGACAAATAGCATTACGTTTTTGTGACAATACACAGTGGTTAAAAAAAAAGAAAGAAAGAAAAGAGAAAAAACAGTAATTAGGTTAGGTTGACAAAGCTTAGAAAGCGTAATCTGCTCCCCTCCCCACAACCACCCAACGAGATGATTCTGAAAAACATCATCAGCAACCTTAAACTTCTGTTGTGCATTTTTACCTTGTGATATGGGTTTGGAAGAGAAAGACAACAGTAATCTGTTGAAAGGTATTTCTCCATGTTGTTAGCTTCTTATAGGACAAAAAAAATAAGAGCTGTGCATCCCTTCAGCTCCAATAAAAAGCAAATAGAGAGGGGCCACTCCCCAATCAACACAGAGAGTAACTGTACAACATCCTTTCTCCCTAGACAGTGTACACGCTATTACTGTATTCTCATTCACATTACAGAGGTCATTCTTTTTCTGCTTTATCTGCTGGAGTCTAGCTATCATTCTTCTATCAAAAAATTCTTTACCACCAAGAGCAAAGACAGGAACCCCTAGGGGGTAATAGTTGCACAATCAACTTTCAGGCCCAAGGAAAAAACTAATCTGTTACCTCCCAGATAGCCATGACTTAAAGGGACCAAAAAGGAGCCCAGAGAACCTCTAAAGGAACTTCATTCCTCCACCATGCCTTGTGCACCAGTATTTTGCTGTCCATGCTACATGCTGATAGGTACACAGTAACATGAATATAGGTTAGGATAATCAAAAAATGTCACTTTGTATGCTATAAGTCATATAATCTTATGCAAGAGAATGTCCCTTCTAGATGCCATGACAGATACATCACAGCAGTAACTAACTGCAACCCTCTGCTACTGAAAGTTATTTCTTGAGACTTCAAGGATAGAGCCCTCATAAACCTTCCATGTACTTATCATCAGAAGGCTGAGTAATCAATTAGCATGGTGATTTGTAACTTTTCTTTTGGGTGGAAAGGATTTGTAACTCTCCCTGAATGGAAGTGGATGGCCCTTTTTCTTAAATGGCTCCTATTTTTGATCCTACAAGATGTGAGTAATACCTTGTTAACAAATGACTTTCCTTTCTCTCCCAACCTGTATCACAAAGTAAAGACGTTCAACAGGTAGTACCACTGACCACACGATGGGTTGGGGGTCACAGATATTCTTTGAACCACTGTCAATTTAATGAGCCACATGAGACTGACACATTACTCAATTCAGCAGAAACTTACTGTGTATGAACCATGTTCTCACTGAATGGGAGTTCGTTGGAATAATTTAGGTTTGTGTTTCTGGAGAGTATGTTAAAAGAGCATTTGGAATAGTGCCTAGAAAACAGGCTGGCCATTGCATCCAGTAGAAGGACTGGGGTGGGGGGGTATGGGGACTAAGATCAGAGTCATCAGGGGCTTCCCTTGTGTTTACATGGCTGTTTCAGTGGCTGAGTGGTAGACACTCAAGATTTAAGAAAATATACTGTTATACAAATTTCTCATAGTTCTTTGTCTTCCCTATGGTGTGGTTTGATTGAGAAATGTCTGCCACAGGCTCAGTGGTTGTCAGGAGGTACCACTAGTTGGGAAGGTTGTGACATTTACCCTTGCTGGAGGAAGTAGGTCGTCGCAAGGACTCTGTAACCTGGTCTCCTTTCTTGTTAACTCTGCTTCACTGAGTGCAGATATGATCAGTCAGTCTCTTATTCCTGCTTCATGGTTTTTTTCTGTCAATGGCTGTGCCTTCTTCATCACCACTGACTGTATCTCCTTAGAACTGGAAGCCAACATTAATCCTTCCTCAAGTCGTCTTTGTCTAGGCCTTTTGGCATATGGATGAGAAAGTAACTCACACACCTATATTTCAAACCACCCATTACTTTCCAGCTAAAAATCATTTTAAAATATTAATATTGTAAGAGTTTTAAATCTTTCTCCCTATCTACGTCATAAATGACTGGAAAGTACCTCTTGAAACAAAGGATTTCATTTTAGAGTCTGGATATAATAATCCCCAGAGGCCACCATGGGAGAGGCTAGATTGACAGCTTGTGATGATGGTGGGAGGTGGTAGAACCAGGAGAAGAAATCTACTGGAAAGAGGTTAGATCTCTGGGACATGCTGTTGAAGGGGATATTGGAGTCCCTCCATTTTCCTCTTCCTCTCAGCTTCCCATCCACCATGAAGTGAACAACTGTTCCATCCCATGGTCTTCACCACAATGCCCTGCCCAACAGCTGCAGAGAAAAGGACTGAAATCTGATAGCATGAAACAAAGTGAGCCTCCCTTCTTCTTAAGTAGATTGGATCTGGGTGTTTTGTTACAGCCTTAGAGCTGCCCAACAAGTGAAAAACAAGCTAAG